>NC_134228.1:14300428-14900428 GCF_965140235.1 Caretta caretta | reverse complement strand
GGGGCCCTGGAGGCTGGCTGTAAGCAGGCTGTGCTCCGGCAGGACGACGAGGAAGGCGAGGAGGGGGAGGAGGAGGAGGAAGATGACGATGGCTCGGAGATGGAGCTGGACGAGGATTACCCCGACATGAACGCCTCGCCCCTTGTGCGCTTCGAGCGCTTCGACCGTGAGGATGACCTCATCATCGAGTTCGACAACATGTTCTCCAGCGCCAGTAAGGGGACGGGGGGCTCGCTGGGCGCCCGGATGCCAGGGTTCTCTCCTGGCCCCGTACTGGGGGCAGGACACCCAGTCGGAGAAGGTGGCCAGGTTTCTCAGCCCCCAGAGTGCAGGGCTCAGGGTGGGGTGGGCTGCAGTCTCCAGGCTTTGTCCCAGAGCTCAGGGTGGGGTGGGGTCCCCAGGTTCTCAGCCGTGGGGTGGGTGGCACCCCAGGCTCTCAGCCAATCCCTGCTAGGCCCCTGAGCCCCATGGTGCATTGGCACCCTACAACAGGTGGCGTGAGCTGCTCTGAAGGGGCTCTCTGTGGCCTTGGGCTCGCCCAGCCGGGATAGGGCTAGCCCAGGTAGCTGCTAACTTGCCTCTTCTTCCCCCCACCCCCCCCCCAGCGGATATCCCCCCCTCCCCAGGAAACATCCCGGCCACCCACCCGCTCATGGTGCGGCACGCGGACCACGGCTCCCTGACCCTCGGCAGCGGCTCCTCCACCACCCGCCTAGCCCAGGGCATCGGGCGGAGCCAGCGGACGCTGCGCCAGCTGACGGCCAACACCGGCCACACGATCCACGTGCACTACCCCGGCACGCGGCAGCCCAACCCCCCCCTCATCCTGCAGAGGTGAGACGCACTCACTCCCGCCTGGCTGGGGGCCCAGCTGCTCCGCCCCAGAGGTAGCTGCATCTCGGCGCTGGAGAAGTACCCTAACCGCCCTTCTCCCCCCCCCACCACCCCCTCAGGTTGCTGGGTCCCTCGGCCGCAGCTGACATCCTCCAGCTGAGCAGCAGCCTCCCGCTGCAGAGCCGGGGCCGCGCCCGCCTCCTGGTGGGGAACGACGACGTCCACATCATTGCCCGCTCCGACGACGAGCTGCTGGACGACTTCTTCCACGACCAGAGCACGGCCACCAGCCAAGCAGGCGAGTGCCAGAGGACCCCAGGGGGCCGGGCCTGGCCCTTGGGGGTCGCCAGCTCTGAGCCAGCCTCCTTACCCTCCCTCTTCCCTCTGCAGGGACCCTCTCTAGCATCCCCACCGCCCTGACGCGCTGGACCGAGGAGTGCAAGGTGCTGGACGCAGAGAGCATGCACGACTGTGTCTCAGGTGAGCCTCGTGCCCCCCCTCCCGCCCGGCCCTGCCCCCTCCTGGTCCAGCCTCCTAACCATGGCTCTTCTCCCTGGCAGTGGTGAAGGTTCCTATCGTTAACCACCTGGAGGCGCTGCGGGATGAGGAGCTGGAGGAGCGCCGGGAGAAGCGCCGTAAGCAGCTGGCCGAGGAGGAGGCCAAAGCCACGGACAAAGCCAAGGAGGAGAAGGATGGGAAGGAGCAGAGCGCCCAGGTGGGGAGCTGCTGCTGAGCTTGTCTGGCCCTTGAGGGCTTAAAGGGCTGGCGGAGAATTAACCATTCCCTGCCCGCCTGGGCTGGATCATAGCCAGCGCCCCCCAGAGGGGACAGGCCCCATTCCCTGTCCCCCCGAGTCAGCCGGCACCCCTAGAGGTTCCAGGTTGTATTCCCCTCTCCTAACTCCATTCTGTTCCTCTTTTGCTTTCCAGGGGGCGGTGCCCACACCTAACACCGCCACCGAGCAGTCTCTCTCAGGTAACTGCCCCGCCCGTCACCCCCACTTCCCCCTCCGTCCCGGCCGGGCCCAGCAGCGCCCCGAGGCCCTGGGGGATGAGGTAGTAGATTGTATAGTTTTAGGGTCACACCCGGTCTCGGAGATAACTATACAGTCTACTGTCTTTCCCGCGGGGTCACCCTCAGCACTGCGAGCAGGAGCCAGGAACCGCCGTCTCCCCCAGCTCAAGGGGCAGAGGGGGCTGGGAGCCAGGACGCCTGGGTTCTTTCCTGGCTCTGGGAGCGTGGGGGAGGGGGGGGAATGGTGTGTGGTGGATAGAGCATGGGGGGCCAGTATGCCTGGGTTCTCTCATGGCTCTGGGAAGGGAGTGGGGGCTGATGGGAGCATAGGGGGTCCTGCCCTTAATCATGGGTCTCCGTAGGACTATGAAACAAGCCGTCTGTGCATCCTGCCGAGCCGCGCGTGTGAGATGCGGGGCAGCGGGAGGGCCCCCGGGGGTGGATCCAGCCCCTGCAGCATGTGGGTGTCAGATGGGGGGCAGACCCAGCCCCCTCAGTGCAGTCCCCGCCCCCGCCGGGATGAGGTAGTACGTTGTATTGTTGTGGGGTCAGGATTCGTGCCCCAATCAGAGATAACGATACAACTTACTACTTTCCCCAGTGCCGGGCCCTCACCAGCAGGAGGAGGAGCCTGGTGGGCTGGAAGCCAGGACTCCTGGGTTCTCTTCCAGCTGTGGCAGGGGAGCAGGGATCAAGGTGGGGCGGGGCTGGCGTGGCCCAGGTGTGGGGTGTCCCATCTAAGCCCCGTCTCACTCACCCTCCCTCCCCGCCCCAGATGTGGCCAGCCGGACTGACGGCTTTCCTGCCACCCCGCCCACCGCCGAGGGCCCCTCCACTGGCCCCAAGCAGACGCTGGTCACCTTGGAGACCCCGCAGCCGGCAACAGCAGGTGGGGAGCTGCCTCCGGAGCTCACCGGGCAGCCCAGCACCGATGCCTCGCGCCAGCTGCTGGTGCCGGCTGAGCAGGAGGACTCAGGGCCGGGAAGGCCCAGTGCCGACGCGGAGGCCACCCAGATGGAGCTGTCACCCGCCCCCACCATCAGTAAGTGGGGGAGATTGCGGGGCTGGGAGCCAGGATGCCTGGTTCTATCCTGGCTGGGTCACTGGCTGATTTTGGGAAGGCATCCTTTCCCTCTCTCTGCCTCAGTTTCCCCTTTGGGATCCCCCTGACCCACCCCCGTTTCTCCCCCAGCCTCGCTGTCCCCAGAGAGGGCAGAGGACTCGGATGCCCTGACAGCTGTTAGCAGCCAGCTGGAGGGCTCGCCCATGGACACCAGCAGCCTGGCCTCCTGCAGCCTGGAGGAGGGGGTCGGGGAGGGCTCCGTGCCCAGTGGGGCAGAGCAGCCTCCTGCCCACGGGGCGGAGCCAGCTCAGCAGCGCCCTGAGGGCCAGGCCGGCAGCGACAGCCTGGTCGACGCCAGCCAGCAAGGGGAGGACAGGTATGGGCCAGGGTGTGCAGTGGGGTGGTAGGAGGGCTCTGGCTGTGGGGCAGGGGAGTGGGGATCTGGCTTGGGGAGGGACTCGCTAAGGAGGGATCTGGGGTCTGGCCCCCACTCACCCCCTCCTTCCCATCCCCCCCAGTTCTCCCCCTGCTTCGTCCTCCGAGAGCTCCTCTACCAGGGACTCGGCCGTGGCCATCTCCGGAGCCGACTCCCGGGGCATCCTGGAGGAGCCACTGCCCTCCACCAGCAGCGAAGAGGAGGACCCGCTAGCAGGTACCGGGGGCGGGGGCAACCGACCAGCCTCTTGGCAGAGGGGCTGGTTAGCTGCGATGCTCTAGCATGGCTGTAGGGGGCGCTGTGCTGCGGGGGCCTCAGCAGGGGGCACTCTCCCCTGGCAGTCAGGGCCAGGCTCTTGATCCCTTCTGGGCATTAAAACTGTGGAGTCAGGGGATGGATGAATCCTGGTGTCCTCGTCAATTCCCAGCTGTCTCCGTTCTCCCGCTGTAACCCCACGGTGCACAGCCTGCCCCAGAGGTGGCCACAGTTCAGCGTGTGGCGAGCCATCCCCGTGCAGCATTGTGTGGCTGTTCCCCAGCTGCCCCACCCCAGAGGTGGCAGCATGTTTTGCTGACACCCCCATCTCCTTTCAGGGATAAATCTCCCTGAGGGCGTGGACCCCTCCTTCCTGGCGGCCCTGCCAGACGACATCCGCCGTGAGGTGCTGCAGAACCAGCTGGGCATCCGGCCGCCAGCCCGGCCTCCCCCCACCGCTACCACCCCCACCCCGCCCGTGGTGAGCAACCCTGGGGTGACAGAGGTCAGCCCCGAGTTCCTGGCTGCCCTGCCCCCTGCCATCCAGGAGGAGGTAAGTGCTGCTCCTGGGAAGGCGGGGTTGGGTGGGATGGGGGAGGGCTCTGTCTCAGGTTGGGGGGCTGGGTGGATTGGGGCAGACCTGAGGGGTGAGAGGGTGGGTGGGGCTGGGGGCCATTTCCCTGTTCAAGGCAGTCTCTGCATGGCTGGGCCATGGGGCGGGGCTACGGCCCTGTGGGTGGGGTCTCTGGGTGGGGGCGGGGCTACGGCTCTGGGGGCATGGTCTGTGGACGGGTCTCTGGGCAGGGGTACGGCCCCTGGGACAGGGTCTCAGTCTGAGAGGGGCTATGGCTCTGTGGGCGGGGCTATGGGCACGGGTGGGGCTCTGGCCCCATGTGGGTGGTGTGGGCGGGGCTACGGCCCCGTGGGCGGGGCTACGGCCCCGTGGGCAGGGTCCCCCCCGCCAGTGACCTGTCCCCCCAGGTGTTGGCGCAGCAGCGGGTGGAGCAGCAGCGGCGGGAGCTGGCGCAGGGCATCAGCTCGGACACGCCCATGGACCCGGTGACCTTCATCCAGACGCTGCCCTCGGACCTGCGGCGCTCGGTGCTGGAGGACATGGAGGACAGTGTCCTGGCCGTCATGCCGCCCGACATCGCCGCCGAGGCCCAGGCCCTGCGCCGCGAGCAGGAGGCCCGGCAGCGTCAGCTCATGCACGAGCGGCTCTTCGGGCACTCCAGCACCTCGGCCCTGTCGGCCATCCTCCGCAGCCCGGGTACGGCCCCCCCAACCCCCCCCAGCACCTCGGCCCTGTCAGCCGTCCTCCGCAGCCCGGGTACGGCCCCCCCCAGCACCTCGGCCCTGTCGGCCGTCCTCCGCAGCCCGGGTACGGCCCCCCCAAACCCCCCCAGCACCTTGGCCCTGTCGGCCGTCCTCCGCAGCCCAGGTACGGCCCCCCCAAACCCCCCCCAGCACCTCGGCCCTGTCGGCCGTCCTCCGCAGCCCGGGTACGGCCCCCCCAAATCCCCCCAGCACCTCGGCCCTGTCGGCCGTCCTCCGCAGCCCGGGTACGGCCCCCCCAACCCCCCCCCAGCACCTCGGCCCTGTCGGCCGTCCTCCGCAGCCCGGGTACGGCCCCCCCAGCACCTCGGCCCTGTCGGCCGTCCTCCGCAGCCCGGGTACGGCCCCCCCCAGCACCTCGGCCCTGTCTGCCGTCCTCCGCAGCCCGGGTACGGCCCCCCCCAGCACCTCGGCCCTGTCTGCCGTCCTCCGCAGCCCGGGTACGGCCCCCCCCAGCACCTCGGCCCTGTCGGCCGTCCTCCGCAGCCCGTGTACGGCCCCCCCCAGCACCTCGGCCCTGTCTGCCGTCCTCCGCAGCCCGGGTACGGCCCCCCCCAGCACCTCGGCCCTGTCTGCCGTCCTCCACAGCCCGGGTACGGCCCCCCCCAGCACCTCGGCCCTGTCGGCCGTCCTCCGCAGCCCGGGTACGGCCCCCCCAACCCCCCCCCAGCACCTCGGCCCTGTCGGCCGTCCTCCGCAGCCCGGGTACGGCCCCCCCAGTACCTCGGCCCTGTCTGCCGTCCTCCGCAGCCCGGGTACGGCCCCCCCCAGCACCTCGGCCCTGTCGGCCGTCCTCCGCAGCCCGGGTACGGCCCCCCCCAGCACCTCGGCCCTGTCGGCCGTCCTCCGCAGCCCGGGTACGGCCCCCCCCAGCACCTCGGCCCTGTCGGCCGTCCTCCGCAGCCCGGGTACGGCCCCCCCAAATCCCCCCAGCACCTCGGCCCTGTCGGCCCTCCTCCGCAGCCCGGGTACGGCGCCCCCCCCCCCCCCCCCCAGCACCTCGGCCCTGTCGGCCCTCCTCCGCAGCCCGGGTACGGCCCCCCCCAGCACCTCGGCCCTGTCGGCCGTCCTCCGCAGCCCGGGTACGGCCCCCCCAAATCCCCCCAGCACCTCGGCCCTGTCGGCCCTCCTCCGCAGCCCGGGTACGGCCCCCCCCCCCCCCAGCACCTCGGCCCTGTCGGCCCTCCTCCGCAGCCCGGGTACGGCGCCCCCCCCCCCCCAGCACCTCGGCCCTGTCGGCCCTCCTCCGCAGCCCGGGTACGGCCCCCCCCCCCCCCCCCCCAGCACCTCGGCCCTGTCGGCCCTCCTCCGCAGCCCGGGTACGGCGCCCCCCCCCCCCAGCACCTCGGCCCTGTCGGCCATCCTCCGCAGCCCGGGTAGGGCGCCCCCCCCCCCCAGCACTTCGGCCCTGTCGGCCCTCCTCCGCAGCCCGGGTACGGCCCCCCCCCCCCCCCCAGCACCTCGGCCCTGTCGGCCCTCCTCCGCAGCCCGGGTACGGCCCCCCCCCCCCCAGCACCTCGGCCCTGTCGGCCCGGCCCTCCTCCGCAGCCCGGGTAGGGCGCCCCCCCCCCCCCCCCCCCCCCCCCAGCACCTCGGCCCTGTCGGCCCTCCTCCGCAGCCCGGGTACGGCCCCCCCCCCAGCACTTCGGCCCTGTCGGCCCTCCTCTGCAGCCCGGGTACGGGCCCCCCCCCCAGCACCTCGGCCCTGTCGGCCCTCCTCCGCAGCCCGGGTACGGCCCCCCCCCCCCAGCACCTCGGCCCTGTCGGCCCTCCTCCGCAGCCCGGGTAGGGCGCCCCCCCCCCCCCCCCCCAGCACCTCGGCCCTGTCGGCCCTCCTCCGCAGCCCGGGTACGGCCCCCCCCCCCCCAGCACCTCGGCCCTGTCGGCCCTCCTCCGCAGCCCGGGTAGGGCGCCCCCCCCCCAGCACCTCGGCCCTGTCGGCCCTCCTCCGCAGCCCGGGTACGGCCCCCCCCCCCCCCAGCACCTCGGCCCTGTCGGCCCTCCTCCGCAGCCCGGGTAGGGCGCCCCCCCCCCAGCACCTCGGCCCTGTCGGCCCTCCTCCGCAGCCCGGGTAGGGCCCATGGCACCCCCCAAATCCCCACTCCAGCACCTCGGCCTGCAGCCCCCCAACTCCTGTGTCTTCTCTCCCCACAGCTTTCACCAGCCGGCTGAGCGGGAACCGCGGGGTCCAGTACACACGCCTGGCCGTGCAGAGGGGGGGCACCTTCCACATGGGTGGCAGCAGCAGTCACAGCAGGTACCTGCCCCGGGGGGTGGGGGGCACAGCTGAGAGGAGACCTCTTAGCTAGGAGACTCAAGTCTCCTCTCCTGAGGGGAGACAAGACACCTGGGTTCCATGCCCGGCTCTGGGAGGGGAGTGGGGGCTGGTGGTTATAGCAGGGGGGTGGGGGCGGGCGGGCGGGCTGGCAGCCAGGACTCCCCGGTTCCATGTCCAACTTTGGGAGGGACGTGGGGGCTGGTGCTGACAGTGGCGGGGGAGGGATGGCAGCCCAGATGCCTGGGTTCCCCACCCAGCTCCAGGAGGGACGTGGGAGGGGCTGGTGGTTATAGCGGGGGGCAGGGGGCCAGGCAGCCCGGACTCCTGGGTTCCGTGCCCAGCCCCCGGAGGGACGTAGGGGTAGCAGCTCGGACATCTGGGTTCCATGCCAGGCTCCGGGAGGGGCGGGGGCCTGGGTTCCTTGCCCCGCTGTCTGAGCCGCCGCCTCCTCCCGCAGGCCGTCGGGCAGCATGGTGGACAGCCTCCTGCGGCTGCGGGGTCGGCTGCTGCTGGACCACGAGGCCCTCTCCTGCCTGCTGGTGCTGCTCTTCGTGGACGAGCCCAAGCTGAACACCAGCCGGCTGCACCGGGTGCTGCGCAATCTCTGCTACCACGGCCAGACGCGGGGCTGGGTGATCCGCAGCCTGCTGTCCATCCTGCAGCGCAGCAGCGAGAGCGAGCCCTGCCTGGAGACGCCCAAGGGGCCGCCGGACGAGCGGGGCAAGCGGGCCGCCAAGGCCGGCGCCCCCGAGGGCCGCCCCCTGGAGCTGCTGCACAAGATGGAGGCCCGCAGCTCGGGCCAGCTCTCCTGGCTCTCCGTCTCCATGGACGCCGCCCTGGGCTGCCGCACCAACATCTTCCAGATCCAGCGGGCCGGCGGGCGCAAACACACGGAGAAGCATGCCGCCGGCACCGCCGCCGGTGCCGCCGTCCACATCCACCCGCAGGCCGCCCCCGTGGTGTGCCGCCACGTGCTGGACACCCTCATCCAGCTGGCCAAGGTGACGGGGCAGGGCCGGGTGCTGGGGTCTGGCGGGGCAGGGCAGGGCCTTGGCGGCTGCAGGGTGAGAGGCTGGGCAGGGGGCGCTCTCCTGGCACTCAGTCCCACGTGGCGTTATGTGTGGCTGTTTCCCCAGCTGCCCCCGCCCCAGAGGCAGCTGCGCCCCAGAGCTGGTCTCCTCCCCCCAGGCTGTGACTCTCTCTCCCTTCTCCCCAGGTGTTCCCCAGCCACTTCACGCAGCAGCGGCCCAAGGAGGCGCCCTGCGAGGGGGAGCGGGGCGCCAGGCAGTCGGGCAGCCCGGGCCAGGCCAGCGGCATCTCCACCGACTTCTGGGACTTGCTGGTCAAACTGGACAACATGAACGTGAGCCGCAAGGGCAAGAACTCTGTCAAGTCGGTGCCGGTGAGCGCGGGCGCCGAGGGCGAGAGCTCCCCCTACAGCCTGGAGGCCTCGCCACTGGGCCAGCTCATGAACATGCTCTCGCACCCCGTCATCCGGCGCAGCTCGCTGCTGACCGAGAAGCTGCTTCGTCTGCTCTCGCTCATCTCCATCGCCCTGCCCGAAAACAAGGCACCCGAGGGGCCGGGCGCCGCCCCCGCCCCGACTGCGCCCTCCGCCGGGGCCGCCGCCCCCACCCCTGCCCCCACCGTGCCAGGTGAGGGGCTGCGGGCATTGAGGGGGGCAGCTGGTGTCTCCCTGCCCCGGGGGTTCTGGGATTAAGGGGGCACCTGGGGGGCTGGCCTCTCCCCACCCCTGCAGACTGCTGGGAGTGAGGGGTGGTGGGATCCTGATACCGCCCTGCCCCAGGGGGGTCTGGGGGCAAGGGGCACAGGCTCCTGCCCAGGTTGCCGTCCACGCTCCCCATGGATCCAGGGCCTGGTCTCGCTAACCCCGCGGTGTCTCCCCGCAGCTCCCGCCAAGGGCAGCAAGTCTCCGGCCAAGGCGGGCGAAGCGGGTGGCGGCGGGACGGACCCCAAGGTGGTGGCATCAGGCCTGACGGAAAACCAGCTGCAGCTCTCGGTAGAGGTGAGCACGGGGCAGTGCCCAGGCGGGGTTGGGGCCGCCCGGTGCCCTCGCTCCCCGCTCACCCCATGTGCCTCCCCCCACCAGGTGCTGACGTCTCACTCCTGCTCGGAGGAGGGGCTGGAGGATGCAGCCAATGTCCTGCTCCAGCTGTCGCGGGGCGACTCGCCCACCCGGGACACGGTGCTGCGGCTCCTGCTCAGCGGTGCCCGGCAGCTGGGCTACACCCTCTGCAAGCAGATCGGTAACGGGGCAGGGCCATGGGCTGGGGGCGGCTTTGGGAAGGGGCTGGGGGGCTGGGAGAGCAGGGCATGGGTGGGGGGCAGGTGGGTTCTGAGAGGGGGCGGCTTTGGGAAGGGTCCATGAGGGAGAGGGTGGGGCATAGGGATGCTGGGAGGGGCCAGCAGGAAGCAGCTGTGAGGTGTGAAGGCCTTGATGCCAAGCTCCCCCCGGCCCCCCAGGCACCCTGCTGGCGGAGCTGCGCGAGTACAACCTGGAGCAGCAGCGGCGGGCGCAGTGCGAGCTGCTCTCCCCCGACGGGCTCCCCGATGAGCAGCCCCAGACCACCAAGCTGAAGGGCAAGATGCAGAGCCGGTGAGTGACCCCCCCACGCACGCACCCCATGACACACCCACACCCCTGGCACCCCTGCTAACCCCCAGTCCCGGGCAGGTTCGACATGGCGGAGAACGTGGTGATCGTGGCCTCCCAGAAGCGGCCCCTGGGCGGGCGGGAGCTGCAGCTGCCCTCCATGTCCATGCTGACCTCCAAGACCTCCACCCAGAAGTTCTTCCTGCGCGTGCTGCAGGTCATCATCCAGCTGCGGGACGACACGCGCCGCGCCAACAAGAAGGCCAAGCAGACGGGCCGGCTAGGTAGGGCCTGGCCCATGGGCCTCGGGGATAGAGGGGCAGCAGGCCTGAGGGGGGGCATCTGCCTTGGGGGTTTGGCAAGAGGGGTCCGGGGATACCTGCTGCAGGGGGTTCTGGGCCGGAGGGGGAGCAGGGCCGAGGGGGGCACCTGACCCGGAGGGGTTTGGGCTGGAGTGGGACCAGGGCCAAGGGGGGCGCCTGTCCCAGGGGCTCTGGGACCAGCGGGGGAGGCCTGCCCTGGGGGGTTCTGGGCTGGACAGGGACCAGGGCTGAGCGGGAGGCCTGCCCCGATGGGTTCTGGGCTGGAGGGAGACCAGGGCTGAGGGGGAGGCCTGCACTGGGGGGGTTCTGGTTTGGATGGGAGGCTTGCCCCGGGGAGGACTCTGGGCTGTAGGGGGGGCTCTGGGCCATATGGGGACTCTAGGACCGGAGGGGGAGGTCTGCCCCCGTGGGTTCTGGGCTGGAGGGAGACCGGGGCCGAGGGGAAGGCCTGCCCTGGGGGGCTCTGGGACCGGGGCCGAGGGGGAGGCTTGCCCCGGGGTGGAGCAGTGGCCTGGCCGCTCGCTGACCTATCTCCCCCCGGCAGGTAGCTCCGGTCTGGGCTCAGCTAACAGCATCCAGGCCGCTGTCCGGCAGCTGGAGGCTGAGGCTGACGCCATTATACAAATGGTACGTGAGGGGCAGCGGGCGCGGCGGCAGCAGCAAGCAGCAACGGTTAGCATGGGGCCTGTGGCGCTTGGGGGCCCCTCCATCCGTGGGGCCCCGCCCCCCTTCCGGGGACCTCCGCCCTGCCTGGCCTGGCCTGGCCTCGCCTCGGGGCTGGGAGCCAGGACGTCTGGGTTCTCTTCCCCGCTGCGGGGTGGGGGCTGGCAGCCGGGACGCCTGGGTTCTTCCCTCAATTCTGGGAGGGGGGGGCCTGGGAGCCAGGACTCCTGGGTTCTGTCCCGGCTCTGGGAGGGTGTGAGGCCTCCTGGGGGTACCCAGGGCTGTGAGCCCGCCCCTCCCCTTCCCTCCCCCGCATGCCCTTCGAAACCCACCCGCTGGCATGTGCCGACCTCCGAGCGCCTGGCTGCCCCCCGGGCTCCCCCCCAGTCCCAGCGAGAACAGGAGACGTTCGCCTGCCGGGAGCAGAGTCCTGAAGACGGGCGCGCCGGGCTCCAGGGACGATACCACGTGCGTCATCTCACCCCCAGGCCCCAATCCCCCACCTCCACCCCTCAGGGCACAGTCCTGGGGTGTCCCTTCGCTGCCTGGGAATTCCAGGGTCTCCGTGTGTTCTCCTGGGAGCCAGGACTCCTGGGTTCTCTCTGGGAGGGGAGTGGGGATCGGTATACATCTAATGGCTCCCAGCCCCAGGGTCCCCCACTTCACAGGCCCTCGGGGAGGGTGGGAATCCCCAGCCAGATAATATTCCACACACCCCCCCCCCGCCATTTTCACCTGTCTGGAAAGTGTCCCCCCCGCATGCCCCCGCCCCCCATCCAGCTGCAGTGGGGCTGGTCTATGCGTGCCATGCTGGAGCTGTCCCCAACCCTGGGAACAGGTGGGGGGCACCTACCCATCGTCCCTTGCAAGATCAGCTTGTGTGTGAGCGCTGCATGTCTGGGGGGGGAGGTGTGGCATGCTGTCAGTCAAATCATCCCCCCCCCACCCCCCCAGCCACTTCTGGAGTGACAGTCCCTCTGTGTCCACCATACATCTGCCAAAGAGGCCCCCAGCCCCGCCCTGACCCCCTCTTTGTCCACGCAGTCGGAGTCGAGCCAGTCGGAAGGGGCTGTTCGGAGGGACGAGTCGCCTATGGACGTCGATCAGCCCTCGCCGGTCACGCAGGACGCCCAGTTGGTTGGTGAGTGTCCTGCTGTCACAGCCATGCCTGGGGCCGGCTCGCCCGGCGCTGAGATGCAGCCACCTCTGGGGCGGGGCAGCCAGGGAACAGCAGCACATAACGCTGCATGGGGGTGGCTTGTTCAGAGCTAAGATGCTACCTCTGGGGCAAGGCAGGTGGGCAATGGCTGCGCATAACGCCACACTGGGATGGCTCACCTGGTGCTGAGATGCAGCCACCTCTGGCCCGGGATGGCTGGGGAACGGCTGTGTATACATAGCTCAGCCAGTGTTGGCATGGGGTGGGGAGAGCTTCTTGTTGCAGGGACCCCCAGGTGACCCTGTCCCCCCTTTGCAGGTTCGGAAGGATCCCAGCCCGGGGAGAAGGACGAGCGCCCCCCAGATCTGCCCCTCCTTAGTGAGCAGCTGAACCTAGACGAGCTCTGGGCCATGCTGGGCGAGTGCTTGAAGGAGTTGGAGGAGTCCCACGACCAGCACGCTGTGTTAGGTAAGGGTCTGGGCTCTCAGCCCCTTCCCCACCTCCGCAGAGCTGCAGCCGGCCGTGGGGTGGGGGCCCCCGGATCTCACCCTCCCTCTCTCCCTCCCCACAGTGCTGCAGCCGGCGGTGGAAGCCTTCTTCCTGGTGCACGCCACGGAGCGGGAGAGCAAGCCCCCAGTGCGGGACACGCGCGAGAGCCAGCTGGCCCACATCAAGGATGAGCCCCCACCCCTGTCGCCCGCCCCCCTCACGCCCGCCACCCCCTCCTCGCTGGATCCCTTCTTCTCTCGTGAGCCCTCTTCCATGCACATCTCCTCCAGCCTGCCCCCTGACACCCAGAAGTTCCTGCGTTTCGCAGGTGAGGGGCTCAGGGCCTGGGGTGGGAGAGAAAGGGGGGGCTGTGGTGTGGGAGGATTGGGGGAAAGGAGGGGCTCTGAGGGGCATGGCCCAGGGTCGGGGGGGGGTCACGGGGCTCCAAGGATGAGGCAGATGGGGAATGGCCCCACATAATGTTATATGGGGAGGGCTCGCTTAGTACTGAGATGCAGCCATCTCTAGGGTGGGGCAGCCTGGGAACAGTTGCACATAACGGGGGGCGCACAGGGCTGCGAGGGGCATGGCCTGTGGTCAGGTTGCCAGGGGAGGTGTGTAAGGCCCAGCATTGTAAGGGGAGGGGGGAGTGGTTTTGGGGTCACCCAGGTGTGTGTTTGTGTCGGGGGGGGGGTGTCTCATGGCACAGGGGAGAGCAGGAAGTGACACCCTCCCCTTGTGCTCCCCCCTCCCCAGAGACCCACCGCACGGTGCTGAACCAGATCCTGCGCCAGTCCACCACCCACCTGGCCGACGGGCCCTTCGCCGTCCTGGTCGACTACATCCGCGTGTTGGACTTCGACGTCAAGCGCAAGTAGGGCAGGCCAGGGAGGTGGGCTTGGGGGGTGGGGTGAGGGGGGCAGGGCATGCCTGGGGGCGGGACAAGGGCCATGTCCAGTAGCGGTGGGTTCCCCAGGCAGACACCCTGCTCCTGGGGATGGGGGCTGTGTCAAGGAGGCGGAGGGCAGGCCATGGTGTGTTGGGTGGGGCAATGGGGCCGTGTCCAGTGGCGGTGGGTTTCACAGGCATGGGCACCCTGCGCTGGGGATGGGGGCTGTGTCAAGGAGGCGGAGGGCAGGCCATGGTGCGTTGGGTGGGGCAATGGGGCCGTGTCCAGTAGCGGTGGGTTCCCCAGGCAGACACCCTGCTCTTGGGGATGGGGGCTGTGTCAAGGAGGCGGAGGGCAGGCCATGGTGCGTTGGGTGGGGCAATGGGGCCGTGTCCAGTGGCGGTGGGTTTCACAGGCACGGACACCCTGCGCTGGGGATGGGGGCTGTGTCAAGGAGGCGGAGGGCAGGCCATGGTGCGTTGGGTGGGGCAATGGGGCCGTGTCCAGTGGCGGTGGGTTCCCCAAGCCCTGACACCGCGCCCCGCCCGCCCCCTCCCAGGTACTTCCGCCAGGAGCTGGAGCGGCTGGACGAGGGGCTGCGCAAGGAGGACATGGCCGTCCACGTGCGCCGTGACCACGTCTTCGAGGACTCGTACCGTGAGCTGCACCGCAAGTCGCCCGAGGAGATGAAGAACCGACTGTGAGCCCGGCTTCTCCGGGGTTGGGGGGGGGCAGCAGCCGGGTACCCCACAGCTGGGGTGGGGGTGGGCAGGGAGTGAGAGTCCCACCCACTAACCCTCTCCCACGTACATCGTGTTCGAGGGGAAATGGGGGGGGGGTGCCTGGTGGGGGCGGAGCTACGTGGGTTCTAACCACCTCCCCTGTCCCCCCCCCTTCCTGGTACATCATCTTGGAGGGCGGGGAGGGGCAGGATGTGGGTGGGTGGAACTGGGAGATGGGAGTGGGGCAGGGGGCACCTAGTGGGCACGGGGCTGCGTGGGTCCCCCCCAACCCCCTGCCCCCGCAGGCATATCGTATTGGAGGATGAGGAGGGGCAGGACGTGGGGCAGGGGGTGGGGCTGTGTGGGGTCCCCCCCCGCCCCCGCAGGTACATAGTGTTCGAGGGTGAGGAGGGGCAGGACGCGGGCGGGGGGAACAGGGGAGATGGGAGTGGGGCAGGGGGCACCCAGCAGGGACGGGGCTGCGTGGGTCCCCCCCTAACCCGCTGTCCCCGCAGGTACATCGTGTTCGAGGGCGAGGAGGGGCAGGACGCGGGTGGGCTGCTCCGGGAGTGGTACATGATCATCTCGCGGGAGATGTTCAACCCTATGTACGCCCTGTTCCGCACCTCGCCCGGCGACCGCGTCACCTACACCATCAACCCCTCGTCCCACTGCAACCCCAACCACCTGAGCTACTTCAAGTTCGTGGGGCGCATCGTGGCCAAGGCCGTGTACGACAACCGCCTGCTGGAGTGTTACTTCACCCGCTCCTTCTACAAGCACATCCTGGGCAAGTCTGTCAGGTGCGCCAGGGCCGGGGGGCAAGGGTCTCTGGGGGCCTCGGCCTGGGATTGGGGGGACACTGGTCTTCAAGGGGCCCGCCAGGGGTTACTGGGGCTGGGGGCGGCTCCGTGACCCCACTGACCCCCGTCCCCCCCCAGGTACACGGATATGGAGAGCGAGGATTACCACTTCTACCAGGGCCTGGTTTACCTCCTAGAGAATGATGTGTCCACGCTAGGCTACGACCTGACCTTCAGCACCGAGGTACCGGGTGCCAGGGGGCTGCGGGACACCCTGCGGGGAGGGTGATGGGCTTGGGGAAGGCTGGATGGGGCCAAGGGTATGGGCGGCACTGGCTGGGAATGGAGCCCCACCCTCACCCCCTGCCCCCCCCCCTCCCCAGGTACAGGAGTTCGGGGTATGTGAGGTGCGGGACCTCAAGCCCAACGGGGCCAATATCCTGGTGACGGAGGAGAACAAGAAGGAATACGTGCACCTGGTCTGCCAGATGAGGATGACAGGTAGGCGGCTGGGGGGTGGTTCTGGTGGGGAGCCCGGGTTTCTTTAGCCAGTGAGAGTGAGCTGTAAATAGAGTGCTAAGCAGGAGCCAGGACTCCTGGGTTCTCTGCCGACTCCAGCCCCGCCTTCCCTCCTGGGGGTTGGAGCAGGGAGCCAGGACTCCTGGGTTCTCTCCCGACTCCAGCCCCGCCTTCCCTCCTGGGGGTTGGAGCAGGGAGCCTGGACTCCTGGGTTCTCTCCCGACTCCAGCCCCGCCTTCCCTCCTGGGGGTTGGAGCAGGGAGCCTGGACTCCTGGGTTCTCTCCCGACTCCAGCCCCGCCTTCCCTCCTGGGGGTTGGAGCAGGGAGCCTGGACTCCTGGGTTCTCTCCCGACTCCGGGAGGGAAGGTGGGGCTGGGGTTAGAGCAGGATGGGGCTCACTGGCTTCATTCCCTCACACCTCAGGAGCCATCCGCAAGCAGCTGGCTGCCTTCCTGGAGGGTTTCTACGAGATCATCCCCAAGCGCCTCATCTCCATCTTCACGGAGCAAGAGCTGGAGCTCCTCATCTCGGGGCTGCCCACCATCGACATTGACGACCTCAAATCCAACACCGAATACCACAAGTACCAGTCCAACTCCATCCAGGTGAGGGGCTGCCCCAGAGCTGGCTGCAGCTCCACACCGGGCGGCGTTATGTGCGGCTGTTCCCCAGCTGCCCCGCCCCAGAGCTGGCTGCAGCTCCACACCGGGCGGCGTTATGTGCGGCTGTTCCCCAGCTGCCCCGCCCCAGAGCTGGCTGCAGCTCCACACCGGGCGGCGTTATGTGCGGCTGTTCCCCAGCTGCCCCGCCCCAGAGCTGGCTGCATCTCAGCACCGTGCAAGCCAGCCCTGTGCGGCGTTGGGTGCGGCTGTGTCCCAGCTCCTCTCCGCCGGCTCTGACCTGCTCCCTCTCCCCTGGCAGATCCAGTGGTTCTGGCGAGCCTTGCGCTCCTTTGACCAGGCAGACCGAGCCAAGTTCCTGCAGTTCGTGACGGGCACCTCCAAGGTCCCTCTGCAGGGCTTCGCCGCCCTGGAGGGTATGAACGGCATCCAGAAATTCCAGATCCACCGAGACGACCGCTCCACCGACAGATTGCCTTCCGCTCACACATGGTGAGGGGCCAGGCGGGGACACACGGGGCTGGGTCCCACCCATGGGAAGGGGGGGACAGGCGCCGGGGCGGGGGGTGAGCTGTAGACTCTGATCTCCTGGGAATTGGGGGGTGGGGTGCACAGTGCCCGATCCTAGAATGGGGGGGGTTGTTGGCCTCCTGCCCCCCCTCACTGATTTCTCCCCCTCCACCCCAGTTTCAATCAGCTGGACCTTCCCGCCTACGAGAGCTACGAGAAGCTACGTCACATGCTGCTACTGGCCATCCAGGAGTGCTCGGAAGGCTTCGGCCTGGCATGAGCCGGGCTTCCCGCCTCCACGGCTCTTTTTGTACTGAGGCAGACTCGGGGGAAAGGGAGGGGCGTGGGGGGAGGGGCCAAGCCATGGGGGCGGGGCCTAGCGGATCTCCACCCCCTCCCTTTGAGGTGGCGCCCCCCCACCACACACACACATCCCCACATGCGTCCGGAGAGAAGACAAATGATATATATAAATATATATATATTTTTTTTGGTTTAGTTTGCATTTCTTAAGTTGTGCTTGGAATGTGTTGACGTGAGCCGGACAGACGAGACGATGATACAATCTGCTTTGGTTTCTCGATCCTTCCCCTTGCCCCAGCCCCCTTCTGTCCCCGCCCCCACCCTGTTGGGCCCCTGCAGAGGGGGAGGGGAAAACAAGGGGGGGTGGGACGCCCTGAGGTTTAAAAGAAGAAATCCCTCCCCCCTCCAAAAGAAGAAAAAGACAAAAAAAAAATTAAAAAATAAAAGCGCACTCTTGGTAAGAAACCCGGCTGTCGTGTCTTCGTCCGGCGTTGCCGCGTGGGGGCAGAGAGCTCCTGGGCCCCAAAACCGGAGGGGCCTGTGTGACCCAGGCCAGGGAACGGCCTAGAGCGGCTCTGTTGGAAACACACCGCGTGTTGATGGGAAAACGGTCGGAACCAGAGACTCCCCCACGCCCCTGGGTCGGACGTTCCAGCCAGTAACTCACCGCACAGTCCATTCCAGGCTGTTTGTCTCACTTCCGCTTCCAGCTTCGCACTGGGAGCTCCTGTTCTGCCGGTTCTCTGCCACGACCCCCAAATCTGCCCAGGACTCACTGCTTTCCAGGGGAGAGACCCCCAGCCTGTACGCATGCCCGGCCTCTTGTTCCCCGACGGACCGGTTTCCATTTCGCTGGATTAAAGCACTTTGCGCTCGGTTTGCCAGCCTGGTCCGGAGCAGTGACCTGCCCTCTGCACAATTTCCCACAATGCTTGTGTCGTCTGCAAACTTTATCAGCAAGGATTGTTTTCAGCCACGTCATTGATCAAAATGTTTCTTGGCGTTGGACCAAGAACCAATCCCTGTGGGACCCCGCTGGAAACAGACCCACTTGATGAAGATTCCGTGGTTAGTCACATTTTGAGACCTATCCGTTAGGCAGTGTGTCTATTTAATGTGGGCTGGGTTCATATTACATCGTTTGAGGTTTCTGATGAAGATGTCTTGCGGTACCAACTGAAATGCCTCACCAAAGTCTGTTACGTCAGCGCTATTACCTCCGTTGATGCAACTTGTAATCTCATCAACCATAGATAACAAGTTAGTTTGACAGGATCTAATTTTGGTAAGCCCATCTTGATTAACATTACCCTCCTTTAATTCCTTACTAGTCGAGTCCTGTTCCAACCTCTCCATTATCTTGTCCAGGATTGATGCCACACCATGCACCCTCTTTAAATATTGGCATAATATTTCTTCCACTCTTCTGGAACTTCACCTGCGTGCCAAGACTTACTGGAAATCAGCATTAATGGTCCAGCGAGCTCCTCAGCCAGCTCTTGTAAAACTCTTGGATGCAAGTTACCTAGAGCTGCTGATTTAAAAATATCTAACTTTTTAGTAGCTTCTACTGAACATCCTCTAGAGATATTAGTGGAATGGAAAGTGTTGTTGTCACCATATGACTGTCATCTGTTTTCCTCACAAACACAGAAAAGAACTATTTATTAAAAACAGCTGCCTTTTTCTGCATTAAAATTGATTATTCTACTGTTTCCATCTAGTCATGGATCCATGCCAGTGTCAGGATTCTTTTTGTTCCTGATATATATGAAATACTCCTTTTTGTCCTTAATTCTATTGGCTCCTTGTGCGTCTCTTAGCTTCCCTCATCAGTTTTCTACAATTCATAACTTCTGGTTTATATTCATTACTATCAACTTTCCCTTCGCGTGTGTGTGTGTAATATATATAAATAAATAGCTCCCTTCACATCCCCACTCAACCTTTGTCAAGGGGGAGATTGTGGCTTTTAGGACATCTAGTACGTGGTCCTTAAATGGTTCCCAATTCTAGTCACATTTTTGTGGTTAAATTCTTCCTCCCAGCTGCCTGGGCTCATCAGCTCTTTCAGCATTGGGAAACTGGCCCTGTCAAAGCACCAGGTGTAGCTGTCACTAGGCTGGCTGCAAATCACATGGACCGCCGCTCCCATTAACTTTTAGTGCTGTGAGGTTTGGACAAGGCCTAAAACATAAGAACGGCCCTACTGGGTCAGCCCAAATGACCATCTAACCCAGTGTCCTGTCTTCCGACAGTGACCAGTGCCAGGTGCCCCAGAGGGAATGAACAGAACAGGGAATCACCAAGTGATCCATCCCGTCACCCATTCCCAGCTCCTGGCAAACAGAGGCTCGGGCAACCATCCTTGCCCATCCTGGCTAATATGAATGTATTTAGGTCTTTTTTGAACCCTGTTATGGTCTTGGCCTTCACAATATCCTCTGGCAAGGAGTTCCACAGGCTGACTGTGAGTTAGGTGAAAAAATACTTCCTTTTGTTTGTTTTAAACCTGCTGCCTGTTAATGTCATTTGGTGACCCCTAGTTCTTGTGCTACGAGAAGGAGTAAATAATGCTTCCTTATTCACTTTCTCCACCCCACTCATGATTTTATAGACCTCTATCACATCCCCCCTTAGTCGTCTCTCTTCCAAACTGAAAAGTCCCTGTCTTGTTAATCTCTTCTTTTATTGCTCTTTTCTGAAACTTTTCCAATTCCAATATAACATTTTTGAGATGGGGCGACCACATCTGCATGCACTATTCAAGTTGTGGGTGTGCCATGGATTTCTATTGAGGCAGTACGATATTTTCTGTCTTATTCTTGATCCCTTTCTTAATGATTCCCAACACTCTGGTCGCTTTTTTGACGGCCACTGCACATTGAGTGGATGTTTTCAGAGAACTCTCCACAATGACTCCAAGATCTCCTCCTCCTTGAGTGGTAACAGCTAATTTAGCCCCCATCATTGTATGTGTGTAGTGGGGGTTATGTTTTCCAATGTGCATTACTTTGCACTTATCAACATTGAATTCCATCTGCCATTTTGCTGCCCAGTCACCCAGTTTTGTGAGATCCCTTTGTAGCTCTTCGTGGTCTGTCTAGGACTTAACTATCTCGAGTGCTTTTGTATCCTCTGCAAATTTTGCCACCTCCCTGGGGGATACCACTATTTACCTCTTTTTTCCAGATCATTTCTGAATATATTGAAAAGGACTGGTGCCCATACAGACCCCTGGGGGATACCACTATTTACCTCTCCCCATACTGAAAACTGATCATTTTACTCTTTGTTTCCTATCTTTTAACCCGTTATCAATCCATGAGAGAACCTTCCCTCTTATCCCGTGGCAGCTGACTTTGCGTAAGAGCCCTTGGTGCGGGACCTTGTCCAAGGCTTTCTGAAAATCTAAGTACACTGTATCCACTGGCTTCCCCTTGTCCACATGCTTGTTGACCCCCCTCAAAGAATTTGAGTAGATTGGTGAGCCAGGATTTCCCTTTACTAAAACCATGTTGACGCTTCCCCAACAAATTATGTTCATCTCTGTGTCTGACAATTTTGTTCTTTACTATAGTTTCAGGCTTACCCGCCTGTAATTGCTGGGATCGCCTCTGGAGCCCTTTTTAAAATTGGTGTCACGTTAGCTGCCCTCCGGTCATTGGGTACAGAAGCTGATTTAAATGCTAGGTTACAAACCACAGTTAGCAGTCCTGCAATTTCACATTTGAGTCCTTCAGAACTCTTGGGGATCCCATCTGGTTCTGGTGGCTTATTGCTGTTTTAATTTATCAATTTGTTCCCAAACCTCTAATGACACCTCAGTCTGGGACAGTTCCTCAGACCTGTCACCTAATGAGACCGGCTCAGGTTAGGGAATCTCCCTCACGTCCTGAGCCATGAAGACGGATGCAAAGATTTCATTTAGTTTCTCCGCGAAGACCTTATCGTCCTTGAGTGCTCCTTTAGCATCTCGATCATCTAGTGGCCCCACTGGTTGTTTAGCAGCTTCCCACTTCTGATGTACTTAAAAAAAATTTGGTTTTATTTTTTGAGTCTTTGGCTGGCTGTTCCTCAAATTCTACTTTGGCCTCCTAATTGTATTTTTATACTTCATTTGCCAGAGTTTAGGCTCTTTCTATTTTCCTCACTAGGATTTAAATTCCACTTTTTAAAGATGCCTTTTTGCCTCACTGCGCTTTTACTTTGAGCGAGGGTGGCTCTTTTTTGGTTCTCTTGCGATTGTTTTTTTTTAATTTGGGGTGTACATTTAAGTTGAGCCTCTATTATGGTGTCTTTAAAAAGTTTCCAGGAAGCTTGCAGGGATTTCACTTTTGGTGCTATACTGCTTAATTTCTGTTTCACTGACCTCCTTGTTTTTGGGTGGTTCCCCTTTCTGAAATTAAATACTACAGAGTTGGGCTGCAGTGGTCGTTTCCCCTCGCAGGGATGTTACACTTAATTATATTCTGGTCACTATTACTAAGCAGTCCAGTTATATTCACCTCTTGGTCCAGATCCTGTGCTCCACTTAAAGACTAAATCAAGAATTGCCTCTCTGGACTAGCTGTTCCAAGAAGCCGTCATTTAAGGTGTCAAGAATCTTTATCTCTCCATCCTGTTCTGGGGGCACATGTGCCCCGTCAATATGCAGATAGTTGAAATCCCCCATTATTATTGAGTGTCTTGTTTTTATTGTCTCTATAATCTCCCTGAGCGTTTCACAGTTACTGTCACTATCCTGGTCAGGTGGTCGGTAATGAATAATAAGAATATAGCAGGTTTCAGAGGAACAGCCGTGTTAGTCTGTATTTGCAAAAAGAAAAGGAGGACTTGTGGCACCTTAGAGACTAACCAATTTATTTGAGCATGAGCTTTCGTGAGCTACAGTGATGAAGTGAGCTACACTGATGAAGTGAGCTGTAGCTCACGAAAGCTCATGCTCAAATAAATTGGTTAGTCTCTAAGAATATAGCAGTAGGGATTTGAGCATGGAATTACTATGGAGAGATTCTATAGTACAACTTGATCCATTTATAATTTTTACTTCACTTGATTCTATGCTTTCTTTCACATATAGTACCACTCCCTCACCAGCACGACCTGTTCTGTCATTCTGATGATATATTTTTGTACCCTGGTACATTAATTATCCTCATTCCACCAAGTTTCTGATGCCTAGTATATCAATATCCTCAATGAATACGAGGCACTCTAGTTCACCTATCTTATTATTTAGACTTCTAGCATTGGTATATAAGCACTTCAAAAACTTGTCACTTTTTAGCTCTCTCCCATTACATGATGTAATTGAATGGGACTCTCTCATTTGATTAAAGAACAGGAGGACGTGTGGCACCTTAGAGACTAACCAATTTATTTGAGCATAAGCTTTTGTGAGCTACAGCTCACTTCATGGGATGCAGCTCACTAAAGCTTATGCTCCAATAAATTGGTTAGTCTCTAAGGTGCCACACGTCCTCCTGTTCTTTTTGTGGATCCAGACTAACACGGCTGCTACTCTGAAACCTGTCATTTTGATTGTTTCTCATCAGATCTTACCCTTATTTTATCCTCTTCCATCCTCTTCCCCCTTATTAGAACATAGAGAATCTCCATTAATAATCCTCCCTTCGGGGCTGGCTCTAGCTAGAACACGTGCTCCCCTCCACCTCCTGGCTTCCCCCCAGCCCTTAACATTAAAAAGGTTGCAGAGTGGTTTTTAAACTAAGTGCTGGTACTCTGGTTCAGGTCTAGCCCGTCCTTCCTGGGCAGGCTGCCCTTTCCCCAAAGTTTCCCCAGTTCTTAATAAATCTAAACGCCTCCTCCCTACCCTGTCATCTCAGCCACGCAGTGGGACCCTGCAGTTCTCCTTCACAAACTGGTCCTGCCTGTGGAACTGGGAGCAGCTAGAGATCCTGGGGGGGGGGGGGGTGTTTGGGGTGTGGGGGACTCATAACCAGGCTACTGCTCTGTTAGTACCTGACCCCCAGCCCTGTTGGTGCCCCTTACTCCTGACTTGCAGCCCCTGGGGTGTTCCAACCCCAGCTCTGCGATCTTGGCTCCAGGCTGGGGGGTGGCCATGGGGTGGCAAGAGCTGGGTGCAGGGGTGAGATACTGCTGGGGCGGGGGGGGGAGATGTTAATTCCCCCTTACCCCAGTCCTTCTGCAGGGAACCAGGCTGGAACTTAAATCACGCAGCCTCTGTTGCATGGGGGGGCAGAATGAGCACTGGAATGCCGGCGCCATCTTGGTAGAGGCCTGGAAAGGCTGTTGCGTGGGCGCCATATTGGATGTGTCGGATGAGTACTCAGTGCAGTCGGGAGAAGGACGCCATATTTATTGTGTCGGAAATAATGGAGGGCGCCCCCTGTGCGCCATCTTGGGTGTGGCCCTGCCACAATGGCCGCTACTGATGCGCCATCTTGGGTGTGGCATGTGCTAGATTTGCTCCCCCCGCATTATGTCATAGAGAGGAGTGTGACGTTATAATTTACCCTCGCCAGGCACGGGGAGGGGGGGAAAGGGGGTGGGGCCAGTGGGAGCTGGAGACCGCCCCCAGCTGCTGTCGCTGCGAGCGCCCCCTAGAGGGGCCGCAGAGGTGAGCTGCAGCCCCATACGCAGGGCGGGGGAGTGAGCTCCCCTTCCTCTAAAATAGCGGCTACAGAGACCCCCCCACCCCAAAGGGGCTGGTCCCTCCCAAGGGATAGAACTGTCCCCAATAGGGGGCGGGGCATGGAACTAGGGGGCGGAGCTTGGACCTCGGGAGGCGGGACTATGGGAAAGCCTGGAGCTGCGGGAGAGGTTCAGAGCTGGGAGGGGGTCTCAAGATAGCTGGGAAATTTCCTACTGCTACAACCCCACCCCACGTCGGCTGTGTCACCCCCACCACTATCACAATGGGGTGGGGGGGCAGAGGCACCTGGGGCTGCAGGACCAGCAGGTCTGGGGTGGGGGGGGCTTACACCCAAAAAGCCCAGCACTCTCCAGGCTGCAAACAGAACCCAGGAGTCCAGGCTCCCAGCCCCCCCTGCTCTAGCCCACTAGACCCCACTCCCTTCCCAGAGCCATGGAGAGAACCCAGGCGTCCGGGCTCCCTGCCCCTATATTCTAGGCTGGTGGGAAGATGCATGAGGAGTTCGTCCTGCCGTATTACACGGCGGATTGCGACCAGGCGCGAGGGCTGATGAACACGGCCATGGGGCCACTGCAGCGCCAGCTCCGGGCGGGCGAGTACGAGATCTTCCAGTACGCCCCCATATTCGAGAGCGACTTCATACAGGTACGGGGCGGGGGCTCAGAACTGGGGGCGGGGCTATAGGGGAAGGGCAGAGCTGGGGGCGGGGGCTCAGAACTGGGGGCGGGGCTATAGGGGAAGGGCAGAGCTGGGGGTGGGGGCTCAGCTGGGGGCGGGGCTATAGGGGAAGGGCAGAGCTGGGGGTGGGGGCTCAGCTGGGGGCGGGGCTATAGGGGGAGGGCAGAGCTGGGGGCGGGGCTATAGGGGGAGGGCAGAGCTGGGGGCGGGGCTATGGGGGAAGGGCAGAGCTGGGGGCGGGGCTATAGGGGAAGGGCAGAGCTGGGGTGGGGGCTCAGCTGGGGGCGGGGCTATAGGGGGAGGGCAGAGCTGGGGGCGGGGCTATAGGGGAAGGGCAGAGCTGGGGGCGGGAGCTCAGCTGGGGGCGGGGCTATAGGGGAAGGGCAGAGCTGGGGGCGGGGGCTCAGAACTGGGGGCGGGGCTATAGGGGAAGGGCAGAGCTGGGGGTGGGGGCTCAGCTGGGGGCGGGGCTATAGGGGAAGGGCAGAGCTGGGGGTGGGGGCTCAGCTGGGGGCGGGGCTATAGGGGGAGGGCAGAGCTGGGGGCGGGGGCTCAGCTGGGGGCGGGGCTATAGGGGAAGGGCAGAGCTGGGGGCGGGGCTATAGGGGAAGGGCAGAGCTGGGGGCGGGGGCTCAGCTGGGGGCGGGGCTATAGGGGAAGGGCAGAGCTGGGGGCGGGGCTATGGGGGAAGGGCAGAGCTGGGGGCGGGGCTATAGGGGAAGGGCAGTGTTGGGGGCGGGGGCTCAGAACTGGGGGCAGGACTATAGGGGAAGGGCAGAGCTGGGGGCGGGGCTATAGGGGAAGGGCAGTGTTGGGGGCGGGGACTCAGCTGGGGGCGGGGCTATAGGGGGCAGGGACACCGCTGGGGGCGGGGCTATAGGGGAAGGGCAGAGCTGGGGGCGGGGCTATAGGGGAAGGGCAGAGCTGGGGGCGGGGCTATAGGGGTGGGGGCTCAGCTGGGGGCGGGGCTATAGGGGAAGGGCAGAGCTGGGGGCGGGCCTATGGGGCAGCAAACAGCTGGGGCTAAGCAGCTGAGGGGGGATGCACTAACCTGCCCCTCTACGCCCCACCCACAGATCAGCAAGCGTGGGGAGGTGGTGGACGTGCACAATCGTGTCCGAGTGGTCACGGTGGGCGTGGCCTGCACCAGCCCAGCCCTCCTGGTGCCCAACGTGCTGCTGCTGGCCCGGCCCGTGGTCCCCTCCGAGGAGAGCCGGGGCCGCCGGGGTCCCCCTGCCAAGGCACTAGAGCTTACCAGGTGAGACCCCCCCCCCCCATAAATGGTGCTCCTCACTCCTGACCCGCAGCCCCTGCTAGCCCGGCCCTGGGCCCCTCCCCAGCTCTGCCGGTGCCCCTCACTCCCGACCCGCAGCCCCTGCTAGCCCGGCCCTGGGCCCCTCCCCAGCTCTGCCGGTGCCCCTCACTCCCGACCCGCAGCCCCTGCTAGCCCGGCCCTGGGCCCCCCCCCCAGCTCTGCCGGTGCCCCTCACTCCTGACCCGCAGCCCCTGCTAGCCCGGCCCTGGGCCCATCCCCAGCTCTGCCGGTGCCCCTCACTCCTGACCCGCAGCCCCTGCTAGCCCGGCCCTGGGCCCCTCCCCAGCTCTGCTGGTGCCCCTCACTCCTGACCCGCAGCCCCTGCTAGCCCGGCCCTGGGCCCCTCCCCAGCTCTGCCGGTGCCCCTCACTCCTGACCCGCAGCCCCTGCTAGCCCGGCCCTGGGCCCCTCCCCAGCTCTGCCGGTGCCCCTCACTCCTGACCCGCAGCCCCCTCCTGTCCCTGCAGGCTGCTCCCGCTGCGGTTTGTGAAGATCTCAGTGCACGACAGCGACATGCGGCAGCTGCGGCTCAAGCTGGCCAGCGGCCGCTCGTTCTACCTGCAGCTCTGCCCCCAGGGCGACACCCACTGCGAGCTCTTCGACATGTGGGTGCAGATCGTCAACCTCCTCCGGCCGCCCGCCGAGGGGAGCTACGGGGGCCAGGCTCTGCCCGGAGACCCCGGGGCTTTCGGGGAACCCCTGTTTCGAGGCATCAGCCAGGACACCACCGGGGTGAGCTCTGCCCCCAGGGCTGGGCTAGGGGTCTAGTGGTTAGAGCAGGTCGGCTGGGAGCCAGGACTTCTGAGTTCCCTGGCTCGGGGAGGCGGGGCTGGGAGCCAGGACTCCTGGGTTCCCTAGCTCTAACCCATCCCGTTGTCCTCCCCAGAGCCTGGAGTCACTGGCCGCCGAGGAAGAGGGCCTGGATGCCTTGAGCGTCCGCAGTCTCCGGACCGCCAGCCCCTCCAGGGATGACCCAGAGAGCTTGCGCAGCCGGACCCCCCCCAGCCTCAGCCCCTCGCTGCCCCGCAAGCCGCCCAGCGTGGGGAGGGGGTCGCAGCGGGGCGGGTCCACAGGGGAGCTCAGGAGCCAGGCTGAGTCGCCAGGGGGGTCACCGGCCCCCCAGGAGAGGAACCAGGGCAGCCTGCAGGGCAGCCAGGGGAGCAGCCCCTTGAGCAAGAAGAAAGAGTCCAGCAGGTGAGGGGGTGGGGGGAGGGCCGAGGAAATTGGGATCCGGCGGGTTGGGGGCAATGGGAAGTGCCGGGGGTATGGAGCTGTGAGGGTTGGAGGAGGTTGGGGGGGGAGGGATGGGGGGGAAGATGGGAAGGTCAGGGGGAAGGGAGGCATGGGGGGCGAGATGGAGGGCCTGGGAGATCAGGGGAAGGTGGGGGGAGGCGTGGGGGGGATCTCAGGGTCTCATTGTTTCATCGTTTCATTTCCAGGCGGGCAGATCGAGGAGGGGGAACCACACGGAGCAAATCATCGCAGACCCGGAGTAGGAACCCGGAGTAGTCCCCCAGCTGCTCTCCCTGCGTGACAGCCCCCTAGCCCAGCCCTCCCCCACTGCGTCCCCCAGCTAGCCCCTGCGGCCCGACCCCCGTGCAGTCCGTCTGCCCATCCCTCTGCCACCCAGGGTTGCCAACTTTCTAATGGCAGAAAACCAAACAACCTTGCTCCGCCTCCTGCCCCGCCCCTTCTCTGAAGTCCCGCCCCCATTCACTCAGGCCCTGCAGGACTGGGGCCCGCGGTTGGGGTGCTGGAGGGGGCGTGTGAGGGCTCCAGGTGGGGGTGCGGGCTCTGGGGTGGGGTTGGGGTGAGGGTGGGGGGGTGCGAGCTCCGGGAAGGACCCGGTGGCCACTTCCGGGAGCCGTGCGGAGCCTGGCAGGCAGGGAGCCGGACTTCACCCCCCGCGCCACCGACCGGACTTGTCACAGCCCGGTCCGCGGTGCCGGCGGGAGCCGCCAGCGTCCCTCTGCGAAGGGGCGGTCTGGGGTCCGGGTGGGGACACGCCCGGCCCCCCAGGCAGGCTGACGCCCGGCCCCCTTCTCTGCCCCGGCTGCAGGCAGGAAGCCCAGCCGGATCCTGTCGCTGGTGAAGTCTCTGTCCCGCGCCAGCCTGAGCCGGGGCGACAGCCGGAGCCGCCCCCCCAAGGACAAGAAGAAGAAGCGCTGAGGGGAGGAGCCAGCAGAGAAGGGGGAGGGGCATGATGGAGAAAGGGGCGGAGCCTCCTGGGGCAATTGGGGAGGAACCTGCCTGAGAGCCCAATAAAGTCTCAGTTACCAGCAAGGGGCGTGGTCCTGAGGGGGCGGGGCTACCCCATGGGGCGTGGCCCTGGCAGCAGGGGGCGGGGCTCGGAAGAGGGAGCTCGGAGCGTTTCTAGTCCGCTCCCGCTTCCCAGACCATCACTTCCGGGGCGGGGCGGAAGTGGTGCGGGGCGGGGCGGAAGTGACGGAGGCGGCGCTCCGGCGCGGCGGGCTCGGGGGATGCGGCTGCTGAGCTGGAACGTGGCCGGGCTCCGGGCCGGGCCGGGCCCCGCGGGGCTCGGGGCGCTGGGCGGGGACGTGATCTGCCTGCAGGAGACCCGCGTCACGCGTGAGCGGGGTCAGGGGTCACAGGGGCGGAGCCAGGGGAAGGGAGCAGAGCAGGGCTTGGGGTGGGAGGTCCCGTGGGGAAGGGAGTCAAAGGGCATGGCAAGGAGGGTCACAGGGCATGGCCGGGGGAAGGGGGGGGTCACAGGGCAGGGGTCACAGGGCATGGCCGGGGAAGGGGGGGGTCACAGGGCATGGCAAGGAGGGTCACAGGGCATGGCCGGGGAAGGGGGGGGGTCACAGGGCAGGGGTCAAAGGGCATGGCAAGGAGGGTCACAGGGCATGGCCGGGGAAGGGGGGGTCACAGGGCATGGCAAGGAGGGTCACAGGGCATGGCCGGGGAAGGGGGGGGGTCACAGGGCAGGGGTCAAAGGGCATGGCCAGGGAAGTGCGGGTGGCGGTAGAGCACAAAGGGCAGGGCTAGCGATGGGGGTCAGGGGTCAAAGGGCACCGTGCACAAGGGGCCAGACAGGCCCAACCTGCCCCCAGAGCGATGGGGAGAGGGGGGCAGAGCCCAGCTTGACCCTGTGGTGACCCCGTGTCCCCAGGGGACCTGCTGGAGGAGCCACTGGCCATGGTGGATGGCTACAACTCCTACTTCAGCTTCTGCCGCACCCGGAGCGGCTACTCAGGTAACCGGGGGGCTTGGGACCCAGGCGTCCTGGCTTCCAGTACCCCCCCCCCCCCAATCACTAGACACCCGCCCTCCCAGAGCTGGGACTGGCACCGGACTCCTGGGTTCTCTCTCTCCCCTCTATCAGGTGTGGCGACCTTCTGTAAGGACAGTGCCACCCCGCTGGCAGCGGAGGAGGGGCTCTCTGGGCTCCTGGCCCAGCCTGGGGAGGGCGGTGCCGTGGGGTGTTACGGAGACCTAGGGGCCTTCACACCCCAAGAGCTGAAGGCGCTGGACAGCGAGGGGCGCGCGGTGATCACCCACCACCGCATACGGTGAGGGGCGCGGGGACCCCTGCGGGCCACGGGGTATTGTCCCTGAGGATTGTGGGGTGAGGAGCTGTGCTGGGGCAGGTGCCCACAGAGTGCTGGGTTGGGAGGGGCAGGGGGCCAGGTGAGGGGGGATGGTTGTTGCCAAATGCTGGGGCCAGGGGGGGGCAGATGCCAGCCTGACCCCCTCCCCTCGCACACGTGTTTTCTGCACTCCCCCGCAGCACCTCAGCACAGCAGGAGACCACTCTGACAGTGATCAACGTGTACTGCCCCCGGGCCGACCCCCAGCGCCCCGAGCGCGCCGCCTACCAGGCGTCCTTCTACCGCCTGCTGCAGGGCCGGGCCGAGGCGCTGCTGAGAGACGGGGGGTAGGTACCCTGCCCCCCCCCAATCCACAACACCTCCCTACCTGGGCCGAGGCGCTGCTGAGAGACGGGGTTCGTATTCCCCTCAATCTCCCCTGACCTCCCCCTCAACACAAACCCAAGCACCTCTCAAAGCCAGAGGATCCAGGCCACCCGCACATCTCCTGGAGGATCCAGGCCCCTCCCCTCCCCATAGCCCCACCCAGGTCTTGTCTCTCCACCACCACCCTTCAGAGCCCCTCCTGGGACTAGAGACCTCCCCATCCTCTCACTGCCTGGGCTCCTCCCTCCAGACCCCTGACCCCCGGCCCTGTTTTTTGTCTTCCAGCCACGTTGTGATCTTGGGGGACATTAACACATCGCATCGGCCCATCGACCACTGCGAGCCCGGGGACCTGGTTAGTGCCCAGGGGGGGTCCCCCCTCTAATCTGGGGGGGTTGGTGGGGAGCCAGGACTCCTGGGTTCTCCAGAATACTGACTCTCCCCTCTCCTTCCCCCAGGAAGCGTTCCAGGAGCACCCAGGCCGGCGCTGGCTGGATGGGTTCCTATGGGTGCCAGACGGGCCCCCCGGGCAGGGGCTCTTCGTCGACACCTTCCGCCTCCTGCACCCCAGCCAGCCCTATGCCTTCACCTGTTGGCGCATCGACACTGGCGCCCGGCTCACCAACTACGGCACACGGCTAGACTACGTCCTGGCTGACCGGGCCCTGGCGCTGGCCGAGCTGCGGGACGCCCGCGTCCTGCCCGAGGTGCCCGGCTCCGACCACTGCCCCGTGCTGGCCGAGCTGGCGGCCACCTTCCTGCCGGCGCGCCGCTGCCCCCCGCTCTGCACCCGCCACATGCCTGAATTCGCCGGCACCCAGCAGAAGCTCAGCCGCTTTTTGGTCAGGGTGGAGCGGGGAGCGGGCGCGATGTGTCAGGCGGCCGGGGCGGGGCGGGGGTGCTCTACACAGAGGGGGAGATGCCCACCCAGGGGGCAAGGAGACCTGCTGAGCTACTTCAGAGCCTCACAGGGCCAGCTGAGGACAGGCACGACCCCGAATGCACTGGGGCAGAGCGGACAAGAGCCAGCCCAGGATGCCCCAGGGCACAGGACACAGGAGATGGCCCATGATGCACCAGGGCAGGGTGGACAACGGGAGCCCTGCAATGGCTTGGTGCCCAGGGAGCTGATGATGGGGCAGGCAGCAGGCACCCAGGACAGCTGCACAGCCCGCTGGCGTGCAGTGCTGCCCGGCCCGGCCCCCCCACCCTGCTGCCCGGCCCATGGGCAGCCCTGTGCCCTGCGCACCGTCCGCAAACCCGGCCCCAACCGTGGGCGGCGTTTCTACGTGTGCGCCCAGCCCCCTGGGCGCCCCAGCGACCCCCGCGCCCGCTGCGACTTCTTCCGCTGGGCCAGCAAGGGGCGCTCGTGAGGGGGGGGGGGGTTGTGTGTTTTTTTCCTCCCTCAAATCATTCCTGTAGGAATTCCACACACCACACCACCACCCCGTGCATAGGAACCTGGGAGCCTGGGCATGTACAGAAGGGGAAACTCCGTCTATTTTTATAAATAAAGAAGATGAAAGACACTGGGTTGGTGTCATTGTTTGTGGGGGAAGCCAGGGTTCTCTCCCCAGCTCTTCTGGGGCACTGATGGCTGGGGCCCTTCCCCTGCAAAGGTGCCTGCTTGAATATCAGGGTTTCATCCCAGGCATGGCCTTCTTGGGTTGCCCTTGTTGAACCTTATCCGGGAGGTCATTAGTCCAACTCCCTGCTCAAAGCAGGGCTAATCCCCAATTTTTGCCCCAGATTCCTAAATGGCCCGCTCAAGGATTGAACTCACAACCCTGGGTTTAGCAGGCCAACGCTCAAACCACTGAGCTATGCCCCCCCCCCCCCCCCCCCCCCAATCCTCTCATGAGTGTCTGCTAGCAATGCCCCTACTTAGTCCAAAATGCCATTGGCCTTCTCAGTTCAGGAACCTCATCAGTATTAGGCTAGTGCAAGCCACTGGACATAGAATATCAGGGTTGGAAGAGACCTCGCAGGAAGGAGACACCTGATGAGGTTCAACAAGGATAAGTGGGAAGAGAAGATGAAGGGGGGCGTTCAGAATCTCCTTCCGCCCTAGCTGCGAGGTCTCTTCCAACCCTGATATTCTATGTCCAGTGGCTTGCACTGGACTAAGTAGGGGCATTGCTAGCAGACACTCATGAGAGGATGGGGGGGGGGGCATAGCTCAGTGGTTTGAGCGTTGGCCTGCTAAACCCAGGGTTGTGAGTTCAATCCTTGAGCGGGCCATTTAGGAATCTGGGGCAAAAATTGGGGATTAGCCCTGCTCACCCCCCCCCTTCATCTTCTCTTCCCACTTATCCTTGTTGAACCTCATCAGGTGTCTCCTTCCTGCGAGGTCCCTTCCAACCCTGATATTCTATGTCCACTGTCTTCTTCCCTTTTTGACACTCATGAGAGGATTGGGGGGGGGGACGGATAGCTCAGTGATTTGAGCGTTGGCCTGTGTGATGAAGTGGGACTGTTCTTAATGTTTCCTCCGAATATTGTGGGGGTGCCTCAGTTTCCCCTATGCAGTTCTAAAGTATCTAGGTGGTGGGGTAAGGGTGTATGATCATTGCAGAGCCCTAGAGGGCAGGTGCAGGGTCCCCCCCCCCTTGTAAGGTCAAGGTGAAAGCTGACTGTGGAGTTGGGGGGCAGGACCCTGCCTGAGCGGACTTGCTGGGGAAGTGCATGGAGGGGCAGAGGATGCTGAATGCTCCCTGACTGGCTTCATGGGGAGCAGATCTGGTGTGCTGAAGGCTCTGTCAATGTGCTGGGACTTGTCTCTTTAACTAGGTCACATCCAGTTAGGGTCTATTGTGTTACCTACTGAGGGTGTGGAAACACTGTAAATTTATCTAGGAAGAGACTATTCGAGCGTGAGCTACAGCTCACGTCTATCAGATGCATACCCTGGAAACTGCAGCAGACTTTATATACACACTTAGTCTGTATTCGATGATGATCACTTTAGATAAGCTATTACCAGCAGGAGAGTGGGGTGGGAGGAGGTATTGTTCCATGGTCTCTGTGTGTATACAAAGTCCTTTTCTTATAACCAAGTGGAAACCTTCCCACATGCGGCCTGCGAGTGCTATCGACCGCCCCCAACCTAAGGGAGGGCGTGAAACTGGAAGGACCTGGTGTAACATGGGAACGTTGGTGGCTTCGAACTTCCCCAGGTCACTGGGTATAATGAGCCCTGGAGGGCAGGTGTGTGCAGGGGTCTGGACACAGAGAATGGCCGACACCCTGTCGCCTGGGCTGAAGGGTAGCACCCTCTGGCTTAGCTGAGGTCCCTTCCACCCCTGATATTCTATGATTCTAAAAGAAATCGGAGGAGGTTCAACAAGGACACTCTGAGAATCCCGATGGCGGCCGCTACGCTGCTCACAGGGGGCTGGGAGCCTGGGAGGCAGGAACCAAACAGGGACACCTGCGGACTCAGCCCTCCCAAGGGTGTTCACACCGTCTCTTTAGTCACCGATTTGGACGCTGCAGCGAGAGCCAGGCAGGCCCAGGGCAGAGCTCGGTCCGGTCCGCCCGCGGGCCCAGCCAGACCAGCAGCCCCGGACGCCTGGGTCCCGCAGCCCGGCCCCGGCCGCTCCCTGCAGCCCCTGCTCCGGATGCAGCAGCAGCCGCCGCTCCCCGCGCGGGGGCCGCGCCCGGCTTTATAGCCCGCCGCGCCGCAGACCGGCCAATGGGGCGGCCGGACGAGCCGCGCATGCGCCCTTCTGCCGGGAGGGCGCGGTTCACTAGCGCGGCCGCCAGGTGGCGTCCGAGGGTCTTATCTAGGCCCCCGCCCCGCCCAGCGATTCTGCGGGCTCCCCACCGCCGAGCCTGGGGGCGGGGGGGTCCCGGGTCCCCCCTGCCCGGCGGGCGGCCTGGGACTGGCCGGAGCTCGAAATATTGTGCCCAGAACTTCTCCTGCCTCGGGGCTGAAGGGCCCCCGCCCCCCAGGGACGTTTGCACCCTAGGGCTGCGCTGTACATGGGGGGGCCCCCCCGTCAGTCTGCCCCCCCCGTAACAACCCGGGCCCCCCCCGTCAGTCTGTCCCCCCCCCCGTCACAACCCGGGCCCCCCCCCCGTCAGTCTGCCCCCCCCCGTCAGTCTGCCGCCCCCGCCCCGGGAACGTGTCTCCTTGGCCCGAGCAGGGGCGATCAAAGCCGGGCTCTCGGGAACGGACCCTCGGGTTTAGGGCGCCCCGGCCCCTCCAAGCGCCGGGCGGGATTTAGGCGCCAGCTCAGAGAATTCGGGTCTTGAGCCGCCCGGGCAAAACCCAGCGGACGGAGGCGCCAACTCGCTCTTCTTCAGCCGCCTCATTTTAGGACCAGCCCAGCTGCCTCCTTCGTTTTAAAAGCAGCAGAATAAGCGCCTCGGAGAGAGAAGCCGGCTTCGGGCGGCTCGGCTCTGGAAGTCCAGGGGCTCCGGGCTGGGGGGCCCAGGGACAGCTCTGTCTGTCCCCCGTTGGGGGGGGGGGGTTCCCTGAGAACCCCCCCGAGCATTTCACGGCCACCAGTTTGGGAACCACTGAACCAGGCAAATCTCTAGAGAAGTTGATGGACCCCCAGGGGCCACTGGTCTAACCCACTAGCCCCCCACTCCCCCCCCCAGAGCTGGGGAGAGAACCCAGGAGTCCTGGCTGCCAGCCCCTCCCAGAGCCCGGGAGAGAACCCAGGAGTCCTGGCTGCCAGCCCCTCCCCCCCCAACTCCCCTCCCAGAGCCCGGGAGAGAACCCAGGAGTCCCAGCCCCCCACCCCATCTCTGCATCGCCTCACCTTGTGGCAGCCACCAGGGACCACAGCCCCTGCCCTGCTCAGCCCTCCACTCCTCCCGCCCCCCCCAGGCCTTTAATCCACCCGGCCCCCAAGGGCCTCCCCCCCAAGACTAGGACATAGACCCAGACCTGGAGGGCGGCAGGGGCGTGGGCCCCTCTTGCTTCCCCTCCCCGCGACCGCACAGGCCCCCCCAGTACCCACCCCTTGCTATCCAAGTCCCCCGCGCCCCGTTCACCACCCCCAATACCTGTTCCCCATCCCCCCACACCTGCGGCTCAGGGGTAAGGCCCGGACGCCTGGGTTCTCTGGGAGTGGCGTCTTGTGGGTTGGGGTGCGGGGGGAGCCCGGACGCCTGGGTTCTCACTCACTCGGGGGCGGAGGGGGGCCCAGATGCCGATGGCTCCACCCAGCGCTTGCCCCGGCCTCCAGCAGCGTCCGCCGGCCCGGCCCGGCCCGGCTCGGCTCCCTGGCCAGACGGACTCAGCGGGGGCGGGGAGCGGAACCCAGGCGTCCGGCCGGCGCCCAGCTGCTCCTCCCCCGTCCCTGCCGTGTTGGGGCGACCCTCCCCAATGGGGGGGGGGGGTCAGAGACAGAGAGCAAGGGGGGGCAGGAGCTAATGGGGCGGGGGCTCGGAGGAGGCCCATCAGGACCCACCTGTGGGGCTGGTCATGTGACCAAGTCACCTGATTCCCCCCCAGTGCAATGCGAAAGACCCGGGGGGGCTGCCTTGGCCACCGCTGAGAGTCTAAAGAAAAGGAGGGACTTGTGGCACCTTAGAGACGAACCAATTTATTTGAGCGTGAGCTTTCCTGAGCCACAGCTCACTTCATCGGATGCATCCCGTGGAAACTGCAGCAGACTTTATATACACACAGAGACCATGAAACAAAACCTCCTCCCACCCCACTGTCCTGCTGGTAACAGCTTATCTAAAGTGATCAACAGGTGGGCCATTTCCAGCACAAATCCAGGTTTTCTCACCCCCCCCCCCACACAAACTCACTCTCCTGCTGGTGCTAGCCCATCCAAAGTGACAGCTCTTTACATAGTCAAGTCGGGCTATTTCCTGCCTAGATCCAGGTTTTCTCACATCCCCCCCACCCCCATACACACACAAACTCACTCTCCTGCTGCTAATAGCTCATCTAAACTGACCACTCTCCAAGTTTAAATCCAAGTTAAACCAGAACATCTGGGGGGGGGGGTAGGAAAAAACAAGAGGAAACAGGCTACCTTGCATAATGACTTAGCCACTCCCAGTCTCTATTCAAGCCTAAATTAATAGTATCCAATTTGCAAATGAATTCCAATTCAGCAGTTTCTCGCTGGAGTCTGGATTTGAAGTTTTTTTGTTTTAAGATAGCGACCTTCATGTCTGTGATTGTGTGACCACAAACGGGTTTTAACATCCCCCCCCCCCCCCCCCGCGGGCTATGTCTGCTGGGAGGGCAGAAGGGGGGGGGAAGCAAACGTCACCCCCATAAAAGACCCAATGGACTAATTACTGCCATGTCATTTAAACCCTGACTTGTGCCCCCCTCCGTGAGCAGGGAGCCCCCCCACCTGGGGGGGCACAGTCCGCTGGAGGGAGGATCACGGAACCGTCCCCCCCTTGGGCTTTTTTTCTTCTTTGCCCAAAAAGAAAGTTTTATAGAAAATAAAGTTGTTTTCCAACTGTGGGAGGCAGGAGCCCCCCCCAGCCCCACGCGCTGGGGGGGGAGCCGGATGCTCCAATCTGGGGGGTGGCAAGCGAGCTGGCTAAGGGTACATGGGGCTGCATTAGTAGGAGCGTTGCCAGCCGATCGAGGGGTGGGATCGTTCCCCTCTATTCGGGGGGCCTTGTCTGGAGTCCTGCGTCCAGCTTTGGGCCCCCCACGACAGAAGGGATGTGGACAAATCGGAGAGTCCAGCGGGGGGCAACGGAAATGATCAGGGGGCCGGGGCACATGGCTGAGGGTCACGAGGAAGGGCTGAGGGGGCTGGGGTTATCTCGTCTGCAGACGAGAAGGGGGGGTTGACAGTAGCCAGTGAAGGGGGGTCCCCAAGAGGATGGCGCTCGGCTGGTCTCAGCGGGGGCCGAACAAGGAGCCATGGCCTCGAGTTGCAGTGGGGGGGGGGGTCTAGGTGGGATATTAGGAAACACGGTTTCCCAAGGAGGGGCTTTCCTAGGAGGGGGGGAAGCCCGGGAGTGGGTTCCCTAGGGCGGTGGGGGAATCCCCATCCTTGGAGGGTTTAAGGCCTGGCTGGACCAAGCCCTGGCCGGGATGATTTAGTTGGGGCTGGTCCTGCTCTGAGCAGGGGGTTGGACTAGAACCTCCTGGGGTCCCTTCCACCCCCATCATCTGTGAGTCTAGGTGCTGGTGGGGGACCCCGATATTCATGACACAGTAGAACCCCCACTTACCTCTACGACTCGGACACTAAAGGGGAAATCGGGGGGTGAGGGACGCGCCCCCGAATTCTGCCACCCCCCACCCATGGGACACCCAGCGGATGGGGGGGGGACACACAAAAGAACTTAATGCCAGCAACTGCAACATGTAAAAATTTTTTAAAAACCCTCCCCCCCCAATCCTCCCAGCCCCGCTGATGAGCCCCTGTCCCCGAGCTGCCGATTGGGGGGGGGGGGGCTGGTACCGTGAGTGCCTGAAGACTTCGGGGGGGGGCTGTGGTTCATTGAGCCGCCCCCCCCCAACTAAATGTGCTTTCATTGGCAAGCGGGGGCGGGGGGGCAGCCTGGCTCTGGAGCAGGTGGGGGGTAGAGAGCGAGCAAGATGGGAAACACCATCCCCCCCTTCACCTAACCAGGACCAACACTTCCCACGCACAGCCTCCCCCCCCCAGCACCATGGGGCTGCCCCATGGCCAAGTGCAACCATGATTATCTTCCCCACCCTGCCACATGGGGCCGCTAGATCCCACTGGCCACCCCCCTCGGGCCTTCACTCCCACACCAGTGCCACCCCCATTCTCCTCCCCCCAGCCCAGAGCCAAGGGAGGCTGGAGCACCCGGGCTAGCCCCGCTCCCCCAGCCCCCCCACCAGGCAGGGCGCCCAGGGACCCACATGGCGGGGGAAGAGCCGGCCCAGGATTCCATGGGTGACAGCGGGGGCAGGGCTGGGAGCCCGGACGCCGGGGTTCTTTTCCCGGCTTTGGGAGAGGAGCAGTGGCGGAGATGGGTGCCCGGACGCCTGGGTTCCACGCAGTCAGGGACACGGACACAAGCTGAGGTGCTTTATTTTGAGCCCTGGCCAGGTCGCGCCCCGGGGTCTGTCCCGCGTGGGGGGGGTCCGTCCGGGCTCACGCGCTGCTGGTGACGCACTGGGCCCCCAGGCTGCCGAAGGAATCCCGCTCCCACTCACTCATGAGGGCGAAGTGCAGAGGCCGCTGGCAGAAGTGGCAGGCGGAGGACGCGGGGGGCTGCAGGGGGAGCCCCACGGCATGCCAGCCCTGCACAAGCCGCTCTGGGGGGGGAGAGATGGGGTGAGACCTCTGTGCCCCCCCCAGGTACCCGTCCATCCCCTCACTGCACCAGCGGTAGGAGGGGACTGGCACGGGACCCTGACCTCTGACCCCAGCCCCCCCCGGCTGCCCCTAATCTCCCCTCCCCCATGGGACCTCCATCCCTCACCTACTGCCCCCCCATATGGCCCCTCCCAGCCCCCACCTCCCTCCCGTTTGACCCCCCCAGCTCCAGCTGGCCCATCCCCTGCTCCCAGCCCACTGCCCTCACCCACGAAGTAGTCCATCATGGGGGGCGTGTGGTGGGGGGAGGGCGCCAGGCGCAGCAGCTCCTCGCCCCGGGGCACCGTGGGGTAGTTGATGGCCTGGACATAGATGCCATGCTGGGACAGGAGAAGGTCGCAGAGCCGGGAGTTCAGGGCCGCGTCGCCCACCTGCGGGGGGAGCCGGAGAGACAAGGGTGGGACCCAGGAGTCGGGGAAACAGCCCCTCCCTCCCACACCCCACACACACACCTCCAACACACTAGGCCCCGCTCCCCTCCTGGTGTGCCGGCTCCCTGCCCCCCCCCCCCCGCTCTAACCGCTAGACCCTGCTCTCCTCCCAGAGCCAGGGAGAGAACCCAGGAGTCCTGGCTCCCCGCCCCCCCCCAGCTCTAACCACTAGACCCTGCTCTCCTCCCAGAGCCAGGGAGAGAACCCAGGAGTCCTGGCTCCCCGCCCCCCCCAGCTCTAACCACTAGACCCTGCTCCCCTCCCAGAGCTGGGGAGAGAACCCAGGCGTCCTGGCTCCCAGCACGTCCCTGCTCAACCCAACCCCCGTCCCCGAGGACCCAGGCGTCCAGCCGTACCCGGATGGGGATGATGTGGCTGGGGCAGTTGACGACGGGCAGCCCGGCGTCCATCAGCAGCTGCCGCAGGTGCTTGACGTTGCGCTGGTGGGCCCGGCGCAGCCCCCGGCCCTCGGGCCCCGCCAGCACCCGCAGCGAGGCCAGGGCGCCCGCCAGCACCGGCGGGGGCAGCGAGGTGGTGAAGATGAAGCCGGCCGCGTAGGAGCGAACCGTGTCCACCAGGGCGGCCGTGCTGGCGATGTACCCCCCCACGCAGCCGAAGGCCTTCCCTGGGGGCGGGGGGGAGTGGGGTGAGACGGTGCCCCCTGGCCAGGTCCCCGCCCCACAGCACGGCACCCCTCAGAGCCCCCGGCCCAGCCCCGCAAATCACAGAGCCCCCGAGTGCCCGCCCTGCCTGCCCGGGGACAATGCCCTCTGCCCAGCCCCCTGCCCAAACCCCCACCCCACAGCGCCCCTGGGTGCCCGCCCTGCCTGCCGGGGAGAGCCCCCCCACCCAGCCCCCCATATCACGGCGGCCCCTAGTGCCTGGCCCTGCCTGCCAGCGTCCCCTGGCCAGCCCCGCACAGCACCCAGCCCCCACCATGCAGCATGGCACTCCCCTGCCCAGCCCCCCACATCACAAAGCCCCTCAGTGCCCGGCCCTGCCTTCCGGGGAGAACCCCCCACATCACAGCACCTGTTAATGCCCACCCTGCCTGCCAGTGCCCCCGGCCCAGACACCCACATCATGGCACCCCCTAGTGCCCAGCCCTGCCTGTCAGGGGACACTGCCCTCTGCCCTGCTCCCTGCCCCACAGCGCCCCCCAGTGCCCAGCACTGACTGCCAAGGGAGAGTGCCCTCCTGCCCAGCCCCCCAGCGCCCGCCCCCCTGCCGACTCACCCAGGGTGCCGGAGACGATGTCGACCTTGCCCAGCACCCCGTCACGCTCCCCGATGCCTGCCCCATGGGCGCCGTACAGCCCCACAGCGTGAACCTCGTCCACGAAGGTGAGGGCGCCGTGTGCGTGGGCCACGTCACACAGCTCCTCCAGGGGGCAGATCCCACCTGCGGGGGGAGAGGGAGCAGTTGTGGGGGGTGTCCCTGGGATGTGGGGGGAGGGGTGGGACCGTGGGGGGGCAGGGCAGGGATTCCCTACCGTCCATGGAGTGCACGGTCTCGAAGGCCACAATCTTGGGGATGCCGGGGGGGCTGTGGCCCAGAAGCTGGGCCAGGTGCTGGGGGTCGTTGTGCCGGAAGACGTGCTTGGGGACCCCGCTGTTGCGGATGCCCTGGATCATGGAGGCGTGATTCCCCGCGTCTGAGAAGATCTCACAGCCTAGAGGGGGGTGGGTTAGTGCTGTGACCAGAACCCAGGCGTCCTGGTCCCCTCCCAGAGCTGGGAAATGAACCCAGGCATCCTGGCTCCCCGCCCACCCCCGTGCTAAACCCCAGACTCCACTCCCCTCCCAAAGCCAGGGAGAGAACCCAGGAGTCCAGGCTCCCAGCCCCACCCCCCCACTGTAACCACTAGACCCCATTCCCCTCCCAAAGCCAGGGAGAGAACCCAGGAGTCCAGGCTCCCAGCCCCACCCCCCCACTGTAACCACTAGACCCCATTCCCCTCCCAAAGCCAGGGAGAGAACCCAGGAGTCCAGGCTCCCAGCCCCACCCCCCCACTGTAACCACTAGACCCCATTCCCCTCCCAAAGCCAGGGAGAGAACCCAGGCGTCCGGTTACCGGGCATCATCCTGGCCAGGGTGAAGAGGGTAGAGTCGTTGGCAACGTAGCAGGAGGAGAATAACAAGGCAGCGTCTTTGCGATGGAGCTGGGCCAGCTCCCGCTCCAGGTCCACGTGGTACTGGCTGGTGCCCGAGATGTTCCTGGTGCCCCCAGCCCCCAAGCCATGATGCTGCAGGGCGTCCCTAAAGGGGAGAGATGGGTCAGCATACAGGGCTGGGCTAGCAGGGGCTGCAGGTCGGGAGTGAGGGGCACCGGCAGCGCTGTGGGGGGCCAGGGCTGGGCTAACAGCGGCTGCGGGTCGAGAGTGAGGGGCACCGGCAGGGCTGGGGGGCAGGGGCTGCGGGTCGGGAGTGAGGGGCACCGGCAGGGCTGGCGGGAGCCCAGGGCCAGGCTAGCAGGGGGCTGTGGGTCAGGACTGAGGGGCACCGGCGGGGCTGGGGGGGCACGGGCTGCGGGTCGGGAGTGAGGGGCACCGGCAGCGCTGGGGGGGGGGGGGGGGCAGGGCTGGGCTAACAGGGGCTGCGGGTCGGGAGTGAGGGGCACCGGCAGGGCTGGGGGGCAGGGGCTGCGGGTCGGGAGTGAGGGGCACCGGCAGGGCTGGGGGGCAGGGGCTGCGGGTCGGGAATGAGGGGCACCGGCAGGGCTGGGGGGAGCCCAGGGCCAGGCAAGCAGGGGGCTGAGGGTCGGGAGTGAGGGGCACCGGCAGGGCTGGGGGGGCAGGGGCTGCGGGTCGGGAGTGAGGGGCACCGGCAGGGCTGGGGGGGCAGGGGCTGCGGGTCGGGAGTGAGGGGCACCGGCAGGGCTGGGGGGGCAGGGGCTGCGGGTCGGGAGTGAGGGGCACCGGCAGGGCTGGGGGGCAGGGGCTGTGGGTCGGGAGTGAGGGGCACCGGCAGGGCTGGGGGAGCAGGGGCTGCGGGTCGGGAGTGAGGGGCACCGGCAGGGCTGGGGGGCAGGGGCTGCGGGTCGGGAGTGAGGGGCACCGGCAGGGCTGGGGGGCAGGGGCTGCGGGTCGGGAGTGAGGGGCACCGGCAGGGCTGGGGGGAGCCCAGGGCCAGGCAAGCAGGGGGGCTGAGGGTCGGGAGTGAGGGGCACCGGCAGGGCTGGGGGGGCAGGGGCTGCGGGTCGGGAGTGAGGGGCACCGGCAGGGCTGGGGGGGCAGGGGCTGCGGGTCGGGAGTGAGGGGCACCGGCAGGGCTGGGGGGGCAGGGGCTGCGGGTCGGGAGTGAGGGGCACCGGCAGGGCTGGGGGGCAGGGGCTGCGGGTCGGGAGTGAGGGGCACCGGCAGGGCTGGGGGGCAGGGGCTGCGGGTCGGGAGTGAGGGGCACCGGCAGGGCTGGGGGGCAGGGGCTGCGGGTCGGGAGTGAGGGGCACCGGCAGGGCTGGGGGGTAGGGGCTGCGGGTCGGGAGTGAGGGGCACCGGCAGGGCTGGGGGGCAGGGGCTGCGGGTCGAGAGTGAGGGGCACCGGCAGGGCTGGGGGGGGCAGGGGCTGCGGGTCGGGAGTGAGGGGCACCGGCAGGGCTGGGGGAGCAGGGGCTGCGGGTCGGGAGTGAGGGGCACCGGCAGGGCTGGGGGGCAGGGGCTGCGGGTCGGGAGTGAGGGGCACCGGCAGGGCTGGGGGGCAGGGGCTGCGGGTCGGGAATGAGGGGCACCGGCAGGGCTGGGGGGTAGGGGCTGCGGGTCGGGAGTGAGGGGCACCGGCAGGGCTGGGGGGCAGGGGCTGCGGGTCAGGAGTGAGGGGCACCGGCAGGGCTGGGGGGCAGGGGCTGCGGGTCGGGAGTGAGGGGCACCGGCAGGGCTGGCGGGAGCCCAGGGCCAGGCTAGCAGGGGGCTGTGGGTCAGGACTGAGGGGCACCGGCGGGGCTGGGGGGGCACGGGCTGCGGGTCGGGAGTGAGGGGCACCGGCAGCGCTGGGGGGGGGGGGCAGGGCTGGGCTAACAGGGGCTGCGGGTCGGGAGTGAGGGGCACCGGCAGGGCTGGGGGGCAGGGGCTGCGGGTCGGGAGTGAGGGGCACCGGCAGGGCTGGGGGGCAGGGGCTGCGGGTCGGGAGTGAGGGGCACCGGCAGGGCTGGGGGGACAGGGGCTGCGGGTCGGGAATGAGGGGCACCGGCAGGGCTGGGGGGAGCCCAGGGCCAGGCTAGCAGGGGGCTGTGGGTCGGGAGTGAGGGGCACCGGCAGGGCTGGGGGGCAGGGGCTGCGGGTCGGGAGTGAGGGGCACCAGCAGGGCTGGGGGGCAGGGGCTGCGGGTCGGGAGTGAGGGGCACCAGCAGGGCTGGGGGGAGCCCAGGGCCAGGCAAGCAGGGGGCTGAGGGTCGGGAGTGAGGGGCACCGGCAGGGCTGGGGGGCAGGGGCTGCGGGTCGGGAGTGAGGGGCACCGGCAGGGCTGGGGGGGGCAGGGGCTGCGGGTCGGGAGTGAGGGGCACTGGCAGGGCTGGGGGAGCAGGGGCTGCGGGTCGGGAATGAGGGGCACCCTCTCACATGGCAGCCTGCAGCACCCGCGGGTGGCGGCTCATGCCCAGGTAGTCGTTGCTGCACCAGACTGAGACCTCGGGGCCCGCGGCCGCCCGGGCGAAGGGGAAGGCGTCCGCCCGGCGCGTCACCGTCTTGAAGACGCGGTAGGTGTGATCCCGGTGCTTGGCCTCCAGCCGCCCCTCCAGGAAGGAATCGTAGGAGAAGGTCCCGGAGCCTGCAGGGGGGAGCAGGGTCAGAGAGAGACCCCCCCCCGACACAGCGGTATCCCCCCCTCCAGAGCTGTGGGGCGAAAGGGGAGGCCTGCAGAGTGGGGGCGTGAGGGAGGGGTCACAGAGTTGTGGGGCAAGCGGGGGGGGGGGGGCTGCGCAGTGGCGAAGGGCGGGGTCCTGAATCCACGGCTCCCGCTCCCACAGGAGACCTTGGCGTCTAGGACAGGGCTGGGGAATCAGCCAGGGAATATCCCCGGGCCCCCCAGCCCTGGCCCGCTGGGCGCCCCGGCTCCAGAGAGCTCTGTTCGAATTGGGAACGGTGCAGAGACGGGCAAGGAAACCGACCCAGGGGCTGGAGGAGCCACCGTAGGAGACTGAAAAGTTCAGCTCGGAAAAGAGCCCACGGAGGCGGGAGGTGAGCGCGGGCTCTGTATTCAGGACTGGTGCAGAGAGAGGGAACTGGGGGGCGTCATTCACCCCTTCCCCTAACACAAGGGCCAGGGATCCCCCCACAAATTCAAGAGGCGGCTGGTTTCACACAAACACAAGGCCGCGGCGCAAGCCGACCTGCGGAACTCCCTGCCGCAGGATGTTGTGAAGGCCGGAACTATAACTGGGTTCAGAGAAGTTCCTGGAGGCTAGATCCAGCAATGGCTGGTAGCCAGGAGGGGCAGGGAGGCAACTCCATGCTCCGGGTGTCCCTAAACCTTCACTGGGGTCGCAGGTTTGATTTCTTAAGTCAATCTGGGCCGTTTTTCCGAAGGGATCTGCTCCAGGAATTATTATTGTGGGGGTGGGGGGGTGTTCTCTGGCCTGCGCTATACGGGGGGGGGTCACTTCTGGCCTGGGGGGTGTCTATGAATCTCACCGAGGGGGGGTCCAGGGTGGAGGCTGAGTTGAATGTTGGGGGGGCCCCAGTGGAGGAGGGGGCGGTCATTCCATGAGCCGGATGCCCTTGGCTCCCCGCCTGCTGATCTGGACTGAGCCCGGGTTGAAAGGCCGCTGGCAGAGGAGGTCAATTAACCAAGCAGGCTAATTGCTGAGGGAGCTGATTGGGTGGAAGGAGCCCCCCCAGTTCCCCCACACACACCCACTCTAGGGCTATATAAGCCAAGGGGGAAGACAGGTGAGGCTCACAAGACCTGGTTATGGCTAGCTGGGAAGGAAGGGCCCCCCCAGAAGAGCACCCCACAGTCAAACCACTGTTGTCCATCCCCTCTCCGTATCCCCGCCAGGCGTCTCCTCCGTCCGACCCGATGGCTCCCCTCAGACCCACGGGCCCATCTAACCCGGTATCAGGCCTCACCTGGCATGTTGTCCTGGAGCAGGTGGGTGGGGAGGAGCCGGGCGTCGGGCCCCGGCCCCTCATGGCCCAGAAATTTCTTCCGGAGGCTGGACTGGACCTCGCGGAGCAAAGAGCTGAGAGGGTCTGGAGGGGCACAGAGATGGGGGGCGAGTGGGTTAGAGTGTGTGGGGCTGGGAGCCAGGACTCCTGGATTCTCTCCCTGGCTCTGGGAGAGGAGTGGGGTCTAGTGGTTAGAGCAGGGGAGGGGCTGGGAGCCTGGCCTCCTGGTCAGAGCAGTCCTCACCTGCCTTGTAGACCTTCACATCCTCCTGCACCTCTGGCCCAGCGCGCTGAACGATCCGGCTCCGTCCGCCCCGCACCTCCGACTCCATGAAGGGGCAGTGGGTCTGGGAAGGGCTGGAGGCTGCTTCTGGGGACCCTGACTCCTGGGGGACAGATCCTGCTGCTGGGGAGAGACAGCCAAGTGAAAGGGATGGAACCCAGGAGTCCTGGCTCCCAGCACCCCCCCACACCCACCCCGCTCTAACCACTAGACCCCGCTCCCCTCCCAGAGACGGGGAGCGAACCCAGGTGTCCTGGCTCCCAGCCCCACCACTGCTCACCAAGTAGGATGGGGTTGTCCATCCCCCTCTGCAGGTCTGGGGAGGAGCCCATCAGGGTCCGAGCCACCATGATGGGACATCGCTGGGCGCTGCTCACCAGCAGGGGGCGAGCTTTGACCAAGAAGACGCTGGGGTCCCGGGTCAGGAAGGGGCAGCGCTGGAGGAAGGAAGCCATCATGCCGGATTGTGGTGCTGCCGAGGAGAAAGAAAGGGCGTGAGGAACTCAGGCGTCCGGGACCCCCGCCCTGCAGCACGGCACATCCCCACCCCCCCAGCTCTTCGGGGGAGGAGAGAACACGCAGATACATCTGGCCAGTTGTGCCTGGAGGGGTATGGCGGAGGTGGAGAATTTCCTTCCTGACCCTCGGGAGCCCTGAAGCATGTGATTGGCCTATTGGCCAAATTTGCCCCTCCAGGATTTTTTTTGGGGGGGAGGGGCAAATCTGAAAATGGAAACGGGGGGGGGCACCTTGGTTCAGTACAGCCACACCGGTAAGCACCTGTCTGTTGATAGATCAAGGTGGGCAGAAATCGACGCCTTCCAGCACACCAGTGCCCCCATGGAGACCCCCCCTCCGAATGACTCACCCCCCCCATCCCAGAGGAGTAACAATAGGGGGACAGGTTGAGTGGGAGCATTGGAAGGGCCCATCCACCAAGCGGGATTGGAGGGTGGGCGGAGGTGGGTGGATGGGACCCGTCTCCGTCCCATGTCCTGTCGGTCTTTATGGAGCCGAGGTTGTGTGAAAGTCGGCGGGGCTGGGAGCCAGGACTCCTGGGTTCTGTCCCAGGCTCTGGGAGGGGAGCAGGGTCTAGTGGTTAGAGTGGGGGGGAGGTTGCTGGGAGCCTGGGTTCCACCCCTTTCACTTGGCCATCTCTCCCCAGCAGCAGGGCGGGGCCGTGTCTGCTGGAGGCTGATAAGAGCCATGGGGGGGGCCCACCCAATGCAGCTGTGGGGAGAGGGTTGCGGGGGGGAGCACGGATGGACGGGGAGCAGAGGGGAGGCCCTAGAAGAATGATGCCCCAAATGCCTAGGGGATTTTATGGGCGCAGCACCGCCCAGGCCCCATTCCCTGCCCCTCAGGACTCAACCCCCCCCCCCCCCCCCCGCTGTGGGGCCAGATCAGAGCCAGTGCCCCTTCAAGGGGCAGGGCCCCCTAACAAGCCATGGGGCTGAGTTATTGGTGTCACCGGGTTGCTGATGGCCCCCAGCTGGCTGAGCCCCCCCAGTAGAAACACCCCCCAAACCCCTCCAGGATTAATCACTTCTACCAACTGAGCCCCCCCTTAGATTATGCCCTGCTCCCCCCATCCCTCCAGGTGTGTCCTCCTCAGCTGCCCCTTCCCCCTAACCAGCCCCGCAGATGAGTCCCCCAGCAGCCCCCTGCATCCCCTAACCATCCCCCCATGCTCCCCCCCCCCCACTGGCCCCCTGTGCCTCCCCGGCTGACCCCCATTACCTGTTGTCCTGCACTGAGGACGAACAACCAGCACTGCCTGACGCACCCCCAGCAAGGGCTGCCCGGGCCCCTGCTCGCCAGCCCCACCCCATAACGGAGCCACCCAGGCCCACAGATAAGGGCAGGCTCTACAGAGCCGGGGGCGGGGAGGGAAAGGCCTGTGTCGCAGTTTGGGGGGAACAACAGGCCCAGAGGCTGAGCCCCGGATGCCTGGGTTCTATGTCCCAGCAACCCCCCCAAAGTCACCCTCCCTGGGAGGAATGGGGCTGAGATCCAGTAAACTCATTTCATGCGCACAGGCCAGGTCAGAACTAATCACCCACCAGCCAGAAATACAAGGAGCCCTGACTCCCAGCCCCCCTGCAACCACTGGACCCCACTCCCCTCCCGGAGACAGGAGAGAACCCAGGAGTCCTGGCTCCTGACCCCCCCCCGCTCTAACCATTAGACCCCACTCCCCTCCCAGAGCAGGGGAGAGACCCCCCGAGTCCCTGGTGTTTGTAGGCGAGGCTTTGGACTCGCGGGGGCTGTGGGTGGGAATGGGGGCGAGGGCGGGGGCAGGGACAGAGCTATGGGGGGGTCGGGTGCGGGGGGGGGAGCTGCAGGTGGCCAAGGGCAGGTGTTACAGGGTCGATGTTACCTCCCAGCACCCCGGGGACTGGGGGGGGCGGGGCCGGGACAAGCGATGGGGGGAGAGCAGGGGGCGGGAGGGATGCAGCAGAGGAAGAAGGGGCGGAAAGCTGGGGGGGCAGGGCACGGGGGACGAGCGGTGTGGGAGGGGCCGGAGGTGGAGCGTGAGGACGGGGGAGGAGCTTGGGGGGGTCTAAGGGGAGGAGCAGGTGGAGGGGGGAGGAGTGAAGGACAGGGTGGGGGGAGGAGCTTGGCGGGGGGGGCCGGGGGAGGAGCTTGGCGGGGAGGAGCTGGGGCGCGAAGGAGGAGCGTGGCGGGGGGGGGGCCGGGGGAGGAGCTGGGGGGCGAAGGAGGAGCGTGGCGGGGGGGGGCCGGGGGAGGAGCTGGGGCGCGAAGGAGGAGCGTGGCGGGGGGGGGGCCGGGGGAGGAGCTGGGGCGCGAAGGAGGAGCGTGGCGGGGGGGGGGGCCGGGGGAGGAGCTGGGGCGCGAAGGAGGAGCGTGGCGGGGGGGGCCGGGGGAGGAGCTGGGGGGCGAAGGAGGAGCGTGGCGGGGGGGGCCGGGGGAGGAGCTGGGGGGCGAAGGAGGAGCGTGGCGGGGGGGGCCGGGGGAGGAGCTGGGGGACGAAGGAGGAGCGTGGCGGGGGGGGCCGGGGGAGGAGCTGGGGCGCGAAGGAGGAGCGTGGCGGGGGGGGCCGGGGGAGGAGCTGGGGGGCGAAGGAGGAGCGTGGCGGGGGGGGCCGGGGGAGGAGCTGGGGGGCGAAGGAGGAGCGTGGCGGGGGGGGCCGGGGGAGGAGCTGGGGGACGAAGGAGGAGCGTGGCGGGGGGGGCCGGGGGAGGAGCTGGGGGGCGAAGGAGGAGCGTGGCGGGGGGGGGGGCCGGGGGAGGAGCTGGGGGGCGAAGAAGGAGCGTGGCGGGGGGGCCGGGGGAGGAGCTGGGGGGGGCCGCGGTGCCGGGTGCCGTCACCAGACGATGTTCACCCGGGGGTCTCGGCGCCGACGCTCCTCCCGCCCTGTGAGTGCTGGGGGGGTCTGGGGGGGGAGCGCCCAGGGGAACCAAGCACGGGGCCTCCGATCCCGGACACACGGGCTGGGAGAACGGGGGGTGGGGGGGGGGCGCTGTCTCCTGGCAGTCAGGGCCGGGCGCCGGGGGGGGCCGTGGGGCAGGAGGCTGGGGGGAGAGCAGGGGGTTGGGGGGGTCACTGTCCCCTGGTAGTCAGGGCCGGGCGCCGTGGGGCAGGAGTTCGAGAGGGGGCTGGGGGGCGCAGGCCCCTCTCCCCTGGCCGTCTGTATCAGCCCCGGCACTAGGGAGCTGTGTGTTTTGCTGTTGACAGATGGGGAGTTTTCTCCCCTCCCGCTGGGGATGGGGCAGGAATGGGGGTGTTACCTGCTGACCCAGCTGGTTGACTCAGTTTCCCTCCCCTAGGACAAACCAGCTGTGACATCTGCCCTACATGGGCGCAGGGCAACTCCTGGTTACGATTGCCCCACTTCCCATGCTGCTGCCCCTCGTCAGACCCACGGGCCCATCTACCCCGGTGTCCCCCCTCCATCACCTCCAGTCAGACCTGGGGGCCCATCTACCCCGGTGTCCCCCCTCCATCACCCGCGGTCAGACCTGGGGGCCCACCTACCCCGGTATCCCGCCTCCATCACCCCCGGTCAGACCTGGGGGCCCACCTACCCCGGTGTCCCCCCTCCACCACCCGCGGTCAGACCTGGGGGCCCACCTACCCCGGTATCCCGCCTCCATCACCCCCGGTCAGACCTGGGGGCCCACCTACCCCGGTGTCCCCCCTCCACCACCCGCGGTCAGACCTGGGGGCCCACCTACCCCGGTATCCCGCCTCCATCACCCCCGGTCAGACCTGGGGGCCCATCTACCCCGGTATCCCGCCTCCATCACCCCCGGTCAGACCTGGGGGCCCATCTACCCCGGTGTCCCCCCTCCATCACCCCCGGTCAGACCTGGGGGCCCATCTACCCCGGTGTCCCCCCTCCATCACCCCCGGTCAGACCTGGGGGCCCATCTACCCCGGTATCCCGCCTCCATCACCCCCGGTCAGACCTGGGGGCCCATCTACCCCGGTATCCCGCCTCCATCACCCCCGGTCAGACCTGGGGGCCCATCTACCCCGGTATCCCGCCTCCATCACCCCCAGTCAGACCCACAGGCGCTTCAAGCTCAATACCCCCCCACCCATTCCCTCCAGGGGGACAGTTGAGTGGCGGGTATGGGGGGGTTAAATGGTGGGGGATAATCCAGGCTGTTTCACCGGACCACGTCACTTCCCCGGTGTTGGGGGTGGGGATTGTCTCTCATCTGGGTCAGGATTAACTCGCTGGTGGTATTAAGGAGTCAGGTTTAATGCGGCTTTGGGGGTCAATCCCCTCACGAGGGGTGTGGGGAGGGGGCTGTGGAGTGGGAAGGGGTCTATGCGTGTAGGGGGAGGGGGCCATGTAGGTACGGGGGGGGTCTGTGGGGGAGGAAATGGGGGCCTGTATATGTATGGGGGGGTTGAGGAGGGGGAGGGGAGGACAAGGAGCTGTGGGGGCAGTGACGGGGCTGTGTCTGAGGGCAGGAGGACAGGACTGGGGGGGAATGGGGGGCTGTGGGGGGAGAGGGTTTCCTGAATGGGGGACTGTGGGGGGGGAAGATGGGGATCTGTGTCTTGGGGGCCCCTGAGTTGGGAGGGGTAGTGCTTGGGGGTGCTGTGTCAGGGAAAGGGGTCCCAAGTCAGAGGCCATGGGATAGGAGGGGAGGTTGGGGGGCTGTGTATGGAGACCCGGAGTGGGGAGGGTTGTGAGGAGGGACGGTGGGGGTTGGAGAGGGGGCACAGGGTCACTGTGGAGAGCGGGGCAGGAGCAAAGGTTGTGGGGGGAGCTCCCGGCTGCTCCAGCCCCGGCCTCTCCCAGCAGGGGGTGCTGTGGGGAATGGGGGTTTATTGGGGTGTGAATAGGGTCCGGGGGGGGCTTTGTCTTTCTCTCATTCACCCCCCCTCCCCGGCTCGTCTCCTACCCGCCCCCCCCCGCCAGGCTGGGTGCTGTCCCGACCCACCCCACCTCGGGCATGGGGGTGGGTTCCTCGGCACGACCTCCCCATATTTGGTCTCCCCTTGACGTGACCTTCCCCAAGGGGAAGGGGTGGGTCCCCCCAAATACAACCCCCAGCCCCTCCCACTCTCTGCCCCCCGCCCTTGGCCACGGCCCAGCTCTCGGCGTGTGTCACGCTCCACTGAGCCGAGCTGGGGCAGGTCCTGGCGTGTGGGGCGGCTCGCGCCTCCCACAATGCCCTGGGCCGGCCCGGTTGCGTCTGAGCTTCCACAAGCCCCAGCGTGACCCAGGTGGCCCGGCGCCGCGGCTCCCACGAGCCCCCTGCATGGCTGAGGTTGGGGTCTGGACTCCCACCACGCCCTGGGGCGCCCGGGTTGGGGTCTGGGATCCCACCACGCCCTGGGTGCAGGGGTTGTGGCTTCTATCCCTGCCCCAGACCTGCCCCCCGGCTCTGGCCTCTGCCTTGGCAGCTCAGAGACCGGGCGCGTGGCCGTGGGGCTGGAGAAAGACACCCCCGCCCCGTCTGGAGTTGGTGATGGGACCCAGGAGTCCTGGCTTCCGGACCCCCTCCCTTCTGCTTTAACCACCGGACCCCACGGCGTGGGGCGGGGGGGCCGGGGCGGGTGGTGATACTCTGTGTCTCTGCCCCGCAGCCGGCCGACGATGCCGACCCTGACCGGGGGCAGCCGTGCCACGCGTGTGGGGACCAGTGTCCCGGCTTCCTGGTGCACGGATGGAGGTAGGGACCCTGCGCTGGCCTGCTGGCCCCCTGGCATCTACGCCTCCCCCCTGGCACCCTGCTGCCCCCTGGCATCTACCCTGCTGCCCTCCTGGCACCCTGCCCATCCCACCCCACTGCCCCCCCAGCACTCGCTGCCTCCCGGCACTCTGCCCATCCCACCCACAGCTGCCCCCGGCACCCACCCTGCTGACCCCACTGCCCTCCCAATATGAGGCGGCCCCAGAGTAATGGGCCTGGCCTGGTGCCCTGGGTGGGGGGGACTCAGACAAGCTGGGCCCTGTTCCCAGCCCATTAGCACTGTGGGGCCCAGGCCATTGGGGTTAAAGGGGCGAAGGAGACTCTCTGCACCTGCTGCATGGGGAGGGGAAGGGACCCCCCCCCACTCCAGACACCCTCTGGGGACCCCCCTCCCTGTGACCCCATCCCCAAGAGACTTCTCACCGACCCCCGCCCCCACCCGTGCCCAGGCTGCAGCCCCACTCTCCGTCCTCCAGGAGTCACTCTCTGCTCCAGTGTGTTTATTGTAGGGTCTCTCCGGGTGGTGCGTTATTGTAGGGTCTCTCCCAGATGGGGGGGCGGTGCGTTATTGTAGGGTCTCTCCCAGGCTGGGGGGCTGTGCGTTATTGTAGGGTCTCTCCGGGGGGGGCGTTATCATAGGGTCTCTCCCAGGCCGGGGGGCTGTGCGTTATTGTAGGGTCTCTCCGGTGGGGGGGCGTTATCGTAGGGTCTCTCCGAGGCCGGGGCGGGCGTTATTTTGTAGGGTCTCTCCGGGGCGGGTGAGGGCGGTGCGTTATCGTAGGGTCTCTCTGGAGGGGGGGGGCTGTGTGTTATTGTAGGGTCTCTCCGGGGGGGGCGTTATCATAGGGTCTCACCCAGGCCGGGGGGCTGTGCGTTATTGTAGGGTCTCTCCGGTGGGGGGGCGTTATCGTAGGGTCTCTCCGAGGCCGGGGCGGGCGTTATTTTGTAGGGTCTCTCCGGGGCGGGTGAGGGCGGTGCGTTATCGTAGGGTCTCTCTGGAGGGGGGGGGCTGTGTGTTATTGTAGGGTCTCTCTGGGGGGGGCGTTATCGTAGGGTCTCTCCTCCCCCAGGAAGATCTGCCAGCACTGCAAGTGCCCCCGGGAGGAGCACATGGTGCGGGCGGTGCCCGTCGACCTGGAGCGCATGATGGGCCGGCTCATCTCGGACTTCCAGCGCCACTCCATCTCCGACGACGACTCGGGCTGCGCCTCCGAGGAGTACGCCTGGGTGCCACCCGGCCTCAAGCCGGAGCAGGTGAGCCCCGCCCCCTGGGGGAGCCCCGCCCCGTAGTCAAATCTCTGTCTCATGGGGCAGGATCCCATAGCCCCACCCCTGTGATCATAGCCCCGCCCCCTGGAGGGAGCTGTCCCATAGCTCCACCCCATGGCCACAGCCATCGGTCCCGGAGGTGGAAGCCACGCCCACACAGGTACATGGGCACCGCCCCCCATTGGGATCCTAGACCCGCCTCCAAGGGGGCCAAAGCCACGCCCACGTAGGGACCAGAGATACCTGACCCGGGGGACTCTAGCCGTGCCCCACGGCGGGATCGAAGGCAGGACACCGCCCTTTTGGCTCCTCCCCCAGTGGCGTCCCAGCCCTGCCCGTTTGGCTTCAGGCCCCTCCCATCGCAGCCCCAACCCAGCTCTGTGACTCCGCCCCTTGGGGTGGCCAGGCCACGCCCCCTGAGCTTGACCACACACCCCCCCACTGGCCCTTCTCCCCACACCAGGTGTATCAGTTCTTCAGCTGCCTCCCTGAGGACAAGGTGCCCTATGTGAACAGTCCCGGAGAGCAGTACCGGCTCCGCCAGCTCCTGCACCAGCTGCCCCCCCATGACAGCGAGGTGAGGGGCCAGGCTCTGGGGGGCGGGGAGCAGGTTGGAGGCCTGGACGGGGGGCACTCTCCTCTGGCCGGCCGGCTCTGTGCTGTGGGAGGAGTCCCTAAATGAGATCCGGATCTCTTAAAAATTCCCCTGGCGTGTTTTCCCCCAGGAGACCAGGAGCGAACCTCGGCGTCCAGGCCAAATCCCAGCTCAAGGGATTCCAGTTGGCCTCCCTCGGTCGCTCTTCCCACCCCAGACTGGTCTGGGATGTCCCTGTGCGGCTGTTCCCCGGCTGCCCCGCCCCAGAGCTGGCTGCATCTCAGTGCCGGGCGAGCCGTCCCCATGTGACGTTATGTGCGGCTGTTCCCCAGCTACCCCGCCCCAGAGCTGGCTGCATCTCAGTGCCGGGCGAGCCGTCCTCATGTGACGTTATGTGCGGCTGTTCCCCAGCTGCCCCGCCCCAGAGCTGGCTGCATCTCAGTGCCGGGCGAGCCGTCCCCATGTGACGTTATGTGCGGCTGTTCCCCAGCTGCCCCGCCCCAGAGCTGGCTGCATTTTGGCGCTGGCTCAGTCGGTCTCTCTGTGTCCCAGGCTCAGTACTGCAGCCCTCTGGAGGAGGAAGAGAAGAAGGAGCTGAAGGTTTTCTCCCAGCAGCGGAAGAGGGAGAATCTCGGGCGAGGGACGGTCCGGCTGTTCCCGGTCACCATTACTGGTGCCATCTGTGAGCAGGTACCCAGCACACCCCCCGCCTGTGCCCTGTCTCCCCACTCCCACCCCACACTCCGCTTCCCCTAGTGGGATTTTGGGAGCAAACACCCCCAACCCCTGTGGGCTGTGCAAAGCATTGTGGGGGCTGGGACGCCACCCTTGGCCAGACAGCGAGTTGTGGGTGCTGACTGGGAGCTCTGGGAGGGGAGGGGGGGCTAGTGGTTAGAGCAGGGGCAGCTGGGAGCCAGGACTCCTGGGTTCTCTCCCCGGTGCTGGGAGGGGAGTGGGGGCTAGTGGTTAGAGCGCGGGGGGGGGGCTGGGAGCCAGGACTCCTGGGTTCTCTCCTGGCTCTAGTAGGGGAATGGGGGCTAGTGGTTAGAGCACGGGGGCTGGGAGCCAGGAATCATAGAATATCAAGGTTGGAAGGGACCTCAGGAGGTCATCTAGTCCAACCCCCTGCTCAAAGCAGGACCCATCCCCAATTAAATCCTGGGTTCTCTCCCCGCTCACGTGCTGGGGGATCTAATCCCATACTGAGCCCTCAGTCCTGGCCAGGCTGCCCAGACTTGTCTGTGTGGGGGTCGGGGGGGGGCGGGGGCTGCACCCAAAGCCCCACCCAGAGCTCGGCGCCCCGCCCCCTGCCCTTGGAGGCCCCTGTCGGCAAGCAGCTGCACAGTGACATCTACAGGCCAGAGGGGGCATTGCAGCATCTGACGATATCCTACCCCATTCCCCGCCCCCCGAGGCGAGCCAGTCTCCTGCCCTGGGGCCGGGGGGGAGCCGGCGCCCCCTGGAGGGGACAGGCCCCAGCCCCGTTCCCTGCCCCCTGGAGCCAGCCAGCCTCCTGCCCTGGGGCCGGGGGGGAGCCGGCGCCCCCTGGAGGGGACAGGCCCCAGCCCCGTTCCCTGCCCCCTGGAGCCAGCCAGCCTCCTGCCCTGGGGCCGGGGGGGAGCCGGCGCCCCCTGGAGGGGACAGGCCCCAGCCCCGTTCCCTGCCCCCTGGAGCCAGCCAGCCTCCTGCCCTGGGGCCGGGGGGGAGCCGGCGCCCCCTGGAGGGGACAGGCCCCAGCCCCGTTCCCTGCCCCCCGGAGCCCGCCAGTCCTGCCCTGGGGCCGGGGGGGAGCCGGCGCCCCCTGGAGGAGACAGGCCCCAGCCCCGTTCCCTGCCCCCCGGAGCCCGCCAGTCCTGCCCTGGGGCCGGGGGGGAGCCGGCGCCTGGCTCCCTGTGACCGGTCTCTCTCTCTCTGTCTGTGCGGGGCAGTGCGGGAAGCAGATCCGCGGCGGGGACATCGCGGTGTTCGCCAGCCGGGCGGGGCACGGGGCCTGCTGGCACCCCCAGTGCTTCCAGTGCACGACCTGCCGGGAGCTGCTCGTGGATCTCATCTACTTCTACCAGGAGGGGAAGATCTACTGCGGGCGGCACCATGCCGAGCGCCTCAAACCCCGCTGCCAGGCCTGTGACGAGGTGCGGGGCAGGGGGCTGGCTGGGGGGCAGGGGCCTGGGGCCGACACCGGGGGGGGCAGTTTGAGGGGGGCAATATGGGGGCTCTGGAGTATGGCGGGGGGATCAGGGGTCCGGACGGTACTCCGTGGGTGGGATTGTGGGGTCCGGGAGGATGGGCTCGGGGGAGGGGGGATCTGGGGGGTCCTGTAGGGGACCGAGGGGGTCCCCCCAGCGGGTCAGAGGGCCGTGCCTCCATCTGCCCCCTCCCGCCCCCCGCAGATCATCTTCGCCGACGAGTGCACGGAGGCCGAGGGCCGCCATTGGCACATGCGCCATTTCTGCTGCTTCGAGTGCGAGGAGGCGCTGGGCGGGCAGCGTTACGTCATGCGCCAGAGCCGCCCCTTCTGCTGCCGCTGCTACCAGGCCCTCTACGCGGAGTACTGCGACGCCTGCGGGGAGCCCGTCGGTACGGGGCTGTGGACGGGGACCGTGGAGAGCGGGGGGACCCCGCGGCCGGGCAGCAGGGGGACCTGGCGTCTGCAGAGTGGGGGGACCCCAGCATCCGGGCAGCAGGGGGAACCTGGCGTCTGCAGAGTGGGGGGACCTGGCGTCCGGCGACCGTGGAGAGCGGGGGGACCCCGCAGCCGGGCAGCAGGGGGACCTGGCGTCTGCAGAGTGGGGGGACCTGGCGTCCGGGGACCGTGGAGAGCGGGGGGACCCCGCGGCCGGGCAGCAGGGGGACCTGGCGTCTGCAGAGTGGGGGGACCTGGCGTCTGGGGACCGTGGAGAGCGGGGGGACCCCGCGGCCGGGCAGCAGGGGGACCTGGCGTCTGCAGAGTGGGGGGACCTGGCGTCCGGGGACCGTGGAGAGCGGGGGGACCCCGCGGCCGGGCAGCAGGGGGACCCGGTGTCTGCAGAGTGGGGGGACCCCAGCATCCGGGCAGCAGGGGGACCCGGTGTCTGCAGAGCAGGGGGACCCCGCGTCCGGGCAGCGGGGGGGGCCTGGTGTCTGGGGACCATGGAGAGCAGGGGGACCCCAGCGTCCGGGCAGCAGGGGGACCTGGCATCCGGGGACTGTGAAGAGTGGGGAGACCCCTGTGTCCGGGGACGGTGGAGAACAGGCGGACCCCGGCATCCGCTGTTAACCTGATTATATAGGGCTGATTTATTATAGGCTCGCCAGTGATCTGACCAGCAGATACTTAGGTTCTTGTCCCAAAATCAGGCTACAGAATTTGCGAACATCGCGAGTTCAGTACATTCAACTATATGAGCGAGTAACCAAAGCTCTGAACCACGGAGCCACAAAGACGTTGTCCTGCTCTAGCTTGTCTGGCGGTTTACTCTCTCACAGCGTCCTGGCACGATCAAGAGTATCTGTATCCGTGCCCAGCCGTCCATGCCCAAATCTGATCTCCTCTCCCGGATAAATCTTGGGGGATGTTTACTCCATGGGCTGGCACCTTCTCACATAGTCACACACATATTCACCTCGAGTATCTTGTTCTCAAAAGCGTTTCCTTTGGCCTGAGCCGTTACTTCCACGTCCTTGCGGTTACCGGTCCACCCCAGTGTATTGGTAAACACATTTGGTTCCCCATTTGGAATCACAAGGGGTAACCGGTGGGCCATTTCTCTATGCCAAAGGTTATAGACTAACTCTTGTGTTAACTCGCTCTAGCTAATCAGACAGGATACAGGCCTGCAGGTTCCTTGTGTTACAGCTGAATCGAATGAGATAATGGCTGCTGAAATGGAAAAACCAAAATCATATAATTGATCAAACCGATTAAAAAAACCCAACAGATTTTATAATATAGCAAGCTAGGAAAGTAACTCCATGGGCTACACCGGGCAGGGTGGGGACCTGGTGTACGGGAACCGTGGAGAGCCGGTGGGACCCTGGCATCCAGGCAGCGGGGGACCTGGTGTCTGGGGACCTGGAGAGCAGAGCAACCCCAGTGTCCGGGCATCTGGGGACAATGGAGAGTGGGGAACCCAGGTGTCCGGGCAGCAGGGGGTCCCCAGTCTCCAGGCAACGGAAAAGGAGGGAGGACCCAGGCAGCAGAGGGACCCAGATGTCCGTGGACTCATGAAGCAGGAGAGCAGGTGGGGGGGTTGTAAGGAGCACCCTAGTATCAGAATAGAACCCAAGAGTCCTGGCTCCCAGCCCTGCCCCCCCTGGTCCAGCCCCCGCTCCCCACCCAGAGCCGGAATAGAACCCCGGAGGCCTGGGGATTGAGCTGATGTGTCCCCCCTCTCTCTCCTCCCCCCATCTCTGCCCCCCACAGGCATCAACCAGGGCCAGATGACCTACGAGGGCCAGCACTGGCATGCCACTGATGCCTGCTTCTGCTGCACCCGGTGCCGGCTGCCGCTGCTGGGCAAACCCTTCCTGCCCAAGGCGGGGCAGATCTTCTGCTCCCGGGGCTGCAGCCTGGGGGGGGACGACGCCAGCGCCTCGGACTCCTGCGACTCGGCCCTCCACGGCCCCCGCCCCCAGGACGGGCACCGGGCCCCCCCCCCGCCGACCACCCGTCGCCCGCTCCATCTCCTTCGCCGGCCGCACGGCCCCAGCCCGGGGTGCAGACCCCGGCGGGCGGCGCAGCTGGAGCGGGACCCCTGGGGCGGAGGAGGGGGGCGAGCTGGCCGGATGCACCTCGCGGGGCACCTCCACCTGCCCAGGACCCCCAGAAGAGGAGGAAGGAGGTGAGGCTGGGGAGGGATCCTGATGGGGGGGAGGCAGGTGGTGTGGGAAGCGCAGACGGGTTGGGGATCCAAGCGAGGGAGAAGGCGGGGGATGTGGGGAGCGCAGATGGGTGGGGGGGGAGGCGGGTAGTGTGGGGAATGTAGACGGGGGTGGGAGGCAGGTGTGGGGGGGGGAGGCGGGCAGCGTGGCAGCTTCTGTCTCTAACCCCCCCACCCTGGTCTCTTCCCCCCCAGGTTCTGAGTCCCGCTTCCTGCGCGGCGTCCCCCACCGACACTCCATGCCCGAGCTGGGCCTGGCCCCGGCCAAGGGGGCCGACTGGACCAGCAGCTCTGCCTCCAAGCTCTCGGTCTCCCCCCGGCTCAGCCAGGGCCCCCCGCTGGAAGACAGGGGGGCGGGGGGCTTCCCGCGGGGTACCGCCCCCCGGGTGAGCTTCCGGGAGCCCCTGGTGGCAGGAGAGCCGGGGGGGCCCCACAGCAGCCAGCTGCATCAGAGCCGGCCCCACACCCGGCCCTGCTCCTCCTCCGACAACGCCCTGCACCTGGCAGGGGAGGGGGAGCCCGAGGGGGGGCTCCCCCCGGAGGATCAGGGCCGGGGGGGGCGGCCCCTGGTCTGTTCGGCCTCGGAGGGGGCCTTCCTCCCCAGCCACCGGCGCCGCTACCTCCGGGGCCACGGTGGCGCCTGGCGCTGCTACTCCTCCTCCTCCTCCTCCTCCTCGGACTCGGAGGAGGAAGGCTTCTTCCTCGGGGAGCCAATCCCCCTGCCTCCCCACCTGCGGGGCGGGGCCGGCCCCCCGCTGGCCGCTGCGGCGGGGCCCCCCCCGGCAAGGAGGGGGCAAAGGGCACCAGGGGCTGCGCGGGGCTCGGGACAGGAGCTGCGTGGTGGCCTGAGTCGACCTTTGAACTTCGACCCTCCTGCTGGCAACGACCTCTCCCATGTGACCTGTCCACGGCGGCCTCTGACCTGCACTCGTGACCTTTGAACTTTGACCCCCGGCTGGCAACCTTTGACCTCTGCTTGTAGCCTTCTGTCCTTGCTCACAACTTATGAGCTTTGACCTCTCCGGTGTGGCCTCTGACCTTTCCTTGTGACCTTTAGACTTTGCCCTCTTTGCTGTGAGCTCTGACCTTTAATGGTCACCTTCCATGGAGGACCTTTGAACTTTGACCTTTTCTGGAGTCACCCCTGGGACTCTCAACGATTGGCTCCTGCATTGGAACCTCTGACCTTTTGATCTGTGACCTTTCCAGCTCTATGACCTTTGTGACCTTTCATCTGGAATCCTCAGCCATTGACCTCTGTGGTGACCTCTGACCTTTGCTGTGAATGCTCGGTGGTTGGTCTTTCCACTATGACCGTAACTCGTCACGTATCACTGGGGACCTTTGGACTTTGACCTTTCTGCTGTGACCTCTGACCTTGTTCACCTGGGATGTTTGCACTGTGACCTTTCAACTTTAACCTCTGGCCAAGAATCCTGGGGCAAAGACCTCTCAACAGTGACCTTGACCCTTGTCTTTGCCCTGGGGCTGTGGAAGGTTGGACCTCGCCTGTGTGATCTTTGACCTCTCCTCAGGGACCTATGAGCATTGACCTACCCATTGTGACCTTTGAACCCTACTCAGGATCTTTGCATCGGTGACCTTTGAACTCTGGCACCTTTCCACTGTGGCTGGTTAGATTTGGTGGTGACCTTTGACCTGCTGGTGGTGAGCTTTCCCTTGTGGCCTTTGACCTTTCCACTGTGCCCCTTGACCTTTGGCTGTGAACTTTGACCTCTAGCCCCTGAAAAATGCCCTCCCATTCTCACCCTTTACCTTTGGCTGGGAGCTTTGCACTGTGACTTTGGGGCCCTTGACCTGTTGACTTTTGCGCTTTGACCTTTCACCCCCTCACATGATTTTTGGGGGATCATCATTGACCTGTGACTTGTCCATTGTGACCTTTGAACTTTGATCTGGGAGGGGGGTCAGCAGGATTTTGGCTTTTTTTTTGGTGTGTTCCCCCATTTAGATCAGGGGTTTTTTGATTGTTTAATAGTGGAACATTTGGGGGGTTCAGTTCCCACCCTCCAGACCCCCTTGGGGGCTGTGCTCGGGGGCAGGTGGAGGGGGGGTTTCAGAGAATAGGGGGGTACAGTTATATGTGGGGGTACACCCTGTACTGGTCTCAGTACAGAATTGGGGTCCCCAATGTGTCTGGAATTTAACCTTCCAATTTGTTTTTCTCTTAAAGGGTTAATTTAAAGGGGAAAAAAGCAACCTTTTAATAAAAGAGCCCTTTAAAACCTGGATCAGAGTCTGAGCCGTCCCCTTGTGGCGTTATACGCTGCTGTTCCCCAGATGCCCCGCCCCAGAGGTGGCTGCATCTCAGCACCTGGCGAGCAATGGAGGGAGTTATTTCTTTTCCTGGCAGTAGAGGGCGCCCGTGTCATTGCAATGTGATAAGTGATAAGGCCCGATGGGACCTGTGTTTTAACAGAAACTGGGGAGGGGGGAGCCAGGCTGTCTGGGCCCATGGTTCTCAGCCGGGGTAGATGGGACCTCTGACCCCACCCCCAGTTCAGAACCCCCTTTTAGTTACCTCTCCACCCCCCTCCCCCGCAACATCACTGGGATCAAACAAAACCATTTATCAGTATTTTTATTAACCCTTTTCCCCCCCAAATAAGCAGAAATTAACACAAGCCACATGCAGGATCGGGGACTGGGGAGGAGGGGGGAACGTGAAAGGTTTTTGGGGGGAAGTCAGTGCCCTGAGCGTCACCACACGAATCCCCCCATGTGACATTCCCCACCCAGTCCCCCACCCTGGGGCCGGTTTCCTTGCATTAAGTTTAATTAATTTTAAAAAATCTCCTCCTTATATTAAAATTTATTTCCCTTGAATACATCCCATGGGCTCCGGTTCTGGTAGGCCCTATGTAAACACATGGGTCCTTCTGCCCTAAACAGCTGGCAATGTAACACCCGTTAGCGCAGAAGAAACTGAGGCACAGAAAGAGTAAAGGCACTTGATAAGGAATAAGTGGTAGGGACAGAAAGCACTAGACCCCGCTACCTGCCCTGAGCTGGGGATAGAACCCAGGAGTCCTGGCTCCCAGCAATCCCACCTCCCCGCCCACACCTGTTCAAAACCACTAGACCCCACTGCCCTCATCCTCACTCCAGCCAACCTAGGAAAGTGGGGGTGGCATTGCTGGGATGGGGGACTGGCTCCCCCCATACGATCCCCATTGTCAAGGCTTCTAAACATGGGTGGGGTGGGGCCCTGAGGTCAGGGCCGGAATTGGGGATGGGGAGCTGGAGGGAGATTAGTTGGGGGTGGGGGAAATCTCTTATTTGCCCCCCCCCCAGCAGTATGTACAAGAATCCTTAGAAACAGCGAGGTGGGGGGGGGCAAAGACAGCAAAGTGGAGGCTGGGGTCGTGCAACTCTTCAGACAGCCTCCGGGGATTCTGTAAGGAGAGAGAGACCACAAGGGGGCATTAGAGTCAGGGATCACCCCCTATCTTCCCTCGTCTAGCCCCCCGACCCAGCCCCATGGTCGGGCAGGGTCGCTCTCTCCCATCTAGCCCCCCCCCCCCCCCCGGCCCCGTGGTGAGGCAAGGTCGACCCCTCCCAGCTCCATGGTGGGGCAGGGTCGCCTGCTCCTGTCTAGGCCCCCCATCCTGGGGAGTGGGGGCACTTACCAGTGGGGGCAGCTGTGTGGGTTTTCCGGAGGGTGGGGAATGTAATATAGGCATCATATGCAAACAGGATGCCGGCCAGGAGCCCAAAGACCTGTGCGGGATGGGACCAAGCGGTAGTTAATTGCAGTATCTGTTGATTGCAAGTAACGAGCAGAGGATTTGCAGTGGGAAGCACTGCTAGCATCCAGGGTTGTGGGGGGCGGTTCAAGGCCCCTGGATCAAGAGAAGCAAAAGATTCCCCCCCTCCCCAATTTTGGGCAGTTTGCCTCATTTCTTCCCCCACCCCAACATTATGATGCGGCCACCTCTGGGGTCAGGCATGGCAGCTGATTGCAAGGAATGAATGACAGACATGCTGCAGCACAGTGCCCCCTATTGCCAAGGCCAGCACTGACTGGTGGACAATGTCCCCTGCTGAGCCCCATGGGGCCCCCCAGCGCCCAGCCCGGACTTGCATGGGAGAGCACCCCCTGCTGAGCCCCCTTGCCCTGCTCCCTGCCCCCACGGTGCCCTCCAGCGCCCGGTCCTGGCTGCCAGGGGAGCCACAGTTGCTTTACCCCAGCTGCGATCCCAGCTCCGTCCCTGTGGCGAATGACAACGATGAGGGAGGTGATGAGGAAGAGCAAAGCACCAATCACAGCACGGATGAAATCCTGGGGAAGAAAGAAACGGAAGGTAAGAAGCAAGAGAGATGCACCGACCCATCTTTGGTACGATGCACTTGACCTACATTAACGAAGTTTTTGGCACAGGAACTTCCTTGCATTTTAACGGGCTTTTTTGGCATAAGAATGTGCTTGCATATTAATAAATAAATGAAATTGGTTGCAGGAAATTGTCAGTTTAACAAAGCTTCCTGCATAGAAATTTCTTTGCATTTGTATGGAGTTGTTTCCATGGGAATTTCTATGCCTGTGATAAATTAATTAACTCGTTTGCACAGAAATTTCCTGGCAGATGAATAACTTGGCCACTTTTTTATCTGAATTTCTTTGCATTTTAACAAATTTCCCATGGAAAATCCTTGTATATTAAGAAATTAACCAGGGTTTCATGGGGGCATTTTCTCAGTATATTAACCCCTTTAATGGACTTGGGTTTTTTTTACATTGGCATTTCTTGTATGTTTGGTTTTACCTTAATATTTTTTCCCTATGGCAATTTTTTCATTTATTTATTCTAAATTAACAATCTGCATGTGTAGCAATCTCTTTGGGGGTCACAAATCCGCCTTTAAGAATTTGATTGCATTTTAACATAGGTTTTTGTGCTGTAATTTTCTTGCATGTTAATCCATTAAAACCAGTTTGTTAGGGGAACTCCCCCCTTTTTAAGGGTTATTCAGAACAGCGGATTGTACGGCCACCCCGAAGAAGATTACAGCTGCATGTTACAGCACCCCACAATGGTGTGGATAGAATAAAACTCCTTACGCTCCAGCCCCAGTGCACAAAAGCCAGCTGCTTGTTTAATCCTAGGGTGTAGATGATGAAGAAGACGATGGAAAACACCATCTCGAAGATGGCTAAACCCGTGTAACCAGGGGTCCAAGACGCACCGTAGCAGATCAGGATAACAATACAGAGGCCCTGGGTGGGGTGGAAATGGACAAGAGTTAGGAAAATTCTTTAGCCACTGCTAAGATGCAGCCACCTCTGCAGCGCGGCAGCTGGGGACCAGCCGCGCTTAACGCCGCTCAGGGATGGCTCGCCCGGTGTTCAGAGGCAGCTGGGGAACAGCCGTAGACTTTTGGGACAGGACGTGAAAGAGGGAGAATCTTGTTTCCAGTGGCAGCTCCAGGGGGGTGAAAGGAAACCGAATGGGAGCGTCCCTAAAGTGGGATATGGCCCGGACGCCGGGGTTCCCATCGTGAACATACAGGGAAGGGATAAAGCGGGTAATGAGCAGAACGGGTTGGGGCCCCAGGTTTAGATATTTAAATAAGCACAGCACCCCCCAGCATTGCCCAGCCCCCTGCTCCCCCCAGCACAGCGCCCCCCAGCACCTAGATCTGCACAGCTCCCTGCTCCCCCCAGCACAGCGCCTCCCAGCACCTAGATCTGCACAGCCCCCCCGCTCCCCACAGCACAGCACCCCCCAGCACCTAGCTCTGCACAGCCCCCCTGCTCCCCACAGCACCTTACCCAGCTCTGCCCAGCCCCCAGCTCCCCACAGCACAGCGCCCCCCAGCTCTGCCCAGCCCCCTGCTCCCCACAACACAGCGCCCCCCCAGCCCCGAGCTCTGCCCAGCCCTCCTGCTCCCCACAGCACAGCGCCCCCCAGCACCCAGCTCTGCCCAGCCCCCCCCCTGCAACCCACAGCACAGCCCCCCTGTTACCCACAGCACTGCCCAGCACCCAGCTCTGCCCAGGACCCCCGCTCCCCACAGCACGGTACCCCCCAACACCCAGCTCTGCCCACCCCCCCTGCTCCCCACAGCACTGCACCCCCCCAGCACCTAGCTCTGCCCAGCCCCCCCCTGCAACCCACAGCACAGCCCCCCTGTTACCCACAGCACCGCCCAGCACCCAGCTCTGCCCAGGACCCCCGCTCCCCACAGCACGGTACCCCCCAACACCCAGCTCTGCCCACCCCCCCGCTCCCCACAACACAGCGCCCCCCCAGCCCCGAGCTCTGCCCAGCCCCCCCTGCTCCCCACAGCACAGCACCCCCCCGCTCTGCCCAGCTCCCCCGCTCCCCACAGCACAGTGCCCCCCAGCTCTGCCCAGCCCCCCCAGTCCCCACAGCGCGGTGCCCCCCAGCACCCAGCTCTGCCCAACCGCTCCCCGCAGCCCGGCGCCCCCTCGGAGGGGCAAGGGGGTGGTTGGAGAGTCTGAGTCACGCTGGTTCCAGTAGCTGCAAGACGGGGCGTCGCTTCTCTGCCAAGGGCCTGACTCACCCGCCGCTTTCCTGGATGTGCCTGGGGAGAGGGTCTCTTGAGAGAGGGCAGCGGGGGCTGGTGGTTAGAGCAGGGGGCCGGGAGCCCGGACGCCTGGGTTCTCTCCCCAGCTCGGGGAGGGGAGCGGGGGCTGGTGGTTAGAGCAGGGGGCCGGGAGCCAGGACTCCTGGGTTCTCTCCCCGGCTCTGGGAGGGGAGTGGGGGCTGGTGGTTAGAGCAGGGGGCCGGGAGCCAGGACTCCTGGGTTCTCTCCCCGGCTCTGGGACAGGAGCGGGGGCTGGTAGTTAGAGCAGGGGGGCCGGGAGCCAGGACTCCTGGGTTCTCTCCCTAGCTCTGGGAGGGGAGTGGGGGCTGGTAGTTAGAGCAGGGGGGCCGGGAGCCAGGACTCCTGGGTTCTCTCCCCAGCTCTGGGAGGGCAGTGGGGGCTGGTGGTTAGAGCAGGGGGGGCCGGGAGCCAGGACTCCTGGGTTCTCTCCCCGGCTCTGGGAGGGGAGTGGGGGCTGGTGGTTAGAGCAGGGGGCCGGGAGCCAGGACTCCTGGGTTCTCTCCCCGGCTCTGGGACAGGAGCGGGGGCTGGTAGTTAGAGCAGGGGGGCCGGGAGCCAGGACTCCTGGGTTCTCTCCCCAGCTCTGGGAGGGGAGTGGGGGCTGGTAGTTAGAGCAGGGGGGCCGGGAGCCAGGACTCCTGGGTTCTCTCCCCAGCTCTGGGAGGGCAGTGGGGGCTGGTGGTTAGAGCAGGGGGGGCCGGGAGCCAGGACTCCTGGGTTCTCTCCCCGGCTCTGGGACAGGAGGGGGGGCTGGTGGTTAGAGCAGGGGGCCGGGAGCCCGGACGCCTGGGTTCTCTCCCCAGCTCTGGGAGGGCAGTGGGGGCTGGTGGTTAGAGCAGGGGGCCAGGAGCCAGGACTCCTGGGTTCTCTCCCCAGCTCGGGAGGGGAGTGGGGGCTGGTGGTTAGAGCAGGGGGCCGGGAGCCAGGACTCCTGGGTTCTCTCCCCAGCTCTGGGAGGGCAGTGGGGGATGGTGGTTAGAGCAGGGGGCCGGGAGCCAGGACTCCTGGGTTCTCTCCCCAGCTTTGGGAGGGCAGTGGGGGATGGTGGTTAGAGCAGGGGGGGCCGGGAGCCAGGACTCCTGGGTTCTCTCCCCAGCTCTGGGAGGGGAGCGGGGGCTGGTGGGTTAGAGCAGGGGGCCGGGAGCCAGGACTCCTGGGTTCTCTCCCCAGCTCTGGGAAGGGGGGAGTCTAGTGAGTTAGAGCTGGGGGGTGGGGAGGGAGTGGGAGCCCGGACTCCTGGGTCCCTCGTGGGCTGGGTGGGGCACCCGGGGCGCCTGGGGAATGTTCCAGGTTGAGTCACATCTGGAGGCTAAAAATACCAGCCCACGCTGGGCACACAAAGGGGCGAGTGTGTGGAGGGGGGGGTGGGGCCGGTCGCCATAGCAACTACTAAATTAAACCAGCTCTCCCGGCCAAATATTCCCTGGTCGGGAGGGGTGGAGTCTGTCACAGGTGGGGGCACATGGGGGGGTGTCTTAAAGGGGCGGGGCCCGCGACGGGGGGAGCGGGGGGCTTGCGAAAGGGGTGGCGCCCCCTACAGGCGGAGCGGAGGGGGGCTGCTCCCGCGGCGGGGCCCGCCGCAGGCGGAGGTGATGGGGGATGGCACCGGGATGGCACCTGCCCCAGGCGGAGGGGTCGTGGGGTGATAAATCCTAAAGGGACGGGGTGTCCCTCCCCCGGCAAGCACTTAACGGGCCAGCCCGCCGTGGCAGGGAGACGGTGCCCCAGCAGTCGTGGGGTGGGGAAAGCGAGGCACGAGGAGACAGGTCTGGACAGGGCGCGGAACTGGGTGGATGTTCCCAACCCCACCGCGCCTCGGTCCTGCCGGGACCTGCTGCTCCCACTCCCACCCCATAAACGCCCCTTCTCCTTCCCCGGAGAACATGTCCCGAGCCTTAAAGGAGCCCTGCCCCTTTAAGAAGGAAAGCCAGGGGAGTGGGGTCTAGTGATTAGTGTGTGTGGGGGGGGGGGGGGGGCTAGGAGCCAGGACTCCTGGGTTCTCTCCCTGGCTCTGGGAGGGAAGTGGGGTCTGGTGATTAGTGCGGCGGGGCGGGGGGGCTGGGAGCCAGGACTCCTGGGTTCTCTCCCTGGTTCTGGGAGGGGAGCGGGGTCTGGTGGTTAGAGCAGGGGGTGCTGGGAGCCAGGACGCCTGGGTTCTCTGCTCGGCTCATTTCTCCCTTTGCAAGAGCTGGGCAGGGTGGCTGGGTGGTTAATTGATTCTGGGTGAGGTGCAGAGGGTGGGGGGCAGGGAATCCTCCTTCCTGCCCATGGGCACAGCCAGATCTGAGGGGCACGGGGTGGGGTGGAGTCAGGCTTATCATCTCACCCCCCCATTGTACCCCTCCCATCCTAACAAGACACTAACCCCCCCGCCCCCCATCTCTGCAGCGATGGGGACACTCCCCGCACCCCCCCTTCCACAATACAAACACTCACACGCCCAGAGCCCCAGGAGACAGGCCCCACCCCGCATGTGCACACAGCCACACACAGCTAGATACACACAGAGACACCCCCCCCCCCCCCCGCTCCCTTCCAGCCGCATGGCGTCCACGACACACAGACACGTTCTCTCTCTAACCCCAGCACTCACACAACAGTGCAGGGCCCAGCCTCTCCACCAGGGACACACACACAGAGCCCTGTCTGGGACAGCCACACCCAGGAACATGGCCCCGGGAGGCCCAGCGGGACACAAACTGCAGGGAGCCTCTGGGGTGTCGAAATAATGGAGGACAGGGAGGAACTAGGATAGGCCCCAGGAGTCCTGGCATTCCCACACCCTGCTCTAACCACTAGCCCTCACTCCCCTCCCAGAGCCAGGGAGAGAACCTAGGAGTTCGGGCTCCCAGCCCCCCCTGCTCTAACCACCAGACCCCACTTCCTTCCCAGAGCCAGGGAGAGAACCCAGGAGTTCTGGCTCCCAGCCCCCCCTGCTCTAACCACCAGACCCCACTCCCTTCCCAGAGCCAGGGAGAGAACCCAGGAGTCCCAGCCCCCAGCCCCCCCTGCTCTAACCACCAGACCCCACTCCGCTCCCAGAGCCAGGGAGAGAACCCAGGAGTCCCAGCTCCCAGCTCCCCTCCCCCCCGCTTTGGGGTGCCAGCCCTGTTTGAATCTCAGTTCCCTCCACTCTGCTGGCAGGAGACACACCCCAGCTCTGCAGGTGTTAACCCTTCATGGGCTGCAGCTGATTCATCTCTAACAGGGCGGTAACCCCCCAGAAATCACACACAGATACACACACACACCACACCGAGAGTGGGAGCCAGGACGCCTGGGTTCTCTCCTGCCTCTGGGCGGGAAGTGGGGTCTAGTGGTTAGAGCAGGGCAGGGGGGACTGGGAGCCAGGACTTTTGGGTTCTCTCCCTGGCTCTGGGCAGGGTCTCGTGGGTTCGAGCAGCGGCTGTGGACAGACCGGGTCAGGACCCTGTTTCTGCCTCTGTGGGTAGTGTGTCGTGTGTCAGACCTGACACGTGCAGCTGACACCCACGGGCTCCTCCTTCGTCCGTGCTCCACGGGACCCCCCCCCCCCCGAGCTCCGTGCCCCCAGCCCCCGGATAACTCACAATCTCCAGCGCCAGGACGGTGCCCTTGTGGGAGCGGAGGAAGCTGGTGCATTGCCCCATGCACCCCGGGGTGCCGCCAGAGGAGTCCATGGCCCCGGAGAACCCCCCAGACGGCTCCGGCTGTCAAGCGACTGTCAAAGCTGGCAGCCGACGGGGCAGGGCGTAGGGCCGGGCGTGGCTCGGCTGGGGGGGCTGGCCCTTTAAGAGGAGCTGGAGAGAGCCCGTCACTTTAGAAAGGCATTGGACGGAGAGCGGCTCAGGAAACCAGGGCGGGCACCGGAGCCCGGTTAAGGTGGCGCTGGGGGTGCCGCAGCCTGGTTAAGGTGGCGCCGGAGGGCAAGGAGGGAGGGCACCGGAGTCTGGCCTAGGGGCTGTGGAGGGCTCAGGGGAGAAGCCCGGCTGGTTATGGGGCGCAAGAGGTGCAGAACAGAGGAAGCCGGACAGGAGGGAGGGACGCGGCTGGTCCCTGTTCTACTTAAAGTACCGCACGGGGTCTGTTCAGGGGGATAAGGCGCCCCGCCGCGTTTATTGGTAATACCTGAATCAGCCGACGCTGAACGTATGCGGACGGTCGCCATCACACACACACACACACACACTCCGTCTTGTTGTTACCAACTTGTTGCCCCCCCCTTACCGTCCCTGGCCAGGGGCGTGAGACGCGGGAGGGCTGGAGCTGGGCGGCTGCCGAGCAGGAGTCGGGACGAGGGGGGGGTCCCCTGCAAGACACCCCACGTTTCTCGCCGCGTCCCTCTCCTGCGAATCCGTCCCAGAGTCAAAGTCTGGGTCCCTTGGCCCCCTGTGGCGCCTCCTTCTGGGGGTCGTCCCGATGCTGCAAAGAGGGTGTCCCCAGAGAAGGGGCCGGCTCCTCGCCCCCAAGGCCGCCCGTGTGTCCGCTCTTCTTCAGTGAGCCCACTTGGCACGGCTCATTGCCCGGGGTCCCGCTCCCAGGGCCGGAGGCGCTGCCTTCCAGCCTCGGTCACTCAACAGGGCCGTTGATTAACGGGGCGGGGGGGATCTTATTCTGCTCCCAGCGAAAAGACATTAGACCAGGGCTCAATTCAACGTTTTCTACATAAGGATCTGATACAAAGTTGTGTGGCAATAGAGACCTAACACAAAGTCATGGAAGTTACGGGAAGATGCTTAATGCAGAGATTTATCTCCACTCCCCCCCCCGCTCTGTGCGTTACAAATGGCTCAGAAGGGATCTAGTCACCCCCCCACCTGTGTCCCTATCCCCCCTGCTTCCCTCCACCCCTCTATCCCCCCACATCCCTGCTTCCCTCCACCCCTCTATCCATCCATCCCCCCACATCCCTCCATCCCCCCACCCATCCCCTGCATCCCTCTTTCCCCCCACATCCCTGCCTCCCTCTATCCCGCCACCCCTCTATCCACCCATCCCCCCTCCTTCCCGCCACACCCCTCTATCCCCCCATCCCCCCACATCCCTCTTTCCACCCATCCCCCCTCATTCCCCCACACCCCTTTATCCCCCCCATCTCCCCACATCCCTCCACTCCTCTATCCACCCATCCCCCCGCATCCCTCCACGCCCCCGCATCCCTGCTTCCCTTCGCCCCTCTATCTATCCATCCCCCCACATCCCTCCATCCCCCTGAATCCCTTTCCCCCTGCATCCCTGCTTCCCTCTATCCTGCAACCTCTCTATCCACCCATCCCCCCTCCTTCTCCCCACACCCCTCTATCCCCCATCCCCCCACATCCCTGCTTCCCTCCGCCCCTCTATCCCACCACCCCTCTATCCACCCACCCCCAAATCCCTCCATCCCCCACCCATCCCCCTGCATCCCTCTTTCCCCCCACATCCCCTCTATCCACCCAACCCCCCACATCCCTCCATCCCCCCACCCATCCCCCTGCATCCCTTTCCCCCCACATCCCTGCTTCCCTCTATTCCACCTCCCCTCTATCCACCTAACCCCCCACATCCCTCCATCTCTCCACCCATCCCCCTGCATCCCTCTTTCCCCCCCACATCCCTGCTTCCCTCTATCCTGCCACCCCTCTATCCACCCATCCCCCCACACCCGTGTAGCCACCCCCCCCATCTCCCCACACCCTCCTCTATCCATCCAGGTGTTCCCAGACACCTGCCCCCCCAACCCAGGAGTGGCTGCACCCTGCAGGGCAGGACCCACGTGGGCGTCATGCCAGTGGCTGAGTCACCTGGTGTTCGCAGAGCCTGGCAGGAAGTGGCCAGGCTGGGCAGAGCCATGCCAGACGGGGGAACAAACAGCAGCTGGCACCTGGGGCGGCAAAGCCGGAGTCCCCCCAGCCTGCGAGGGGATTGGGGCCTGAATCCGGGCTCAGCTCCAAGGCTTAATCCGGAGTCACCCCCCTCCCATGCCTACCCCACTCCCCCTCACCCCATCTACCGGCCGGGGGGGAGCCCACACGAGCGGGGCTGGTGGAATCAAGGGCAGCCTGCAGACCTGGAGGGGGCTGAGAGCATATAGGGGGCATCACTGGTACCATGTGTCTGAACTGCCTCCCCCCACACTGCTCCCTGGCTCCCCCCAGGGGAGGTCTTGACCCCACTCCCCTCCCAGAGCCATGGAGAGAACGCAGGAGTCCTGGCTCCCAGCCCCCACCCCGGCTTTAACCACTAGACCCCACTCCCCTCCCTGATCAGTTCTCTTCCTCCTCCAGCAATATCAGCAGCGTCTGGGCCTCCCACTAACACAAGGATGACGGTGACCAGGAGGGAGGCTCTTGGGAGGCGGGCGGGGGGGGGGAAGGACTTCTCAAGGGTAGAGCCAGCAGAGAAGAGTCACCCATCAGCCCCCTTCCTCGCCAGCCTCTCCCACGCCTCACCCGGAGGCCCCCACCAGCACCTGCCCCGCTCCGCCCCTGAGGGCCATGGCCCACCAGTGACTGCCCCCAAGTTTTTCCCCCACCCACCATTTGCACGGCCCACCGCCACGTTCCACCCAGTGGGCCTCAGAGGGGCTGTGTCACCACCCACCCCTTGGCAGCATGGGGATCCCTCCTCCCCCCCATGACCCACTACAGAAAGCCCTGCCCCAGAGACCCAACTGGTAGCCCCCTGGGAGGCTCCCAATTGGCACCTGATCCCCCTACCGGCCCACAGGAGGTCCCTCCAAGAAAGTGTCAGGACAACAATGTGGCTACCATGGCCAACTCTGCTCCTGAACTCCCGGCCTTGACTGGGACTTGGATTCCGACCCTTGCTCCAGACCCACAACGTGACACAAGTTTTGATCTCTGGTGCTGACGTCGGGCCCCCAAGTCCGTGGCTGCCGGCACTCTCCCCTGCATACAACACTCTTCCTCTCCTCCTACCCCACCATTTGCTACCAACATCTCCCCCCCAAGAGGCTGCAATGGTCCTGCCCCCTTTAAAGGCCGGAGGCCTGCTCAGTGATAAGCTCCAGCTGGGGCCGGGTCATGGGTGCTCTATAAAGAGCTGCAGGGTGCAGGGGGAGAGTTGATGTTGACCTTCAAGGCAGAGTAGGAGGAGGCAACTAGCCAACCAAGAGTTTCTACTCCCTGGAAAGACCCACAGTGGGACCTGGAGTGGAAAGGAGCAGGCAGCTGGGCTCAAGGAAACACCTGAGGCAGGGCAAAAGTGGCCTGAGCCCAGGGAAGGTAGCAGAGGGTTTGTCCCGCTGGGCTGGAACTCTTGCATGGCCCGCCAGTGGTTATGGGGCTGCTATGCTTGATCTGGCCACTAGGAGGTGCTCCACGACCAGGAGTCCATCCCAATGCTGCACCAGAGTGAATCCAGCTGGACTCACCTGTAGGTAATTAACCACCTAGGTGGCCGGCAGCTAACTGGCTAAGGAGCACCTCCTCCTCAGGAGGCTCCCGGAGCTCAGCGGGAGGCAGCGATGCTCCTAAGCTGAAGAGCTCCCAGAGGGGCAATTGCAGCTGTGGGGGCGAATGGTCAGCACAGGCCTGGCGTCCGGCTCCCAGGAGCAGGCCCCTGTCCAGTCGAGCGAGGCTGTGGGATTCTGAAGCTAGCAGAGGGAATCTCTCTTCAGGGCTGGGAGGGGAGCAAGTTCTGGTGGATTATGGGGTGGGGGGAGCCAGCCAGGACTCCTGGGTTCTCCTCCCAGCTCTAGGAGGGGAGTGGGGGCTGGGGACCAGGACTCCTGGGTTCTCCCCAGGGAGGGGAGTGGGGGCTAGTGGTTAGAGCAGAGGGGGGCTGTGAGCCAGGACACCTGGGTCCCCTCTGTGGAGGGGCGGGCCTGTCCCAGATGCTCTTTGTGGTACTGAAATGACTCAGGCGACAACCACAAACCTCTCTGGGTTTTTTCCTTTTTTATTCGTTGCCAGTAAGCAAGAGAGTTTCTGTTCACTTTAAATAAACACTGTCCCCATGGAGACAGAAACCAAGGCAACTGCAGCATCTTAATGCGAGACTGTGACACCCCCCCCCCCCAACACCTCCCATCCCCTGGGGAAGGACCCCTTCTGGAGCAGAACCAATCCTTTCCCATCTGCCCCCCACCTTGATGGAATGGTTTGATCCATTCCTCCATGGAATAGGTCATCTGTGAGTGGCTCTGGGGATTGTGTCCATCTTCTTCCCCCTCCCTGCCACACAGAATGGATCAGTCCACCTGTGAGCCTGTAATGGATTGCAAAAAGAACAGGAGGACTTGTGGCACCTTAGAGACGAACCAATTTATTTGAGCATGAGCTTTCGTGAGCCACAGCTCATTTAAAGTCTGCTGCAGTTTCCACGGTAAACATCCGATGCAGTGAGCTGTAGCTCACGAAAGCTCATGCTCAAATAAATTGGTTCGTCTCTAAGGTGCCACAAGTCCTCCTTTTCTTTTTGTTAGTAAGAGAGAGTGGACAGTACCATTGCAATCCTGCCATAGGGGGTGCAAAATTACCAATGGACGATACCATTGCCAAGTACAGAGGGCACCAGTGGACAGTACCATAGCACAGAAGAGTAGAAGGTATCAGTGCAGACTATGACTGGGGCAGGGGAGATAGGAAAGTACCATAAGACGAATGGAAGGTACCATTTCACAGCATGGGGGACAGGAGAGGATGATACCACTGCATTGCTGATGGGGGGGAATGGCAGGTACCACTGTGAGTAGATTAGACAGTACCATTAGTCAAAATGGGGAGGGGAACAAGAGTGGAGGATACCATGGTTGAAAAGGTGAGAGGAGAATGGAAGGTACCATTGCACATCCAGATGAGAGGTGGGTGGACTGTCCCAGGCACTGAGAACATCTGGGGCTGGGCAGGGCTGGACTAAGTCCTCCTCCTCCCCTCCCCATCTTTGCTCCACCCCAGGCTGCCCCCTTTGTCGTCCTCCCCGTCCCCCATGCAGACGCCCCTCAGGGCCCGTGAGAGGCGCTCCTTGCTGGGCACCAGCCAGGGCCCAGGGGCTGGTTCTGAGAGGCCCCTCCAGACCCGCTCCTTCCGGGGGGAGAGGGACCCGCTGTCTCCCTTCCTGGCCTCTGCCTCCTTCCCCGATGCCAGCCAGCCCTGCTCTGTGCCCCGATGGTCCCGGGACCCACGTTGGTGGCAGAGGTGGGATCCTCGCTCGCCACTGCTGGGAGAAGCCTCCAGGCAGCCCCCGGCGTCCTGACCCCACCGCAGAGACCTCTCGGCCGTGTCTGCTCTCCAGCCGTGTGGTGCCGGTCCACCCTCTGGCATCTGGTCCCGCCCGGCGGGGCTGGGGATGTGCTCATGGTCTGGAGAGGGGAGACAGAATGAGATGGGGGGGGATCAGGCCCAGAGAACGTAGTGAAAGACCCCCCATCTTCCCCACAGTTACCCTGGGATTGCTTCCTTAGGGGTCCTGCTCCCTGGGATCAACCCCCTGTTTTTTTGGGGGCTGTCCCCCACCCACCCGCATGTCCTCGCCAACATCAGTTCAGATGGTTTGGCTAAACAGCGAATGTTTAGTGAAGCTTTGGGGGGGGGCGGTTGGTAGTTGGGGGTTTCTGGGGGGGTACAACAGGGTCAGTGATGGGAGGGTGGGGGTAGTCTGTGGGTACAGCAGGGTCAGGGCAAGGGGCCTAGAACAGAGAGGGGGGTTACTCATATATCCCTATCTATGGGGTGCGGGGAGTATCTATCTCTCTGGCACTGGAGAGACACCCCGCCCCCCGGGAAACAGCACCGAACTCCACATTCCCAGGGGGGGGGGGAGGGGGTGTCTTCTCAGGATTGGCCAAGCAAACAGATAAAGGGGGCCTGGTAGTGTGGGGAGGGGGGACAGGATTGGCCCATTGCTCTGATCTGGGGGGGCAACTGCATTGGCCCATTGATGTGCCTGGAATGCAGGGGCTGGATTGGCCCATTGCTCTGGCCTGGGGGGGAAAGGATTTACCCATTGCTGTGAGTGGGATTGGGTGGGGGGAGGTGGATTGGCCTATTGCTCTGTCCAGGGCGGACCTGGATTGGCCCATTGTGCTGGCCGGGCTGTGGTGGGAGCATGCTGTGACCGAGGGGGGGGGCAACCCACCAGTCACGCTCCAGCCGTCCCACGAGGCAGAAGCAGGGCTCCCCCCGCCGGGAGTTGGTGACGCACAGCGCCAGGCTGCAGAGCGGTGTTGCTGTGGGGGGGGCGCACACGGACACTGGGGGGGGGGCAGTACAGATGGGGGGGACCCAGGAAAGGGGACAGATGGGTGTGGAGGGGACAGCAGGGATGGGGGGGCAGAACGGGACATGGGGGGTGCCGTGAATAGTGGGAGCAGCAGGGGGCATGGGCGGGTGGGGCAGACAGGTGTGGGGTGGCCGGGGAGGGGGGGCAGAGAGGACATGGTGGGAGGGGTGGGGGCCCAGGGAGGGACAAAAGGAGAATGGGGGGATGTGGAGGGTCAGAGTCAGAGAAGGGGCAGAAAGGGGAGAAAAATAGGATGAGTATTGAACCCCGAAAATCTGCTCCCCATTTAGAGATGCCCCCCATAGGGGAGGGGCAGAGGGGTAAACCAGCTCCTGGCTATTATACACTGTCCCCCCCAGACCCCACTGCCCCCCATGCACTGGGCAACCTGCTACCTGCCCAGCTATGGGTCGAACCATCTGCCCTCGGATGGGAGGGTGTCATGGGGTTGCACCATCTCCCCAGGGATGCAGAGGGGGTCACTGAAGGTCATACCATCTCTCCAGGGATGCAGGGGTTGTCACTGAGGGGTGTACCATCTCCACTGGGATGCGGGGGTGGGGGTGAGGAGTCACTGAGCGTCATACCATCTCCCCTGGGATGCAGGGGGGGTATAACTGGGGGTCATATTCCATCTCCCCTAGGTTGTGTGTGTGTGTGGGTCATTATGGGGTCTTACCATCTCCTCAGGGATGCAGGAAGGAAGTGTTGCTGTGGTTCACACCATCTGCCCTGGGATGTGTGCATGGGGTCACTATGGAGTTGTATCATCTCTCCAGGGATGCAGGGGGGTATCACCGGGGGTCATACCATCTGCCCTGAGATGTGTGTTTGGGGGTCACTATGGGGTCATATAATCTCCCCGGGGATGCGGGGGGTCACCATGAGTTGTACCATTTGCTCTGGGAGAGTCAGGGGAGGTCACTGTGGATTGTGTGGGGAGGGAGGGGAATGGTGGGGTGGTCATATCGTCCCAGGAACTGGGGAGGGGCACACTATGGGTGGTACCATCTTCCTTAGGATTTAGAGGAGGGGGGGGAAAGAACCTCACTTTAGATCATACCATCTCCCATGGGATAGGGGAGGGGGAGGATATTATTGTGGTCCTACCATCTCCCTCGGGAGGCGGGCTGGTGGGGAAATACCATCTGCCCTCAGTTTTGGGGGGAGACAGGCTGTAGCAGGAGGGAGGTGGGGGGGGGGGCCAGGACTCACCGTAGTCAGGGACGAATCCGTCGCCTTTCCTGAGCACCAGGCGGATGCGGCTGCCCCCCCGGCGGATCTGCTCCACGGCCCGGGCGTGCGTCATGCCCAGCGTGGGCTCCCCATTGATCTCCACCAGCTGGTCGCTGACCTGCCCCAGAGACTGACACTGCAGTACCGGCCGCTGCCACCAGGGAGAGCCCCTGCGCCCCCCGCAGCATGGTGCCCCCCAGCCCCCGCAGCGCAGCGCCCCCCCCCCGCGCCCAGCCCCTCTGCCCGGGGAGAGCGCCCCCTGCCCAGCCCCCCGCCCCAGTCCCTGCAGCACGGCGCCCCCCCCCGCGCCCGGCCCCCCTGCCAGGGGAGAGCGCCCCCTGCCCAGCCCCCCGCCCCAGTCCCCGCAGCACGGCGCCCCCCCCCCGCGCCCGGCCCCCCTGCCCGGGGAGAGCGCCCCCTGCCCAGCCCCCCGCCCCAGTCCCCGCAGCACGGCGCCCCCCCCGCGCCCGGCCCCCCTGCCAGGGGAGAGCGCCCCCTGCCCCATGGGCCCCCAGTGCAGGCAGGTACCTGTATCTTGCCGCTCTGCTGGGCCGGCCCCCCCTCCAGCAGCCCCAGCACGTAGATGTCCATGTTGTATTCGCTGCCCCCCCGCAGGCTGAACCCGAAGCCGAGGGGGCCACGCACCAGCTCCACCGAGTAGCTGGGGGGGTCCCAGGGGACCGACAGACACTAGGGAGTGGGGGTGGGGTGAGTGCCTGGCTGGGACCCCCGGCGCAAGGGCTCTCAGCCCCTGATAGCAAACCCACTGCCCTGCCCCTCCCCATCCCCAATTGCCATCTGCCCCCCTGCTGGCCCCCCCGGCCCCACCCCTTCCCCTTTATCTGTCCCCCCCTCTGCTGGCCCCAGCCCTCCCCACATATCCATGTCCTGCAATAGCCATTTGCCCCCCCCGCCCCGGCCTTCCCTCCCCCCCCATACCAGCCCCTCTCCCTGCCCCCTACCTGTGGCTGGGGCAGCCGGCACCCCGGCCTCACAGCTCTTTCCTCCACCTGGATGTCGGCCGCGTCCAGGTCACTGGAGGCAGCTGGGGAGAGGATGGGGGGGTCAGTGGGTGTGGGAGGGGGCAGTGGCCTGCCCCCCCCGACCCCTCCCTCGCACCCCTGTCCTTCTCCCCTCCCCCACTCCCAACCCTCCCCTTTCCCCACCCTTTGCCTGCTTCTCTCCTCCACCTGGGGGGGGTCACTCACCTGCGTCCCTGGGGGTGGACAGAATTCGCAGCCGGACCTTGGCCCCCACCTGGCGAAAGAGGCTCCCGAGTTCACGGTGGGAGAACCGGGCCAGGAGCCCCCCGTCCTCCGAACGCTTCCCACTGGGGGGGTCCCCGCTGGGCCCGGGCACCAGCCTGTCTGCTGGGCGGGGGGGGAGGGGGAGATGGGGAGAGGGTCAGTGAATACCCCCCCACCGATGAACTGAACCTCCTCCCCACAGACCCTGCCCCCCCTTCTCCCTCATGACCAGACCCCCCCTGCACTGGCCCAACCTCCCCACCCAACCCCTTCTAGAGACCAGAGCCCCCCACCCAGCATCAACCACCCCCCTTCCCTCCCAACCAAGCCCCCTATAAACACCAACCCTATAACACCGACCCTCCCCCTCCTCCAGATAGGGCCCCACCCTAATTCTTCCCTCCCTCCCCCAAGCTTTCAAACTTGAAGCTCTTATCGGGGGTCAATATTTACCCATGGGGGGGGGGGACGGCTGGGCAGGGGACAGACAGGGGTGGGAGGAGGGGGTGGAGTTGGTTGTGGGGGCAAGGGGGGGCTGTGGGGTAAGAGGCAAAGTGTGGGATATGGAGGGCTGTGGGGGGTTGTGGGGGGCAGAAGGAGCTGTGTGCGGGGTGGGGGAGAGGGGTCTGTGGGGGGGGGCTGGAGGTGGGGCTGGGGGGGTTGGGGGAAGAGGGGGATAGAGTGGGGTGTGGGGCCTGGCAGCAGGGGGCCGTGTGGGGCAGGGGGAGTCGAGGTGAGTGTGAGTATGGAGGTGGCAGAGTGGGGGGTGGTGGTCTGTGGGGCAGGGGTGTGTGGAGGGAGGCTGGGGGGGCATGTGTGGGGTGAGAGACTTCCAGCCCCCCCCATTTCCATCTGCCCCCCAAAACCACCCACTCAATTACAGAATCCCCCTGTATGTGGGGAGAACCCCCCCTCCCCCAGGATGCAGCCCCCCCACCGCACCCCCAAACCCAGGATAGGAGGAGAACAGCCAGGGGGAGGAAGCCGGGGGCCATGGAGGGGGTGTCGGTTCAAACCCTGGACGTTTCGCAGCACGGACTGGACCCTTTGCAGCATGGCTGGCTGTGGGGTGGCGGGAGGGGAGGCCCCCGGTTCCTGGTGGGGGCACAGGTGTGGGGCGGGGTGTCCACGGGCCCCCCAGCTCGGCCGCCTTCCTCCCTGAGGAGTTTCCCAGGACAAACAAGCTGGGCTGAGAAAGTCAAGGACACTGAGGGGGGGCATGTGGGCATGGGGGGGGTTAACCCTTTGGAGGCTGGGGGGGAGTGCCAGGCCTCTCCCAGCAGGGGGCGCTGTGGGGAGCGGGGGGGAGGAGACATTCCAGAGCTTTATGGGGTGGAACAGGCAGCCCCCCCCTGCCACAGGTGCCCCCGCCGCCTGGGGAGCGGGGCGGAGCCTGACACAGTGGGGAGCAGAACACAATGGGGTCTCTTGTGCCAGCCCGGATGGGGGGGGCTCAGAAATGGGGGGGAGGGGATAGCTGGGAGTATGGGGGGGAAGCAGCCTCCCCATGTCCCCCACCCCACACAGGAGTCACCCTGCCCCCTATATCCATCTCCCGGTGAGCCCCCCCCAGCTCCCTGCCCCTCCCCCTGTAGCCCCCCCATATTGCATCATCCCCTCATCATGATCCCCCCTCTTCTCAGCCACCCCATCTTCCACCCTCGCAGATCACCTGCTCCCCCTTCACTCCCTCCCCATGGAGGCCATCCCCCCTCAGCTGTGCCCCCAGCCCCTCCCCCACCGCTCCACAGACCCCTCCAGCCCTGCAGACTCCCCAGTCTTAAACACCCCGAAACCCATCCCCCATAGTCCCTTCCCCCAACCTGCAGCCCTCTGCTTCCAAACCCCCCTACTTCCCGCCCACCTCTGTCCCCCCATTCCCGCCATGCACCCCTCCCCACTTACCTGCTCTCCCAGCGCTGTCTGGGGCCACGCTGCCCCCCAGCTCCCCAGGCCCCCCCGCGGGCTGGGGGCATCGCGGCCTCTGGGTCTCCCCCCCGCAGCAGCGGGCTGGGCACAGCAGCATGTCCCTGGGTTCGGGCCCCACAAAGCTGGTGACGGCCAGGGTATCCCTGCTGGGACCCCCCCAAGAGTCCCGGGCCCCCCCCGTCCAGGGGGGATCCCAGCAGGGAGAGGGAATGGAGAACAGGGGCTCCAGGGGGGCCCGGCAGAGTCCAGGACCTGGGGGGGGGAAGAAAAGTGGGGGGGTCAATAAGTACAGGGTCCCCCAAAATTACCAACACCCCACATCTCCGCCTGCTGGGAAAGGCCAGAAGCTCCCCCCACAGCCAGCGCCCCCTAGTGGGTCAGGTAGGAAGCGAAGCAGCCAGACCCCCAGGCGCCCCCTAGTGGGTCAGGCAGGAAGCAAAGCAGCCAGGAGCAGCCCCGGGGCCCCCTGGTGGGTTAGGCAGGAGGTGCAGCAGTGAGAGCTCCCCCAGCGCCCCCTAGTGGGTCAGGCAGGAAGCAAAGCAGCCAGGAGCAGCCCCTGGCGCCCCCTGGTGGGTTAGGCAGGAGGTGCAGCAGTGAGAGCTCCCCCAGCGCCCCCTAGTGGGTCAGGCAGGAAGCAAAGCAGCCAGGAGCAGCCCCTGGCGCCCCCTGGTGGGTCAGGCAGGAAGCAAAGCAGCCAGGAGCAGCCCCTGGCGCCCCCTGGTGGGTCAGGCAGGAAGCGAAGCAGCCAGGAGCAGCCCCGGGGCCCCCTGGTGGGTTAGGCAGGAGGTGCAGCAGTGAGAGCTCCCCCAGCGCCCCCTAGTGGGTCAGGCAGGAAGCAAAGCAGCCAGGAGCAGCCCCTGGCGCCCCCTGGTGGGTCAGGCAGGAAGCGAAGCAGCCAGGAGCAGCCCCGGGGCCCCCTGGGGGGTTAGGCAGCAGGTGCAGCAGTGAGGGCTCCCCCAGCGCCCCCTAGTGGGTCAGGCAGGAAGCAAAGCAGCCAGGAGCAGCCCCTGGCGCCCCCTGGTGGGTTAGGCAGGAGGTGCAGCAGTGAGAGCTCCCCCAGCGCCCCCTAGTGGGTCAGGCAGGAAGCAAAGCAGCCAGGAGCAGCCCCTGGCGCCCCCTGGTGGGTCAGGCAGGAAGCGAAGCAGCCAGGAGCAGCCCCTGGCGCCCCCTGGTGGGTTAGGCAGGAGGTGCAGCAGTGAGAGCTCCCCCAGCGCCCCCTAGTGGATCAGACAGGAAGTGAAGCAGCCAGGAACGGGCCCCCCCCCAGTGCCCGCGGCCCCCATTACCTCTCCGCTCCACCAGCAGGATGACGTCCCCGGCCCGCGTGTGCTGCTGCAGGACGTTCTCCACCTCCCGGGGCCTGAGGCCCCTCACGTCGGCCCCGTTCACTTTGGCCACGAGGTCGCCCTCCTCCAGCAGGGGGCAGCGCCCCCGGTCCCAGATCCTGGCCACCTGGGCCCCGGGTCCACCGTCCTCTGGCGCCTCCACTGTAAACCAGGGCCCCGTGGCGCTGCGGGGCAGGGGCACCGGCGTCAGCCGGCCAGGTGGCGGGGTGCGGCGGGGGGGCGCCCCCTGGTGGCGGGGTCTCCACTCCGCCCGCTCCTCTTCCTTCCCCAGGCAAAACTCAGTGCAGCACCGGACCCCCAGGCCCCGGGCCCGGCGGGAGATGGGGGGCCCGGCGGCGGGGGGGCTGCAGGGGGCAGCGGCCCCATAGCAGGGGGGAGGCCGATGGGCCGGCAGGGCGTCCCCGCGGTGGAGGCAAAGGCAGGGGGAGTCGCGATGGGTGTATTGGAGGATACAGCTCCCGTCCACCACCACCACCACGTTCACTGTGGGGCAGAGAGGGGAGAATTAATGGGGCAGAGCGCGGCACCCTCCGGTGCCCGGGGCAGGGATAGCGGGGCCACAGCGCCCCCTAGCAGCCAGGGCTGGGGTAGCGGGGCCTCCCAGTACCCAGGGGATGGGTACGGGGTGTCCGGTGCCCCCTAGAGCCCCCCCACTTACCTCTAGCCACCGGTGCTGTCTCTGCTGCTGGGATTGGGGGTTCAGGGGCCCTGTGGGGGCTCTGGTGGGCGCTGCAGCTGGGAGGGGGAGAATATATGGTGGGGTTAAATATTTGAGGGGGTCCCTTCCTCAGGCAGCTTTCTCCCCCTGGAATCTCCTCCCCTTTTCCACCCCGCACAGCCCCCCACCTCCCCCTGGGACTTCCAAATGCTACCCCCCCACACACTGCCCCCATCCCCACTTCCCCGACCCCCTGGATCTCCCCCAATTGCCCCTCCCCCAGTGTCTCCCCACCCCAGCTGCACCCCCTTAGCCCCAGATCATCCCTGTCTCCGCCACACATCCTCAACTGCCCCAGGAAGCGCCCAACCCCTCTGACCCCAGTTGCCGCCCCCTACAGGACCCCCAGCCTGGGGGGGAGGAATCACCTGATTCCGCAGGCTTCACTTTGCTCCGCCCCCCAGTGCTGGAGATGGGGCCCCGCCCCGCCCATGGTGCAGACGGCGGCCTGGCTCTCAGGGCCCAAACCGGGGTCTCTGTCTACCGGGGGGAAGAATCCCACGACCCCCGGCACCGGCTGCCTCAGCTCTGCAAGGAGAGAGAATGGGAGAGTTGGAACCTCCTGAGATGCAGCCACCTCTGGGGCGAGGCAGGGAGGTAACAGCAGCACAGAAATAGCCTGCCCCATGGTGCCCGCTGCCCAGCCCCCTGCCCCACCGCAACCCCAGTACCCCTGCCCCATGGCACCCCCTGCCCAGCTCCCTGCCCCACGGCACCCCCCCAGCGCCTGGCCCCGATGGCCGGGGGAGAGTGCCTCCTGCCCAGCCCCCTGCCCCATGGCGCCCCCCCAGCGCCTGACCCAACGGCCAGGGGAGAGCGCCCCCTGCCCCACGGTGCCCGGCCCCAACTGCCAAGGGAGAGCGCCCCCTACTCAGCCCCCTGCCCTACGGCGCCCCCTGCCCAGCCCCCTGCCCCACAGCGCCCAGCCCCGACGGCCAGGGGAGAGCGCCCCCTGCACAGCCCCGTGCCCCATGGCGCCCCCCAGCGCCCGGCCCGACGGCCAGGGGAGAGCGCCCCCTGACCAACGGCACCCGTCAGCGCCCAGCCCCAACTGCCAAGGGAGAGTGCCCCTACCCAGCCCCCACATGTCACCCCTCAGCACCTGGCCCTGACTGCCAAGGGAGAGTGCCCCCTTTCCAACCCTCACCCCCCCACGGCGCTCCCCAGTTCCTGGTCCTGACTGCCAGGGGAGAGCGCCCCCTTCCCAGCCCCCCCATGGTGCCCCCTAGCACCCAGCCCCAACAGCCAGGGGAGAATGCCCCCTGCCTATCCCCCCCATAGCACCCCCTAGCACCCAGCCCTACCAAGGGAGAGTGCACCCTTCCCAGCCCCCCCCACGGAGCCCCCCAGTGCCTGGCCCTGACTGCCAGGGGAGAGCACCCTCTGCCCAATCCCCTGCCCCACGGTGCCCCCCATCACCCTGTATGTCTCCTCTCTCCTGTCCCCCCTAGAGTCACTCTGGGCCATGTTGGGGGGACTCTGGCTCCTCAGTCTCCTGGGTCCAGACACTGGTGACACTTATCCCCAGCCCCGAGGCACCCCTTCAGCCGGGGAGGGCGGCCGTGCCCCACAGAACCAGCCTGGGGGGAAAATGCTCCTCACTCCTGACCCGCAGCCCCCTGGGCTCCCCCTCCGCCCATCTCTCAGGTCCTTCTGGCTCTAGAACCCATTGGGCTCTAGAAACCCCCCGCCCCTTCTAGAACCCCCGGGAGAGCTAGATCCCGGGATGTAGGGACTGGCTGGGATCTAGAGGCCCCCCTGGGTACTCTAGAACCATGTGAGGAGCCAGTTCGAGTACTCTGGGGATCTAGAGCATGGATCTCAGCTCAAGCCCCCCGGGTGACGGGGCGTCCTCCCCACACTGGCCCTGGGAGGGCTGGATTGGCCGCAAACCTCAGTCACTCTAGAACCCACCGGGCCCCACTGGATAGCTGGAAACGCCTCCCTCCCCCGAGAACCCAGTGGGGATCTGGAAACTCTAGAACCCATTTTGCTGGGGCGTGATCTAGAACTGTCTCCTGCCTGGGACTCTTCCAGGCAGGGGTGGTGGGCAGGTTCATCCCCTACCCAGGCTCTGAGCAACTGATATTACCTGGCTGCAGCTGGGGGGAAGGTGGGACAGGCCGGCTGGTGCAGAGAGAGGGTGTTAGCCCAGAACGGGTTCCTGCCGGAAGACCCTGCTCTCCTTCGAGGCCGATGTGGCTCAGGCTCGACCCGGGCTGGCACGGGTGCAGCTGTCTGTTGCTAGCCCACAGGCATCGCAATGGATTATGCGGGACACGAGGATCGGGAAACGGGTGTTTCCGCCCCACAGCCCCACCCCTGTGAAAGGGGCTGGGACGAAGGGGGAAGCTGCCATCGTCTTTTGCCACTGCGTGCCTCAGTTTCCCTCCGGCCTTTGCAGGGGGAGGAGGTTTCCATCCGCTCCTTGGCCACGGTGGGAGGTATGAGGTAGGGGTGTCATCTCGCCACCTGGGGTGGGAAGGGGAGAAATAACCGGGCCATTGCAGAATTGGTCAAAACTGACCCAAAGCGACAGAGGGTCCAAGCAAGACGCCCTGCCCCCATGACTCAACCAGCCACCCCACACCAGCGGGAAAGCCCGACAGGCCGGACGGGGGATGCATCTGGGAAACTGGGTTTTTTTGGAGGCTTCTGGAGCCCAGCCCGGGTGTTGTGGGGGGAGGAAGGGAGAGACAAGATGGAGCCGGGCAGAACTGGGCTGGCCGTTGGGGCCCAGCACATTAAATGAGTTGCTCCCTGTAGCCTGGATCTAGGCTGGGACAGATCCCAGAACCTGGGGCCTCCATGAACGGGGCTGGCAGCCTGGGGGGAGAATCAGCCCTGGGGTCCAAGCCCTGGGGTGCGTCGGGGGGGTGTTGGGAGTTTTTGCAGCTCCCCGGCAGGAAGATGGGAGGGGGTCTAGATCCCATGAGCCAACGCTGTGGGGGGGGGGGGGTGCTGAGAGGTGGGTCTGGTAAAAGGGGCCCCCGCCTCCCCCAGGCTCCAGAACAGACTCTGGAAAAAGATCTGAGTCTAGATCTGACTGGTTAAAAGGGGGAGGGGTGACGCCAGCCTCTCCCCCCTTAGCATCTGGGAGAACCCAGAAATAGCCCCACGGGGTGGGAAGTCTCCCTTAGGGCAGGTGGTTCCCCCACTCCAGAGCCCCCCCAAAGGAGGAATCTGAATCTGTCCCCTCTGCCACCTCCATCCCTGCCCTATGCCACCCCAGACCCCACCGATCCATCCCGACCCCCCCCCCCCCACAGTCCCTTAAGATCCATTTGTCCACCACAGATCCAATCCCACCCCCCCCCTCGACCTTTAGGATCCCCCCTGGGCCCCTCCTCGATCTATCCAAGCCCCCCCCCCTTTACATCCCCCCCCGCCGGGACAATCCAATTAACAGCTGATCCTGCTGCCCGCCCCATCTCTGCTGGCTGGGGGGGGCCCTTACCCTGCGGTGCCCCGGCCTCCGGCGCTGCTCCGCCCCCCCCCAGTGGTACCCGATGCTGCCGGGGTTAGCAACGGGGGGTCGCCAAGGCAACGGGGTTTGCTGTCCCGGTAACCTTCCACCTCCTCCTCCGTCGCTAGGCTGGGAGAGCCGGGGGGGGGGGCGGGGGATGGACAGACGGGCCAGCGAATCGGAGACCAGAGCGGCTAATTCCCCCCCCCCCCCGCCCCAGGATATGGGACACGGGGCCTTTCCCCTCTAGGGGGCGCTGGCTCCAATCCAGCCCCAAAAGGGCGAGTAATTAATCATCAGTCATTTCATGATAAAGCCTTCCTTAAGGAGGGTGCAGTCTGTGAAGGGGGGGGGGGGTTCATTCAACAGACCCAGCCCCTAAAGAGGTCTTACCCCTGCCACACACGGTACAGGAGCAATTGGGGCGGGGGGGCTCAACTCAGGACTCCTGGGTTCTCTCCCTGGCTCCGGGAGGGGAGCGGGGTCTGGTGGTTAGAGCGGGGGGGGCTGGGACCCAGGACTCCTGGGTTCTCTCCCTGGCTCCAGGAGGGGAGTGAGAGCGGGGGGGGGGGGGGCTGGGACCCAGGACTCCTGGGTTCTCTCCCTGGCTCCAGGAGGGGAGTGTGGGCTGGCGGGTTAGAGCGGCGAGGTAAAGGACATCGATTCGGCATCGAGCCCAAAAGTGGCTGGAACAGGGGTTAAGGGATTTATGTGTGTACACAGCAGGGAAAGGGCGGCTGCTGTCTGGGGCACGGTGCCCTGAGGCCTGTAGGAGATGGGGGGGGCATTGGGGCTCCCAGCCCAGCGCCCCTCCCCTAGGGCCACCGGGGGGAGGGAGGATTGGGGCTCCCCGGCTCTCGGCCCAGCGCCCCCTCCCCTAGGGCCACCGGGGGGGGGGGGATTGGGGCTCCCCGGCTCTCGGCCCAGCGCCCCCTCCCCTAGGGCCACCGGGGGGGGGATTGGGGCTCCCCGGCTCTCGGCCCAGCGCCCCCTCCCCTAGGGCCACCGGGCGGGGGGGGATTGGGGCTCCCCGGCTCTCGGCCCAGCGCCCCCTCCCCTAGGACCACCGGGGGGGGGGATTGGGGCTCCCCGGCTCCCGGCCCAGCGCCCCTCCCCTAGGGCCACGGGGGGGGATTGGGGCTCCCCGGCTCCCGGCCCAGCGCCCCCTCCCCTAGGGCCACCGGGGGGGGGATTGGGGCTCCCCGGCTCCCGGCCCAGCGCCCCCTCCCCTAGGGCCACCGGGGGGGGGATTGGGGCTCCCCGGCTCCCGGCCCAGCGCCCCCTCCCCTAGGGCCACCGGGGGGGGGATTGGGGCTCCCCGGCTCCCGGCCCAGCGCCCCTCCCCTAGGGCCACCGGGGGGGGGATTGGGGCTCCCCGGCTCCCGGCCCAGCGCCCCTCCCCTAGGGCCACCGGGGGGGGGGATTGGGGCTCCCCGGCTCCCGGCCCAGCGCCCCCTTCCCTAGGGCCACCGGAGGGGGGATTGGGGCTCCCCGGCTCCCGGCCCAGCGCCCCCTGCCCTAGGGCCACCGGGGGGGGGATTGGGGCTCCCCGGCTCCCGGCCCAGCGCCCCCTGCCCTAGGGCCACCGGGGGGGGGATTGGGGCTCCCCGGCTCCCGGCCCAGCGCCCCTCCCCTAGGGCCACCGGGGGGGGGGATTGGGGCTCCCCGGCTCCCGGCCCAGCGCCCCTCCCCTAGGGCCACCGGGGGGGGGATTGGGGCTCCCCGGCTCCCGGCCCAGCGCCCCCTCCCCTAGGGCCACCGGAGGGGGGATTGGGGCTCCCCGGCTCCCGGCCCAGCGCCCCTCCCCTAGGGCCACTGGGGGGGGATTGGGGCTCCCCGGCTCCCGGCCCAGCGCCCCCTTCCCTAGGGCCACCGGGGGGGGGGGATTGGGGCTCCCCGGCTCCCGGCCCAGCGCCCCCTCCCCTAGGGCCACCGGGGGGGGGATTGGGGCTCCCCGGCTCCCGGCCCAGCGCCCCCTTCCCCTAGGGCCACCGGGGGGGGGATTGGGGCTCCCCGGCTCCCGGCCCAGCGCCCCTCCCCTAGGGCCACCGGGGGGGGGATTGGGGCTCCCCGGCTCCCGGCCCAGCGCCCCCTCCCCTAGGGCCACCGGGGGGGGGATTGGGGCTCCCCGGCTCCTGGCCCAGCGCCCCCTCCCCTAGGGCCACGGGGGGGGGGATTGGGGCTCCCCGGCTCCCGGCCCAGCGCCCCCTCCCCTAGGGCCACGGGGGGGGGGATTGGGGCTCCCCGGCTCCCGGCCCAGCGCCCCTCCCCTAGGGCCACGGGGGGGGATTGGGGCTCCCCGGCTCCCGGCCCAGCGCCCCCTCCCCCTAGGGCCACCGGGGGGGGGGATTGGGGCTCCCCGGCTCCCGGCCCAGCGCCCCCTCCCCTAGGGCCACGGGGGGGGATTGGGGCTCCCCGGCTCCCGGCCCAGCGCCCCCTTCCCCTAGGGCCACCGGGGGGGGGATTGGGGCTCCCCGGCTCCCGGCCCAGCGCCCCCTCCCCTAGGCCACCGGGGGGGGGATTGGGGCTCCCCGGCTCCTGGCCCAGCGCCCCCTGCCCTAGGGCCACGGGGGGGGGATTGGGGCTCCCCGGCTCCTGGCCCAGCGCCCCCTGCCCTAGGGCCACGGGGGGGGGATTGGGGCTCCCCGGCTCCCGGCCCAGCGCCCCCTCCCCTAGGGCCACGGGGGGGGGATTGGGGCTCCCCGGCTCCCGGCCCAGCGCCCCCTCCCCTAGGGCCACGGGGGGGGGATTGGGGCTCCCCGGCTCCCGGCCCAGCGCCCCTCCCCTAGGGCCACGGGGGGGGATTGGGGCTCCCCGGCTCCTGGCCCAGCGCCCCCTCCCCTAGGGCCACGGGGGGGGTCTCATGGGCTCACAGGCCATTGGGGCGGGGGGCACTTGAGGAGACTCGCACGGCATCATGGGAGCTGTCGTGTCAGCCCCCCCACATCCCCTGTGAGACAGCCCCGGGGCGGGACTACAACCTCCATGGAGCCGTGCGCCGGGACGGGACTACAACGCCCATGATGCCTTGCGCGGGGGCGTGACCACATTGCCCCATGAGGCAGCGCGGGGGGAGGGACTAATCCCCCATGATGCATTGGCGGGGACGACATCCCCGTGATGCCCTGCGCGGGGGGCGGAGCTACATCCCCATGAGGCATTGCGCGGGGGGGGGCGGGGCTATGTCCGGTGCAGCGCGGGTCGGGTCGGGACTACATCCCCCATGAGGCTCTGCGCGGGGGGGGGCGGGGTTATACAACCCCCATGAGGCCTTGCGCGGGGGGCGGGACTACAACCCCCATGATTCCCCGTGCTGCGAGGGGCAGCAAGATGGCGTCGGACGGCGGCCCGGCGGCGGGCGGCGCCCCGGCCCCGCGCCCGGTCTCGTTCGGGTTCACGCGCACGACCGCGCGCAGGCGGCTCGTAGGGGAGGGCGGGGCTGGGGCCGCCCCGGAGCCCGACTTCATCAGCGCCGTGGAGGGGAGCGAGCTGCGCAGGTGAGAGCAGCGCGCATGCGCGGGCGCCGGGCCGGGGTGGGCAGCCGCGGGCTCTGCGCACGTGAGCAAGAGCGCGTGCGCCAGCGGGCGTGCCTGGGAGGAGGGGCCGTGGGGCGGGAGGGGTCGTGGGGCTGGTGGGGGCGTGTCTTGGGGAGGGGCCGTGGGGTGGGAGGAGGTGGGGCTGGGAGGGGGCGTGGCCGTGGGGCGGGACGGGGCTTGTCTGGGGAGGGGCCGTGGGGCTGGTGGGAGCGTGTCTTGGGGAGGGGCCGTGGGGCGGGAGGGGGCTAGTCTGGGGAGGTGCCGTGGGGGGCATGTCTTGGGGATGGGCTGTGGGGCTGGAAGGGGGCGTGCCTGGGGGAGGGGCCGTGGGGCTGGGAGGGGCCGTGGGGCAGGAGTGGGGTGTGGCCATGCAGATGGGTGGGATCAGAGGTGGGTGGGGAGGTCACTTTGGGAGGGGCAGTGGGGCGGGGAGGGGGGCTGTGTGCAGGGTCTGCATGCAGCGTGTGAGTTGGGGAGGGCTATTGGGGCATGGGGCAGGCCCATGGGGGGTGGGGCATTGCATTGAGGCTCTGGGGCAGTGGGAGGAGCCATGGTACAGGGGGCGGGGGCACGGTCCAGCTAACCCATGGTAATGGTATGGTTTCTCTCTGGCCCGCAGCCTCCGGCCTGCCCCACCACCTAAGGCTCTCGTCATCCCCCTGATCCAGCGCAACCAATGGAAGAAGCCGGAGATGCCCCCTGCGGGGGCCCCAAACCAGCAGAGGGATGACGGGGTGGAGTCCCAGGCTGTGAGGGAGATCATAGAGGGTGAGCACGGCAGGGAACCCGGGAGTCCTGGCTCTCAGCATCCCCCTGCTCTAACCACTAGACCCCCACTATCCTCCCAGAGCTGGGAGAGAACCCAGGAGTCCTGGCTCCTAGCCCCCCCTGCTCTAACCATTAGCCCCCACTCACTGAACCACGGCTGGGACCCTGGTGTCTAGCTCCTGATGGGTTCCTGTGCGTTGCAGAGTGCCGGCAGTCCCAGGAGCGGTGGGAGAGCGGCTCCCAGGCAGACCCCAACCTGGCCATCCCCCTGCTCCTGCAGAACCGTGTCCCTGACGGGTACGAAGACAGCAACCGGGTGGACGTGAGCCTGCGGCCGGAATCGGTAAGAGGGTTCCCTGACGGACTCCCATCCGTCCCTGGAGCCCCACCCTCCTGTGGCAGGGCCCCTTTGGTCCTGTGGCAGGTAGTTCCACAGGTTAACATTGTTCCTGTCCTTCTCTTCCTGCAGTCGACGGACGCAGATTACGAGGTGGTGCCTGTGGAGGCCTACGGCGTTGCAATGCTGAGGGGCATGGGCTGGAAGGCGGGCGAGGGCATTGGACGCACCTTTAAGCAGTGAGTGACCCCTGGAGGGGGGAACATAGATCAGTGCGGGGGTTGTGGGTCAGATCTGGTGGAGGCAGGAGGTGGAGGGTTCATATGGGGGGCAGGCAGAGTTTGGGTGGAGTTATAGACCAGTGCGGAGATCATAGGTCATCATGGAGTGGTGATAGACCGGTGGGGGTCAAAGGTCAGTTGGGGGAGGGGAGTTTGGGGGGTCCCTGAACTTCCCTTCCCCCCTATTTAGAGACGTGAAGCCCCTGGAGCACCAGCTGCGCCCCAGGGGGCTGGGCCTGGGAGCCGACCGCTCAGCCATCCAGGACTTGCAGCTGGCCTGCCCCCTGCGGCCCCCCAAGCCGGGCGAGGAGCGCCGGGGGGGCGAGGAGGAGCCGCTGGGGCTGGTGGCAGGGGGCGCTGTGCTGATCGTGGCTGGGCCCCACAAAGACCTCTACGGGAAGGTGAGTTTCCCCCGTTTCCTGCCTCCCAGAGCCAGCCAGTCCCCGCCCTGGGGCTGATGGGAGCCAGCGCCCCCTAGAGAGCACAGGCCCCATGCCCGATTCTCGTCTTTTTCTCTCCCTGCCTGCAGATCGAAGGTGTAGACCCCGATAACGCCCGGGTGATGGTGAAACTGGCCATCGGGGAGAAGATCGTCACTGTCAGCCAGCACAGCCTGCGACCTGTGACCAGAAAGGAGTACGAGAAACTAGCCAAGGATCTGAGTGAGTCACGTGACTTTCCCTGGTACCCCCACCACACCACAGTCCCTCCTCCTCCCCGCCAACCTCACCCCCATCTGTCTCCCCAATCTGCTTCTCAGGCCACTTAAGCAAAGCCCACAAAGAGAAAGAAGAGAAGGAGAGAAATGGACCCTCTGACACCCCGGACGCCAGGGTTCCCCGAGAGAAGGGGGAAGAGAAGGACAGAAAGAGGAAACAGCCAGCAGACTTGGAGAGGTAGAGGCCTGGGAGGGCTCGCCCAGTGCTGAGATGCAGCCACCTCTGGGGCGGGGCAGCTGGGGAACAGCCACACACAACGTTGCTCGGGAGTGGCTCACCTGGGGCTGAGATGCAGCCACCTCTGGGGCGGGTGACAGCTGGTGCTGCTGTTAGGACAGGAAGTGCAGCTGATTCTTGTCTCTGATTCAAAGCCCAGAGGAAGATTTAAAAAGGCAAAATCCCCCGAGCTGCAGTGCCGCCCGGATGCCAGGGTTCCTGCCCTGAGGCTGGGGCAGCTCAAATGCCTTTCTTGATAAAACAGCGCCCCACAGCACGGTGCACCCCGTTCCTTGCAGCATGGCGCCCCCTGGCACCAGGACTGCCCCTGACTGCCTGTTCTCCCGCAGCGACACCCGCGCTGGGAAGCAGAGTAAAGGTGGCAGCAGCGGCTCCTCGTCCTCCCGCTCCCCCCACTGGCTGCGGCGAGATCTGCGGGTTCGCTTCGTGGACAAGCTCTACAAAGGGGGAAAATACTATAACACCAAGGTACCTCCTTCCCCTCCCTGCCCCCCCCAGGGCCAGACGGGAACCAGCGTCCCGTTCCCCATCCCCCCTGAGCCAGCCAGTCCCCGCCCTGGGGCTGGATGGGAGCTGGCGCCCCCTACAGGGGACAGGCCCCATGTCCATTCCACCCCCCTCTCTCTCTCCCTAGATGCAGATTGAGGATGTGCTTAGCCCAGATACCTGTGTCTGCCGGACAGAAGAGGGGCAGGTCTTGGATGGTAAGTTGGGAGGGGGGGCACCCCTTTGTTATATCCCAGCTCTTCCCCATTCTCCACCTCTCTGCACTCTTCCAGGGCCTTTCTGTTCTAGCCTATGGGGTAGGGGAGTTGTGTATGTGAGGGTTGTGGGGGGGGGGGCCTACTCCCATTTGGGGGTTTTGGGGTGATCCCGTGGAGAGTTGGTTGGCAGAAGAGGGTTCATTCCCTGGGGGAGGTTATGGGGGAATATGGCCTGATATGAGGCACGTGACTCTAGGGAGAGGGTTGTGGGGGGCAGGATAACCCCAGATTATTGGGGATGCTAGAAGAGCCAGTTTGGGTTTTGTGGGGTGGGGGAGACACGGTTGTTGCGGGGGGGGAGGATCTGTAGATGGATCCATGGGGCAGGTGACCGTGCGGCTGTATCTGGGGTAATTGCCAGGAGGGGCTGACACCCATGAGGTAAGGGGGTTGTGTGAGAAGCGAGGTGACTACGATGGGGGAGGGGTGACCCTGGGTCATTGGGGAGCGAGGGTGTTGGAGAGGATGGAGGGGCATCTGTGGGGTGGGTGGCTGGGGGGCCAGGGATCGTGTATGGGGGACCCACTGTATGACACTGACCCATGTCCTCCCCAACCCCCCAGGCATCCGGGAGGCCATGCTGGAGACGGTCATCCCCAGGGGCTCTGCAGACTGGGTGATGGTGGTGCTGGGGGAGCACGCTGGCAGGGTGAGTGACCCCCAACCCCCCTCCCTGGCAGGGACCGCAGAGGGCAGTGGGGGTAACGGGGAGGCTGGGAGCTGGAGGAAGTGTGGGGGGAGGACACATGGGGGTGGGGTAGTCAGGGGCTCTGGGGGGCTAGTGGGAAGAACATGTGGGGGTTGGAGGTAGTGGGAGGAATCTGAAGGGGTGGGGGATGGATTCTGAGGATTCTGGGAGCTAGAGGGAAGATACGCAGGGGGTGGGGTAGCTGGGGGTGAGTGCTGCGGGGGGGGGATCTAGGGGTAATGGAGAGGGAGATATAGGGGGTTCGTGGGTGAGGGGGATTATGCTGGAGAAGCCCCCTCATCTGCCCCCGAAGTTACTAGCTTAGCCCTTCCTGTTGCGGGAGTCTGTACGCAGCTGCCCTTCTTCCCAGAGTCCTTTGCAAACTGCCCCCCCCCCACATGCAAGACTCACAGGAGCTTCCTGTCTCCCCCCCGCCCCCCCCCAGGTGGGTCGGATCCTGCAGCGCGACCAGCAGCGGAGCCGGGCGCTGGTGCAGCTGCAGCACGATGAGGATGGGGACGTCCTGGCGCTAGACTACGACGCTGTCTGCCACTACGTGGGGGGCACTGAGGACGACTGAGCCCCCTTTCCCCCTCCCCCCCTTCTGCTTGACAGATGGACTGCTGGACTGTGTGCCTCCCGGGGCAGGGGAAGAGGGCACGTCCCCTCTGGGGAGTGGCAGGACGTGGATGGAGTCCGGCAGAGGGGGAACATGGCCACCATGGCTGGGACTGAGTTCTAGAACAACTTCCACAGGTTCCAGAGTGGTAATTCGATGGGTTCTGCGGCAGGAGCCACAAGATCTAGAACATGACCAGATTTGGGCTCTAGAGTGAGGCTTCAACTAGAATAAGAGTGCGTTCTAGAATGAGCTGAAAGCTGGGTTTGGGAGCAGAGAAGATGGCTTTCGGGGGTGGTTTTTAAATGGGCTCTAGAGCAGGGCCAATGTGTTTTAGAGCACATATGGCTTTGGGTTCTCAAGGAACCCTCAACGTGGGTTCTCGAGTGAAACCAACCTGTTCTAGAGTGACCTTTTACGTGGGACGTGGCGTAGGAGCAATGGGTTCTAGAGCAAAGTTTTAAAATCGTTCTAGGGTGGGGTTCAAACTGGATCCAGAGCGACACTGGAGTGACCCTGTAAAGTGGGGTCTGGAGCCTAATGGGCTCTAGAGCCAGAGTAGATGTGGGGCTGGGAGCCAGATGCATGGGGTTTGAGAGCAAGGTTTACAGTGTGGGCTGGAGGGAGGCCCCTGGGTCCTAGACCCAACCCGGAGTGTTCTGGAGTGGGGGGGGGTATGCTGATGACAGAGAAGGGGGTTGATTCTAGAGCAGCGAGTGATTTCTAGGATGATGTAGCCTGCGAGATCTGGAGCAAGTTGAGCTGCTTCTGGAGCACTGGGGCTCGGTTCTAGATCAACTCTGGCCCCTACTGAGTGTTTGTGACCCCAGAACCCGTCATTTCTGGAGCAGTGTTCCAGAGCCAGCGGTTTTAGTGGCGGGGATGAAGGCGGCACAGTGGGAGATTGTGGGACAGGAGGGTGCCCCCCAGAGGGGGGGTCTCATCTGTCAGAGGGGGGCCATGGACAAAGCTGCGCTGTGCAGGTACTGTCTGCGGAGGGGGGCTCAGCAGGAGACCTGGCAGGACCCCCCCCCCCCACATGCCAGCTTCCAAGATGGCTGCTGGGACTTTGACAGCCCCTTGCCCATGGGCACTTTGTAAAGCAGGATGGGATCAAAAAATGTAAATAAACTGCGATAGTCCCTCCCCCACCCCGCCCCGGTGATGTGTGTTGGTCATGGCGGGTGGGCCGGGGGGGGCTCTGCGGGAAATTATAAAAGAAGAAACAACCTATTCACCCCCTGCCCTTCCAGAGCCGGGGAGAGAACCCAGGTGTGCTGGCTTCCAGCCCACCCCCGCTCTAACCCCTAGACCCCACTCCCCTCCCAGAGCCAATGAGAGAACCCAGGCGTCCTGGCTCCCAGCCCTCCGCCTCCCCCCGCTGTAACCACTAGACCCCCACTCCCCTCCCAGAGCCGGGGAGAGAACCCAGGCGTCCTGGCTCCCAGCCCTCCGCCCCCCCCGCTCTAACCACCAGACCACACTCCCCTCCCAGAGCCAAGGAGAGAACCCAGGCGTCCTGGCTCCCCCTGCCCCTTTAAGCCCTCCCTCCCCTTTAATGGCTATGTTCATTTTTTGCCTCCCTCTTTCCCTTTAAGTTCTCCCTGCGCTTTCTCCTTTAAGAGCTCTTCTCTCCTGGGGATTAATAGTCCCTGATTATTAAATAGTGTCTGCCTCCCCTTTAAGAGTGGCCTTGCCTTTGATTGGTCAGCCCCTGTGTCAGGGGGCGGGGCGTGGAGCGGCAGCAAGATGGCGGCGGCGTTGAGGAGCGTGAAGGTACCCAGCTGGGGCAGCATAAGGACGGGGAGGGTGAGACCATTCTATGCGGGGTAGGGGGGAGGCACCACAAGATGGGTGAGATCATTAGGCATCTCCCCAGGCCTGGAGGCCGCTGCGCCCACGTAGGCAGGAGAGACCCCTGGGAGGCTGTGCCTGGGAGAGACCATTGTGTAGAATGGGGGGGGGATTGGGATGGGAGAAACCATTTTACACTTCTTGTTCTCTACCAATAGTGGTGGCTGGAGGACTTGTTTCTCGTGAGAGGTAGAGACCATTCTACGCAATGGGGGGATTGGGATGGAAGAGACCATCAAACAAGAGGGGTGGTAATTGGGCGAGACTACTATACACAATAGGAGGGGGGAGTCTGGCGAAGAGAGAGATCGCCTTCTATGATGAGATTACTGGTTCTGTGGATGAAGGGAAAGCAGTGGATGTATTGTTTCTTGACTTTAGCAAAGTTTTTGACACGGTCTCCCACAGTATTCTTGTCAGCAAGTTAAAGAAGTATGGGCTGGATGAATGCACTATAAGGTGGGTAGAAAGTTGGCTAGATTGTCGGGCTCAACGGGTAGTGATCAATGGCTCCATGTCTAGATGGCAGCTGGTGTCAAGTGGGGTGCCCCAAGGGTCGGTCCTGGGGCCGGTTTTGTTCAATATCTTCATAAATGATCTGGAGGATGGTGTGGATTGCACTCTCAGCAAATTTGCGGATGACACTAAACTAGGAGGAGTGGTAGATATGCTGGAGGGCAGGGATAGGATACAGAGGGACCTAGACAAATTGGAGGATTGGAAATCTGATGAGGTTCAACAAGGATAAGTGCAGGGTCCTGCACTTAGGACGGAAGAATCCCATGCACCGCTACAGACTAGGGACCGAATGGCTTGGCAGCAGTTCTGCGGAAAAGGACCTAGGGGTGACAGTGGACGAGAAGCTGGATATGAGTCAGCAGTGTGCCCTTGTTGCCAAGAAGGCCAATGGCATTTTGGGATGTATAAGTAGGGGCATAGCGAGCAGATCGAGGGACGTGATCGTTCCCCTCTATTCGACATTGGTGAGGCCTCATCTGGAGTACTGTGTCCAGTTTTGGGCCCCACACTACAAGAAGGATGTGGAGAAATTGGAAAGAGTCCAGCGAAGGGCAACAAAAATGATTAGGGGACTGGAACACACAACTTATGAGGAGAGGCTGAGGGAACTGGGATTGTTTAGTCTGCAGAAGAAAAGAATGAGGGGGGATTTGATAGCTGCTTTCAGCTACCTGAGAGGTGGTTCCAGAGAGGATGGTTCTAGACTATCCTCAGTGATAGCAGATGACAGGACAAGGAGTAATGGTCTCAAGTTGCAGTGGGGGAGGTTTAGGTTGGATATTAGGAAAAACTTTTTCACTAGGAGGGTGGTGAAGCACTGGAATGCGTTACCTAGGGAGGTGGTAGAATCTCCTTCCTTAGAAGTTTTTAAGGTCAGGCTTGACAAAGCCCTGGCTGGGATGATTTAATTGGGGATTGGTCCTGCTTTTGAGCAGGGGGTTGGACTAGATGACCTCCTGAGGTCCCTTCCAACCCTGATATTCTACGAGAGACTATGGGGGCTTGGCTACACTTGCAAGCCCCGGGCGCACTAGCTCACTCCCCATCCACGCTGGCGAGGCATGTAGAGCGCTCTGACTCCGCGGCTCCACCTTGGCGAGTGGAATAACATTTGCGCCCCCCTGGAGCGCCGCGGCGCCAGTGTGAACGAGGTGTTGCATTACTGCACTCTGATCAGCCTCCGGAAACGTCCCCTAGTCCCCTGAAGTCAAGTGGCCGCTCCTGTCATTGTTCTGGAATCGCCGCAGGAACGCGGATGTGCCCTTTGGAAGCTCCGTTTCTGACAGCCGGGGGCTTATCTGCCCCGAGACAAAGCAACCGTTCCTGTGGAATGCCGTGTGTGAGAGAGAGAGGCGGGCGGGGGGGGGGGGGTTTGCTGCTGTCTGAACTTACAAGACAGCATGCTGACATGCTCTCAGCCCCCCCAAAACCCCCTCTCCCCCCCACACATACACACAACACACTCCCTGTCACACTCCACCCCCCCCTTTGAAAAGCACGTTGCAGCCACTTGCATGCTGGGGTAGCTGCCCACAATGCACCACTGCAAGTGCCGCCACTGAGGCCCCACCAGGGCGCGGGCAGCGGGGACAGCAGGCGGGTTTAACTCCCTGCGCTCCACATCTGCAAGTGTAGCCACGCCCCGTTACGCATGGGGCAGCGGAGCATGCTGGACCATACCATGATGAGCCTGAGAAGAGGGGGAGACCATTTGACCGGGGGGGGGGGGGAATCAAAGGAAAGGACCATTCTGTGCACTGGGAGGAGGCAGGGCTGGGAGGGACCATTATGCAGTTAGCAGGAGGAGGCTGTGTAGGGAGAGACCATTATATTTCTGGGGGAGGTTAGGGAGAGACTATAACACACACAGTATGAGGGAATCCTGGGTGAGACCATTATGCTCATGAGAGCAGTAAACAGAGCCCATTATACTGATGGGGGTTAAGGAGAGACCATTATGTGCAAGATTCAGGGGTCTTAGGAAGAGACCAGTGTGCACACTTTAGGAGGGGGTTGTGGGTGACACCATTATGCACAGGCAAAGAGGGAGGTATAGGGAAAGACCATTATGCACATGTGATGGGGGGGTCTGGGAGAAACCATTATGGTCAGAGGAAGAAAGGATTGTAGGGACAGTCCATTATGCACGTGAGATGGGGGGGTCTGGGATAGCTCATTAAAGCTATGGGTGGTATTCAGGGCTTTTTTTTTTGTATTCACTGCTCCCTTCCTCTGCTTTTGCTCCCAGGGAATGGTTGGCCTGGTTACCGGTGGGGCCTCTGGCCTGGGTCGCGCCACTGCCGAGCGCCTGGTGCAGCAGGGAGCCAGCGCGGTGATCGTGGACCTGCCGACGTCGGATGGGCCAAGTGTGGCCAAAGTGCTGGGGGAACAATGCGTCTTTGCTCCAGCTGATGTAGGTCCCAGACTCCTGGGTTCTATTCCTGGTTCTGGCAGGGGAGTTGGGACTAGTGGGTTAGAGCGGGGAAGGGCTGGGAGCCAGGACACCTGGGTTCTCTCGCTGACTCTGGGAGGGGAGTGGGGTCTGGCGCGGAGGTGACATGGATTAACCTCTCCTCCCTGCCCGGTGGCTCAGGTGACGTCAGAGGCGGATGTAAAGGGGGTCCTGGACCTGGTGCGGGAGAAGTTTGGGCGCTTGGATTTGGCCGTGAACTGTGCTGGAATTGCTGTGGCTGTCAAGACCTACAACGCCAAGAAGGACACGCCCCACAACCTGGAGGATTTCCAGAGGGTCCTCAACGTGAGTGGAGCTGGAGGGACCCCCTCCCTCCATCCCCTCCTTGATCCCCTTTGCCCTGCCAACGCCATGGTGGTGAGAGGGGACCAAGGAGGGATAATGGGCTGGATTTTGGGGGTGGGATATGGTGGTGGGTGGGCTCATTGGTTTGATCTGTCTGCCCTGCCCCCCAGGTCAATGTTGCTGGCACCTTTAACGTGATCCGACTGAGTGCTGGTGAGATGGGCAAGAATGCCCCTGACTCCGATGGGCACAGAGGAGTGATTGTCAACACAGCCAGCGTGGCTGCTTTCGAGGGCCAGGTGAGCCCTAGGAGGCGCTGTGCTACAAGGGGCTGGGCAGGGGGCTCTCTCCCCTGGCAGGCAGGGCCGGGCACTGGGGGGGTGCTGTGCTGTGGGCGGGGGCCTGGGCAGGGGGCGCTCTCCCCTGGCAGGCAGGGCCGGCCGCTGGGGGGGTGCTGTGCTGTGGGCGGGGGCCTGGGCAGGGGGCGCTCTCCCCTGGCAGGCAGGGCCGGCCGCTGGGGGGGTGCTGTGCTGTGGGCGGGGGCCTGGGCAGGGGGCGCTCTCCCCTGGCAGGCAGGGCCGGCCGCTGGGGGGGTGCTGTGCTGTGGGCGGGGGCCTGGGCAGGGGGCGCTCTCCCCTGGCAGGCAGGGCCGGATGCTGGGGGGGGGTGCTGTGCTGTGGGCGGGGGCCTGGGCAGGGGGCGCTCTCCCCTGGCAGGCAGGGCCGGACGCTGGGGGGGTGCTGTGCTGTGGGCGGGGGCCTGGGCAGGGGGTGCTCTCCCCTGGCAGGCAGGGCTGGACGCTGAGGGGGTGCTGTGGGCGGGGGCCTGGGCAGGGGGTGCTCTCCCCTGGCAGGCAGGGCCGGACGCTGGGGGGGTGCTGTGCTGTGCTGTGGGGAGCAGGCAGGAGGCTGGGAAGAGGTTGCTCTCCCCGGCAGTCCCCCATGTCCCTGCACCCCAGATAATGCTTTGCTTGTCGTACAGGTGGGTCAAGCTGCGTACTCTGCCTCTAAAGGGGGCATCGTGGGCATGACCCTGCCCATCGCCAGGGATCTGGCCCCAATGGGGATCCGTGTCATCACCATCGCCCCAGGTACCAACCCCAGCGTGGCTCCTGTCATGGTGTGGGGAGAGAAGGGGGCTACGGGTGGGGATTGAGGGGCACCGGCAGAGCTGGGGAGGTAGCGGGGGGCTCCTGGGGGCTGGGATTGAGGGGCACCGGCAGAGCTGGGGAGGTAGCAGAGAGCCAGCCCCCCTCACTGTCTCTCTCCCCCTAGGTCTGTTTGCCACCCCCCTGCTGGCAGGGCTCCCCGAGAAAGTGCAAACGTTCCTGGCTCGCCAGGTGCCCTTCCCCAGCCGCCTGGGGCTGCCCGGGGAATACGCCCACCTGGTCCAGTGCATCGTGGAGAACCCCATGCTGAATGGGGAGGTGATCCGCCTGGATGGGGCCATCCGCCTGCAGCCCTGAGCCGCTGCCCCACGCCTCAGGGGGGTGCTGATTTCCCCCTCCCCTGGCTGCCCCTGAAAGGGGGTGGGGTTGATTCCCCCCCTTCTGTGGCTCCGCCCTCTCTGGACTCTAATCATGGACTCCTGCAGTGATTCGTCCCCCCGCACAATGAGGACGGGGGGGGGGGCAGGGGGGTCTGAGCTGTTCTGACTCCTGCCCCTGGTCGGCGTCTGGGCCTTAATAAACGATTGTCTCAATGTGCTTTCAGGAGTGCTCGGGATTCTGTGCTAGCCACGAACCCGTACTCTCCTCCTGGAGCCAGGGAGAGAACCCAGGAGTCCTGGCTGCCAGCTCCCGGCTGTAACCACGAATTCCAACTCCTCTCCCATCCTTGACTGCCGCCCTCGCCTGGGGGCGGTGTGGGCAGGGCAGGGGCCGGGTTGCGAGGGACATGCGGGGAAGGGTGTGTAGCACTCTCCTGCCCTGCCCTACAGACTTGGGGGGGCAGTATGCTTTGGGGCATGAGGGTTTATTGGATGCCGCTGTGGCTGAAGGAACAGTGCAGAGTGTCAGATCCCCTCTGCAAGGGGGGAGTGGGAGCGTCCCGCTCATAGGAGGGGAGAGCCTTGGGTGTGTCCCGGCAGCAGGGGTGTCCATGGGGGGATTGGGTGTGTCCTGGCAGGGTGGGCGTAGTGTTTGGGGCAGGGATTGGTTGTGTCCTGGGAGGGGGTGGGGACTGGGCATGTGCCAGAAGGGTGGGGATAGTGATTGGGGCAGGGGGCTGGGATTGGGGGTATCCCGGTGTGGAAGGGGGCTGGGATTAGGCGTGTCCCGTGGGGTAGGGAACTGGGGATTGGGAATGTTCCAGCAGGGTGGGGGTAGTGATTGGGGCAGGGGGTGGGGATTGGGTATATCTCGGTGGGGCAGGGAATGGGGCGTGTCCCTTTGGGGCGGGGGTGGTCCATGGGGTTTTCGAAGTTGGTGCAGCGGGGCTGGGCCTAGCGGCTGCTGGTGTTGAACTGCAGGTGGTACTGGGCGCTGGGCGGATTGGTGTACACCTCCCTCTGCAGGTACTGCTGCCTGCAAGACAAAGGGCGGGGCTTAGCCGCCAGCCTAACTCACCTGGCCCCACCCCTTCGGTAATCTGTACCTCCTAGCCCCGCCTCCATATAGCCCCAGCCCTGCCCCTTCAACTTCTGCCCCTGCCCCATCTCTCCCCCTCCTGCTTCCGCACCTCATGTAGCCCCACCTCTTCCTGCACCCACTCCTGCCCTGCTCCTCAGGGATCCCTAGCCCAGCCCCCCAGGGCCCATCCCCACCCTAGGGGGGGCACTCACTGTGCCCTCTGCTCCTGTGCCAGCTGCTGGTTGTAGGCATCCAGGCCTTTCCTCAGCTGTAGCCGGGACAAGCGCTCCTTCTCCTCCAGCGCCATGGCCGCGCGGGCTGCCAGCTGCCGCTGCGCCTCCCACTCAGCCTCCCGCTGCCGCTCCGCCTCCCGCAGCCTCTGCGGTGGGGCAGAGAGAGGGGCAGGTGAAGGGGGGGAACGGTGCCCCATTTCGCACTGGGCTGCGCTCCCCACGTTCCCCACTGCTGGAATCCCTCCCTTCCCTTCCTCTGGAGACCTGGTTCTCCCGGCGTTGCTCCTCCTGGGCCTTCCACACGGCCTCCACTTGCTTCGGGCTCATGCCCTTCCAGCGGTCGGTGATGATGCGGTGAGGCCCCAGCAGGCTCTCGGCCATGGCTGGATCCTCTGTCAGCAGCTGCCCTGTCAGGTGGTTGTGGATCTCGGCTTGGTTGTCTTCCTGTTCCCGCTGACACGCCAGCCGGTGCTGCTCCGCCGCCTCCGCTGCCTGGGGGGAGAGAGGAGACCTGCCCCTGAGCCCCAGGTGTGGGGACCCCCTCAGCCCCAGAGTGGTCTTGCCTTGACATCCCACCAGGGCAAGGGAGCAGGTGAGACCTGGTATCCTACAAATCCCCTAGGGCGGAGGAGCCAGCCCTATTGTCCAACCCATGCCAAGGTCTGCCGGCTCCACAGCCCCTACCCCCCTGGTCCCCGTCTGGTGGCCAGGGAGTTACCTGGGCCCGGTTGTAGTCGGCCGTGGCAAGATCCTTGGCCCGGCGGCACTCCTCCTCCAGCTGGGCCAGCTGCTGTGCCCGCAGATCCAGCTCCACCCGCTTTTTATCCTCCAGCGTGTCTGCCAGGACAGTGCACAGAGCCTCTGAGTGGCTTTACTTTGGGAACCCAGGAGTCCTTCCTCCCTCCTGATCTAACGCACTCGACCCCGCTCCCCCCACTCTAACCAGCACTGGACCCCACTGTCCTTCCGTAGAACCCAGGAGTCCTGACTCCCAGCTCCCCCCACTCTAATCAGCACTAGACCCCACTGTCCTTCCGTAGAACCCAGGAGTCCTGACTCCCAGCTTTCTCTGCACTAACCATGAGACCACCCTCCTCTCCCAGACGGGTGAAGGGAAGGAACTCAGGAGTCCTGCCTCCCAGCCCCCTCCTCCTGCTCTAAATCACTAGACTCCACTTTTCTCCCACAGAACCCAGGAGTTCTGGGTCCCAGCTACTGCACTCCCCCTGCTCTAACCACTAGATCTGTGCTCATGCTCCCACCTGCATACTGGGCGTTGGCTCGGGCCCGCTGCCGCTCGGCGCGCTGGTCCTCTAGGCTGCGGCACTGCTGCAGCCGACGGCGGGTGGGCAGCGCCAGGTCCTCGCCGGCGAAGCGCTGCAGGCTGGCAGGACCGCAGCGTGGGTCATAGTCGCTGAGCCGGGCTGGCCGGTCCAGGCGCAGCCCCTCGGGGTTGTACAGGTCCCACTCCCGCCGGGTGTGGGGTGGCTGCTCCTGCTCCCGGAACTCCTGCACGGCCTGGTGGAGGCGCCGCACCCTCTGACGTTCCTCCTCCTCCAGCATCTGTGCCACCCGGTCGCACAGCACCTGCTCGGCATCTGTGGGGAAAGAGGGTCAGATCCCCTCTTCCCTCACCAGCCAGCGCTCCTGCCCAGCTCCCCACAGGGCCCCTTCCTGGAGAGACCAGGGCTGGAGTAGCAAGGAGCCCCTCCCAGCAGCCAGTGCTCCTGTCTCACTCCCCATAGCACCCCCTGCTAGAGAGGCCAGGGCTGGAGTAGTGGGCATCTCCCCCCATCTTGAGCCCGTTCTCCTGCCCCAACCCCCATGGCGCCCCCTGCTGGAGAGACCAGGGCTGGAATAGCTGGGATTTCCCTGCCACAGCCAGTCCTCATCTTGGTCAGAGACAGAGGACCCCCACTGTCCTGCCAGCTCACTCGCCTACTCCTCCCCACGCATTGTTTTCTGATGCTGGGGTTCAGGGGCACCTCCCCCAGAGATCAAAGGGGTGGGCGAGGCAGGACTGTCCAGTGTTCTCACCATAGGTCTCATCCCGGCGTTTCTCCGTTTCCACTCTCAGCTTCCACTCCTCCACTTGACTCCTCAGGGCTTCCATGTCCACCTTGGGGAGAAGGGCAGGGGAGAGCTACTGAGGAGGCAAAAATCCTCCCAGAGTTGCGGAAAGAATCCAGGAGTCCTGACTCCCCAGCTCGCCCATCGAATCACTAGACCCCGCTCCCCTCCCAGAGCCAGGGAGAAAACCCTGGAGTCCTGGCTCCCAGTCCCCGCTCTAACCACCAGACCCAACTCCCCTCCCAGTGCCGGGGACAGAACCCAGGCTTGCAATCTAAACCAGGGGTTCTCAAACTCGGGGTCGGGACCCCTCAAGGGGTTGTGAGGTGATTACATGGGGCGGTCGTGAGCTGTCAACCTCCACCCCAAACCCTACTTTGCTGCCAGCATTTATAATGGTGTTACATTAAAAACACTTTTTTAATATATTTATGGGGGTGGAGGTCGCACTCAGAGGCTTGCTGTGTGAAAGGGGTCCCCAGTACAAGAGTGTGAGAACCATTGATCTAAAAACCATTCACTCCTGTCTGGTGTCCGCTAGGTGGCCTCTGAGTGAAATTAGGTGCTGGGTCTCAGCTTGTTCCACAGCAGATGGTGCCCAACTTTGTCAGGGCTCCCTGATACCCAGATGGGTGAGGCCAAGCACTGAGCAGGTGATGGGCACCAAATGCCCCTTGGAGGGGGTAGCACACGGGAGCTGTGTAGGTGAGAGCCCTCCCTGCCGGTCAGCCGTTGCTCCTGCTCTGGGCTCCGGTTGGGGGGAGGGCTCAGATCCAGCCCCTCTCCCAGCATTGCACCCCCTGGGGGACGCAGCGGGTCCCCGCGGGGCTCACCCCCATGGTGCGGTGGCGTGAGTTGAAGATGCGGCTCAGCCGCTGCTTCTCTCGCTCCCTCCGCGCCTCGCGGGCAGCCGCCTCCTTGGTCTCCAGCAGTAGGTCCACTTTGTGCATCTTGGCGCCTACGTGGGAGGAAAGAAAGTTAGAACCCAGGAGTCCTGGCTCCCAGCTCCCGCCCACCAACCAACCCCCACTCCCCTCCCAGAGCCAGGGAGAGAACCCAGGAGTCCAGGCTCTCAGTGGAGGGGATCAGGGCATTGGTTCCTGTGGAGCTGTGAAAGATCTGGGGGGAACCTTTCTGCTCTGGCAGGAGGGGGGGTTAAATCTGGGGTCCCCGAAGCTGAGGGTTGGACATGGGGAATCTGCCTCCTGACCTTTACCCTCTGCCCCCACCTCTGACTTTGACCCATCCTATCTGCAAGTTACCCTCTGACCCCCACACCCACCCTGTTAACCTTTGACCCCTCTCCCATTAATATCTGACATCCTCAATGTACCCTTTAAGCCCTGACCCCCCCCCCGCCCTCTTACCCCCGGTCCCCTCCCCCAGCCCTCTGGCCCCCCTCACACCACCTTTAGCCTCTGAACACCCTTGCCCTGACCCCCTCTCCCTGCCCTTTAACCTCTGACCCCCTCACTCTACCCTTTGACCTCTGACCCCTCTCCCATTTATATCTGACCCACTTGCTGTAACCTTTAACCTTCTGGCCCCCCCTTGCACTGACATTTGACCCCTGACCTCTTACCTTTGGGGTGCTCCCCTGACCTTTGACCCCTCTCCCCCTTAATATCTGACCTCCTCACTGTACCGTTTAACCCTCTGACCCCCTTGCACTGACCTTTGACCCCTGACCCCCTCACACCACCCTTTAGCCTCTGAGCACCCTCGTGGTGATCCCCTCTCCCTGCCTTTAACCTCTGACCCCCTCCCTGCCCTTTGACCCCGACCCCCTCGCCCTGCCCTTTGACCTCTGACCCCGTCTCCCTACCCTTTGACCTCGGTCCCTGGCCCCTCGCCCTCTGGCTGCCGGGCTCCTACTCACCGAAGCCCCCACCCGTCTCTCTCTCTCTCTGTTTAGAGCCTGGTCTCCCTGGTAACGGGACAGCCCATTCCCTTTCCCCCTTCCCACTTGGTGCCATCCCACCGCCCCTTTATGGAAATGACGGAGTCGGGCCTATCAGCGGGGCGGGAGCGCAGAGGGCGGTCACGATATGCAAATCAGGCTCTGAGGCGCGGCCCTATCAGCGCGGAGAAAACGCCGGGAGCGGGACCCTATATGCAAATTGCCCCAGGAGGCGTGACGCTGCTATGCAAATCTCGTTCTGAATCGCGGCCTGGTGACGGAAAGGAGCCGCGCGCTCTCTGCAAACGAGCCCACCTTAGCCCCTCCTACCTGAACTCTCGCGAGATTTGCTCTGTTGGCGGCTCCGGGAGGAGGGGGGTGGCTGTGGCCGAGCCGCGATTCCCGCCCGACCGCTCGCGGGCCCCGTGTCCGGCGCGGGCCGCCGTAGCCCTCCCTCCCCCCCCGGGCCCCCCCGCAGCTCCCCAGCCATGGGGTTCCTGAAGCTGATCGAGATCGAGAACTTCAAGTCTTACAAGGGGCGGCAAATCATCGGGCCCTTCCGGAGGTTCACGGCCATCATCGGGCCCAACGGCTCCGGTAAGTGGGATGGTGCGGCCCGCGTCTCCCCCTGCCCCACGGGAGCCCCCTCCCCGCTGGGGGCCTACGGAACCCCCCTCTTCACGAAAGGTGGGACGGCCCGCGGAACCCCCCTCCCCACTGGCGGAGTGGTATGGCCCACGGAAGCCCCCCCCCCACGGGGTGTCTGTGGTACGGCCCGTGGAACCCCCGTCCCCACAGAACCCCCCTCCCCACTGGCGGGGTGGTACGGCCCACGGAAGCCCCCCCCCACGGGGTGTCTGTGGTACGGCCCGTGGAACCCCCGTCCCCACAGAACCCCCCTCCCCACTGGCGGGGTGGTACGGCCCACGGAAGCCCCCCCCACGGGGTGTGTGTGTGGTACGGCCCACGGAAGACCCGGATGGTGCGGTCCACGGAAATCTCCCCTCTTTACGAGAGGTGGCACGGCCCGCGGGACCCTCCTTCCCACCGTGGGGGATGGTTCAGGCCGTGGGACTGTTCCCGCCCCCCGCATGCGAGGGACAGAGGTGGGGTGGGGCAGTCCGTGGGCGCCATGTCCCTGTGGTGGAGGGGCTGCTAGTGGGGGGCATGGACACCCCCCCATGGGGGGCAGGGCAATCCATGGGACTCCCCAGTGAGGAATGGTACAGTCCATGGAAACCACCCCCCGTGTGGGGGAAGGGGCAGAACGACCCCCCCCGTCCCCCGTGTGGGGGAAGGGGGGATGGTGCGGGCCGTTGACCAACACCCCCCTTGGGAGGGGTCGCTTAGTCCTGAGGACAAACCCTCCCTGAAAGGCACGTGGTACAGTCCAGGTCCCCCCCCGGCCCTGCCCCGGGGCGCAGAGACCCCCCCCAGCCCCGCCCCGGGGCTTTGAGACACCCCCCCATGCCTAGCCCAGCCCCGCCCCAGGGGGCTGAGACACCCCCCCCCGCCTAGCCCAGCCCCGCCCCGCCCCAGGGGGTCCAGCCCCGCCCCGCCCCACCCCAGGGCGCTGAGGCACCCGCCCCCTTTTCTCCCAGGCAAGTCAAACCTCATGGACGCCATCAGCTTTGTGCTGGGCGAGAAGACGAGCAACCTGCGGGTGAAGACGCTGCGGGACCTGATCCACGGGGCGCCCGTGGGCAAGCCGGCCGCCAACCGGGCCTTCGTCAGCATGGTGTACTCCGAGGACGGGGCCGAGGACCGCACCTTCGCCCGTGTCATCGTGGGTGAGACCCGGGGCGGGCGCTGGGGAGCAGGGGCTGGGCCGCGGGGGGCTCGCCCCCGGCGCTGCTGGGACTGACCCCGCCATCCCTTGCAGGGGGCTCGTCGGAATACAAGATCAATAACAAAGTGGTGCAGCTGAGCGAGTACAGCGAGGAGCTGGAGAAGCTGGGGATCCTCATCAAAGCCAGAAACTTTCTCGTCTTCCAGGTGAGGGGCAGGGGGTGCACGGCTTGTGGGGCCATCCAGGCTGGGGAGAAGGGGGGAAAGGATAGAGACCGGGCTGGGTCTGTGAGCTTAACCCAGCCCTGGCCCACTCTCCGCAGGGAGCGGTGGAGTCGATCGCCATGAAGAACCCCAAGGAGCGCACGGCGCTGTTCGAGGAGATCAGCCGCTCAGGGGAGCTGGCCCAGGAGTACGACAAGCGCAAGAAGGAGATGGTGAAAGCCGAGGAGGACACACAGTTTAACTACCACCGCAAGAAGAACATCGCGGCTGAGCGCAAGGAGGCCAAACAGGAGAAAGAGGAGGTGGGGGGGCTCACTGGGCCCGTGGGGCAGGGAAGAACGAGGTGGGGTGGAATCTCTGGGTGTGTGGGAGGCAGGAGGAGATAGTCTTTCTGAGCAGTTAGTGGGGGTAGGGGCTGTGGGACAGCGATATAGGGGCTGGGGTGGTGTCTCTAAGGGTTGTGACGTGTTTTCAGGGATGGCTGGGCTTTAGCAGGTGGGGCATCTGGGAGGTATTGGATGAGTCTTGGGGCGCAGGGGGGTTCTAGTGGACGGGCGCTTGGGGGCTGGGTGGGAGCAGGGTGGGGAGTGGGGGTTGTGAGAGGGTTCTAATGGGCGGTGGATCTGTCTGGGATTTGGAGGGCATGGGGAGTAGGGGGCTGGACACAGTTTCTGGAGCCTGTGGGGAGCCCTAGTGTATGAGGGGGTGGGCGGATGAGGCTGCGCACACAAGAAGAAGGTGGAGCAGGGGCTGGGGTTGGGAGGTAGGGAGGGGAATCTAGAAGGGCAGGGGCAGCAGGAGGAGCGGGAGGTGGGATCTTCAGGTGGGGGTTGGAGCTGGAGTGGGGTTTCCTCAGCGGGACAGAGAAGGAGGAATGTCTTGGGAGGAAGGGGGGAGACAGGATTTCTGGAGGCAGTAAAGGGTGGGGCAGGATCCCTAATGCGTGGGGCAGGATATCAGGGTGGGGGTAGAGGGTGGAGTGGGATCCCTTGACTGGCCTGCGTCAGAGGTATCTGCAGGGAGTAGGGTGGTATCTGCAGGGGTGGTTGGGGGGCAGAAGGAGGAGGAGGTATTGCGAGGTTTCCAATGGGCCAGGGCAGAAGAGGGAGGAGGTGGTGGGGTGGGAATCTCCCCCGACCTGGTGTTTACTGCACACATGACTTGGGCAGGCGGACCGGTACCAGCGGCTGAAGGACGAGGTGGTGCGGGCCCAGGTCCAGCTGCAGCTCTTCAAGCTGTACCACAACGAGGCCGAGATCGAGAAGCTCAACAAGGAGCTGGGATCCAAGAACAAGGAGATCGACAAGGACAAGAAGCGCATGGACAAGGTGGAGGATGAGCTCAAGGACAAGAAGAAGGAGCTGGGCAAAATGATGAGGGAGCAGCAGCAGATCGAGAAGGAGATCAAGTGAGGGCAGCATGCTGTAAAACTTGGGTGCTAGAACGGGAGGGGACCATGCTCCAGAGTGGGGCTGGAAGACACTGGAGCAAGAGGGTGCTGTTATGACCTAGAACTGGAGTAAGAAGACAATCTGGACCAGTGCACTGCAGAATAGGACTAAAGTTTCTAGATCAGGTCACTGCACACTCTAGAACAGGAGAAGGGCTCTAGCTCTTGTGAGCTCTAGAATGGCCCTTCCCCTTCTTGGTCTAGAGCATGGTCTAGCACATTAGGATGGGATGGAGGACACTGCAGCTGGGTCTTGTTCTAGAGCATGAGTGGGTACGTGCAGCACTCTAGAACCTGGGGTTGCACTAGAAAGGGGTTTCAGAGTAGCAGCCGTGTTAGGCTGTATTCGCAAAAAGAAAAGGGGGACTTGTGGTACCTTAGAGACTAACCAATTTATTTGAGCCTAAGCTTTCGTGAGCCACAGCTCACTTCATCAGGGGGCAGCTGTGCTGTAAAATTATGGGTTGCACTAGAACAGGTGAAGGCTTTGCTCTAGAATGGGATATTACACTACAGGCAGAGTCTTACTCTCGAATGGGAGCTAGATGGCAGAACATGAGTAGGTGTGGGCTATACTCTAGAACCGCTGTGGGGCACTAGAACAGGAGCGGGGGTAGGGCTGCACTGTAGAACTGGAGGTAAGATTCTAGAAAAGGAGTGGGGGGCAGGACCGATGCATGTGCTGTGGTTTGGTAAGGAGCCCAATCTAGAATGAGGGGATACTGATATAGTCTTGGGCATCTTGGGTGCAGTCTAAAAGGAACTGGGTCTAGAGCTGAGAGCGGCTGTATAGTCTTTAAGAGGGATGGTTTGGAAGGATGGTCTAGAACTGAGTTAGGTCTTGAACCAAAGTATGGGGCAGCAGTATGGTTTGAGTAAGGTTGGCTGAAGCCAGCAGGGTCGCATTACATTCTAGAATGGAGTTAGGTTTAGAACATGTCCTGGGCTGGAAGGAGGTGATTAAATTTAGTAGAGTGGTGATTCTGATCTCAGTAGCATGGTCTAGAACATTGCATTGTCTAGAACAAGGGGTGGTTGGTCGAGGAGGTTAAGTCAGTCTAGCTCCACATTAGTGTAGTTTAGAATGGGTGTGGTATATGGAGGTTTCTCTGGAATGGGACTGGTGGTGGAACAGTGTGGAATGGGGCTTGTTCTAGAATGACGGTGGTCGTGGTCCCCTCTAGAATCATGGCTGATCTAGAACAGGAGCTGATGGTGCAGGAATGTGGGTGAACTATAAATTGGGTGACTTGAAACAGTATGGTCATATGCTCTAGAACAAGGTAATGTATAATGTGGCAGGTAACAGTGTCTAGAGTGGGTGGTCTACATCATTTTGGATGCGCACTCTAGAATCAGGCTGATGACATTGTCTGCATTGCATGGCCTGGAATGCCACTCTGGTATCCTAGAAAATGGGGTGTAGAATAGGCCAGGTGATGCTGTCTAGGTTGGGTGGCTTAGAACGGGATGGATATAGATTCCAGAAATGTTGATCTAGAACATCTCAGGTGATCTAGAGCATACTTGTCTGGGTAGGATGGTTTACAGTAGTATGAATATACTATCTAAAACAGTGGTTCTCAAGCTATTTACCATTGTGGGTCGTATATGCAGCTCTCTTTGTGTTATGTGGGCTGCATTCACACACTATATATACTATCTGTATGGCCCTGAGGATTTCACATGGGCCATGCAGCTGTGTGCTGATTGGGCTGGAAGCGAGCCACAGGTTGTGAACCACTGCTCCAGAATGAGGTGATCTAGAATGGAGCAGGTCACACTGTCTAGGTTGGGTGGCCTTGAATTATATGAATGTAAACTCTGGAAACAGTGATTTAGAATGAGGCAGGGTCATAGTGGCTAGGCTGGGTGGCCTATAACACTACAGGTGTATGGTCTAGAACACAGTGATACACAGGTCTGGCAGATGACAATGTCTAGGTTGGGTGGCCTAGAACATTATGTATGTATGGTGTAGACACAGGGTGATTCAGAACAAAGAACGTGACGCTGTCTAGGTTGCCTGTTCTAGAACATCATGTATGAGCTAGAAATGTGGTGATTTAGCATGAGGTAGGTGACACTGACTAGGTTGGGTGTCCTAGAACATTACGTATGATCTAGAAACATGATTTAGCACAATCAAGCTGACACTGTCTAGGTTGGGTTGTCTAGAATGGCATAGAAATGCACCTTAGAAGCGCTGTAATCTAGAATGGAGCAGGTGGGCTGTCCAAGTTGGATGTTCTAGGATCCTACAGGCACAGCCTAGAGCCGGGTGGGGATCTGTAACCCATGGTGCCCCCCCACTTCCCCAGGGAGAAGGACTCCGAGCTGAACCAGAAGCGGCCTCAGTACATCAAGGCCAAGGAGAACACCTCTCACAAGATCAAGAAGCTGGAGGCAGCCAAGAAGTCCCTGCAGAATGCCCAGAAGCAGTACAAGAAGCGCAAAGGTGACATGGATGAGCTGGAGAAGGAGATGCTGTCGGTGGAGAAGGCTCGGCAGGAGTTTGAGGAGCGCATGGAGGAGGAGAGCCAGAGCCAGGGGCGAGACCTCACCCTGGAAGAGAACCAGGTACAGGGTGGGGTGCTGGGCTGCAGGGAGCGGGGCTGGGGGCTAGGCTGCCAGAGATTGCCTAGGGATGATGCCCTGAACCACTGTATTTATTAAGATCCTTTTTTCTGAGGCGTTGGAGTGTGAACCCCGGCATCTGGGTCAATTCTGACCTTGGGGATCCTATTCTGCCCCCCCCAGAATGAGCCAGCTGCAGTTTCAGTTACAGACAGGATTTTCTTTCATTTCCTGTCCTAAATTGGTGTGTGGCATTGCGGCTCCCCAGTTCTCCCACCCCAGAGGTGGCTGCATCTCAGTGCCAAGCGACCCCTCCCCGTGCAGTGTCGTTCTGCAGCTGAGATTTGATGCTGTTGCTGTCCTGTTCTCTTCCCCCTTGCAGGTGAAGAAATATCACCGGCTAAAGGAAGAGGCCAGTAAAAGAGCTGCCACACTGGCCCAGGAGCTGGAGAAATTTAACCGGGACCAGAAAGCGGATCAGGACCGGCTGGACCTGGAGGAGAGGAAGAAAGTGGAGACCGAGGTGAGACCGGACCTAGGATCCTTCCCCAGTTTTCTCTCCCCGCACTGCCGGGATCCCCTGGGCATGCTCCCCACGCCGCCCGCCCCTGTCGCCAATTTCAGCTCCTCCCTCTCGGTGCAGCCCTCCCGAGCCCAGAGGCTAATGAGCTCCTTCCTGATGTCTAAGCCCTGGGCTCGGAAGCAGGCCCTGCAACCCACCCTGCCCCCGTCTACGGCGCAGCCGTCCGTCTGTCCATCCACCTCACGCTGCGTCTCCTCCCCAGGCCAAGATCAAGCAGAAGCTGCGGGAGATAGAGGAGAATCAGAAGCGGATTGAGAAGCTGGAGGAGTACATCGCTACCAGCAAGTACGCCCCGCCCTGCTGGCACTAGGGGGCGCTATCTCCGGGGGCTGAGCAGGGGGCGCTCTCCCCTGGCAATCAGGACCAGGGAGCGGGGGGCTCGGCAGGGGGGTGTTCCCATGGCAGTGGGTACTGGGGGGGCAGTGTGCTGCGGGGGCTGGGTTGGCGGGGGGTGCTGTCCCCTGGCAGTGGGTACTGGGGGGCGCTTGCTGCATGGAGCAAGGTGGGTGGCTCAGCAGGGGGCGCGGTCCCCGTGCAGCGGGTACTTGGGGGAGATGGGGACACTCTTCCCAGGCAGGGGGTACTGGGGGGAGCGGTCCCCTGAGCAGTCGCCGGCGCCCCCCGCAGGCAGTCGCTGGAGGAGCAGAAGAAGCTGGAGGGGGAGCTGACGGAGGAGGTGGAGCTGGCCAAGCGGCGCATTGACGAAATCAACAAGGAGCTGAACCAGGTGATGGAGCAGCTGGGCGATGCCCGCATCGACCGCCAGGAGAACAGCCGCCAGCAGCGCAAGGCCGAGATCATGGAGAGCATCAAGCGCCTCTATCCCGGCTCCGTGGTGCGTGGCGGGGGGAGGCGATCTATGGGGGGCTGGCTCCCCTGGCGCATGGGGGGTGGGGCCAGGTGCCTGGGGGAGAGAGGTGGCGGGGGGGGGGGGTCTCTGGCTCTGTAATTTTGGGGGGAGAGGGGCAACTGGGAGGGGACTGTTGGCTTGCTGGGGTCTCCCATTGGTTGGGGAGCTCATGGGGGCGTTGGGGGTCTCTGGAACAGGAGGGGTTGGGGGGGCTCTGGGACAGGAGGGATTGCAGCAGTGTCTGGGAATGGGGGGGTGTCTCTGGCATGGGAGGGAGTTGGGGGAGAGTCTTGGGAATAGGAGGGATTTGGGGGCATGTCTGAAACAGGAGAGGTGGGGGACTCTTTGGGGTGAGTGATTTTTAGGAGGCTGGGAAGGGACTGAGATTTGGGGGGTCTCTGGCACAGGAGGGATTTTGGGGGTCTCTGAGAAGGAACTGGGAGATTGGAGGGGTCTGGAACAGGAGGGGTGGGGGATCTCTGGGACAGGAGAGATTTTGGGGGTCGCTGGAAAGAGGCTGTGAGATTTGGGGGTCTCGAACAGGAGGGGTGAGGGGGTCTCTGAAATGAAATGGATTTGGGGGGCGGGTCTCTGGGAAGGGGCTCTTGGATGGGGGGTCTCTGGACCAGCAGGGAGTGGGGGGTCCCTGCCCTGCTCACCCCCTGTCCCTCCCTTGTCCCCCCACACAGTACGGGCGGCTCATCGACCTCTGCCAGCCCACACAGAAGAAATACCAGATTGCTGTCACCAAGGTGCTGGGCAAGAACATGGACGCCATCATTGTGGACTCGGAGAAGACGGGCCGGGACTGCATCCAGTACATCAAGGAGCAGCGGGGCGAGCCGGAGACCTTTCTCCCCCTGGACTACCTGGAGGTGAGCCCCCCTTCCCCTCCCCACCTGCAGCTCCCCTGCCGCCTGCCCTCTCGGCCCCTGTCGGCGATAGGCACACGCTGACCCCCGAGTGCCTGGCCCCTCTGTGATATGCTCCCCGCAAAGCAACCCATGCCAGCCACCCGACTCCCCTTCAGATCCACGCCCAGCCCGTGCCAGCTCCCCCCAGACCCCTCCAGCGCTTGGGGCTCCCTTTCACGAGACCGCTCACGGCCTGGCTCTTCGCAGCCTGGGACGTACCCACCCGAGCCTTTGTCTTTCCTTCGTAAATAGGCGCTTGGATATAGGACGGGGATGGGGAATAAGACCGAAAATATCACCGTGCCGCTGTGTAAATCCATGGTGCCTTGAATGCTGTGGGCAGATCTGGGCGCGCCGTCTCTCGAAACCTATATTAGAATTGGGGCAAAGTACAGAGAAAGGCAACGGAAACAATTGGGGGTCTGGAACCGTTCGCATCTGAGGAGCGATTACAGAGACCGGGACTGTTCAGCTTAGGAAAGAGACGACTGAGGGGGGATATGACAGGGCTCTAAACTCAGGACTGGCGTGGACAACGTGTCATTCACCCCTTCACGTAACACAAGGACCAGGGGTCACCCGCTGAAATTAACAGGCAGCAGGTTTAAATCAAACGAGCTAACATATTCCTTCACTCAACGCACAGTCAACCTGGGGAACTCACTGCCAGGGGGTGCCTAATTTCCAGTGCTGATGGGTGACCCCGGGAGTGTTAGCTGGCCGCGTGTTTCCCAGGGGCTCTGCCAGTTGGTAGCAAGGGGTCCCTGGCTGGCGCTCCCCCCCCGCCCCTCCCCACGTGCTTGTCTTCTCCTCTCCCCACTGGCTCTGTGATCACCCCCCCCCCCCCCCACTGCACCGGGAATCTCCTGCGATCTCTCCCCCTCCCCCCGCAGGTGAAGCCCACGGACGAGAAGCTGCGGGAGCTGAAGGGGGCCAAACTGGTGATCGACGTGATCCGCTATGAGCCGCCCCACATCAAGAAGGCCCTGCAGTACGCCTGCGGGAATGCCCTGGTGTGTGACAACGTGGAGGACGCCCGGCGCATTGCCTTCGGGGGCCACCAGAGGCACAAGGTGAGCTGGGAACCCAGGCGTCCTGCCTCCCAACCGACTAAACACCCCCACTTCCCTCTCAGAGCTCGGGAGAGAACCCAGGTATCCTGGCTTCCAGCCCTGCCCCCAAACCACTAGGCCCCTTCTACTTGCTTCCCAGAGCTGGGGGGAGAATCCAGGAGTCTGGACTCCCAGCCCCTTATTCTAACCACTAGACACCACTCCCTCAGAGCCAGGGACAGAACCCAGGAGTCTGGGTTCCCAGCCCCCCCGCCCCTGGCTTTCTTCCCCACCCTGGTGCGTTGCAGGGGCCGGAGCCACATGGCAGAATACTAGAAGTGAGCCTGGAGGGGATCTCGACAGGGTGTCCCGTCTGCCCCCCGGCACCGAGACGGGCCCGAGTCAGCCTAGGCCACCCAAGCAGGGGTTTGCCCAACCCCCTCCCATGACAGGGCTTCCACACCCCCCTTGGGAACCGATTCCAGCGCTTGGCTCCCCGTCGAACGGGGAAGCTTTTCCTGCTTGCCAGCCTCAGTCTCCCCTGCTGCAGATAAAGCCCGTGGCTTCTCGTCCTGCCATCAGTGGGCGCAGCAAACAGCTGATCCTGGCCGCTTTCCTGCAGCCCTTCGCGGCTCTGAAGCCTGTTATCAGCCCCCAGGACCCCCCACGCTCTCCAGACTAACACGCCCCATGTCACAGCCTCTTCCCCCTAGGTCGGGTTTGCAAAACCTCGGATCATCTTTGTCGCCCTTCCCCGGACCCTCTCCAGTTTCGTCCCATCTTCCTCCACGTGCGGTGCCCCGAGCTGGACCCAGGACACTGAACCCAGAAATCCTGATTCCCACCCCCACCCGCCAGACTCTAACCCACTAGACCCCCACTTCCTTCCCAGAGCTGGAGAGAGAATCCAGGCGTCCTGGCTCCCTGCCATCTTGCTGAATTCAGACCCCGGCTCTAATCCGCCCTCCGAAAGGCTGGCGACCCTCTTGGTTCAGCCGCAGATTTCATAAGCCCGCTCTCCACACATTCGCTCGAATCGTCCGTGACAATGTCGAATCGCACCGGCCCCAGGACCAAGCCCCTCGGGAGCTGGATGCGCCCTCCCAGTTTGACAGCGACCCGTAGTCTTTGAGGACAGTTTTTTTCTGCCCACCTGATGGTCATTTCATCTAGCCCCGGTGTCCCTAGTTCGCTGCAGCCCCTTTCCAGGCCGTCTAGACGATATCCCTGAACCTCGCCCCGGCTGCGGCGCATCGGGGGGCAGGAGGCCGTGCCCGGTGCATCGCAGGAGCCGCGCCCTGACCTGCCGTGCTCTCACCCCTGCAGACGGTCGCCCTGGACGGCACCCTGTTCCAGAAGTCGGGGGTGATCTCCGGAGGCGCCAGCGACCTGAAGGCCAAGGCCCGGCGCTGGGACGAGAAGGCCGTGGATAAACTGAAGGAGAAAAAGGAGAGGCTGACAGAGGAGTTAAAGGTGAGGGACGCTGGGGATTGGATCCAGTATGGGGGCGCTCTCCTGGCAGGCAGTGCTGGGAGCTAGGCAGCTCTGCGTTGTGTGGCAGTATGTGCAGCTGTTCCCCAGCTGCCCCGCTCCAGAGGTGGCTGCATTTCAGTGCCGGGTGAGCCGTCTCCATGCGGCGTTATGTGCGGCTGTTCCCCAGCTGCTCCGCCCTAGAGGTGGCTGCATCTCAGCAGCGGGTGAGCCATCAGGCTGTTGTTAAAATCCTCTCTTTTAGGAGCAAATGAAGGCCAAGCGCAAAGAGGCTGAGCTGCGGCAGGTACAATCCCAAGCCCACGGGCTGCAGATGCGCCTGAAATACTCCCAGAGCGACTTGGAACAGACCAAGACCCGTCACCTCGCCCTGAACCTCCAGGTACGGCGGTAAAGCGACTGCCCCTGGGCTACTGCTATCGACTTGGCCGTTCTTCGGAGGGGGGCTGGCTAAATGGATTGTGGAGTCTCTGCCCTCAGACACCTGTTTCTGGGAGGTGGCATTGGCGGGGTCTCCAGGACAGATGTTCCCCAGGTGGGGATTGGGGCTGTAAAAAGTCATGGGGGATTATGCGGGGCCTGCTGGGGTGTGGGGGGACAAGATTGGGGCTGCTGTGGGCCTGCTGCGGTCGGGTGGGGGTAGGGTTGGGGGGCCTGCTAGGGTAAGGGGATCTGGAAATGGCCGATGGGGGGGAAGGTAGGCTGCTTCCCCAGCTGGGTATTCTGCCCCCCATCTCACACCCCCCACACCCTCCCGCGCAGGAGAAGTCGAAGCTGGAGAGTGAACTGGCCAACTTTGGGCCCCGCATCAACGACATCAAGCGAATCATCCAGAGCCGGGAGCGGGAGATGAAGGACCTCAAGGAGAAGATGAACCAGGTAAGCCTGAGGCATGCTGGACGTGGGGGGGCATAGTCTGCTGCATGCTGGAAGTGGTGCATTGTGGGGGTTGTAGTCTGCATCGTGTCCTGGAAGCAGTGCGTTGTGGGGGACATAGTCCACACATTGTGGCATTGCTTAGGCCTGTCCCCTGCTGCAATGCATTGTGGGGGTTACACTCTGCCAGGTGGCCTGGTGTGGTAATTATAGGGGGGCATGTAGTTTGAGGATAAGCTGTTGCAATGCATTGTGGGGGGTGTAGTCCATGTGGCATTGCTCTGCAGCAATGCATTGTGGAGGATGTAGTCAAAATAACATTGGTCCCTTGCTCTCTTTTGCTGCAGTGCATTGTGGGGGGTGTAGTCCCCGTGGCATTGCCCTGCTGCAGTGCATTGTGGGGGGTGTAGTCCCCGTGGCATTGCCCTGCTGCACTCCCGTGCTGCATCCTGGGGGTTGTAGTCTGTGGCTCTGCTCCTGCCGGTGTTTTGCTGCTGAAAGGGAGGGGAGATCAGTTTGCTGTGCGGGGTGTTCGAAGTTCCTGGGTGATGCCAGGTTGGTAGCTCGGGACCCAGAATTGGGTCTGTCCAATGGGGCCAGGGAAGGGGCACCCCCCAGCCAGGGTCTAACAGCAACACCCCCCACCCCCGCCGGCAGGTGGAGGACGAGGTGTTCGAGGAGTTCTGCCGGGAGATCGGGGTGAGGAACATCCGGGAGTTCGAGGAGGAGAAAGTGAAGCGGCAGAACGAGATTGCCAAGAAAAGGTACCGGCCCGGAGGGGAGCTGGCGGCCCCTAGAGGGGACAGGCCCCAGGCCCCATTCCCTACCCCCTGAACCAGCCAGTCCCTGCCCTGTGGCCGGATGGGAGCCGGCGCCCCCTAGAGAGGACAGGGGGACAGGAGAACCCTGCACTCTGACTCTTCCCCCCCCGGTCCCCAGGCTGGAGTTTGAGAACCAGAAGACGCGGCTGGGGATCCAGCTGGATTTCGAGAAGAACCAGCTGAAGGAGGACCAGGAGAAGGTGCACATGTGGGAGCAGACCGTCAAGAAGGATGAGGCCGAGATCGAGAAGCTCAAGAAGGTACCGGGCAGGGGGGGGGCGGAGGTGTTGAGGGGGGGTGGGCATGGGGGTGCTGCGTTGAAGGGTGGGGCTCCCTCTCCAGCTACCCCGGAAGAGCAGTGTTGGGGTGTGGTGTGAAGGGGGGCTCTTTCCTCCTCCCCCTGTCCAAGAGGAGCCATATGGGCAGTGGTGGGTGGGGCTTGTCCCCCCAGGAGCATTGTGGGCGGGGCTCTGGTCCTGGTGGGCGGGGCTCACTCCGCCCTCCCCTGTGCAGGAGGAGCAGCGTCACATGAAGATCATCGACGAGACCATGGCCCAGCTGCAGGACCTGAAGAACCAGCACTTGGCCAAGAAATCCGAGGTCAACGACAAGAACCACGAGATGGAGGAGATCCGCAAGAAGTTGGGCGGGGCCAACAAGTGAGTGACAGCCAGGGGGTGGGGCCAGGGAGCCAGTCTCCACTTGGCCCCGCCCCATGTCGGTGTGGTGGAGTGGACTGCATTGGAAGTTCTCCATTGGAGGCAGGGCCAGTGAGTGACCTGGGCCCATTGTGGGGTGGGGCCTGTGTATGGTAGATGCCCACTGGAGGCGGGGCCAGTGAGTGATCTAGCTTCCTTGGGGTGGGGCCAGTCCATGGTAGCTCTCCATTGGAGGCGGGGCCACTGACTCAGGCGCAGTGGGGGTGGGGCTGGGAGAGTGGGCAGGGCCAGTGAATGATAGACCCCCCCAGTGGGGAAGGGGGCGGGGCCACTGGAGGCGGGGCCAGCCAGTGACCCCGGGCCCGCTCCCCCTCCCCGCAGGGAAATGACCCACCTGCAGAAGGAGGTGACGGCCATCGAGACGAAGCTGGAGCAGAAGCGTAGCGACCGCCACAACCTGCTGCAGGCCTGCAAGATGCAGGACATCAAACTGCCCCTCTCCAAGGGCACCATGGACGACATCAGCCAGGAGGAGGTGGGGGAAGGGAGGGGGACTGGCTGTGATGCGGGGGGGCAGCGGGGGCACAAATGGGGGCTGGAGGAATGGGGGGCGTGGCGCTACGGGAAGCGGGGAGTGGAGTGGCACTATGGGGCAGTGAGGGGGAGGGCTCTGTGCTTCCCGTTCCCTCCTTCGCTCACCTTCCCCTCACCTCCGTCTCCCCCCAGGGTGGGGCGCACGGCGAGGAGCCCGTCAGCAGCTCCCAACGCACCTCCAACATGTACGCCCGGGAGGCCCTGATCGAGATCGACTACAGCGACCTGTCCGAGGACCTCAAGGTGGGCAGCAGCCTGCGGGACTCCCCGCCACTGGAGATCCCGGCGCACAGGGCCTGGGGGTGGGACTCCCGTGGGCAGCAGCCTGCGGGACTCCCCGCCACTAGGGATCCCGCCACAGCGACCTTGCCGGGATTCCCCTGCGGGACTCCCCGCCACTAGGGATCCCGCCACAGCGACTCTGCGGGACTCCCCGCCACAGGAGATCCCGCCACAGCGACCTTGCGGGACTCCCCGCCACTGGAGATCCCGCCACAGCGACCCTGCGGGACTCCCTGCCACTGGGCGGGGGGGAAGAGGGTTCCTCTGCCAGCAAGGGTTTCCATGGAGACGATCACTTGATGGTAAAAATGGATGAGGGTTCTCAAGTCTCCTCCCTCCAGGCCACCCCACTGTCGATTTGCACCATCCTCTGAGGCCCGGGAGATGGATCCGGGGGAAGGCGAGATAAAGGGCTGGATGGGCCCATGGAGGGCGGTGGGCGGGGCATGAGAGTGGCTGGCTCCACCCCCCCTTTCTGCCCCGCCCCCAGGACGCCCAGGCGGAAGACGAGATCAAGCAGGAGATGAACCAGCTGCAGCAGAAGCTGAATGAGCAGCAGAGCGTCCTCCAGCGCATCGCCGCCCCCAACATGAAGGCCATGGAGAAGCTGGAGAGCGTCCGGGACAAGTTCCAGGAGACCTCCGACGGTACCGGCCGCCTGGGTCCCAGGACTCCTGGGTTCTCGCCCTGGCTCTGGGAGGGGAGTGGGGTCTAGTGGGTTAGAGTGGGGGGGCTGGGAGCCAGGACTCCTGGGGGGAGGGATAGCTCAGTGGTTTGAGCATTGGCCTGCTAAACCCAGGGTTGTGAGTTCAATCCTTGAGGGGGCCATTTAGGGATCTGGGGCAAAAACTGGGGATTGGCCCTGCTTTGAGCAGGGGGTTGGACTAGATGACCTCCTGAGGTCCCTTCCAACCCTGATATTCTATGATTCTATGACTCCTGGGTTCTCTCCCCAGCTCTGGGAGGGGGGCAGGATCTGGTAGGTTAGAGAAGGGGGGCGGGAGCCCGGACACCTGGGTTCCCGCTCACCACCCCCACCCCACCCCGCAGAGTTTGAGGCGGCCCGGAAGCGCGCCAAGAAGGCCAAGCAGGCATTTGAGCAGATCAAGAAGGAGCGATTTGACCGGTTCAACGCCTGCTTCGAGTCCGTGGCCACGAACATCGATGAGATCTACAAGGCTCTGTCGCGGAACAGCAGCGCCCAGGTGAGCTCTGTGCCCCCCGCCCCATCTGGGACCCTCTGTGACTCCGCCCAAACCCCACATTGGGTTGGGAGTTAATCCCCATTGAGATGCATGTGGCAGCTCACACCTCTGCGAGCGATGGGCTCAGGCTCTCGGCAGACTCAGGCTCCGTTGCCTTTTGAGCTTTTCTCCCCAGTCATAAGGGCTAGAGACTTTAGTATGATTTTAATCTGAAAGTGGGGATGCTGGGGCTAGAGGCTCCCCCTCATTCGGGCCCCACCCCCTTACTGCCCTTCCCATCCCCTCTGTAGGCGTTCCTGGGCCCGGAGAACCCCGAAGAGCCGTACTTGGATGGAATTAATTACAACTGCGTGGCCCCTGGCAAGCGGTTCCGGCCCATGGACAACCTGTCCGGAGGGGAGAAAACTGTAGCAGCCTTAGCCCTTCTGTTTGCTATCCACAGGTAGGGACGCTGGGGCCCAGTGGGTTAGAGCACGGGGGCTGGGAGCCAGGACTCCTGGGTTCTCTCTCTGGCTCTGGGAGGGGAGTGGGATCTAGTGGTTAGAGCCGGGGGGGGGAGCCAGACTCCTGGGTTCTCTCTCCTGCTCTGGGAAGGGGAGTGGGGTACAGTGGTTGAGAGCAGGGGGCTGTTGGGCAGGGTCATTGGCAAACTCCCCATCACCCCCTCATCTCTGCTCCCTGCCCAGCTACAAACCCGCCCCCTTCTTCGTGCTGGATGAAATCGACGCCGCGCTGGACAACACCAATATCGGGAAGGTGTGTGGGGCTGGCAGGGGGGCAACAGTGAGGGGCCTCCGTGGGCCATGTGATGGGCGGAAAGCTGGGGGGAAGGCGGGTAGAGGAAAGGGAAGTGGTTTGGGGGAGGCGGTCATGAAGGGGGTGCCCCGTTGATCCGCCCCCGTAGCTTAGAGGGTTTGGGGGGAAGGTCTGGGGATGGGGTCTGTGGGGGAGGGGGTGGGCTGGGGGTTTTAGGGGACCCCCACTGACCCCCCCGATGCCCCCCACAGGTGGCCAACTACATCAAAGAGCAGTCCACCTGCAACTTCCAGGCTATCGTCATCTCGTTGAAGGAGGAATTCTACACCAAGGCCGAGAGCCTGATCGGGGTCTACCCCGAGGTACGGGGGGGATGCCCCCCACTTCTCTGCTGGGGCCTGGGGCCCTGTCCGATCCATCCAGCCCTCGGGGGTGAGGCCCAGGAGGCCTGGCTGTCGGGGTGCCTGTTTCCAGGGGCACAGGGATCGGGGGGAGGGCAGGGCATTGGGGTGGGGCGGCACGGACCACAGGCCCTGCCTGAAGTGGGGGGGCACATATTCAGTAGGGAGGAGTGGGGGGAAGTGACCCCCCCCTTTGATCCATCTTTGACCCCCCCCCCTTTTCCTCCCTCTCTCCACAGCAAGGGGACTGCGTGATCAGCAAAGTGTTGACCTTTGACCTCACCAAGTACCCCGATGCCAACCCGAACCCCAATGAGCAATAAGACGGCCGGACGCTGCCATGGGGGGTGGGGGGATGTGATGGGTTAAACCCCCATCCCCATTTTAACCATTTCATTGCCTCTGCCAGTGCAGTCCGAGGGGGCCTGTTAACCCCCCCGTCTCTAAGGTGGGGGCTACCTGTCTCCCACAAAACTGAGGGTAGCGGTTTTATCCCGGGGGGGCCCCTCAATTCCCCGCACCCCTCCGATGCTCTTTTTAGAATCATGCTATTTAACTTGCTTTTTAAAACCAGCCCCCGGGGAATCAGGCTTGGAAGTTTTAGCCCCGGGAGGGCTGGAATTAGGGGAGAAGTTGGGGGGAGGGGGTAGGGCAGGGTAGGGTGGCGGAGGGATCACCAGGCTGTTGCTTTTCGAGTCCTGTCTCTCTCTCTGTGTGTGTGTGTTTGTGTGTGTGTGTGGAATGTGTCTTTCTGCAACAAAATAAACCAGATTTTCCTCTTCCCTGGATGGCTAGTAGGTCAATCTTTGGGGTGCGGGGTTGTGTATACATGCGCCCCCTGCTGGAAGGGATCAGACCTGCTGCTGTGTGTGTATCCCCCTGCTGCTCCCCGCCAGGGCGGCACGTGCCCTGGGATGGGGCCCCGGATACGAGCCAGGGGCCTGTGAGGGGAGGTGGCCAAAATGGGGGGGCTGATCTGACGTGGAGGGATACTGGGGTCTGTTAGGAAGATGGGGGGGAGGCTGGGCCTGTGGGTCTGACTCCCCCCCCCCCCCCCCCCCCCTTGGTTGAGACCAGAGCCATCAGCCCTCAGGGCCCGGAGCTGTGGGCCAGGCGTGGTACAGGGGTAGCAGAAAGTGCCAACCCTGGCCTAGATCTGGGTGGTGGCAGGAAATCAGGTGAGACCGGCCAGGTGCTGCCAGCTCCCTGCTCGTCTGACCTTCCCCTACCGGTGCCCTGGAGCGGCTCAGAGCCCCCCGCCCGCTGTCCGGGTGCCAGGGCAGCCTGGGGGGGACACGGAGCAAATAACCTGCCTGACCCCTCCAGGCAACCGCCTGGCGCCCTGAAACAGGAGAGTGGATTGGAGTCAATTATCATCATGCTGAGCTGCGAGGGGTAGGAGCATGTGGGGCAATCGGGGTGTCCCCAGAGAGAAGCCCCAGAAGTGCTCAGCAAGCCATCCTCGGGTGGTGGTATGTGGGTCTCTTCCCCGGCTGCCCTGCCCCAGAGGTGGCTGCATCGGGCGAGCCCTCCCTCTGCAGTTAACTGTAGTGTTTAAGGGTTAAAACCCTAATTAGCAGTAACATTATTTGCATTTTGTTTCTGTGGTAACAAGGCCCAAGCAGACACTTATTGGCTGGGGGGCGGGGAGGGTATACATGGGGGTGGGCATAACCTTTGAACTTATTTTTCCCATCAGCCACTCCCACCCTGATCCTGGGATGTGTGTGTGAGGGGCTGGGAGCCAGGACTCCTGGGTTCTCTCCCTGGCTCTGGGAGGTGAGGGGGGCCTGGTGGGTTAGAACTGGGGGGGCTTGGAGCCAGGACTCCTGGGTTCTCTCCCTGGTTCTGGGAGGGGAGTGGGTGGCTGGTGGGTTAGAGCCGGGGGGGGGCTGGGAGCCAGGACTCTTCATTTTCCCTGCAATCCATAGGGGCACATTCACCTTCTGTGTTTGTGCCTCAGTTTCCTGTGCACTGTGCATGGGATGAGTCTGGGGTGGGGGAGGCTAGTCCTGGTGTCATATCCCCACCCCACACATACCACCCCCTGCTGCTGGTGGTGATTATAGGCTACCAGGCCCTGATGCGTGTGGGGTGGGGGTGGGGGCTGAAAATGGCTGCCAACCCCCCCCCCCCCCCAACACACACACTGGCAGGGAGCACTCTCCCCTGGAAACCAGAAGTGGCTGCATCTCCGTACCAGCAGAGCCATCCCTGTGGGGTGTTACGTGTGGCTGTTCCCCACCCCAGAAGTGGCTGCATCTCTGTGCCGGGTGAGCCCGCTCCGGGCCACGTTATGTGCAGCGGTTCCCCAGCTGTCCCGATTCAGAGGTGGCTGCATCTCGGCACCGGGCGAGCCCTTTCTGCAGGGTGTTGTGTAGGGCTGTTCCCCGGCGCTGAGGAAGGGACTCTCTGCTGAGCAGCTGTGGTATGTACATTAGAAATAGGAGACTGATGTATTAACCTGGGCTAATTAATTAAACAGTCCCCAGGGGCCTGGCTGCTCTTCCATCCGGCCTGGTCTTCACCTCTCTCCCCCTGGGTCACCCCTCCGAGCCCCACCAGGACCCAGGCCTGGGATGCCCAACATCTGTAAGAGAACAAACTGGAAGGAGTGTCAGGACTCCTGGGTTCTCTCCTGGGCTCTGGGAGGGGAGTGGGGGCCAGGGGTTTAGAGCAGGGGGGGCTGGGAGCCAGGACTACACCCTGCCTCTTGTTTTGGGGCCCATGCCTCAGTTTCCCCTCTCCAGCCTGCCCCGCACGCACGCTATGGCAGTGGGATTCACCCATTATCTAAGCAGGGAGAAGCCGGGTACGCCAGGGTGACCGATTTGATCCCTTCTCCCCGGCTCAGACCCCGAGGCCCGTCCCCTCTCTGGCCAGCCCTGATCCATGAGCCCCGTAGGACTGGGCTAACGACTTACCCCGGGAGCAGGGGACACCCCACAGGCCCTGACCCCCAGCTGTAGGCCCAGGCCCTTCTCCTTGGGCATTGCCCCACCAGGCTGGGTTTGGGGCTCCCCCTTTAGATCAGCCCCTGCCTGCCCCCAGGCTCAGCTAGGGATCCCCCCAGCTCAGCCCTCCTCCTGGCTCAGCTCCACCCCACCACCTCCCATCTCAACTTGGGGCTCCCCCCTGAATCAGCCCCTACAAGCTCGGCTCAGTGTCCCCCGTCTCCCCCCGCCCCCGGCAGGGCTCAGGGCTTCCCCCCAGGCTCGCTCGCCCAGTGGCTCCCCTCCGGCTCCCCACCTCCCAGGCTCAGCTGGCTCGGGGCTTGCCCCCCAGGGGTGGTCTCAGGGACCCTTCCCCCCCCCCCCCAGGCTCGCCCCCCGGCTCGCCTCAGCCTCCCCACCCCCCTCAAGCTCAGCTGACTCGGGGCTTGCCCCCCAGGGGTGGTCTCAGCACTCTCAGGCTCGCCCCCCCGCGGGCTCGGCCAGCTCGGGGCTCCCCCCCCCCGCGGGGCTCGGGCTCGCCGGGGCTCGCAGGGCGGCGCGCCGCGCCGGCAGTGCGCAGTGGGCTGAGCGCTGCGGCGGGCGGGCGGGCGGGCGCTCCGGTTGCCGGCGCTCGGCGGAGGCAGCAGCCGGGGCGGCCCCCCCCGCAAAAGGCCCCTCCCCCCGGGGCTCCCCGCAAGGCTCCGGCGGCGGCCGGGACCCTGCAGCCCCCTGCGGCCGGCCCGGGGGCTCGCCAGCCGGCCCGGGGGGAGAGGCAGAGCGGGGCGGGTCGAGGACCCCCCCGCCCCGTCCCTCTCCATCATTGCGGGGCGCAGGGCGCACGGCTCCGGGCGCAGCCTCCTGCGGGCGTCCCTCTCCATGGAGGGGGGACCGGGGGCGCCCGGGGCCGACAGCCCGAACCGGGCCGTGGAGTACCTGCTGGAGCTCAACAACATCATCGAGAGCCAGCAGAAGCTGCTGGAGACCCAGCGGCGCCGGATCGAGGAGCTGGAGGGGCAGCTGGAGCAGCTGACCCAGGAGAACCGGGACCTGCGCGAGGAGAACCGGGAGCAGCCCAATCGGGAGAGGGAGGGGCCGTACCACCAGCACCCGGGCCGGGAGTACCAGGGCCGGCCGGAGCGGGACGGGCAGTTCCAGAGCCGGCCGGAACGGGACGGGCAGTTCCAGGGCCGGCCGGAGCGGGACGGGCAGTTCCAGAGCCGGCCGGAGCGGGACGGGCAGTACCAGAGCCGGCCGGAGCGGGACGGGCAGTACCAGAGCCGGACGGAGCGGGACGGGCAGTTCCAGAGCCGGACGGAGCGGGACGGGCAGTTCCAGAACTGGGAAGGGCAGTACCAGAACCGGTCCGATCGGGAAGGGCAGTACCAGAAGCGCGGGGACGGGCCGTTCCAGAACCGGGACAAGGAGCGAGAGCCGCACCCCGGGAACCGCGAGGGGCCCTACCAGAACCGGGACAGCCACTACCGAGACCAATGCCAGCTGCACCGGGACAGCGGCTCCGTCCGGGAGCGGAGCGGCCCCCACCAGAACCGAGACAAGGAGCGGGAGTACCCTCGCCCGCCCCGGGAGCGGGAGCGGGGCCCGCTGAGCCGGGGCGTGTCCCGGAGTTCCAGTCCCGGAGCCGGCGGGGGCCACAGCACCAGCCCCAGCACCAGCCCCGCCACCACCCTGCAGAGAAAGTAAGGAGCTGCGCCCCTGCTCTAGAACCTGCCCCGGTCTAGATCCCATGCGGTCCCCAGGCCTGGATCTCTGCTTTGCTCGGGATCCTTGGGCCTCTTTTCTCCTGTTTCTGCTCTAGATCCACCTCCCCCTGCTCTGGATCCTGCCCTAGATCTCTCTCCCCCCCTGTGCTAGGTCCTGGAGCCACCCTGCTCTAGACCACTCGGGATATCTGCTGTGGATCAGTCTCCCATGCTCTAGGAGTCCTGCTCTGGATCCCTCTCTTCCCTGTTGTAGATCCTGGATTCACACGGCTCTGGGTCCCTCTGGATCTCTGCTCTGACCCCTGTTCTAGAGCCCTCTGCCTGTGGCCTGGTTCCCTGTTCTGGCTAGGTTGTCCTGTCTAGATCCAGGCTCCCTGCTCTAGATCCCTGGATCCTTCTCCCTCTGCTCTAGATACCTCTACTTTCCCCACTATTGCAAGAGTCATCTGCCCCTTCTCTCCCTCCTCATCTCCTCCCAACCTACTCTAGATCCTCCTCTGCTTTCTTCTAGCCCCCTCTCCACCCTGCTCCAGAATAGATCCCTCCCCTTTCCCATAGATCCCCACCTCTCCCTCTCTATTTCCCTGGTACCTGTCCCGCTTCCCATCCAGTAGCTTTCTAGGGTCTTCCCTGAGCCTTGTAGCAGCAGGGGCTGTAGAGCTGCCCCTGGTGTGTCTAGAAGCAAGGGGTTCTCCCTGTCTAAAGGCAAGGGATTCTGGAGCCTGGCCTCCTGAAATCTAGAAGAAGGGGTTCCAGGGCTAGGATCCAGAAGCGCCAAGAAACAGTGCCTTCTAGAGCCTTCTCTCTAGGACCTCTGAAAGTAGGACGTTCTAGATCACACCCCAGACATGCCTAGAAGCAGCAGATCATAGAACCTGCCCCACTGTGCTCCTGGTGGTGGTGGGGTTCTTGGGCCTGCTCCCTGACACGTCTGGAAGCAGGGATGTTCTGGGCATCCCGTAGTGCATCTGGAAGTAACAGTCCTAGAGTCTGTTCCCAGCACTTCTAGCAGAAGGGGGCTCTAGAACCTGCTCCTCTGACCTGTCTAGCCTGGGGGGGTCATGGAGTCTTCCCTGACGTGACTAGAAGCAGGAGGGTCAGGAGCCATCCTGCTGCCTGGTAGCAGGAAGTTCTAGAGGGTGACACCCCAATGCATCAAGGAGTGGGGGGTTATGGAAGTTGGGGTTCTAGAGCCTGGTCCCCTTATATGGATGTTCTAGAGACACCCAGAGCGTGTCTACATTCATGAGGATTAGTAGCTGGTTTCTAGATCATGGTCCCAACCTACCTCGTACCACAAGGACTCTAGAGCAGGACGGGCCTTCTAAAGCACAGACTCCGGCGCACCTAGCCGCTGGCAGTTCTAGAGCTGCTTTTGCCACTCCTGGTGGTTCTAGAGCACAGTCCTGCTATGTCCAGCAACAGGCGGGGTCTAGAGCCAGCCACAACACTCCTGGCAACACGGGGGTGGGGGGGAGGTGAGACCTTGCACCAGGGACTCCAAGCCCCAGGGGGTTCTAGAGACACCCTGGCAAACAGGGGATCTAGAACCTGCTCCTGATGCGGCTGCTAGCAGGAGGGAGCTAGAACTTGCTCTGGACTCTCTTGGCAGCAGGGGGGGGGTCTAGAACCTAGCCCCGATGCATGTGCGGCGGTTTCCATCTGTAGATCTGCTTTATCCTGGTACCCCTGGTCCCTTCTGCCTCCCCACTCCCAGGGGTACATGGCTATTGGGCGGGAACAAGGCTGGATGATGGGGTAATGCAGCATGGATCGGTTGGTGGCACATGGGGCGGGGGGACTGGGCAGGTACCCCCCCCTCCCCAGGGAGAGGGGAGCAAAGTGTCACGTGTAAGAGCACGGGGCTTGGGTCGTGGGAAGCTGGGGGATAGCAGGACCTTGTGTGGGTTCTCCTGAACTCCTGGGTTCTCTCCCCGGCTCTGGGAGGGGAGCGGGGGCTGGTGGGTTAGAGCAGGGGGGGCTGGGAGCCTGAACTCCTGGGTTCTCTCCCCAGCTCTAGGTGGGGAGTGGGGTCTAGTATATGTGTAAGGGGGGGGAGGGCTAGGAGCCAGGACTCCTGGGTTCCATTGCTTTAGTGTCCAATTAGGAGGGAATCTGATTCCAGTTGTAGTTTGGCTTCTGAAGGGATCCCAGCGGCGTTGACTCTTCCCGGGCTCGGATCCTGCCCCCCTGCCCTGTCAGTGCTCCCCTGTCTGGGGGGGCCTGCCTGCGCTTCAGTTTGTCTCTCCAAAACAACCCCCTGATAAAATCCAGCCCCCCACCCACCACTTCTCCGTTGTGGGCAATCTCCTCCTAGGCCAGGGACAGTGTGTGAGCTGGGGGTGATCTCGTGATCCCCGGGGGTGGGAAATCTGGGGAACTTAGCAAGCTTGGGAGAGGATCTGGTGATCTTGGGATGGATCTGGTGATGATTTGGGGATCTGGGGATCTGATGGGGGATCTGGCAATGTCACAGGGATCTGGGGCTCTCACAGGGGATCTCAGGGAGGATTTGATGGCCTTGGAATAGATCTGGTGATCTTACAGGGGATCTAGTGATCTTAGGGAGGATTTGGCAAGCTTGAAATGGATTGGGGATCTTATGGGGGATTGGGTGGCGTTGGGATGGATCTGGTGATTGTATAGGGATCTGGTGACCTTGGGATGGATCTGGTGATCTCATGGGGGATCTGGGGATCCGGGCAAGCTTGCGTGAGGCTCTCACGTCCCTTGCAGGGATTGGATGTTCTTCACAAACTTTGGGGATGATCTGGTGAGCGTGGAGGCCACAGGGGGGCCTTTGGGGAGCTCTGCAGGCTTTGGGGACCCTCCCCCAGCCCTGCAGGCTGGGCTGCGCCGGGCAGAGCCGTGTGGGGCGTGCGAGGTGGGAATTGATGGCTCCAGCCGCGTGTTCTCTTCTCTTCCCAGCACCACCCCCTCCCGCAGCTCAGAAATTAGCAACGTGGTTTGGATGCTGCTGCAAATGACTTAAAGCAGCACAAATCTGTCTTGCTTTTACCGCCCACTCTGCGCCGAGGTGTTCATCAGAACCCGGAGTGCGAGCGCTGAGGGGGCGGGCGGGGGAATGCAGGGGCCTGAGCTCCCCCCTCCCCGAGCCAGGGAGAGAACCCAGGCATCCAGGCTCCCAGCCCACCCCCGGCTCTAAACACTAGACCCCACTCCCCTCCCAGAGCTGGGAAGAGAACCCAGGCGTCCTGGCTCCCAGCCCCCCCTGCTGTAACCCACTAGATCCCACTCCCCTCCCAGAGCCGGGAAGATAACCCAGGTGTCCTGGCTCCCAGCCAAGGACTATTTCAGGTGAGATCATTTGCAACCGTGCGGTCAGGCTGCATCCGTGCTGGCCCCGGGGGAGCGAAGATCAGAATCCGGCCCAGGGGTTACGCTGTCCTTGGCTGTTGCCGACTTGATGTCACCTTCTCATTCCCAGCCAAGCCTGTCCTGTCTGGGCTTCTTCACTTCCTCTGCCTTTCCCCAGGAGTACAGGGTGAATCCAGGCGTCTGGGCCAAATCCCAGCTCAGGAGATCTCTGCTTCTTCCCCGGCATTTTTGTGGGAGGGAGGCAGGTTTCTTCTTCACTTCCTGTCCCAAACCACTATGGAGCTGTTCTCCAGCTGCCCTTCCCCAGAGGTGGCTGCATCTTAGTGGTGGGTGAGCCAACCCCATGCGATGTTATGTGCGACTGTTCCCCAGCTGCCCCACCCTAGAGGTGGCTGCATCTCAGCTCTGGGAGAGCCGTCCCCGGGAGTCTGTTGCTATCCTGCCATCCCACATGGCAGCCACTAATCTCCCAGCATGGAGGAGGTCTGTAAAATACCCTGACCCCACAGGACAGATCTGGAGGAGGGAGGAGTGGTGGGGTCTGCTGGGTAGTGCGAAACCACAGCCCGGCTCTCACCCGGCCCCGGGGCAGGGACTGGCTGGCTCAGGGGGGCAGGGAATGGGGCAGGGGCCTGTCCCCTCTAGGGGGCGCCGGCTCCCATCCGCCCCAGGGCAGCGACTGGCTGGCTCGGGGGGCGGGGAATGGGGCCCGGGGCCTGTCCCCTCTGGGGGGTGTCAGCTCCCACCCGGCCCCAGGGCAGCGACTGGCTGGCTCGGGGGGCGGGGAATGGGGCCTGGGGCCTGTCCCCTGTCTGGGGTGCCGGCTCCCACCCGGCCCCAGGGCGGGGGCGGGAATGGGGCCTGTCCCCTCGGGGCGGGGGCGCTGGGTCCGAGGTTCAGATCTCAGGCTCACGGGGCCAGCTGGTCCCCCCGCCCTGCCAGAGGACGGGAAAGGGCAGCAGATGGGGCGGTCGGTGGGAACCGTGGGCTGATGACGCCTGGCCCCCGGCCCCTGCCGCCATGCCACCTGTTCCCGGGAAAAAGCCCCACTGGGCTCTGTGCGCTGGGGCAGGTGGCCAGAGCTGCTGGGCCAGACCCAGCTCATCCCCTTCCCCCCCACAAGCCAGCCAGCCCCTGCCCCGGGGCCGCAGGGGAGCCTCTTGAGGGGCCAGGCCCCGGGCCCCCTTCCCTGCTCCCCCAACTCAGCCAGCCCCTGCCCCGGGCCCGTAGGGAAGCCTCTTGAGGGGCCAGGCCCCGGGCCCCCTTCCCTCCTCCCCCGACCCAGCCAGCCCCCGCCCTGGGGCCGGCACTCACTCGAGGGGAAAGGCCCCGGGTTGGGGGCACCCCTGCTCTGCAGGCCTGTCCGGGTGTCCCCCGTCCCCCCTCAGCTGCAAATGAGCCACTCTCAGATCCCAGCTCCGGCTCCGCGGGCAAGTTAACGCCAGTGTCTGAGCCCAGCTCCCCCTCTGCGCGCCCTGGAGAGCCCTCATCCCTGCGCCTCGCCCTGGGCTGCGCCACTCAACCGGACTCCTGGGTTCTCCCCCTGGCGCTGGGAGGGGAGTGCGGGCTAGTGGTTAGAGAAGCAGGGGCTGGTAGCCAGGACTCCTGGGTTCTCCCCCCGGCACTGGGACAGGAGTGCGGGCTAGTGGTTAGAGAAGCAGGGGCTGGTAGCCAGGACTCCTGGGTTCTCTACCCAGCTCTGGGAGGGGGCTGCGGTTTAGTCGTTGGCGCAGGGGGGCTGGTAGCCAGGACTCCTGGGTTCTCTCCTGACTCTGGGAGGGGAGTGGTGACTAGTGGTTAGAGAAGGGGGGGGCTGGAAGCCAGGACTCCTGGGTTCTCTATCCAGCTCTGGGAGGGGAGTGGGGGCTAGTGGTTAGAGAAGCGGGGCCTGGTAGCCAGGACTCCTGGGTTCTCTACCCAGCTCTGGGAGGGGGCTGCGGTTTAGTCGTTGGCGCAGGGGGGCTGGTAGCCAGGACTCCTGGGTTCTCTCCTGACTCTGGGAGGGGAGTGGGGGCTAGTGGTTAGAGAAGGGGGGGGCTGGAAGCCAGGACTCCTGGGTTCTCTACCCAGCTCTGGGAGGGGAGTGGGGGCTAGTGGTTGGCTCAGGGTGCACTGGCTTCCGGACACCTGGATACTATGAATCTTCCCCAGTGTATCCTGTCTGGGTCCATACTTTTCTCTCATTAGTTAATGAGCAGTTTAATTTGGCCTAGTGTCCCCCCCCGCCCCGTTACCCTCATATGAATTGGTGTCTCTGCTAGATTCTGCCCAGCAGCCTCACTAGCATTGAAAGGCCCCGAGTGTCTGACATAGGTCAGGGGTTCTCAAACTGGGGGTCGGGACCCCTCAGGGGGTCACGAGGTTATAACTTGGGGGGTCGTGAGCTGTCAGCCTCCACCCGAAACCCCGCTTTGTATCCGGGATATATAATGGTGTTTATGTGTTTTTAATTTATAAAGGGGGTCACACTCAGAAACTTGTCACCAGTACAAAAGTTTAAGAACCGCTGTGCTGGAGTGTGAGTGTGTGTGGGGGGGGGGGGCAGGGGGGGGTAGGACACGGGGCCTGTCCCCGCAAGGGGGCGCCGGCTTCCATCCAGCCCCAGGGCAGGGAACGGGACACGGGGCCTGTCCCTAAACCACGGAGTCTCCAGGCAGGTGTTGGAGTTATGTGGGCTGGATGCCCACTCCCTTCCCATCCTCCCCCCGAAACAGAGTCTGGGGTCAGGGGGAGCCTGGGGCTGGGCTGGCAGGGGGCTGCAGGTCGGGAGCGAGGGGCACCGGCAGGGCTGGGGGGAGCTGGGGGCTGGGCTAGCTGGGGGCTGCGGGTCGGGACTCAGCTGTGATTTCCCCCCACTCCCTGGCCTTTACCTCCCCCACCGCATCCAGGATGCCTGGGTTCCAGCTGCAAAGAATAGACCCAGCGACTTTCGTAATTCCCTTCTCCCCTTGCTCCCCAGCAGCAATGGGGCAGGGGGCGGGGGGCGGGGGGGCTGGATCAAGGGGGGTCTGGGTCTGGGGGGGCCGCCCGTCACTTATCCCAGTCTCTCTCTCCCTCTCGTCCGCAGGTCCGACGGAGACAACTCCCGAACCGTCAGGTCAGTGCTCGCGTCCCTCCTCTGCTTCCCTGCTTGCTCCCCGCTTTCCATCCCATCGCGCCTCCCCCGGCCCCCCCAGGTGCTGCTTTAGTCCCCCTCCCCCGTCTGATCCCGGCCCATTTCGGCCCGTGGATCCGTCCCGTCCGCCCCTGCCCGGCCCATCTCTGGTCGTTCCCGGGTGGGCGTCCGGATGGGGCCCGTCTCACTCCGGATCGGGCGGGGCTTAAGACAGGGTCCCCCACCCCCACCTTGGCTGTGAGGTTGGTGCATTTGTAGCATGCAGCACGGCCTCGGCCAGCAGGGGGCGCCGCGGGGAGTGGGGTAGGGGGCAGGCCTGTGAGCGGCGTTCCCGGCTCCTCCAGCCCCGGCCTCTCCCTGCAGGGGGCGCTGCGTCCGTGGCTTTGCCTGTGTCCAGGAGCGGTGTGTGTGGGGCAGGGGGCCGGGGGGCGTCCGGGAGTATCTCATGTCCAGTGTGGCTGCACTTTCGGGGGGCTGGCTCCACTTGGCAAAGCGGGTCGCATGTTGGGGACCAGCGGCGTGGGGCTGAGTGGCTTCCCTGGTGCCAGGGGAGGGGGCTGTCAGGACGACCGGCACAGCAGGGCGCCCTGGTCTCGCTCGGGGTCTGGGCAGCGCCCGGCACGGCGGGGGGCCCTGGTCTCGCTCGGGGTCTGGGCAGCGCCCTGCACGACGGGGGGCCCTGGTCTCGCTCGGGATCTGGGCAGCGCCTGGCACGACGGGGGGCCCTGGTCTCGCTCGGGGTCTGGGCAGCGCCCGGCACGACGGGGCGCCCTGGTCTCGCTCGGGGTCTGGGCAGCGCCCGGCACGGCGGGGGGCCCTGGTCTCGCTCGGGATCTGGGCAGCGCCCTGCACGACGGGGGGCCCTGGTCTCGCTCGGGGTCTGGGCAGCGCCCGGCACGACGGGGGGCCCTGGTCTCGCTCGGGGTCTGGGCAGCGCCCGGCACGGCGGGGGGCCCTGGTCTCGCTCGGGGTCTGGGCAGCGCCCTGCACGACGGGGGGCCCTGGTCTCGCTCGGGGTCTGGGCAGCGCCCGGCACGACGGGGGGCCCTGGTCTCGCTCGGGATCTGGGCAGCGCCCGGCACGACGGGGGGCCCTGGTCTCGCTCGGGGTCTGGGCAGCGCCCGGCACGACGGGGGGCCCTGGTCTCGCTCGGGGTCTGGGCAGCGCCCGGCACGACGGGGGGCCCTGGTCTCGCTCGGGGTCTGGGCAGCGCCCGGCACGGCGGGGGGCCCTGGTCTCGCTCGGGGTCTGGGCAGCGCCCGGCACGGCGGGGGCCCTGGTCTCGCTCGGGGTCTGGGCAGCGCCCGGCACGGCGGGGGGCCCTGGTCTCGCTCGGGGTCTGGGCAGCGCCCGGCACGGCGGGGGGCCCTGGTCTCGCTCGGGGTCTGGGCAGCGCCCGGCACGGCGGGGGGCCCTGGTCTCGCTCGGGGTCTGGGCAGTGCCCGGCATGATTGCAGGGCGGGGGGGGGGGCGGGTCCCTGGTCTCCATCCAGGCCTGTAGGTGCTGTTGCAGAGTAAACCCCGTTACTGATACATTTCCACACCTGAGCTGCCTGACCTGGACACAGGCAGCCCCCAGAATTTCTTCTGGAACGAACGCGTCGGCTTTGGGGCGCTTCGAACGAATCCTCTTGTTTCCCTGAGTCATATCGTGTCCTGTATGAATGGGAACATCTAGAGAACCCAGGCGTCCGGGCTCCCAGCCCCCCTGCGCCAACCACTAGACCCCACTCCCCTCCCAGAGCTGGGGAGAGAACCCAGGCATCCGGGCTCCCAGCCCCCACCGCTCTCACCACTAGACTCTCCCGCCCCCTGGGCTGGGAATAGAATTATTTCCCTCCGCTAATTATGTAATTAGCAAAGCAATTATTTCCGATTTTCCCCTGTTCCTGTGCTGTACATAACACACACAACACACACAACCGCCGCTTATTGATCCTGTGTGTGCTGTTCAAACCACACGGCCAGGTCGGTGGATAGATACTGATGTAAATAACAGAGTGGTTAGAGTTGGGGGGACCAGGAGCCAGGACGCCTGGGTTCTCTCCCCGGCTCTGGGTGGGGAGTGGGGTCTGGTGGGTTAGAGCGGAGGAGGCTGGGAGCCCGGACGCCTGGGTTCTCTCCCCGGCTCTGGGTGGGGAGTGGGGTCTGGTGGGTTAGAGCGGAGGAGGCTGGGAGCCCGGACGCCTGGGTTCTCTCCCTGGCTCTGGGCGGGGAGCGGGGTCTGGTGGGTTCGAGCAGGGCCGGGAGCCAGGACTCCTGGGTTCTGTCCCCAGACAGTGGCTGGGAGCTGTGTTGCTAGGGGTGCGTGGTAGTGGAACCTCGAGGCTAATGTGGCAGGACGTTGCTAGGAGACATGGGGGCGGGGGGGAGCTGACAGCTCGGAGGAGGAGTGACAATGTAGGGCTGCCAGGATACATTGCCATGGCGACCAGAAACATACACAGCACCAGCCTCCCAACAGCTGTTTCTACGGCAGGCAAGATTCACGTGGTGCAGCCACCTCTGGGGCGGGACAGCTGGGGAACAGCCGCACATAACACCGGACGGGGGACGGCTCACTCGGTGCTGAGATGCAGCCGCCTCTGGGGCGGGACAGCTGGGGAACAGCCGCACATAACGCCGGACGGGGGACGGCTCGCTCGGTGCTGAGATGCAGCCCTCTCTGGGGCGGGACAGCTGGGGACCAGCCGCACATAACGCCGGACGGGGGACGGCTCGCTCGGTGCTGAGATGCAGCCACCTCTGGGGCGGGACAGCTGGGGAACAGCCGCACATAACGCCGGACGGGGGACGGCTCGCTCGGTGCTGAGATGCAGCCCTCTCTGGGGTGGGACAGCTGGGGACCAGCCGCACATAACGCCGGACGGGGGACGGCTCGCTCGGTGCTGAGATGCAGCCCTCTCTGGGGTGGGACAGCTGGGGACCAGCCGCACATAATCCCGCACGGGGAGGGCTCCCCCGGCACTTGGGTGCAGCTGCCTCTTCCCTCCTTCATCTGCATTCTGTTTCATTTGCCTCTGCCTCAGTTTCCTCACGATCCCCTCCTGTGTCTGGCTTTGACATAGAATCATAGAATATCAGGGTTGGAAGGGACCTCAGGAGGTCATCTAGTCCAACCCCCTGCTCAAAGCAGGACCAATCCCCAATTAAATCATCCCAGCCAGGGCTTTGTCAAGCCTGACCTTAAAAACTTCTAAGGAAGGAGATTTACCACCTCCCTAGGTAACGCATTCCAGTGTTTCACCACCCTCCTAGTGAAAAAGTTTTTCCTAATATCCAACCTAAACCTCCCCCACTGTAACTTGAGACCATTACTCCTTGTCCTGTCCTCTTCTACCACTGAGAACAGTCTAGATCCATCCTCTTTGGAACCCCCTTTCAGGTAGTTGAAAGCAGCTATCAAATCCCCCCTCATTCTTCTCTTTTGCAGACTAAACAATCCCAGCTCCCTCAGCCTCTCCTCATAAGTCATGTGTTCCAGACCCCTAATCATTTTTGTTGCCCTTCGCTGGACTCTCTCCAATTTTTCCACATCCTTCTTGTAGTGCGGGGCCCAAAACTGGACACAGTACTCCAGATGAGGCCTCACCAATGTCGAATAGAGGGGGACGATCACGTCCCTCGATCTGCTCGCTATGCCCCTACTTATACATCCCAAAATGCCATTGGCCTTCTTGGCAACAAGGGCACACTGCTGACTCATATCCAGCTTCTCGTCCACTGTCACCCCTAGGTCATTTTCCACAGAACTGCTGCCTAGCCATTCGGTCCCTAGTCTGTAGCTGTGCATTGAGTTCTTCCGTCCTAAGTGCAGGACCCTGCACTTATCCTTGTTGAACCTCATCAGATTTCTTTTGGCCCAATCCTCCAATTTGTCTAGGTCCCTCTGTATCCTATCCCTGCCCTCCAGCGTATCTACCTCTCCTCCCAGTTTAGTATCGGGGACTTCCCCCGATTGCCATGAGTTTTCAAAGATAATGGCCAATGGCTCTGCAATCACATCCGCCAATTCCTTTAGCACTCTCGGGATGCAGCGCACCCGGCCCCATGGACTTGTGCTCGTCCAGCTTTTCTAAATAGTCCCGAACCACTTCTTCCTTCACAGAGGGATGGCCACCTCCTCCCCATGCTGTGCTGCCCAGTGCAGTAGTCTGGGAGCTGACCTTGTTCGTGAAGACAGAGGCAAAAAAAGCATTGAGTACATTAGCTTTTTCCACATCCCCTGTCACTAGGTTGCCTCCCTCATTCAGTAAGGGGCCCACACTTTCCTTGGCTTTCTTCTTGTTGCCAACATATCTGAAGAAACCCTTCTTGTTACTCTTAACATCCCTCGCTAGCTGCAACTCCAGGTGCGATTTGCCCTCCTGATTTCATTCCTGCATGCCTGAGCAACATTTTTATACTCTTCCCTCGTCATTTGTCCAATCTTCCACTTCTTGTAAGCTTCTTTTTTATGTTTGGTTTCAGAGTAGCAGCCGTGTTAGTCTGTATTCGCAAAAAGAAGAGGAGGACTTGTCGCACCTTAGAGACGAACCAATTTATTTGAGCATAAGCTTTCGTGAGCTGCAGCTCACTTCATCAGATGCATCCGGAGCTGTAGCTCACGAAAGCTCATGCTCAAATAAATTGGTTAGTCTCTAAGGTGCCACAAGTCCTCCTGTTCTTTTTTTATGCTTAAGATCCGCAAGGATTTCACTGTTAAGCCAAGCTGGTCGCCTGCCATATTTACTGTTCTTTCGACACATCAGGATGGTTTGTCCCTGTAACCTCAGTAGGGATTCTTTGAAATACAGCCAGCTCTCCTGGATTCCTTTCCCCCTCATGTTATTCCCCCAGGGGATCCTACCCATCCGTTCCCTGAGGGAGTCAAAGTCTGCTTTCCTGAAGTCCAGGGTCCGTATTCTGCTGCTTACCTTTCTTCCCTGTGTCAGGATCCTGATCTCGACCAACTCATGGTCGCTGCCTCCCAGGTTCCCATCCACTTTTGCTTCCCCCACTAATTCTTCCCGGTTTGTGAGCAGCAGGTCAAGAAAAGCTCCCCCCCCAGTTGGCTCCTCCAGCACTTGCACCAGGAAATTGTCCCCTACGCTTTCCAAAAACTTCCTGGATTGTCTGTGCATCGCTGTATTGCTCTCCCAGCCGATATCAGGATGATTAAAGTCTCCCATGAGAACCAGGGCCTGCGATCTAGTAGCTTCCGCGAGCTGCCGGAAGAAGGGTCCACCTCACCCCCCTGGTCCGGTGGTCTATAGCAGACTCCCACCACGCCATCACTCTTGTTGCACACACTTCTAAACTTAATCCAGAGACACTCAGGTTTTTCTGCAGTTTCGTACGGGAGCTCTGAGCAGTCATACTGCTCCCTTACATACAGTGCAACTCCCCCACCTTTTCTGCCCTGCCTGTCCTTCCTGAACAGTTTATATCCATCCATGACAGTACTCCAGTCATGGGAGTTATCCCACCAAGTCTCTGTTATTCCGATCACGTCATAATTCCTTGACATCACCAGGACCTCCAGTTCTCCCTGCTTGTTTCCCAGGCTTTGTGCATTTGTATATAGGCACTTGAGAGAACCTGCTGATCGCCCCTCATTCCCAGTATGAGGCAGGAGCCCTCCCCTCCCAGACGTTCCTGCCTGCACTTCCTCACAGTATCCTGCTTGCCCACGTACCTCAGGGCTTTGGTCTCCTTCCCCCGGTTAGCCTAGTTTAAAGCCCTCCTCACTAGGTTAGCCAGCCTGCTCGCAAAGATGCTCTTCCCTCTCTTCGTTAGGTGAAGCCCATCTGCCCAGCACTCCTCCCGCCTGCACCAGATGTGGGGTGGAGAACAGAGCCGGGAGTTGGGGGGGGGAGTTGGAGCCTAGTACGTCATCAAGAAAGGGCACCCTACAATAACAAACCAGCCTATGCAAGGAGACGTGATCATAACTAGGGCCCTACCAAATTCCCGGCCATGAAAAACGAGTCACGGAGCGTGAAATCTGCCCCCCCCCAAATCTGGCCTTTTGTGTGCGTTTACCATATACTACATTAGACCCTATACATACTCATGGAGAAGACAAAACTGGGGGTCCTGACCCAAAAGAGAGTTTGGGGGGGGGCACAAGGTTATTTTAGGGGGGTCACGGTACTGCCCCCCTTACTTTTGAGCTGTCTTCAGAGCTGGGCGTCCGGAGAGTGGGGGCTGTTAGCCGGGCACCCAGCTCTGAAGGCAGCGCCCCCCCCCCCAGCAGCTGCGCAGGAATAAGGGTAACAGTACCGCAATCGCCCCCTACAATAACCTTGTGACCCCCCACAACTCCTTTTTGGGTCAGGACCCAACAATTACAGCACCGTGAAATTTCAGATTTAAAGAGCTGAAATCATGAAAGTTACAATTTCTAAAACCCTGTGACCGAGAAATTGGCCAAAATGGACCTTGAATTTGGCAGGGCCCTCAGGATAACAAATCCGAGAGACTCTAATAACAGACAGGGAGACACAGAGACCCTACAATAACAAACCGGAGAGACTGGCATACAATAATCAACCACAGAGACCCTACAATAACAAAGCAGAGAGACCGTCCTACAATAACAAAGCAGAGAGACCCTACAGTAACAAACCAGCATACCCAGAGAGACCCTACAGTAACAAATCAGAGAGATTCTATACTAACAAACAGGGACGCACACCAGAAACCCTACAATAATAAACCAGCGGGACTCTACGATAAACACACCCATGTCTGCAGACACACCCTACAATAGCCAGATCAGAGAGACTCTAAATAACAAACAGGGACACACAGAGAGACCCTACAGTAACACATTGGAAAGAGCCTACGATAAACAATCTGGTGTACACAGAGAGACCCTACAATAACAAACCGGAAAAACACCCCCCTCCCAATAGACTGGCCCATGTTCCTGGTGGGTGGGTGGCGAGTGCGGGCTGGGGGAGATCCATGGAGGGTGGTAGGTGAGGTCGGGTGAGTTTTCCGGGGGGAGGGGGAGGGTATGCAGGGAGTCCCTGGTTGCCATGACAGCTGGGGGGCCCCCCTCTGGAATCAGCGTTGTTCCTAAAATAATTTCCCCCCCATTCCCCCCCTCGTTTCCTGGATTAATTAATAGCTAGAGCTTGAGTCATCTCTGAGCAGCTGGAGGGATGTGGCTGTGTGAGAGAGAGAGACTCTGTGTGTGTGTGTGTGTGTGTGTGTGTGTCCCCCTGCCACCCTCCGTGCTGTGTGTGGGGGGGGGAACCTGGCCTTGAGCTTTCCGAGGCTGTTCCCCCATCATGGCAGAGTTTTCCCCTTCCTCAGAGCAAGCTGGTGCCAGCCACCACCTCCAGAGACTGGATACCGGGATGGATGGGCCCGTGGGTCTGATCTAACCTAGAGGAGGAGGGATGCTGGGGTGGATGGGCCCATGGTCTGATCTGGGGTGGAGGAGGCGGGATACCGGGGTAGATGGGCCTGTGGTCTGGTCTGGGGTGGAGGAGGCGGGATACTGCGGTAGGTGGGCCCATGGTCTGATCTGGGGTGGAGGAGGTGGGATACCGGGGTAGATGGGCCCGTGGTCTGGCCTGGGGAGGAGGAGGCGAGATACCAGGGTAAATGAGCCCATGGTCTGATCTGGCGAGAAGGAGGCGGGATACCAGGGTAGATGGACCCCTGGGTCTCATCCAAGGCAGCCATTTCTGTGTTATCATTTGAAAAAAAAAATATCCAAGGTAGTTACGCCTGCTGGAAGAATTAATTATTTAGGGGGAAAAAAATAAAAGCCATGTTCTGTGTAGGTGTATTGTCTCGGAGACGGGTTGTGAGATGCGGTGTTACAATGGGAGCTCACCCGTGCGTCTGGCGGGGGAAAGACATATATCCAGGGGCTGAAGAATCAGCTGTAAATCTAATACACAGACACACAGCAGGGCTCAGCCACTGCGGCCAGGACACACGGACACACGCACCAAATTTAGCAATGATTTCCGTGGACACCTGTGTGAATAGTGTGTATGCGAAAAGCTGTTGTGTTTCATTGTACCTGAGAGGTCGCTGTCTAATTAAGGGAAATCTCTAAAAATTATAAATCTGTAATAATTATTCTGCATAGTGGATAAAGGGTAGATAATCATTTGTCCGTACTGGGTTAATATTAGATGATGTGGGTTGTGTATAGAGAGATTTCTATATTCTCTTCTCTTCTATTTATATTTATTACTATAGGGTAGGTAATTATCTATACATGGAAATATTCACACATAACTAGGAATCTTATAAATTACTATCTGTAAGTGTATATATGAATTTAATATACATTCACCTTTGTACAGGCATATACACAAATAGCTGTGAGTACTGTATTACAATCAAAAATACATGTGTATATTTCCGTTGATAGCTATGAATAATGTCATCTTAATAGATATTAGCTATATGTGTATATGAATATCATATAATGTTCATAGGTATTATATGTAGAGAGAGACACAAAAATATACACCTCTATCTATCAGGGCTGTCAAACAATTACAAAAATTAATCGCGATTCACTGCAGTTTTAATCAATAAGAGAATACCATTTGAAATTGATTATAAATATTTTTGGATGTTTTCTATGTTTTCAAATACACTGATTTCAATTACAACACAGAATACAAAGTGTACCGGGCTCACTTTATAGGATTATTTTTTATTACAAATATTTGCACTGTAATAAAGAAACAAACGAACTAGTGTTTTTCAGTTCACCCCATACAAGTACCGTCATGCAATCTCTTTATGGTGAAAGTGCAACTTACAAATGTCGATTTTTTTTTTGTTACACAACTGCACTCAAAAACAAAACAATGCAAAACTTCAGAGCCTACAAGTCCACTCAGTCCTACTTCTCGTTCAGCCAGTCGCTCAGACAAACCAGAGATAATGCTGCCCGCTTCTTATTTACAACGTCACCTGAAAGTGAGAACAGGCGTTCGCATGGCACTTTCGTAGCCGGCATCGCAAGGTATTTACGTGCCAGATCTGCTAAACATTCGTGTGCCCCTTCATGCTTCGGCCACCGCTCCAGAGGACAAGCGTCCATGCTGGTGATAGGTTCTGCTCGATAATGATCCAAAGCAGAGCAGACCGACGCAAGTTCATTTTCATCATCTGAGTCACATGCCACCAGCAGAAGGTTGATTTTCTTTTTTGGTGGTTTGGTTCTGTAGTTTCCACAGCACAGCTTTGCCATTTTAAGACTTCTGAAAGCATGTGCCACACCTCGTCACTCTCAGATTTGGGATGGCACTTCAGATTCTTAAACCTTGGGTCATGTGCTGTATCTAGCTTTAGAAATCTCACACTGCTGCCTTCTTTGCATTTTGTCAACTCTGCCGTGACAGTGTTCTTAAAACAAACAACATGTGCTGGGTCACCGTCCGAGACTGCTAGAACATGAAATATAGGGCAGAATGCGGGTAAAACAGAGCGGGAGACCTACAATTCTCCCCCAAGGAGGGCAGTCACACATTTAATAGATGCATTCTTTTTTTAAACAAGTGTCACCAGCATGGACGCTTGTCCTCTGGAACGGTGGCCGAAGCATGAAGGGGCACACGAATGTTTAGCAGATCTGGCACGTAAATACCTTGCGATGCCGGCTACAAAAGTGCCATGCGAACGCCTGTTCTCACTTTCAGGTGACGTTGTAAATAAGAAGCGGGCAGCATTATCTCTGGTTTGTCTGAGCGACTGGCTGAACGAGAAGTAGGACTGAGTGGACTTGTAGGCTCTGAAGTTTTGCATTGTTTTGTTTTTGAGTGCAGTTGTGTAACAAAAAAAAAATCGACATTTGTAAGTTGCACTTTCACCATAAAGAGATTGCATGACGGTACTTGTATGGGGTGAACTGAAAAACACTAGTTCGTTTGTTTCTTTATTACAGTGCAAATATTTGTAATAAAAAATAATCCTATAAAGTGAGCCCGGTACACTTTGTATTCTGTGTTGTAATTGAAATCAGTGTATTTGAAAACATAGAAAACATCCAAAAATATTTATAATCAGTTTCAAGTGGTATTCTAGTGCTGTTTAACAGTGCGATTAAAACTGCGATTAATCGCAATTAATATTTTTTAAAGCGATTAATTTTTTTCAGTTAATCGCATGAATTAACTGCAATTAAATGACAGTCCTATCTATCTGTCCTCATCCACCCCATCCACCCCCTCTATCTATCTATCTATCCATCTATCTATCCATCCCCGTCCACCACATCTATCTATCTATCCATCCCCATCCACCACATCTATCTATCTATCCATCTATCTATCCATCCCCGTCCACCACATCTATCTATCTATCCATCTATCTATCTATCTATCTATCTATCCATCCCTGTCCACCACATCTATCTATCTATCTATCTATCTATCTATCTATCTATCTATCTATCCCCATCCTCTCTCTCTCTCTCTCTCTCTCTCTATCCCCATCCACTCCATCTCTCTCTCTCTATCTATCCCCATCCACTCTATCTATCTCTCTCTCTCTATCTATCCCCATCCACTCTATCTATCTATCTATCTATCCCCATCCACTCCATCTATCTATCTATCCCCATCCACTCCATCTATCTATCTATCCCCATCCACTCCATCTATCTATCTATCTATCCCCATCCACTCTATCTATCTATCTATCTATCCATCTATCTATCCATCCCCATCCACTCCATCTATCTATCTATCCATCCCCATCCACTCCATCTATCTATCTATCCCCATCCACTCCATCTCTCTATCTATCTATCCCCATCCACTCCATCCATCTATCTATCTATCTATCTATCTATCTATCTATCTATCTATCTATCTATCTATCCATCCCCATCCACTCCATCTATCTATCTATCCATCCCCATCCACTCCATCTATCTATCTATCCCCATCCACTCCATCCATCTATCTATCCCCATCCACTCCATCCATCTATCTATCCCCATCTACTCCATCTTTCTATCTATCTATCCCCATGCACTCTATCTATCTATCTATCTATCTATCTATCTATCTATCTATCTATCTATCTATCTATCTATCTATCCCCATCCACTCCATCTATCTATCTATCCCCATCCACTCCATCTATCTATCTATCCCCATCTACTCCATCTTTCTATCTATCTATCTATCTATCTATCTATCTATCCCCATCCACTCTATCTATCTATCCATCCCCATCCACTCTATCTATCTATCTATCTATCTATCCCCATCCACTCCATCCATCTATCTATCCCCATCTACTCCATCTTTCTATCTATCTATCCCCATGCACTCTATCTATCTATCTATCCCCATCCACTCCATCTATCTATCTATCTATCCCCATCTACTCCATCTTTCTATCTATCTATCTATCCATCCCCATCTACTCCATCTTTCTATCTATCTATCTATCTATCCCCATCTACTCCATCTATCTATCTATCTATCTATCTATCTATCTATCTATCTATCTATCTATCATAGAATCATAGGACTGGAAGGGACATCGAGAGGTGACCTGGTCCAGTCCCCTCACTCAAGGCAGGACTAGGTATTATCTAGACCATCCCTGACAAGGTAGGAAGTTTTTCCTAATGTCCAACCTAAACCCCCCGGCTGCAATTTAAGCCCATCGCTTCTTGTCCTGTCCTCAGAGGTTAAGAAGAACGATTCTTCTTCCTCCTCCTTGTAACTAAACAAACCCCAGTTTTTTCAATCTCCCCTCATAGCTCATGTTTTCTAGACCTTTCCTCATGTTTGTTGCTCATCTCTGGACTTTCTCCAGTTTGTCCACATCCTTCCTGAAATGTGGCACCCAAACTGAACACAATCCTCCAGTTGAGGCCTAACCAGCGCGGGGTAGAGCGGAAGAGTCCCTTCTCGTGTCTTGCTTACAACACTCCTCCTAATCCAGCCCAGAAGGAGGTTCGCTTTCTTTGCAACCGCGTCACACTGTTGACTCATATTTAGCTTGTGACCCACTCTGACCCCCAGATCCCTTTCCGCGGTGCTCCTTCCTAGGCGGTCATTTCCCATTGTGTGTGTGCGGCTGATTGTTCCTTCCGAAGTGTTGTACTTTGCATTTGTCCTTATTGAATTTCATCCTATCTACTTCCGACCATTTCTCCAGTTTGTCCAGATCATTTTGAATTTTAATCCTCTGCTCCAAAGCACTTGCAACCCCTCCCAGCTTGGTATCGTCCGCAGACTTTATCAGTGTGCTCTCTATGCCATTATCTAAATCACTGATAAAGATATTGAACAGAACCGGATCCAGAACTGATCCCTGCGGGACCCCACTTGTTATGCCCTTCCAGCATGACTGTGAACCACTGATAACTCTCGGGGAACCGTTTTCCAACTAGTTTTTCACCCTCCTTACAGGAGCTCCATCTAGGTTGTATTTCCCTCATTTGTTTATCTATCTATCCCCATACACGTCTTTCTTTCTTTCTTTCTTTCTTTCTTTCTTTCTTTCTTTCTTTCTTTCTTTCTTTCTTTCTTAAAACGTTAGCTGTGGGTGTATCTGAGTATAATATGATATAATATGAGTAGCTATATTCCCAACTTTATAATACGAGTTTACACAAGAATATAAAAAGCTATTAATATAATATTAATTATTAATAACTTACTAGCTATATGGGTATCCATGAGTATCACTATATTATTAGATGTGTGTATATATATAAGAATATACATGTATCTATTAATATAATATGATATCATTAATATTAGCTGTAACAATATCGATGAGTATCATAATAATCTTAGGTATTTATAGATGTGTATACACACAATGCGTGATGTATGTCTGTACTGCAATATAGTAGCTATCAGTGTATATCTAGTCATATAATATTCATATATATTCTCATAATATAATAACATGTTAATATGACGTATATTAGCCATATGTGGGTGTCTAGGAATATAATATTTTGAGATACACAAGAATAGACCCATATCTAGGCATAGATGTTAATGATGTTACATTAATAACATTACTTGTTACTCAATTATATTTGATCTTTTATAATATATTCCTAGATATGGGTCTATTCTTGTGTGTATATCCCTATTAGATTATATTCATAGCTATACACATATAGCTAATGTATAATATTATAGTACAATATAATTAGTATCCATGCTTGGATGTGTGGTATCTAGGAACATAATATGCTACAATATATATTGTAGTCTATAAATTCCGTGGTTCTTTCCCTTTTTTCATGTGCTTTGGGGTCTACAGGATCACCTGTATTGCTCTTAACCGGCTCCTAACACTTGCAGCTCTGTGTTAGGATAATCTACTCTAACCCAATCTCATGCTTCAGGGCTGAAGCCAGGCACCTGGAGGGGTCAGGAAGGATTTCTCCCCCCACTTCCCCCCTACCTGCCACCTTCCTCTGAAGTATTTGGGGTTGGTCAAAGCTGGAGCCAGGATACTGGCCAGTGGTGCTCTGAGCTAGCAAGGGGGTAGATCATCTGGTCACATCTCAATTGAATACCTGTCGCGGCAGGGGCCATGGGCATGGGTGAGGTCTCGGTTTCCCCTGTTCTTAAGAGTTTAGTTTCCTGAGCACTGAAAAGCTTTACTCTAACTGAAGATACAAGGTGGGCAAGGAAATATCTTCTATTGGACCAACTTCTGTTGGGGAGAGAGACAAGCTTTCGAGTTTACGCGACGGAGCTCTTCTTTAGGTTTTTAAGTGAAGTCTTTGGGCTCAGAACATGGGTGACTAGATGGAATTCTCTGGGCTGTGACTCAGGAAGTCAGACTAGATGATCTAAAGAGCTCTTAAACACTAGGAAACTATCATATTCATAAACACATGTAAATAAATAGCCTGTAATCATATATTTAGAAATAGACACATATAGCTCCTATATTACATTATATCCCTAGATATGTGTAGATCTAGGACTATAATATAATACGTAATATAATTAATACGAATTCCTAGTTGTATTTGTAGATCTAGAAATGTAATAGTCACAGATTTCTGTATATAGCTGTGTCCACATTAGATTATATTCTTAGATCTACACATACCTACCAGGATTATATAATACGCACCAGTATTTTCGTAGATCTAGGAACTCAGTACAATAGATTTCTGTGTATATTTCTGTAGCTATTGAATCTGTAAAATGTACGTCTGTATGTCCGGCTGTGAAATCTATCTCTATACTGGAGAGATCTCTGAAATATATAATATAGAGCTATGAAATCTATGATGTTCCCAGCTATATGGGTATGTGTCTGTAAAGATTTCTGTATATTTCTTAGACAGTGATGAAATCTATAATTAACCTAGGAAGAATCAGATTGTTGGGCATAAATGTAGATTTCACCCTATACACATAAACCAATGGGGAAAAAATTCTGTTGGTGATCATCGAAATTGGCAGATAGGCGAAGTAAGAAACTTGCTTATGAGAGTTCCCCTTGTGGATATTTTGATGTTCGATATTGATGAGTTTTAATGGTTTCAAAGCTTTAACTGTTTGCATCTCAACACCTGCTGCCGTTCAATAATTATTTATCTGGCTCCTTCCTTGCCTGACCTTCCCCGCAACCATGAAATTTTAAATTGATACAAATTGGGGGGGGGGAGGGGAGACGCTTAAAAATAAACAAGATGATTCCTCAAATTTGGAAAAAAGACATCCTGCCACACCTAGCTATAATATTCTTGGCTATAAATATATATGTCCGCATGGAGCTATGGAATCTGATTTATTCCTGGCTACACATGCACCTTTCTCTCTCTAGCGGTGACATCGGTATGTGTGGCTGGACATGTATATTTGTGCACACGGCTGTGAAATCCCTAAGATTCCCTGCTATACGTGTCTGTTTCTATAGGGGGCTGTGCAAATAATGTGCAATCCTTGGACAGATGTACACGTTCATTCCCCCTCACTTCTGTTGTGTATTAACACACTCACTCTTTAGCAATCCACAAACAATTCGCTCCCAAAAGCGGAGCAGGTTGCTAAGTAACTGCCGAGTTTCTATACCTATTACTTGTACAAACCTGAGGACTTCAATGCAAGAGAATTAATAGCTGTGGATATTACCGGTTATACGCTGTCTCCTGAACAAGCAGCCCACCCTCTGCTCTAACTGCTACATCCCACTCCTGTACCAGAGCCAGGAGAGAGCCCAGGAGTCCGGGCTCCCAGGGCCCCAGCTCTAACCATTAGGCCCCACTCCCCTCCCAGAGCCAGGGAGAGAACACAGGAGTCCGGGCTCCCAGCCCCCGCCCCCGCTGCTGTAACCCACGAGACCCCACTCCCCTCAGGTACTCTTTGCAGGCTGGGCTGCGCAGGTTGGTTTGTTATTGTAGGGTCTCCAGCTAGGGGGAAAGAAGCTACAGGCGAGGAGAAAAACTTTAGTGAGTCAAACCCCCTCCAGGGAGTAGGGCATTTTCTGCGGCTAGCACTGCCCTCTAGTGGCCATTTTCATCTCTGCAGTTGGAATTTTCACAGAGCAGGGGAGAGAACCCAGGAGTCCTGGCTCCCAGCCCTGCCTGCTCTAACCACTAGACCCAACTCCCCTCCCACAACCCGGGAGAGAACCCAGGAGTCCGGGAACCCTCCCCCGGCAGCAGGCTCAGAGGTCTGCAGAATGCATTATCCTTGCTAGTGGCCTCCCTTCCTGTTGACTCTAATGGTTAGGGAGAGGCTGGGAGCCAGGACTCCTGGGTTCTCTCCCTCGCTCTGGGAGGGGAGCGGGGCTGGTGGTTAGAGCAGGGGGGGCGGCTGGGAGCCAGGACGCCTGGGTTCTGTCCCCCGGCTCTGGGAGGGGAGCGGGGTCTGGCGGCCAGGGCAGGGTCCCTCCCCTTGCGCACCAGGAAGAAGGATTTTTCCCAGCCCTCACAGGGTTAACCCCCCCTCCCCGCCCCCTTTGGGTGCCCCACGGAGCTCGGGTTTCCGATCAGCTGATGGCAGCGCGGTGACACCCTTCCCCTTGGGCGCTGCTGGGGCGCCCTGCCCGGACCCACGGCCCAGCTCCCTCCCGCCGGGGGGCGGGGTGTCTGTGCGCCAGGGCAGAGGGAGCCCCCCAGGCTCCCACCAACCCGGGGATCGGGGGCAGGAGAAGCCAGGAGGCGGCGATGGACTTTGCCCCCGGAAGCCCGTGAGTGGAGAAGGCGGCTGTGCTGGAGTCTGGCAGAGGGGGTGGCCTGGGGGGCGCAGGGTGACGGGCCATGGGGGGCCAGCAGGGGGCGCTGTGGGGCGGGGGCGCTCTCCCCTGGCAGGCAGGGCCGGGCACTGGGGGGCGGTGGGGAGTGGGGCAGGGGGCTGGGCAGAGGGTGCTCTCCCCTGGCAGACGGGGCCGGGCACTCGGGGGGCGGTGGAGAGTGGGGCAGGGGGCTGGGCAGGGGGTGCTCTCCCCTGGCAGACGGGGCCGGGCACTCGGGGGGCGGTGGGGAGTGGGGCAGGGGGCTGTGCAGGGGGTGCTGTCTCCTGGGCGGGGAGCTTCTGTCTTTGGTGCCATGAATTATAGCAGTGACTCAGTTTCCCACTAGACTCTGAATTTATCTCCCCCCCCCCCCCCGGAACTGATTCCTGTAGCTTCATGAGCAGAAACTTTCCGTAAATATTGACATGGATGTTTTTATAAAGAGGAAATAAATATGCACTTCATGTGTTTGCTTCCATTCCCAGCTGTGGGATCTAGTGGTTCGAGCAGGGGGCTGGGAGTCCGGACTCCTGGGTTCTCTCCCCGGCTCTGTGAGGGGAGTGGGGTCTAGTGGTTAGAGCAGCGGGGACCTGGGAGAAAGGGGGGTTGTCTCGGGTGCAGAGCTGGTTGCTGTCCCAGGCTGGGGTGTGGGGGCAAGGGCGCGGTGGGTGTCTCTGGGTCTCATGGCCTCGGTGGCTGGTCGTGGAGTCGGTCGTTGGCGTCTGGTGCCGCTCTTTGGGGTCCTGGTGGCAGCAGGGGGAAGTCGTCAGAGCCCTTTGCCAGTGGCCCCCCCTTTGTGACCGAATCTCCTGGCTTCCCACCTGCTGGCTCGCAGGGGATCCAGTTCTCTCCTGCTTGCTAGATCCCTCTGGATCCCTGTACCGCCGAGCCCTCTGCATCCTTCCCACCCGCCCCCTTGATCCCCTCTGGAAACCTCTCCAGATCCCAAAGGATCCCTCCACCCCCACCAGATCCCCCTCTCCTGTCCCGGCCACGAAGCTTTCTTCTCCGGCTCCCCCAACGGACGGCGGGCGGGGTGCTGGCCGGTGCCCCCTTCCCTGCGGCGTCCACGGTCCTGGCCTTCTCATGCAGGCCCCTCTCTCTCTCCGGGGCTCGCTGGCCCGGTGGGAGCCAAACCCAGCGCCCTGCACTGTCTGCCTGCCCGTCCCAGCCATCAGGTCTCTCTCTGTGCCCCTGTGACGCTGTGGGGGCCCCTGTGGGCCTTCTCCCCATGGCTCCGTGGCCCGGCGGGGCTTGCTCCATACGTGGCTCTGTGGCCCGGCTCCAGCTTCTCTCTCTCTGGACCTGTGATCTCCTTGCCGGTGCTGCTGTGGCTCGTCCCAGGGGGCTCAGCCTGGTCCTCTCCGTGGCCTGTTCTGTGGCCTGGTCCAGCCTGTCTCTCTCCGTGGCCCCGTGTCTCTCCGTGCCGTGGTGTCCTGACAGGCCCTGCCCAAGCCCCTGGTTGTGTGTCTCTGCGTGGCTGCTCTCCGCGTCCGGCTCTGGCACGGGGGGCTCTGCTCCCCCTCTCGCTGGGCCGGGGTCTCTGTGTGGTCCGTGCTGTCCTGCTCCTCCTTGACTTGGTGTTTTTTCTTCTCTTCCCCCCTTTTGTCTGTCGTTCGCTCTCCCCCTCTGGCCCCCTCCTGCTCTGTCTCATTGCCTGTCCCCGCGTGCCCCCCCCGGTGGTCTCCCGATCACTGTCTATCCACCCCATCCACCCCCTCTATCTATCTATCTATCTATCCATCCCCATCCACCCCCTCTATCTATCTATCTATCTATCTATCTATCTATCTATCCCCATCCACCCCCTCTATCTATCTATCTATCTATCTATCTATCTATCTATCTATCTATCTATCTATCCCCATCCACCCCCTCTATCTATCTATCTATCTATCTATCTATGCTGTCCCCATCCAACTCTTGTGTGTCCCTCTCCCCCATTCACACCCCTCTCCCCGATTCACACCCCTCCCCATTCACACCCCTCCCCCTAGCCTCCCCTCCCCGTTGCTGTCTCTCTGCTGCCCTCTATAGGTCCTCCGCGTCTCCCACTCTGCACCAGTACTGCTGTCCTGCTCAATCGCTCCTCCACTCGCAGCTAGCCCCCCCCGCCCGGCAGGCAGAGTGCAGGTAAGACAGCCAGCCCCCCCCACTCACCCCCGGCCCAGCACATCCACTTCGGCCCCCCCCGCCCGACCGCCCCGGCACCTGCAGCTCCACGGCTTCCTCTCAGCCATACACCCAGCCTCTGCCCGGACTCCTGGGTTCTCTCCCCAGCGCAGGGAAGGGACTGGGGTCTAGTGGTTAGAGCAGGGAGGCTGGGAGCCAGGACGCCTGGGTTCTCTCCCCAGCGCAGGGAAGGGACTGGGGACTAGTGGTTAGAGCAGGGAGGCTGGGAGCCAGAACGCTTGGGTTCTCTCCCCAGCGCAGGGAAGGGACTGGGGACTAGTGGTTAGAGCAGGGAGGCTGGGAGCCAGAACGCCTGGGTTCTCTCCCCAGCGCAGGGAAGGGACTGGGGTCTAGTGGTTAGAGCAGGGAGGCTGGGAGCCCGGACGCCTGGGTTCTCTCCCTGGCTCTGGGAGGGGAGTGGGGTCTAGTGGTTAGAGAAGGAAGGCTGGGAGCCCGGATGCCTGGGTTCTCTCCCTGGCTCTGGGAGGTGAGTGGGGACTAGTGTCTAGTTCCCCTCTCCCTTTGCACCTCTCCTCCCTCCAGTCGTGTCTCACACTCCTGCCATCCTGCGCCCCCACACTGCTCCCCTGGGGAAGGGGAGGGGTATGGTGCCCCCTCCCCCAATGGGGGCGTGTTCTGTCGTGAGTGCTCTGGGTCTAACCTGTCTGTCTGTCCCTGTCTCTCTGTCTCCCCCCCCCGACCCCCCCAGGGATGATTTGGAGGGCGAGGACATCCATCAGTTCTGCTGCCCCGCCTCGGAGTGCAGCAGCCCGTCCTCTAGATAACCTGGAGGGGGCGCTGCTGAGACCTCCCCGCCGTGCTCTCCTGCAGCCCCCACGGCTTCACCCTCCCCGCCCGCCCCAGCGCCCGGGGTAAGGAGGGCTGGGGCCATTCCAGAGACGCAAACGCCCCCCGCCTTCCACCTAGCTAGAGCCAGCCAACTACTCCCCCACTTCTGTTTGACTCTTCACCCCCCACATTGCCTTACACCTTTCACCTCCAGCTGCTCTGACGTGACCTTTAGCTCCAAGAGTTTGATTTGACCTTTAACCCCCCCAGACGTGGTCTTGGCCTTTGACCCTCCGTTTGTTGGCGCGACCTTTGGCCGTGAGACTTTTGTTTGACCCTCCTGCGTTGGGTTTGACCTTTAACTTCCTGATCTTGACCATTCCCGCTCGCAGCTAGGGTTGTGTTTGGGCATGGCGAGCCGGTCACTTGACCAGTCAACAGACTCAATTGGGCGGTCGATTTTCCGGTCAAACCGTGTCAATCGACCACTCCAGCGGTGTCCTGTGGTTGATCAATTGCCTGGCTCAGCAGTATCAGGTGGTTGGTCAATTGATGAGTCCAACAGCGTCAATTAATTGGTCAGGGGACTGGCCCAGCGATGTCAATTGGTCAAATACTGTCAGCTGGCCGGTCAAATAACGTGAACTGGTCGGTCAATTGTTCGGTCAAACGATGTCAGTTGGGCGGTCAGTTGACCACTTATTATTTGACCACGGTCAAATAGTGTCACGTGTTCCAGCCGGAGTGGCGGCCAACCTTTCTGAGCGCGCCACGGTGCGACTCTTTCATTTCGTAGCGCTTTCTTTCTTTGCGTTTCGCATTGTACTGAGTGACAATAACGCGTCTGAGGCACTTGTGCGTGTGGAATTCGGCATTTTACGGCTACGCTCAGCCTATGGAAGCCCATGAAGTCTGATGCTTTTTTGGTTACTCTTCTAATAAGTAAACACATCCAAATATTGGACCTTTTTTTGATGTTATTTGACTGGCCAATTGACTAATCGTTTTTTGAACGTTCAAAACCCCAAAGCTAGTTTTGTTTGACCTTTCACCCCAACATCGGCTGTGACCTTTAACCTCATGCTGCTTGGGCATGGCCATTGGCTGCAGCATGGGGTTGACCTCTAACTTCTACTACTTGGACTTGACCGTTACGCCCCCGGTGGCTTGATATGATCTTAAGAACCCTTCGCTTTTTGTGGCTTGACCTTGACCCCTATATTGAATTTGACCTTTAACCTCTTGCTGCTTTGACTTGAATGCTAGCACCAAGAGTTTTGTTTGACCTTTAGCCCCTTGTAGAATTAAACTTTGACCCTCGTTCAGTTGTGTTACCTTTAGCTCCTAGTTTACTTTGACCTTTAGTCCCCAAGTTGGGTTTGACCTTTAACCTTCTGTTGCTTTGACATGGGTTTTAACCCCATAGTGGCATTGACCTCTAACCCCGTTCCATTTGCTTACCCTTTGACCCCTTCATTGACCTTTAACGTCCTTCAGCTTTGTTGTGACCTACAACCCCAATGCTGAGGTGGATCTTTAACTGCTCACGCTTTTGACACGAGTAGCTTTGTTTGACTTTTAACCCCCACCATTGGGGTTTGACCTCTCACCTCCTGTATGGTTGGGCGGAGCTTAACCCCATAAATTCTGTTCGCTCCTTATCACTGCACATTGCGGGTCAACCTTTGGCCTTCTGTGGCTTTGAGATGTCACAAAATCTCATGCATTTTCCCGACCTTCGGCCCCCATTCGGGTTTGACCTTTGCCTTCGAGCAGCCTTGTGATGACCTGCAACTCTGTGACAATTGTTTGACCTTCGGCCCATTTGGGTTTGACTCTTGACCCCTTTCCATTTCATGGCTGCTGATCTTTGGCCTCTTATCACTTGTGTTTGACCTTTGACCCTGTGAGGCTTGTTTTTGCCTGTGGGCCCCAGCAATTTGAGATTGACCTTCGACATCTTTAATATTGACCTTTAACCCCATAGGCTTGACTTTCAATCTCTGACTTTCAAGCTCCGCCCCCTCCCTCCCTGTCTACTTGATTTGACCTTGAAATGCCAGCAGGCCCCAGTTTGGGATTGGACCTTTGACTTCTGTCTACATTAATGACTCAGAATCCAGCCCTGTCCCCGTTGCAGTCAGGGAGTGATTTGGGATTGACCCCAGCGGGCTGAGATTAGAACCCAGCCCCTTCCCCATTGCAGTCAGGGTTTGACTCTGGATTGACCCCAGCAGGGTGAGATCAGAATCCAGCCCTGTCCCTGTTGCCGTCAGGGAATGACTCTGGATTGACCCCCGCGAGCTGGATCAGAATCCGGCTCTGTCCCCGTTGCAGTCAGGAGTGACTCCAGATTTGCTCTGGATTGACCCTGGTGGGCTGAGATCAGAATCCAGCCTTGTCCCCGTTGCAGTTGGGGGAAGACTCCAGATTGGCCCCGGGGGGCTGAGACCCGGCTCAGCAGCTGCTTTCGACTCCCTTGCGTCTCTGGAACGGACCCCGATGCCTCCGCCGCCCCCCCCCCAGCCCCACTCTCCCAATTGCAGTTTACACATTTTTCTATGCAGAAGCAGAAGCCTTAACTCCCAGCCCCCCCGCGACGCCCCCCTGCAGGAGGACAGCGATGGAGCTGCAGAAACCAGCCCGCCCGCCCCACCCCCAAAAATCTGGACAACCCCCCCTATGCTTCTACGGGGCTTCCGCCCCCCCCCCTTCATCATGGCCATGCCCTGAAACAAACGAACCTTTGAACGCTATAACGCTCCCGCCTGCCTCTCTGGATCTGTTTTCTGGATTTTGCTCCGCCCTCCGCCCTCCCCGTCTGGACTTGGTGCGGCCTCCTCATTTGCTTCGTACCTGCCCGAGGGCACTGGGATCGCAGGCTCGGGGAGTGCGTGTGCGTGCAGAGGATGGGAAACCTGGATCCCGGACCTGCCCCCCAGCCCCGCTCTTCAGGGCCTTGGACTGTGCCTCCCGCGGCGGGATTGGACGGGGCCGTGCTCATGCCGATGGGCGTCTGGAACTTTGTGTGTGTGTGGGGGGGGCGGGTGTGCACGGATCCGTGCGAAGCGGGTGTCTCTGGCACCTGTCCACCAAGCAGCCTGGATCCCCCCCCTGGGACCTGCAAATTGGAGGGGGGGGGGGTTCCCCAGGGTGGGGGCGGGGGCATGTGCAAAATGGGTGGCTTGCGCTGACCTGCCTGGCGCTGGGCGTGCAAAATGAATGTGACTTGGCGTGCAAAAGGGGGGTGCCTGACACTGCTCCCTCCCCCCGGCAGTCGTGCACAAGCCCACGTGCCATTTGCATGGAATGGTTGAGCGATCGATGTGCAAAAGGCTGGATGCTAATTGCCCCTGTGTGGGTGGGTGGAACAAATGTGATTTGCACATAGCTGATGACCAAAATGGGTGTGGGGGGGAATTGGCACACACCTCCCAAGCAGCAGGTGTGCAAAGTGAGTGTGTCTTGGTCTAATCTGCTGCTTAGCCAGGGTGCTAAATTATTGAGGCTGGTGTGCAAAGCAGGGGGGATTTGTGCTAATCTCCCAGCGCAGTGGAGGTGCAAAATGGAGGTAACTTGCACAGATTCCCCCCATTCTGGGTGTGCAAAACAAGTGTGCATTGCGCCGATCGACCGTGCAATGTGCAAAATGAGTGTGACTTGCACTGAATTCTCAGTCGGTCATCTTTCAAAATGGGTGTAATTTGCACTAATTTGTTGGGTCATCAGTTTGCAAAGCCGGGAAGGGGGAGAGGTGCATATGTCCCCCTGCCGCCAGCGGGCAGGCCAAGTGTGATTTGCACAAATCTGCCGTGGTGCAAAATTGCACTGGTTTCCCGTGCAGGCGGTTGGGCGTACAAGGTGGGTGTGAGTTGTACTAATCTGGCGTGTCCCCGATGTGCTAAAGGAGTGCGGTTTACCCTGATTGCTAACGAGGCAGCAAAATGAGTGTCGTCCGCATGAATCAGCCGTGCAGCCACAGAGCCGGGGGGGGGCGGGATTTGCACGGCTTTCCCCAGTGGTGGTCGTGCAAAATGAGTGTGCCTCACCCCGATGCGCCACCACGGCTGGCGTGCCAAACACGAGGGCTCACGGCCGAGCTTGTTCGCACCGTGGGTTCTCCAACCCGGGCACAAGTAATTTGGGGGGAGGGCAGAGGGGAATGCACAGGGATATGGACATGGGTGTCCCCCCACTGCGCCCCCTCCTCCCCATCTGCCCCATAACCCATCCCCCCTGTAAATATAACCCCAGGGGTCTTTCTACCAGCTGCTGTATGTACTGTACGAAAGGACGCCAGCTTTGTCTGGCAGAGAACCATGTGGAATAAAAGGGACCATGCAACCTGTCGCAGATTCTGTACCCCCTCTGCGCCGGATACCCCCCGATCCTCCCACACGCCAGCCTGATGGATAACCCCAGCGTTCACCAGCTCAGCTGGACTTGGTCTGCTTTGGCTGGGAGAGCTGCAGTAGGGGGCGCTCTCCCCTGGCAGGCGGGGCCGGGCGCTGGGGGGCGCTGTGATGCGGGGCAGGGGGCTGGGCAGGGGGTGCTCTCCCCTTGCAGGCGGGGCCGGGCGCTGCGGGGCACCGTGGGGCAGGGGGCTCTCCCCAGGCAGGCGGGGCCGGGCGCTGGGGGATGCCGGGGGCTGGGGGGCACCTTAGCATGAGACCTGAGGAGGATGAGACTGTTTCTGCAAGAGCTGGGCGTGAACCCTGGTGTCCGGGTCAAAGCCCAGCTCCAGTGATTTCATTTGGCCTCCTAAATCCAGCTGCCCCCACCCCAGAGGTGGCTGCATCTCAGTGCCGGGCGAGCCATCCCCGGGCAGTGTTATATGAGGCTGTTCCCAGCTGCCCCCACCCCAGAGGTGGCTGCATCTCAGCGCCGGGCAAGCCGTCCTCGGGCACTGTTATATGAGGCTGTACCCTGCTGCCCCCACCCCAGAGGTGGCTGCATCTCAGCGCCGGGCGAGCCGTCCTCGGGCAGTGTTATATGAGGCTGTTCCCTGCTGCCCCCACCCCAGAGGTGGCTGCATCTCAGCACCGGGCGAGCCCTCCCCTGCGGCGTTCTGTGTGGCGGTTCCCCGGCTGCCCCGCCCCAGGGATCGGCAGGGGTTGAGTGGTGGATGAGGCCGACCCAGCTGGTTTGGCCAGGCCATGGGTGAAAAACACCCCTCTCTGGGGTGGGGACTGGGGGACAATTCTGGCCTCTAGCCCTGGGAAGAGCCGCGAGCAGCAGGAGGTGCAGTACTGAGCATGACCACCGGGTGGCAGCACCAGACCAGCTCGGCTATAGCGCGACTGTCCGCAATGGAACCAACCAGAGCCAGGACGCCTGGGTTCTCTCCCTGGCCCTGGGAGGGGAGTGGGGGCTGGTCGCCAGGACGCCTGGGTTCTCTCCCCAGCTCGCGGAGGGGGGGGGGTCCTTTGCTGCTGAGATGCAGGCACTGGCTGCCTGGTTGCTCCTAGCATTTGCACACTCACATACTGCCCCCTCCCGGTCACACTTCCCCTTTCCATGGCCCTCTCACACTGATGCACAAGTGCGGGGGAGGGGTTCCGCACTGAGCCCCCCCCGCCCACTGCTCCTGAGCATGGAGATGCCCCCAGCCCCTGCGCTGCCTCCCCCCCACTGTCCTGGTCACCCCTCCCTTTGTCTCCCACTTCCCACTGCCTGGATATAAAAAGCACCTTGTTGTTGCCAGGCAACTCCACTCCCCATTGCTTGGCAACAGGTGGCACGGAAATGGGGGGGGGGGGGAGAGACAGGCCCCTTCGCCTGCCCTGCGTGGGGTCGGGGGAGGATGGGGCATGGGATCTGTGCACTACCCCCCCCGTGCAAACTTGTGCCCAATCAGACAGCCACTTAGGTGCAATCCCTCCCCCCAGGGTGCATGGAAATTGAGCAGTGGCATGACCCCCCCACTCGGGTGTGCAAATCCCCCCTTGCACACTTCTAGGAGTGAGTCAGGGGCACCCAGATGCCTCTGAGCTGCCCAGGCAGTGCCCAGCCAGTAGTGTTTGCATCCTGCCTTTGCACTTTTAGCACACCCACTCACATCTATTTGCACACACCCATGCCCCTGCATTCACACTTTTCGCACACCCAGGCACAAGCATACACAGCCAATGGTATCAGCATGTGCGCGCACACACACTGGCCCGTGCACCTTTTGTACCTCCATGCACAGCCAATGGCATTTGCACACCTACACTTACACTTTTTGCACGCTCACAAGGGTGCCCAACCCATGCTATTTGCATGTCTACATTTACACTTGGTGCAGGCCCAGTATCCTTGCATGGGCGTTTGCCTGCCGCCACATTGGCTCACACCTTGTCTGCCTTGGCACACCTGCTCACAAGCGTATTTCCTGGGTTGGCTGGGCCCAGGGGTCCGATCTCGGGGAGCGTGGCGGGGCTGGGACGTCTAGGCCTTGTTCTGTAGCGTGGTGGGGACGCTTGCACTCCTCATCAGCCAGAGGGGAGGGGGGTGAGCTTGTGGGGGGGTGCACAGCCCCCCCGGCCCCACACCTTCTGGGTCAGGTGCACTAGTGGAAGTAGGGGTGGCTGGAGGAGCGGCTTTGGGGTACAACCCCCCCCCCCCGAAGACAGGGGCTTGAGAGGCAGGAGGCCTGGGTGCAGAGGATTCTGGGAGAGGCATGATGAGCAAAGGGTTCTGGGAGACAAGGGTGAACACAGAGGATTCTGGGAGAGGGACAGACACAGGCGAGGGTGCAAAGGATTGGGGGAGGCTGCTGTGAGCAGAGGATTCTGGGAGGCAGGGGAGCACAAAGGATTCTGGGAGAGGCGCGGGAACAAAGGATGCTGGGAGACTGGGCTGAGCACAAAGGATTCTGGGACATGCCGGTGTGCAAAGGATTGTGGGAGAGGCGGGAGCGCAGGGGATTCTGGGTCTCAGGACACCTGCCCGACGAGGAACATAGGGGCGGGAACTAGGGAACACGACCTGCTCCCAGCTAGGGGACGGGGGGAGGGGAATGGATGGGTGGGGGGGGGCATGAGGTAAAAAGTAAAAACTACTTCCAGCACGCCCCCCCATTAAAAGTGTTCCAGCACCGCTGACAGGGAGACAGCGTGACCCCTCCCTGGGCCGCCCCCGCCAGGCACAGGGAGTGGGGCAGGGGGCGCTCTCCCCTGGCAGCCGGGGCTGGGCACTGGGGGTGCCAGGGCAGGGCTGGGTGCGGTCGCCCGGCCGGGCAGAGCTGGGAAGGGGAAGTGGCTGGTCCAGCCCAGAAGCTGCAGCTGTCGGGGTTGGGGGATCCCAGGCGGAAATAATGTCCCGCACAGCCCAGGGCGCAGACACAGCCGGCAGCGCGGGGTGAGCTCCTGGGGTGGGGCCGGGGGCTGGGGGGGGCACTCAGGAAACAGGTGCTGGGGACGTTGTTACTGGCCACGGCTGTTGTGTCAGCGTTACAGGCAGCCAGGACGGCGACTGTCTGCCGCTATTTGGACCAGGGATTACAGGTGGCTCGGACAGCGACTGTTCTTATGTGGTGGGAGTTACAGGCAGATGGGATGGCCATCGTTGCTGGTCGGGGGTTACAGGCGGCCAGGAGAAGACTGTCACTATGTGGCAGTGGGGTTACAGGCAGACAGGATGGCGAGTGTTGCTATGTGGTCAGTGGTTACAAGTGGCCAGGGCAGGGACTGTTGCTTTTTGGTTGGGGGTTACAGCCAGTCGGGATGGCGACTGTTGCTATGTGGTCGGGGTTACAGGTGGCTGGGATGGTGACTGCCGCTAGTCGGAGGTTACAGGTGGCCAAGATGGGGACTGTCAGTATTTGGTTGGGGGTTACAGGCAGCCAGGACAGGGACTGTTGCTATTTGATTGGGGGTAACAGGCGGCTGGGATGGCGACTGTTGTGACGTGGTCGGGGGTTACATGCGGCCAGGGTTGGGGCACATACACACTGTGTTTTTCCATGAGATCTGCTCTAGTTCATACAGGGATGTATTTGGGCCCTGCCATGGCCCAGGTTAGACACGTCGTATGGGTCCCTTCTGGCCTGAGAAAACACACACACACACGCATGCGCTTGTCCCCTCCAGCAGGGGGTGCAGGGACACACACGGGCAGTCCCAGCCCTGGTCATGGCGCCACCACCCGGTTGTGCCAGGCGCTGCATGTACCCAGATCAACTCTCAATCTGCCTTTCACTACAGATTTTGGGGGGAGGCCCTGGCGGCACCAGGGGGACCCAGGACCAACCCGGCTGACTCCCCACTGGGAACCTCCCTGGGTGGCTACTGACTTCACAGGGCTGGGCTGGTAGCCTCAGGAGTGGAGTGGGGTCTGGTGGTTAGGGTGGGGGCTGGGAGCCAGGACTCCTGGGTTCTCCCCCCAACTCTGCGTTCCCCTCCCCAGGTCTGCTGGTGCCCCTCACTCCTGATCCGCAGCCCCCTGCTAGTCCCCACCCCACCCACTCCGCAAAGGTGCTGGAGCCCCAATATCTCTGTGATTGGAAGGTACCCCCCCCAGTCATAGCCTGGACGGGGTGCAATGGGGGGGGAGACTGGCAGCTGCTGTGGGAGGGGACTCTGGCTGGCTGTGCTATGTAGGGGCTGGCGGGGGGGGGGCGGTGCTGGAAGCTGTGGATTGGAGCCGCTGTGGAGTGGAGGAGACAGGGATGGGACCCAGGAGTCCTGGGTTCCAACCCCCGCCCCCCCAGCTCTGCCCACTAGACCCCACTCCGTTCCCAGGGGACACAGGAGTCCTGGCTCCCAGAGTCCCCCTCTTCTCTACCCACTAGACCCCACTCCCTTCCAGGGGACCCAGGAGTCCTGGCTTTCCCATCCCCTGTTGTGCCTGAGTTTATGACCTGGCTTCTGGCTTCTGGCTTGGGGGGGGGGGCGGATGCAGTAGGGGGAGGTCCCCCCCCGAGCTACCCTCCCCCAAGTCCCCGTCACTCCTTCAACCTCCCTGCCTTTGCGTCACCATGGCGATGGTACCCAGCCCTCCGTCCTCCAGGATCCATAGCAACCCGGCACCCCCCCCCCCCCCGCCTGTCCCCATAGCAACCGTATCCCTGGCCTGCTGGCCTCATCAATAATTCCCTAGCTGTATAGTTGTTGACCATTGTGTAGGGGTGGAGGGAGGGTGGTGAGCCAGCCGAGGGGCTGTTTGTGTGTCTCCAGGGGTGTCTGTGTAGACATGCGTGCGAGTGGGAGTAGTCGTGTGTGTCTGTGCATATGTGTGCGTTTGCGTATATGTCTGGGGAGGGTGCACGTGTGTTTGTGTGTACACGCGCGTGTATCCAGGTGTTGGTGTGTAGTCGTGTGTACACGCGTGTGTATCCAGGTGTTGGTGTGTATGTGACTGTGGTTGTGTGGGTACACATCTGTGTGGTCATGTTGGTGTTTGTGTGTCTTTGTGTGTGCGAAGGCCTGTGTGCGTGTGTACACGGGTGTCTGTGTACACATTGGGGTTTGCGTGTACAACCTTGTGAGTGTGATTGTGTGAGCTGGTGTGTGTGTACGTGAGCGTGCACCAGTGGGGATGCCCTGTCTCTGTGGGCGTGAACGCGCGTGTGGGGGTGTGCGTGGTTGTGTCCAGCACTCTGGGTGTGTCCCTGTCTCTCACTCCCCACCCCCCACCCTGCTGGCTGTGGGGGGAGCGATGACCGCAGACCGTCACGCAAGAAACACAGGGGGAGAGAACCCAGGCGTCCCAGCCCCCGCTGCTCTGACCCACCAGCCCCCCCGCCCTCGCAGAGCCGGGAGAGAACCCAGCCCCCCTGGCTCCCAGCCCCCCTGCTCTGACCCGCCAGGGCCCCCCCCCCCCAGAGCCGGGAGAGAACCCAGCCCCCCTGCTCTGACCCGCCAGGGCCCCCCCAGAGCCGGGAGAGAACCCAGGCGTCCTGGCTCCCAGCCCCCCTGCTCTGACCCGCCAGCCCCTCCCGCCCTCGCAGAGCCCGGAGAGAACCCAGGCGTCCTGGCTCCCAGCCCCCCCTGCTCTGACCCGCCAGCCCCTCCCGCCCTCGCAGAGCCCGGAGAGAACCCAGGCGTCCTGGCTCCCAGCCCCCGCGGCTCCCCTGCCAGGGGGATTCCCCGGCGGGGGGCTGCTGTCTGGGCTGGGGGCGGCCCCAAGTCCCGGCTCCGCCTCCCGGCTCCAGCCCAGCGCCGGGGATGGAGGCGCCGCGGCGCGGGCCGAGCTGCTCCGGGCCCCGGAGCCGCCGCTGAGCCCCGGGGACCCCGCCCCGGCCGGGCCCCGCCATGTGGTGCCTGCGGGGCGCGTCCGAGCGGCGCCGGGGGCAGATCCAGCGCAAACTGCTGCACTGGTGAGTGCGGGCCCCGGGCCCCCCCGGCTGAACCCCGCCCCCCGGATCCCCCCGGGCCCCCCCGGCTGAACCCCGCCCCCCGGATCGCCCCCGGGCCCCCCCGACTGAAACCCGCCCCCCGGATCCTCCCCGGCTGAACCCCGCCCCCCGGCTCCTCCCGGCTGAACCCCCCTGGGACCCCCGGCTGAACCCCGCCCCCCGGCTCCTCCCGGCTCCTCCCGGCTGAACCCCCCTGGGACCCCCGGCTGAACCCTGCCCCCCAGCTCCCCCCGGGCCCCCCCGGCTGAACCCCGCCCCCCGGATCCTCCCCGGCTGAACCCCGCCCCCCGGATCCCTCCGGGCCCCCTCGGCTGAACCCCCCCGGATCCCCCCCGGCTGAAACCCGCCCCCCGGATCCTCCCCGGCTGAACCCCGCCCCCCGGATCCCCCCGGGTCCCCCCGGCTGAACCCCCCCGGATCCCCCCCGGGTCCCCCCGGCTGAAACCCGCCCCCCGGATCCTCCCCGGCTGAACCCCGCCCCCCGGATCCCCCCGGATCCCCCCCGGCTGAACCCCCCCGGATCCCCCCGGGCCCCCCCGGCTGAACCCCGCCCCCCGGATCCTCCCCGGCTGAACCCCGCCCCCCGGCTCCTCCCGGCTCCTCCCGGCTGAACCCCCCTGGGACCCCCAGCTGAACCCTGCCCCCCAGCTCCCCCCGGGCCCCCCCGGCTGAACCCCGCCCCCTGGATCCCCCCCGGCTGCACCCCCCCGGCTGAACCCCCCCGGATCCCTCCGGGCCCCCCCGGCTGAACCCCGCCCCCCGGCTCCTCCCGGCTCCTCCCGGCTGAACCCCCCTGGGACCCCCGGCTGAACCCTGCCCCCCAGCTCCCCCCGGGCCCCCCCGGCTGAACCCCGCCCCCCGGATCCCCCCCGGCTGCACCCCCGTGGGCCCCCCGGGCCCCCCAGGCTGAACCCCCCCGGATCCCCCCGGCTGAACCCCGCCCCCCGGATCCCCCCGGCTGAACCCCGCCTGAACCCCGCCCCCCGGCTCCTCCCGGCTCCTCCCGGCTGAACCCCCCTGGGACCCCCGGCTGAACCCTGCCCCCCAGCTCCCCCCGGGCCCCCCCGGCTGAACCCTGCCCCCCGGATCCCCCCCGGCTGCACCCCCCTGGGCCCCCCGGGCCCCCCTGGCTGAACCCCAGCTCCCTCCGGATTCCCCCCAGCTGAACCCCCCGGGCCCCCCGGCTGGACCCTGCCCCCCAGCTCCCCCTGGATCCCCCCGGCTGAACCCCCCTGGGCCCCCTTGGGGCCCCCCAGCTGAACCCCGCCCCCCGGATCCCCCCTGGCTGAACCCCGCCCCCCAGCTCCCCCCGGATCCCCCCGGCTGAACCCCCTGGGCCCCCCCGGGCCCTCCCGGCTGAACCCTGTCCCCCGGTTCCCCCGGGCCCCCCTGGCTGAACCCCCCTGGGCCCCCCCGGCTCCCCCCCAGCTGAACCCCGTCCCCCGGTTCCCCCCGGCCCCCCCCGGCTGAACCCCCCTGGGCCCCCCCGGCTCCCCCCCGGCTGAACCCCGCCCCCCAGCTCCCCCCAGCTCCCCCCCGACTGAACCCTGCACTCCACCGGCTCCCCCCCTGGATGAACCCCCTCGGCTCCTCCCCAGCTGAACCCTGCCCCCCAGCTCCCCCCAGATCCCCCCTGACTGAACCCCCCCAGACCCACTGCCTGAAACCAGCCCCCAAGCCCTCCTGGATCCCCCCGGCTGAACCCTACTCCCCCGGTTCCCCCCAGATCCTCCCCGGCTGAAGTCCTCTCTGGACCCCCTGCCTGAAACCCGGCCCCCCCGGATCCCCCTGCCGGAAACCCTGTCCCCCGGGCCTCCCCGGCTCCCCCCAGTTAAACCCTGCCCCCCCGGATTCACCCAGCTAAACCCTGCCCCCCCAGCTCCCCCTGGCTGAAATCCGGCCCCCCCAATGAACCCCCACCCCCCGGATCCCCCCCAGCTGAACCCCACCTCCCGGCTCCCCCTGCCTGAAACCTGCAGCCCTGGATCCCCCCAGGCTGAACCCCGCCCCCCCGGACTCCCCTAACTAACCCTGGCCCCCGCGGCTGAACCCCAGCCCCCTGGATCCTCCCCAGATCCCCCGCCTGAATCCCCCCCGATCCCCTGAATGAACCCTGTCCCCCAGTTCCCTCCCCCCCGCCTGAAACCCACCCCCTCCCACGGATCCCCCCAGCCCCCCCATCTGAAACCCACCCCCTGGGCCCCCCCGAATTCCCCGCTGCCCCTCAATTACTAACTGCCCCTGGCCCCCCGACTGCCCCCTGGCCCTGGCCATGTGGTGTCTGCCGTGTGCATGAGACTGGTACTGCCGGAAGGTAGGACAAGCCGCAACATTGGTGAATGAACCCAGCTGTCTCTGGGCCACCCCCCCAACTGCCCGCCAAGCCCCAGTCGGCCCCCAGACTCCCCTGGGTCCCCCGGTCTGCCCCCAGACCTGCCAACTGCCCCCTGGTCCTCCCGGCCTCCCTGTCCGCTCCTGAGTCCCCCATCTGCCGTCTGCTCCCGGACCCCCCACGCTGAGCTCCCCAGGCCCCTGACTGCACCCCCCAGACCCGTCTGTCATTGGGTCCCTGCTGCCCCCTGCTGGAGGGAATGAACCCTGCTCTACCTTTGTGTGGGGTGGGGTTCCAGCTCTCCGTACCCTTCCCGTTCCCCGTCACCCAGGCCTCCTAGAAACATGGCCGGGCCTCAGGCGCAACACAGGGCCCCCTACCCCCAGTGCTGTCCATGGACGCGCCCGCCCGGCGGTGCAATGCAGCCATCTCTGAGGCGGGGCGGCTGGGGAACAGCTGCATATAACGCCGCACAGGGATTGCATTGGGCAAGAGAGCATGAGGGTCTAGAGCAGGAGGTGTCATCTGGGTAGAGGAGGGCACCTGCATGCTCTGGGTTCTAGCTCAGTGTGTGATCTGGATTTTCTAGGATGAACAGTGGGCCAAGTTGTCTGGGCTCTAAATCATGATGCACACTCGATACTCTAGTGTGAACAAGAGAATGGTTTGCTGTCGTTCTAGACTGGGTCGGGCTCTTGCTGTTCCAGAGTCGGTGACCCAACAGGCAGCCTGGGTTCTAGATCAGGATAGGCCTGGAGCCGACAATACAGGCTGCTGCCTGGGCTCTAGACCAGGGGCAAGCTATTGATGTTCTAGAGTATGACACCGCGGCCAGCTGCCAGTGTTCTAGATCAGCTGGCACCATTGGTGTTTTAGAGACAAGCACACGGCAGAATGGCTGGGTTCTAGATCAGGATAGGCCTAGAGCTGGTAATACAAGCTGCTGTCGGGGCTCAAGACGGGGGCAGCGGCGAGCAATTGATGTTCTAGAGGGGGTGACACTGCAAGCAGCCAGTGTTCTAGGTCTGGTTTCGTCCTCAGTGTTCTACAGACAACCGGGCAGCGGATTGGCTGGGCTCCAGATCAAGACAGGCCACAGATGCCCTGGAACTGTCCGAACAAGATTCTAGACCAGGAGGGGGAAACCGGCTTCTAGAGCTAGCAGCTGCATGGGCTGTCTGGGTTCTAGACCAGACTGCCCTCTCTGTGCTCTAGAGTGGCCAGGACACTGGGGGCTGTCTGAGTTCTAGACCCGCCTGTCCGCTCGCTGTTCTAGAGTGGGCAGGTCACCGGGGTGTCCAGGTTCTAGACCAGCTGCTCCTCTCCATGTTCTAGAGTGGGTAGGCCACTGGGGATTTTTGGGTTCTAGGCCAGGCTGCCCCCTTGCTGTTCTAGAGTGGGCAGGCCACTGGGGTGTCCAGGTTCTAGACCAGCTGTCCTCTCCATGTCCTAGAGTGGGTAGGTCACTGGGGATTTTTGGGTTCTAGGCCAGGCTGCCCCCCTCGCTGTTCTAGAGTGGACAGGACATTGGGGGTTTCTGGGTTCTAGGCCAGGCTGCCCTCTCAGTGTTCTAGAGTGGGCAGGAAACAGGGGGTGTCGGGGTTCTAGACCGGGGTCTGGGCTCGCTTCCAAGGGGAAGGTGCCGGCCACTCACCCCCTGCCCCGTCTGCTCTCCCCACAGCGTGGAGGGGGACCCACCAGGCAGCGAGGCTGGGGCGACGGTGGACAGCCCGGGCAGCCAGGCACCGTACTGCTGCGGGGCCGAGCTGCCCAAGGCTGGGGAGCCCTATGACCTGGGGCCCCTGACCTCCACCGTCTCCGCCTGCCACCCCCCGGCCCCCGGGCTGCCCTGGGCCCAGCGGGCGCGGCTCCAGCCGGCGAGTGTGGCGTTGCGCAAGCAGGAGGAGGAGGAGAACAAGCGATCGAAAGCCCTGTCGGACAGCTATGAGCTCTCCACCGATCTCCAGGACAAGAAGGTAGTGTGCCCCGCGCCCCGTGGCCCCCCTGGGATCCGCCCCTTCCAGACTGTGTCCCCACCGTGGCCCTCCTGGGATCCCCCCCTTCCGGCCTGTGTCCCCCAGGAGCCTCACAGTCTGTGCCCCCCCCATAACCATCACCTCCTGGCCAGTGACACACCCCCAGGACCCCCCAGTCTGTGCCCCCCGGGACCTCCCCGGACGGTGATCCCTCCGCCCCCGGGACCATCATCTCCTAGCCGGTGACCCCCTGGAACCCCCTCTCCCAGGCTGCGACCCTCCCGGCACCGCATCCCAGGCTGTGGTTCCCCTTGGATCCCCTTGGCCTGTGCCCCCCCAGGACACCCCCTCCCTTCCTGTGGTCCCCCCAGCACCCACCTCTGGGCCTGTGCCCCCCCCCGGGACTCCCCTGGCCTGTGCCTCCCTTGCCACCTGTCTCCCCCCCCCCCCCGCAGGTGGAGATGCTGGAGCGGAAATACGGGGGGTACTTCCTGAGCCGGCGGGCGGCCCGCACCATCCAGACGGCCTTCCGCCAGTACCGCATGAACAAGAACTTCCAGCGGCTCCGCAGCTCGGCCTCGGAGAGCCGCATGTCCCGGCGCATCGTCCTCTCCAACATGCGCATGCAGTTCTCCTTCGAGGAGTGCGACAAGGGGCCCGGCACCGCCCCCTACTTCGAAGGCAAGCCGGCCTCCCTGGACGAGGGCACCATGGCCAGCGCCCGCCCCCACCTGCTGGAGCGCGGGGGGCTGCCCTACGGGGGCTCCTGCCGGGCCGGCCTGGACAGCGGCTCGCTCCACGCCTCCTCCGGCGACTTCTGCAGCGAGATCACCGAGCTGGAGGACTCCTTCGCCAAGCAGGTGGGGTGGGGACCGGGCCCCCGTGGGGCGGGGAGCTCCCTGCCCCCCACCAGGGACTGGTGGATCCCCCGTCCCCCCCACCTTAGCTCCCCCCGCAGAGGGACTGGGGGAATCCCCCCTCCCCCCAATCTTAGCTCTTCCCCGGGATCCCCCCTCCCCCCAATCTTAGCTCTTCCCCGGGATCCCCCCTCCTCACAATCTTAGCTCCCCTTCCTGCTCCCCAGGGTTCCCCCCGACTGTGGGAGGGACTTGTAGGGAGGGGAGGGGCTTGTATAGAGGAGAGGGACTAATAGGGCACTTGGCATAGGGGGAGGGGCTTATTAGGAGGGGAGGGGCTTCTGGGGAGGAGCTGGTATAGAAAGGAGGGGCTTATAAGGAGGGGAGGCACTTAGGCAGTTCGTCTTAAGGGGTGGGGCTTATGGAGAATTTTGCATAGGGGCGTGGCTTGTTCGGAGGGGAGGGGTTAATGAGGCAGGTCTGGTTAGAGGGAGGGGCTTGTACAGAGGGGAGGGGCTTATAAGGAGAGGAGGGACTTAGTTCCCCTTAGGAGGTGGGGCTCATGAAGAATTGTGCATGGGGAGGGGCTTTGCGAGGAGGGGCGGGGCATAGGGGGCGTGGCCTCTCCTCTCACCCGCCCCGCTGCCCCGGCAGGTGAAGTCTCTGGCGGCGTCGATCGACGAGGCCCTGAACTGCCACCCGCTGCCGGCGCCGGAGGGGGGGGGCCCGGCCCCGCTGGAGAAGAGCGAGTCGAAGGAGCAGCAGGGGGACAGCGCGGCCACCTCCTTCAGCGACGTCACCCTGTACCTGGACGAGGGGGTGCCGGCCTCCCCCCTCTCCCTGGAGCGGCCCCCCAGCTCGGAGACCCCCGAGCCCGGCCCCCCACCGGCCCAGCCCCGGCCCGAGTTCTGGGGGGCCCCGCAGCGGGAGGAGAGCCGGGAGAACGGGGCCGGCCGGCGCGGCACCCCCTGCCTGGAGTGCCGGGACTTCCGCCTGCGGGGGGCCCACCTGCCCCTCCTCACCATCGAGCCCCCCAGCGACAGCTCGGTGGACCTGAGCGACCGCTCCGAGCGCAGCTCGGTCCACCGGGGCCTGGCCTACGAGCCGGACAGCTGCGGGGGCCCCAAGCCCCCGCCCGCCCCCCCGCCCCCGGCCCCCTCCCCCCACCCCCTGCGCCACTACCGCCCCGAGCCGGCCCCGCCCCCGCCCCCGCCCCCCGGACGCCTGGGTCCCGAGCACTCGGATGGCGACAACGACAGCCTGCCGAGCAGCAGCAACTCCAACGAGACCATCAACTGCAGCTCGGGCTCCTCCTCCCGGGACAGCCTGCGGGGCCCCCCGCCCCCGCCCCCCCCGGCCCCCCCGCCCGCCGGCCCCGGCCCGGGCCTGTGCAAGCAGACGTACCAGCGGGAGACCCGCCACAGCTGGGACTCGCCGGCCTTCAACCACGACCTGTTGCAACGGCGTCACTATCGCATCGGGCTCAACCTCTTCAACAAGTGGGTGCCCCGGGGCGGGGAGGGGCTTCCTCGGGGGAGGGGCTGAGGGCACTGTTTCCCAGAATTCCAGTTGGAGGGAGGGTTGCCCCCCCCCGATAGCCCTGCCCTTCCCAACTCTGCCGGTGCCCCACACTCCCACCCCGCAGCCCCTGCCGGGGCATCGGACGGGTGGGGCCGGAGGCCTCACTCTCCGGTGCGGTCACTGATTGAATTGCTACTGAAGGACACAGCAGCTGCTTCCCAGACAGGGCCGTGTCTCCCCCGGCTGGGAAGCAGCCTTAGGGATCCAATTAGCCAGCTGGAGCCGTGACTCAGCCCGCGCCTCGGAAGCGGATCCTGCTCCGGCCGTTAGACCCTGAGAAGGGGCTCCTTCCTCCCGGTCCTGGAGTTCTCGAATTCCGCCCATGTTCCGGATCTAGAGCGCCCTGGAACCAACCCACCCGGGGGCTTTAGCGGGAGATTTTCCCGCTGCGGATTTGGGTGCTGCCTTGTGTTCTGGATCAGTTTATCTAGTCCGTTCTTGGCTGGCCACATCAATGAAAACACGATTGCATCTGTGATAGAGAGCCAAATTGGTCTCGAAGCCACTCTAGAACAGCAGTCGGTCTTCCTGGGTTAATGATTGGCTTAATCGTTGGCTTAGAACCAGCGTGTTCTAAAATGGCTCTCGAGTTGCACTGCTCTAGAACAGACAAATGCCCTACACTTTTGTTTTGCCTCAGGGCGACTGGCTTTCCTCTAGAGTGGCTGCATTATGGAATAGCATTGTGGGCTCCAAAGAATCCAGAACCACAGAGCCAGGATTCTGGATTAACACAATATAAACTCTAGGTGGTGTCTATATTGACTGTAATTTGTTCTGGAGTATCCCTTTTAGACTCATTGATGCTTCTACATAATCGGTCACAATAGTACCTGGGTTCTAGGTTAACACTGGGCTGTGCTTGAATATGCATAGCAGATGTACTGTGTGTTCTAGGTAACCCACAGCTGGCCAGACATGTCTGTCCCAGAACATAGTCTTGAACTTTTTCTCAAGACCTGCAAAAGCCCCCCTGAGATCCAGGTGTCCGGCACTCTTAGCTAAGCCCTTTGCTCTCAGCGGGCAATGTTTTCTAGAATGAGCACGTTCCCAACCTCTGATCTGGAACAGCAGTTATGCAGATGTTCTAGAACAACATCTTGTCTGCAGTGGTGCGGCTCTGGGAGGGCACTGTTCTAGATCGGTGAGCTCCTGTTGGAACTGTCAAAGAACGGTGGTCTTGAATGACTTGCTTCTAGAACAGCAATGATCTGGAATGGCCACATTCCTTCCAGAGGGGGACTGGCCTGTGTCTGGTCTGGTTCTAGAATGGCAGAGATCTAGCCATGTTCCTGGTTTCTCACCCCCCTCCCCTAGCGTCTCCTCTCCAGTTCCCATAGCCGTCTGCCCCAGGGAAGCGGTGTTCTAGAGGGTGGTGACTCTAGACCCTTTCTCTCCATGCCCACAGGAAGCCGGAGAAGGGGATCCAGTACCTCATCGAGAGAGGGTTCCTCTCGGACACGCCAGTCGGGGTCGCTCACTTCATCCTGGAGCGCAAGGGCCTGAGCCGGCAGATGATTGGCGAGTTTCTCGGCAACCGGCAGAAGCAGTTCAACCGCGACGTTCTCGAGTAAGGGGCTGCCGGGGGGAACGTCTCCAGCAGGGGATGTTCTGGAGCAAGGGGGGGCATGGAAGCCAGTACCCGGAGCAAAGACAGCAAGCACAAATTGATCTAGAGCATGTGATCTAGAGTAGGGTGTATGTGCTGTCTGGAGAGGAACAATTGTGGGCAGCCAGTGGGTTTCCGACCCACCTTCCTGGGGGCGGTGGAGCTCTGGCTTTGGGCGTCATCCCGCACATTCTCCCACGAGACTCTAGAGACCGCTGGAGCATGGGAGGGATCTCTGAGCAGCTTCTGGAGGGGACCCAGCACTGACCTGCCCTCCCCTTTCCAGCTGCGTGGTGGATGAGATGGATTTTTCCAACATGGACCTGGACGATGCTCTGCGGAAGTTCCAGTCGCACATCCGGGTGCAGGGGGAAGCGCAGAAGGTTGAGAGACTCATCGAAGCCTTCAGGTCGGTTCAAGAACCTTCCCAAGGTGCTGAGGGGCGGTCAGCTCAATCGCTGTGAAGTGTGGCGTTCTAGACCTGGGGCAGGCGTCGTATAAAGCGGCTGGCGTTCTAGAGCACTGACGCCTTTAACAAGCTCGGTGAAAGCCTGACCCGTTCTGGAGCAGGATTGGCCTTCTTGCCACACCAGAACCCACGGGGTGTGTGTGTGTGTTGCGGTTTAAATACAAGACAGACAAGGCTTTAAGCAAGCAAGCAGGCTGGTCTGCTGACAGGCTTCTTCTGCCTGTCAGCTTTTCCACCCTCTCTTTTATTTCTCTCCCCCCTGCTCCTACACAACACTCAGGGTGTGCCCTGAATGTTTTCCAGGTGCATGAACTCTACATGAACCCTTCAGGGGGGGTCAACTCAATCGCTGTGGAGTCTGGCATTCTAGACCCGGGGCGGGCATCGTATAAAGCGGCTTTTATGGGTTTTAGTCATGGGTTCTAGAGCACTGACGCCTTTAACAAGCTCGGTGAAAGCCTGACCCATTCTGGAGCAGGATTGGCCTTGTTGCCACTCCAGAACCCATGCGGCCTTCTAGAATACAGCCCATCTTGGTGGTCTGCTGGGATGTCCTGTAGAAGGCTACAGGCGTTGGTAGGGGCCTAGGGCGTGCCCACAGTCCATGTTCGAGATAGCTGCACCACATTCTAGAGCCTATTTTCTAGAACCCATGTTCTAGATTGATATTATTCCAGGATGTGCCTGTCCATCTAGAACAGGGTCTGTTTTGATGAGCGCCCCAGTGCCCTAGCAGGCCGGCTGCCCTGACATGCAGCCAGAGCTCTAGAGTGGGGCTGGCAGCGACTTAGCTGGAGAACACGGCCGGTGTTCTACACCGGGGGTGCTGGCAGACCGTGTTCTAGAGTGTGACATCACTGGCGGCGTTCTAGAACACGGCCTGCCTTCACCAGCATCGCTGGAGATAACCACACAGCGGGCGTTCTAGACATGGCTCTCGCAGGGCGGTCGATGAATCACATTTCACTCCAGCCATTCATTCCAAACAAATTAACTCGCTTAAAAAAACAAATCGCGAATCAGCTCCGTTTTAATTGCACTGTTAAATAAGACCAGAATGCTGATTTCCATTGATTATAAATAGTTTTGGGATGTTTTTCTACATTTTCAAATACGCTGAAGTCAAATAAACACAGAAGACACGTGGACAGGGCCAACTTTACGTTGTTGTTTTTGACTGGATGTTTTTCTCCATTTTCAAATATCTTGATTTTGATTACAACACAGAACGCAAAGCGCACAGGGATCACTTTTTAGGGTTATTAGTTTTGACTGCAAATATTTGCCCTCTACAAAAGAGAAACCAAATAACTGGTATTTTTCAATTCCCCTTGGTCCTGTCCTGTCATGCAATCTCGTAATGGTGCAAGGGCACTTTAACAAATGTAGAATAATCTTTTTTTACAGAACTGCACTCAAAACCAATGCAATGTAAAACTTTAGTGCCTACAAGTCCACTCAGTCCTACATCTCGCTCAGCCAGTCACTCAGAGAAACCAGTTTATTTACATTCACGGGAGATCACGCCGCCCGCTACTTATTGACAGCGTGATCTGAAATTGAGAATAGGCATTCACCTGGCCTGGTTGTAGCCTGTGTGGCAAGGTATTTCCGTGCCAGACTTGCTAAACATTCGTATGCCCTTGCATGCTCCGACCTGTAGCTCACGTTGTGATTGAAATCAATATATTTCAAAATGCAGAGAAATATCCCAAAATACTGGTAATCGGTGTTCTGGTCTTGTTGAAACCGCCGAGGAATCGCGAGTCATTCTTTTAATGGTCCGTCTGCCCTAGATTCTTGGCCGTTTGACTCGGTGGAAATCTCATATCTGCTCTAGAACAGGCAGGGATCTAGACCGGCTGTGATACGCCACAGGAGCCAGAGACCCAGAGCCTGATCATCTGCTCTAGAACAGGCCAGGATCTAGAATGCCAGGGTTCTGCAAACACCGCATCAACAGGGCATGCTTTGTTCTGGAGCATGCTGTGGAGGGCGATCTAGAAGGCATGCATGTTGGCGATCTAGAACACATGCATCGCTCTGGAATGTGGACGATGTTCTAGAGTGGTCTAGAAGGCGGTTCTAGGCTGCACTGTGCTGTGGTGGGGGAAGGGGAAGGAGGATTATTCACTCTCTGCTTCCCGGTGCAGCCAGCGCTACTGCGTCTGCAACGCCCCGCTTGTGCGCCAGTTCCGGAACCCAGACACCATCTTCATCCTGGCCTTTGCCATCATCCTCCTCAACACCGACATGTACAGCCCCAGCGTCAAGCCTGAGAGGAAGATGAAGCTCGACGACTTCATCAAGAACCTCAGAGGTAAGTGGGGGGAGGGGTGCTCGGGAACCCGTCGAATCCCCCGATGGTACCAGGATATAGCTGGGAAGGTACTTCGGAGGAAAGTAGCTAGATCCCTGGTCTAGAAAGAAACAGGATCCAGAATAGCTGGTTGACCGGGGGACTGTGAGCAGAGCTGCTCTAGAACCTGCCCCTAAACCCCATCGACATCCAGAACATGGGAGCCCAGGGCTTTGAGTGGCTGGGGCCTGTGCCAGATGAGATCTGTGCCTGGGATCTAGAACAGACGGGGGAATCCTCTGCTCTAGAATGAGCTGGGCTCTGGAACTGCCAGGAGTTGTGCAGGAGGTCCGAGAGGCCAAGACCTGGATCCTCCGCTCTACAACAGACTGGGATTTAGAACAGCTGTGATCCACACCTGGGGGCGGTGGGCTAGAGCCACCGGGCCTGGTTATCTGCTCTAGAACAGCTGAGAGCCACAGCGGGAGCCAGAGCCCCATCTGCTCTAGAACAGGCTGTGTGACGATGTGACTCAGCAGGGAGGGGGGAGTGTTGACCTGGGAATGTGCCCTGGGGATGGGAGACCTGAGAGCCTGTCACCTGAGCCAGGAGGGGGAGGAGGAGGTGACACCTCGGCCAGGAATGTGGACGGAGACTGCAGCAGGGAACCTGCTGGGTGGGTTTAGTTTCAGTTTGGGGCTGGGTGGAGGAACACAGGGAACCCCAGGGCTGGGTCTAAGTTCCCTGCTCCCCCAGAAGGACTTGACTGAGGGGTCCTGGGTGTACCCACAAGCTCTGTTTTGGACTGTGTCCCTGTTGTCCAATAAACCTTCTGTTTTACTGGCTGGCTGAGAGTCTCAGTGAATCCCAGGAAGAGGGGTGCAGGGCCTGGACTCCCCCACACTCCGTGACAACTGGTGGGAGCGGTGGGATTTACTGCACCCCGTGAACGGCGCTTCCTGCAGTAAGAGACTGGGGAGCAGTAAAACGAAGGGGAATTGACGGGGACCAGGCGTGCTGAAGATTCAGAGAGAGACGGTTTCAGGGGGCGGTTAACCCCTGGGAGTGTGTGACCAGAGAGAAGGACTTTTGCAGTAACAGGGTCCCCCGGGGGATTGCAGCGAGCGGTCCCAGGGGTGGAGGAGTCTGCAGCTCGACCCTGGCAAAGAGGTGGTGACCTCAAGAAGGACTGGCACGCTAAGGGCTTTTCCTGGAAACCGTGGAAAGCTGCCCGGCCTGCGAGTGGCCAGCAGGGAGGTGTACGCTAAACGCCTTAAGAGGGACCTGGTGGAGCTGTGCAGGCAGAGGGGGCTGCGCATCGGGAGGTCCACCAAGGAACAGCTGATTGCCCAGTTGGAGGAGAGGGATCGCTTGGATGACCCGATCCCTGTCCCTGAGGGAAGCCGCCCGGCAGACGCAGCGTGGGCCCTGGGGCCTGACCGGGCTGGGAGGGGTCAGACTGCTGCCGAGGACATCCCGAGACCCTTCCTACCTATGCCTGGGGGAGGGGTTGGGGGAAGCCCAGCGAATACCGAGGGCACCCTGACCCCAGCAACCAGCAGGGGATCCTCCCGGTGGAGCTCCCCATCCCTGGAGTGGAGGCGGCTGGAATGGGAGAGGGAGATGAAAATGAGGGAGCTGGAGGATCATGAAAAACAACGTCAACATGAGGAGAAACAACGTCAACATGAGCAGGAGGAGAGGGAGAGGGAGCGTCAGGAGAAGGAGAGGGAGCGTCAGGAGAAGGAGAGGGAACGTCAGGAGGAGAAACAAAGGCAGCATGAACTGGAGCTGGCCAGGCTGAGGAGCAGTGGGGCCCCGGCTGCGGTGAGTGAGAGGGGACCCAAGACTGCAAGGAGCTTTGATAAGTGCTTCCTGGCCCAGCGGAAGGAGGGGGAGGACACAGATAGCTTCCTGATGGCCTTTGAGAATGCCTGCGAGATGCACAGGGTTGACCCTGCAGACAGGATCCAGTTCCTCACTCCCTTACTGGACCCCAAAGCCGTGGAGGTGTACAGCTGGATGACAGGGCCGGAGGCAGGGGACTATGAACTGTTCAAACAGGCCCTGCTCCGTGAGTTTGGGCTGACCCCCGAGATGTACCGGAGAAGGTTCCGGAGTCAGCGTAAAACGCCTGAGGTCACCTACCTACAACTGGTCAACCGGATGCAGGGATATGCCCGCAAGTGGACAGCTGGGGCCCAAGCTAAAGAGGCCCTGCTTGACCTAATCGTACTGGAGCAGCTGTACGAACAGTGCCCTTCCGACCTGAGGCTGTGGCTGGTGGACAAAAAGCTCGAGAACCTCCAGCACGCAGGGCAGCTGGCCGACGAGTCTGTGAACAGTCGGTCAGGGGGTAGCCGGGAGGAGTCCCAAAAGGACAGCCCCCCCCCCCGATGCAGAGAGAGAGTCACCAGGGGGCCTCCCAGCGGGGAAATAGGGGGAACCCCCTCCCAAGGGGAACGCCTGGCGTCGGGCCCCTCCGACCCGCTCGAGGGGACCAACGTGACCTGAGCTGCTATCACTGTGGCCAGAGAGGCCACGTACGGTCCCAGTGCCCCGGGCTCAGGGACAGACTGAGCAGACCCAACCTACCCAGGGTTAACTGGGTAGGGACTCAGCTGGACGAGGGGCAGACGACCCAGGAAAGGGGGGCTACCAGTTTACCACCTGCTCAGGAGGGAAGAGTACCCCCGGCCAGCTCCGCCAGAGGGCTGGAGGCTCTGGACTCAGGGTGCTCGGTTTACAGGGTGGGCGCGGGGCTGTCCCTCTGGAGAGAGTGCCTTGTTCCCCTGGAGGTGGATGGGAGGAAGGTCAATGGATACTGGGATACGGGCGCGGAGGTGACGCTGGCTCGGCCCGAGGTGGTGGCCCCAGATCGGGTGGTGCCCAACACCTACCTGACCCTGACAGGGGTGGGCGGGACCCCATTTAAGGTGCCCGTGGCAAGGGTACACCTGAAATGGGGGGCCAAGGAGGGTCCCGAGGATGTGGGGGTACACCACCATTTGCCCACTGAAGTTTTGATGGGGGGAGACCTAGAGGACTGGCCAAGCAAGCCCCAGACCGCCCTGGTTGTGACGCGTAGCCAGAGCCGGCGAGGGGCACTGCTCCCTGACCTCGGGGAGGGTATCACACCGGAGGCGCAGGACCCTACCCTGGTGGGGGGAGGGCCGAGGGGCACGGCTCAGAGAGGCGGAGGCCTCAGACCTGGCCACTGAGGGGGAACCGGGCCCCATCCCTTCCCCAGCCGCTGAGTTCCAGGCCGAGTTGAGGAAAGATCCCTCCTTGCGGAAGCTCAGGGACCTGCCCGACCTCGGTGTGGGACGGACCATGAGGAGAGGCTGCCAGGAGAGGTTCCTGTGGGAGAAGGGGTTCCTGGACCGAGAATGGGCTCCCACAAGGGAAGTGGAGTCCTGTGGGATCAGGAGGCAGCTGGTGGTCCCCCAGAAGTATCGCCGCAAGCTACTGTCCCTGGCCCATGACATCCCCCTCGCAGGGCACCAGGGAATCCGGCGCACCCGGCAGAGGTTGCTACAGAACTTTTACTGGCCCGGGGTCTTTACCACGGTCCAGCAGTATTGCCGATCCTGCGACTCCTGACGGAGGGTGGGGAAGGCCTGGGACAAGGGGAAAGCGGCTTTGAGGCCTTTGCCCATCACAGAGGAGCCTTTCCAGAAGGTGGCCATGGACATCGTGGGGCCTCTCAGCAAGACGACCCGGTCGGGGAAGAAATACATTCTGGGGGTGGTAGATTTTGCCACCCGCTACCCCGAGGCAGTGCCCTTAGCTTCCATTGAAGCTGACACCGTGGCCGACGCTCCTGACCATTTTCAGCCGAGTGGGGTTCCCCAAGGAAGTCTTGACAGACCAAGGCTCCAACTTCATGTCGGCCCTGCTCCGGTGCTTGTGGGAGAAATGTGGGGTCCGGCACGACTGGGCCTCAGCTTATCACCCCCAGTCCAATGGGCTGGTGGAGAGGTTCAACGGGACGTTAAAGATGATGCTGAAATCCTTTATGAACCAGCACCCGCAGGATTGGGACAAGTACTTACCTCACCTGCTGTTCGCATACAGGGAGGTGCCCCAGGAGTCGACTGGATTTTCGCCTTTTGAACTGTTATATGGCAGGAGGGTGAGGGGCCCCCTGGACCTGATGAGAGACGAGTGGGAGGGGAAGGCCACTCCCGATGGAGAGTCAGTGGTGGAGTATGTCCTGATCTTCCGAGAGAGACTGGCTGAACTCATGGGCCTGGCCAGGGAGAATCTGGCCAGAGCCCAGAGGAAGCAGAAGGTCTGGTATGACCGCACGGCGCGGGCCCGTGCCTACGCCACCGGGGATCCGGTGATGGTTCTCATCCCCGTGAGAAAGAACAAACTACAGGCCGCCTGGGAGGGCCCTTTCAAGGTTGTCAAGCAGCTCAATGAGGTAAACTCTGTGGTGGAGCTGTCGAACCGGGCGCACCACCGCTGGGTGTACCATGTGAATATGATGAAGCCATATTATGCCAGGGGGAATGTGGTATTGGCCGTGTGCGGACAGTGGGAGGAGCAGGGAGATGACCCTTTAGTAGATCTATTCCCTGGGACCAGAGCTGGTTCCCCCCTGGAAACAATTCCCCTCTCGGATCAGCTAACCCCTGCCCAGCAAGCTGAGGTCAGGGGGGTGCTGCATCCGTACCATAGAATCATAGAATATCGGGGTTGGAAGGGACCTCAGGAGGTCATCTAGTCCAACCCCCTGCTCAAAAGCAGGACCCATACCCAATTAAATCATCCCAACAGCTGTTTTCCAACCAGCCTGGACGCACTAATCTGACTGTCCACCGGGTGCAGACCGGGTCGCACCCGCCGATAAGATGCTCCCCCTTCCGAGTCACAGGGAAAACTGCTCAGGACCTGGAAAGAGAGGTCCGGGACATGCTGGCTTTGGGGGTGATCCAGCCATCTGCCAGCCCTTGGGCCTTGCCGGTGGTGCTGGTCCCCAAAAAGGACGGGTCGGTCCGGTTCTGTGTGGACTATCGGAAGCTCAATGCCATCACTGTATCTGATGCCTACCCCATGCCCAGGCCGGACGAGCTCCTAGACAAGCTGGGAGGAGCTCGGTACCTCACCACCATGGACCTTACAAAGGGCTACTGGCAAGTGCCGCTGGATGCAGATGCCCGGCTGAAATCGGCCTTTATCACCCCTCTGGGGCTCTATGAGTTCCTGACCCTGCCTTTCGGCCTCAAGGGAGCGCCGGCCACCTTCCAGCGCCTGGTGGATCAGCTCCTGAGGGGGATGGAGAGTTTTGCCGTGGCGTATATTGATGACATCTGTGTCTTTAGCCAGACCTGGGAGGACCACGTGTCCCAGGTTAGACAAGTGCTGGACCGACTCCAGGGGGCTGGGCTGACTGTAAAAGCGGAGAAGTGCAAGGTGGGGATGGTGGAAGTATCTTACCTGGGCCACCAGGTGGGGAGCGGCTGCCTGAAGCCGGAACCAGCCAAGGTGGAGGGGATCAGAGACTGGCCCGCTCCCCACACCAAAAAGCAGGTCCAAGCCTTTATTGGGATGGCAGGATACTACCAAAGATTTGTGCCCCACTTTAGCGCCATCGCCACCCCCATCGCTGAGCTAGGCAAGAAGGGGAAGCCAGACAAGGCGGTCTGGACCCAGCAGTGCCAGGAGGCTTTCTGGGCGCTGAAGGAGGCTCTGGTCAGTGGCCCAGTTCTGGCAAACCCAGACTTTGACAAGCCCTTTGTGGTGTTCACCGACGCCTCCGACACGGGACTGGGGGCGGTGTTAATGCGGGAGGATGAAAAGGGGGAGAGACACCCCATCGTGTACCTGAGCAAGAAGTTGCTACCCCGGGAGCACCACTACGCGGCCATCGAGGAGGAGTGCCTGGCCATGGTGTGGGCCCTCAAGAAACTAGAGCCCTCTCTCTTCGGGCGACACTTCACCGTCTACACCGACCACTCGCCCCTGACCTGGCTGCACCAGATGAAAGGAGCCAACGCCAAACTCCTGAGATGGAGCCTGCTCCTGCAGGATTATGACATGGATGTGGTCCACGTGAAGGGAAGGGCCAACCTGATAGCGGATGCGCTGTCCCGGAGAGGGGGCCCCGAACTTCCCCAGGTCACTCGTCACAGTGACCCCGCTCAGTTCAGTCTCGAAGGGGGGAGAGATGTGACGATGTGACTCAGCAGGGAGGGGGGAGTGTTGACCTGGGAATGTGCCCTGGGGATGGGAGACCTGAGAGTCTGTCACCTGAGCCAGGAGGGGGAGGAGGAGGTGACACCTCGGCCAGGAATGTGGACGGAGACTGCAGCAGGGAACCTGCTGGGTGGGTTTAGTTTCAGTTTGGGGCTGGGTGGAGAAACACAGGGAACCCCAGGGCTGGGGTCTAAGCTCCCTGCTCCCCCAGAAGGACTTGACTGAGGGGTCCTGGGTGTTCCTGTTGTCCAATAAACCTTCTGTTTTACTGGCTGCCTGAGAGTCTCAGTGAATCCGAGGAAGAGGGGTGCAGGGCCTGGACTCCCCCACACTCCGTGACAGGCTGGGATCTAGAATGACCGGGTTCAGCACCAGAGGCCGCAGCCTCTGTTCTAGACTTGCCAGGGCTCTGGGTTGAGGAGGGGGACTTGTATGGTGTTTGGCCCCACTCATCGCCGGGTCCGTCTGTGCATCTTCCCCCCCCAGGGGTGGATAACGGGCAGGACATCCCCCGCGACCTCCTGGTGGGGATCTACCAGCGCATCCAGAGCCGCGAGCTGCGAACCAGCGACGACCACGTCTCTCAGGTCCAGACCGTCGAGCGCATGATCGTGGGGAAGAAACCGGTGAGCGGGGCGGGGTTTCCCGGGAGGGAGGGGCCTCATAGGGAAGGGGTGGAGCCCTGGGAAGAGGGCTTGGAGGGTGGGGCTTCTTGGAGGGGGGCATGGCCTGTCAGGGGAGGGGCTTTTCAGAGAAGGAGGCGGGGCCTCAGGGGAGGGGCTTGGGTGGGTGGGGTCTCACAGATGGAGGCGGAGCCTGAGGGGTGGGAGGGACCACTGGGGATGTGTAGGGGAGGAGCTTGATGGAGAAGAAGTAGCAGCGGGGAGGAAGGGAAGGGCCTTTTGGTGGCTTCTGGGGGTGGGACTCTTGAGTAGACTCCACCCCCTCTGGCCCCACTGACCTTCCCCCGCCCCACGCCAGGTGCTGTCCCTGCCCCACCGTCGCCTGGTCTGCTGCTGCCAGCTCTATGAGGTGCCCGACCCCAACCGGCCCCAGCGGCTCGGCCTGCACCAGAGGGAGGTGTTCCTCTTCAACGACCTGCTGGTGGTGAGTGGGGGTGGCCCGGATACCTGGGTCCCATCCTCATCTAGTGGGCTGGGGCGGGGGGAGCTGGGAGACAGGACCCCTCGGTTCTCTCCCAGCTCTGGGAGGGCAGTGGGGGCTGGTGGGTTAGAGTGGGGTGGGGCTGGGAGCCAGGACTCCTGGGTTCTCTCCCAGCTCCGGGGCGGGGAGGGGGCTAGAGGGCAGAGCCGGGGACTCTCGCTGACCCGCCCCCCCGCCCCAGGTGACGAAGATCTTCCAGAAGAAGAAGATCATGGTGACGTACAACTTCCGCCAGAGCTTCCCCCTGGTGGAAATGCACCTGCAGCTGTTCCAGAACTCCTGTGAGTGCCCCTCCCGCCTCGGACCCACAGCTCCCCGCTGCCCCCCCCCCCCCGAGAGAGCTGGGCCTGAGTCTCTGTGTCCCTGTCTCCCCCCCCCCCCCGCAGATTACCAGTTCGGGATCAAGCTCCTGTCAGCCGTGCCGGGCGGGGAGCGGAAAGTGCTGATCGTCTTCAACGCCCCCAGCCTGCAGGACCGGCTCCGCTTCACCAGCGACCTGCGGGAGTCCATCGCCGAGGTGCAGGAGATGGAGAAATACCGTGTGGAGTGTGAGTGCCGAGCGGGCAGGGGGCTGCGGGGCGGGAGTGGGGGGCACTGGCAGGGCTGGGGGGGCAGGGGGCTGCGGGGCGGGAGTGGGGGGCACCGGCAGGGCTGGGGGGGCAGGGGGCTGCGGGGCGGGAGTGAGGGGCCCCGCTGGCACCTGACCCCCCGCCGGCCCCCCACAGCGGAGCTGGAGAAGCAGAAGGGGGTGGTGCGCCCCAACGTCTCCCCGGCGGGGGGCCCCAAGGAGGCGGTGAACGGGACGCTGACCCGGAGCAGCCTGGAGGACACCTACGGCCTGGGCGACGGGCTGAAGCGAAGCGCCCTGAGCAGCTCCCTGCGCGACCTCTCCGACGCCGGTGAGCTGGGCCCGGACGCCTGGGTTCCTCCCCGGCGCTGGGAGGGGAGCGGGGTGTGGCTGGGAGCCCGGACGCCTGGGTTCTCGCCTGGTCCCCGTGGCTCCTGTTGGGGGCTTTGGCTCCCCCTGGTGGCAGAAAAGCCACGTGAGCTGCTCAGCCAATAGGAAGCTCCCTGGATGGGGGGGCGGGACGGTGGGCGTGGCCTGGCTGGGTTAACCCCCGCCGTGCTGGGGGACGGTGCTCGCTCGCTCTGCTTTGTGCACTCTCTCGCTCTCTCTCGCTGGGGGGTTACCTAGAGGCAGTTTTGCGGGGGGGGGGCCCTGTTGGGGGGGGCCAGCCTCGCTAATCCCTGCTGTTGCCCCCCTCCCCCCCCCCCCCGTGCAGGCAAGCGGGGCCGCCGTAACAGCGTGGGATCCTTGGATAGCACCATTGAAGTAAGTGGGGGGGGGCTGCGGTGCCCCCTCCCCCCCTGCCGGGTGCCCCCCTCTCCGCCTCCCTCTGCCTGTCGCTCCAGCTCCGATCCCCCATCGCCCCCAGGGGCCCCGCCAGGCGTCCCAGCATGCTCTGCTCCCGGCTGGCCCACCGGACACCCCCCCCTGCCCCCACCGCATTCCGCTCAGTTCCCAGCATGCTTTGCTCCTCCTGTCACGCCAGCTCCACCGGCTCCTTACATACAGATCTGACCCGCCCCCATTTCCGGTAGCCAGTGGGGGGAGGGGCTTGTACAAGTATGGTGTGCATAAAGGGGGTGGGGCTTGTAAAAGGGGTGGGGTTTATCACAGGGGGTGGGGCTTATAAAAGAAAGTGGGGGGAGGAGGAGGTGGGTCTTATGAGCGGGTGGGGGGGTGTCATAAAAGTGGGTGGGACTTATCCAAGGGTGGTTCATGAAGTGGGTGGGGCTTGTAGAAGGGCGGGGCTTCGCGGCCAGTGCTCTGATCTCTCTCTCTCTCTGTCTCCCCGCAGGGGTCTATCATTAGCAGCCCCCGCCCCCACCAGCGCATGCCCCCGCCCGCCCCGCTGGAGGACTACAAGGCCCAGGCCCGCCCCATCTCCAACTCCTCCTCCTTCCTGGGCTCCCTCTTCGGCAGCAAGCGGGGCCGGGCCCCCTTCCCGCTGCCCCCTGGCCAGGCCTCGGCCCCCTCCTCCCACCCCCCGCACCCACTGTCCCCGCCCCCCGAGGGCCCCTCCAAGCTGCAGGCCCTCCACGCCCAGTACTGCCACGTGGCCCCGCCCCCGTACCCCCAGCAGCCCCCGCCCCCCCAGCAGCCGGCCCCGCCCCCCCCGCTGCCCCCCGTGGCTGCCGCCCTGCCCCCCCGCTTCCACATGTCCTCCCAGCCCCCGCTCTCGGCGCCTCCCCAGAAGCAGACGCCCCCGGCCTTCCCCCTGGTGCACCAGCATTATACCCTCCAGCGGCCCGGGCACCAGAGGCGGCTGCACCAGTTGCCCCCCTCTGCCGCCCCCTCCACCCACCCCCCCTTCCCTCTCCACGGCCGCCAGCCCACCTCACCTCTCCCCCTCTACAGCCCGGCCCCCCAGCCCTCCCACACCTACCCCCAGCACCTGCCCCAGGGGGGCGGGGGGCAGCACACCCTCCACCGCCAGCCCCCCAAGCACTTTGTCTTCAGCCACCACCCCCAGCTGGGGCAGCGCGGGGGGGGTGCCCCGCCACCGGCCCCCCACCACGGCCCCACCCACCACCACCACCACGGCCCCACCCCCCACTCGCCCATCCCCCCCCACCCCTCCTACCCGCCTCTGCCCCCGCCCTCGCCCCACACCCCACTCAGCCCGCACTCCCCCGGGGCTCCCACCTCCCCGCTCCCCCAGCATGCCCCCCTGCACCCGGGAGGGGGACAGGGCAACCCCAACCCAAAATCCAAGCCGGTCAATAGAATTAGCACCATGGTCTGAGAGCCGTGCTGCAGGGGAGGGACGGGGGGCAGAGGAAACCAAGACAGAGGGGAGCCCCGATCCCTGGCAATCATCCCCCTGCCCTCCCCCAGCTTCCCAGGACCGGCGAGGGAGGAGTGACCAGATCGCGGCAGAGAATGGCCCCAGCTCGTGACAGCGCTGGATGGAAGAGTCCCGGAAGCTGCAGCTCTGCACAGATTTGTGCAGGGCGGGGACTGTGGCCGGGAGTGGGGCTGGCCCCTTAAATGAGGAGGAAGGCCAGGGTAGTGGATGCCCTATCCCTGCCCTGTTTTCCCCACCCCCCGGGGCCGCCGAGAATTCTGGGAAATGTACCCCCCCCATTGCACTAACTTTCATTGCACAGCCCCAGGTGGTCCGCTGCGGGGGAAGAGGGCCCCCTTTTCATTTGCACATGGCTTGTGAGTTGCTGCTGCTTGGCCTGTTATTTTTTTTTTGGGGGGGGAATCCCTGGGATATTGGGGAGCCAGATCTGGGGGGGCATCCCCCCCGTTCTTACCCGTGTCTGTAATAAGGGCTACTCCCGGCGGCAACCGTTTTCCCTCCCCCGAACACCTATTCTGTGATTTGCACTGACAGAGAACCCCTCCCTCCCCCGCAAGGCCCCCCAAACCTGCCCCACTCCCCGGTGCAGAAAGGGATCCCATGGGGGGAAACCCCATGAAACTCCACTAGCCCCCTCCCCATTTTCTGGGCCCCAGGGCTGTTTGTTTTGGGGGGGGGGCAGAGCCCTGTATGGAAACAGTCCCTATGCAGCATTATGTGCGGCTGTTGCCCCGACCCAGAGGTGGCTGCACCTCTGCCCCAGTGAATCTTGTGCACTTTATCCCCCCCCTTGCAAATACAATCTGTCCCTCCCCCCACTTGAATATCCCTCTGTTTCTGATGGGTGTCCCCCCAAAACACACAGCTGCGGGAGGGGAGAGGGGGCTAGGAGCCAGGACTCCTGGGTTCTCTCCCTGGCTCAGGGAGGGGGGGTTTAGGGAGGGAGAGTAGAGAGAAACTGAGGCAGAACTCCAGAGTCCTCACTCCCAGACCCTCCCTGGCTCTAATCACCAGACCTGCCCCCCCCACCCCCTTCCCAGATTTGGGGTGAGAACCCAGGAGTCCTGAACTAAAGGATTTCTGAAGCACCATAGCCAACGCTGTCCCCTTTGCCCCTCCACCTCAGGGTTGTGCACCCCAGTTTCTCTTGGGGTCCCCCCAATGTCTGGTCGCCCCCCAGCATGCACCTCCCCTGCCCCGGTACCCGCGTTTAATTGGTTTGTTGTACAGACCCCACTGTATATAGTATACATTATAAATAGCGGGCTGCGGAGCGGGGCCCCCCTGTGCACCCCACAGGCCGGGGCACCCCCGGAGTTCCTGGTTCGACATTGACGAGATGACCGTATTTTTGTTCCCCTGCCCCCCCAGTCCTCCTCCTTGTATATAAGAAACTGTACATTTGATGCTTCATAAATGACCGACTGTCCTTTCCGTGTTCAGCCTCTGGGGTACGTGTGTTCTTTACCCCGCCTCTGGGGGGCGCCGGGGGGCTGGGCAGGGGGCGCTCTCCCCTGGCAGGCAGGGCCAGGCGCTGGGGGGGCTGGGCAGGGCCAGGCGCTGGGGGGCATGGTGAGTCAGGGGGCTGGGCAGGGGGTGCTCTCCCCTGGCAGGCAGGGCTGGGTGCTGGGGGGCGCCATGGGGCAGGGAGGAGGGGTGGGGGGACACTGTGGGCAGGGGGTGAAGATGGCACTACAGAAGCCCTGTGGGTGTCGAGGCCCCAGGCTGTTGCTCCAATCCCCCTGGAGTTAGGGTGTGAACCCCGGTGTCCGGGCCCAAACCCAAGTCTGGCGAGGATCTTGTATTGCTGTATGGCCCCCCCACACCGTTTCCACGGGACATGAGAATCTCTTACACGTCCCATCCCAAACTGCGACATGGCCATTCCCTGCCGCCCCACCCCAGAGCTGGCTGCATCTCAGCCCCAGGCCAGCTGTCCCCATGTGGCGTTATGTGTGGCTGTTCCCCACCGCGCCTCCCCTCCCCAGAGCTGGCTGCATCTCAGCCCCAGGCCAGCTGTCCCCATGTGACGTTACATGCAGCTCTTTTCCCCGCCGCCCCGCCCCAGAGCTGGCTGCATCGGCCCTGGGACAAGGACGCCGGGAACAAGAACTTGTGACACCAGCTGGGCTGAGATCCCAACAGGCCTCGTTTCTCCCGTGTGTCCCCAACTGGCAGGGGAGGGACTGGGCTAGGACTGAGCTGCTGAGGGGTTGGGAGGGATTAAAGGGCTGGGGAAGGGGGAGGGGGACGAGCTAGGGGGCCGGTCTGGGGAAGGGGTACGTGTGGGGTGTGGTTGGGGGCTGGGGAAGGGGGAGGGGCAGGGGTTAGGGGGCTGGGAAAGAGGGCGGGATCTGGGTGTGGGAGGGGTTAGGGGGCTGAGGGGGAGGAGGGGGCGGGGCTGGGAGATGGAGGGGGGGTGGGCGGGGCAGGAGCCAGGTAACAGGGGGCGTGGTCTCCTTGCGCCCCGCCCCCTCCTCCCCTTCCTGTTTTCCCTCCCTGGGCGCACGCGCACTGCGGCCCTTTAAACGTGCGCAAGAAGTTCCGGCTCCCCCCCTCCCCGGGCCGCTGGCTCCCCTCCCCGGCGGAGGCGACAGGAATATCCCTCCGCCGCGGACTATTTTCTCTCCCTCCCGCCGCCCCTGCCGCCTCGCCGGGGGCCCGACGCCCGGCCCGTCCCCTCAGCGTTGGGGGGTTCTCGGCCCCGCCCGACCCGCCGGAGCCGCTCCCGAGCCCCTCCGGCCGCACCTTGGGGGACCCCCCCCGCGGCGGAGGGAGACGTCGTGTGGCGGCAGCGGCGGGCAGGCGCAACGAGCCCCAAGATGGCGGCGGCGGGCAGGCCGGGGGGAGCCGGCGGGGCCTGAGCCAGGGCAGGGGGGGGCGGCAGCCACCGGGCCGAGGAACGGGGAGTAGGGGCGCAGGGGGGGCGGCGGAGGGATCGCGAGTGGGAGGCGGCGGGTGAGGCGGAGGCGGCGGAGGCATCCGCGCGGGGCCTAGGCCGGCCACAGGCCTCGGGCTCGAGTAGACGCGGGGGGGGCCGGGGCGGGCATGGCCCCCTGAGGGGCGGGGGGCAGCCACGGCGCGGCGGCGGCGGGGCGGGCAGGACATGGAGGATCGGGCCCCCCCCGCCCGGGGGGAGGAGCCGCCCCCACCCGCGGCGGCTGCGGATCGGGCCCCCCCGCCACAGGATCGGGGCCCCGGGCGGGCCCCCGTGGCGGAGGATCGGGCCCCCGTGGCGGAGGATCGGGCCCCCGTGGCGGAGGATCGGGCCCCCAGGGGGGATCGGGCCCCCCCGACGGAGGAGCGGGGCCCCCGGCGTGCGTGGGAGAATCGGGCCCCCCCGGCGGAGGATCAGGGCCCCAGGGGCGATCGGGCCCCCCCGGCTGAGGAGCGGGGCCCCCGGCGGGGGTGGGGGGAGCGGGGCCCCCCCGCAGAGGAGCGGGGCCCCAAGACGGAGCGGGGGCCCCGGGGGGGGGCGGGACCCCGGGCCGGGTGGGGGGAGGGGGCGGGCGAGTGGGGGGCCCCCTGGCCGGGGGCCGAGGCCGAGCCCCCCGAGGATTTCCTGCCGCCCCCCGAGTGCCCCGTCTTCGAGCCCAGCTGGGCCGAGTTCCGCGACCCCCTGGGCTACATCGCCAAGATCCGGCCCATCGCCGAGAAGAGCGGGATCTGCAAGATCCGGCCCCCCGCCGTGAGTAGGGGGGCCGGGGGTCAGCGCCCGCCGGGGGGCGTGGGGGGGGAACTGGGGGGGGTCAGCGCCCGCCGTGGGGCGTGAGGGGGGAACTGGGGGGGTCAGCGCCTGCCGTGGGGCGTGGGGGGGATAGGGGGTCAGCACCTGCCATGGGGCATGTGTGGGGAGATGGGGGGGGTCACTGCCCACCACAGCAATGCCTGCCATGGGGCGTGTGGGGGCATTTGAGGGGTCCAAGCTAGTTCCCGCTGGGCGGGCCGACAGGCTACCATGAGGGGCATCGGGGGGCACCAGGGGGAAATGGGGGTAGTGCTGGGCATGGGGGGCCTGTTCTGCACAGTGTCTGGTGTGGGGGGCAATGCTCCCCATGGTGGGCAGTCGGGCACTGGTACCTCCCGTGCAGAGGAGTGGTCGGGGTGCCTGTGTCCCACTTGGCCCATGGGTCTCAGGCCTGGGGGCCATGGGGGGTAGGGGTGAAGGCTCTTCATGTGTAGGGGGCAGGGGTGCCATGGGGGGTGGCAGGGGGCCGCAGGGTCACGGCAGGGCCCACTGGAACAGGGGCTGCGGGGCACTGCATGGACACAGGGAGTGGGGGGCGGTGGGTGATGGTCCCCGCCAGCGGGGGGCGCTGAGGATCTGGCTGACGGGCCGGGCCAGCGCTGACTTGGCATCTGGTTGAAATGGGGTCATCTGGCTGGGCCTCCCCGCTCCACAGGGGCCCCCGCTGGCCTCAAGACCCTCCTGATCTCCTGGGGCTCTGGGATCTGTGGGGTCTGATTCCCAAACCCTCCTGCCCCCCACTTCCTCTGCTGGTCCTGGGCCGCGAGGTCATCAGCTCAGTGCCTGGGGATCAGGAGGGTGCTGGGGGGGGAGAATCTCAGATCCCCCGCCCGCCCCCCCCCCCCCCGCCCAATATCAGTGACACGTTCAATATGGCTGCCACGCTCCAGCCTTTGTCTGGTAAACAGTGTGTGGGGGCCTGACACCTAGAGTGGTCCTGCCCACGGGAAATCTGGGGAGCAGCCCCCCAACATGGGACCCACAAGCCCCCTTCCTCAACCCCCATCTCCCCCACATCGTTTCTTTTGTGGCTTCCTCTTCCATCCTCCTGGCTATTGTGATGGCTCTGGCCTGGCCTCTTCTCCTCCCAGACAGCTGGACACGGCTGCAAGTGGGCTCGCTGGGTTGGGGGGAGGGGATCTGGGGCTTGGGGGGGCACATCCAAAAGTGGGGGCTTCCCTGGGGAGGATCTTTGGGGCAGCTTGCTTGTCCCATCTCTCCCTGACCCTGTCTCAGTTGGATCTGGTGGGTGCAGGGCATTGGAAGGATAGGTTTGAGTTCGGCCTGTGTTAGTTTCAGTGGCCTGCATTTGTTTCGCTGGCCTGCGTAGGTGTGCATCAGGCATCAGATCCAGGGGCTGGGGTCCCCCCCCTTTCAGAAATGGGGGTGAGGGGAGCGATTGCCTGGCTGGGCTAGTGAACGCTGTGCTGGACTCCTGATGGCATTGGCTGTCGTCCCCTCCCCTGCCCCACTAAAGACCCTTGATTTGACCGTGGGAGTGGCAGGAGTGGCTCCCGCTGGTCACAGACCCAGGCAGCCTTGCTCTTAGATCTTGGGCGTCTGGAGAGAGACTTTAGGGTTATAAACTGGTATGTTTACCCCAGAGGTGGCTGCATCTCAGTGCCGGGCAAACTGTCCCTGTGCAGTGTTATGTGCGGCTGTTCCCAGCTGCCCTATCCCTACCCTAGAGGGAGCTGCATTCCCATGCTGGGTGAAATGCAGATATTTTGGGATACGGCTTTGTCTGGCCTTAAGAGTGCTAACCCTGGGGTCAGGGCAGGTGCCCCCTGGCACCAGATGGACTGGGATGCGAGAGGTGTCCAGTCTGCTCTCAACTGTCCGCCCCACTGAGCTCGCTTCCCTGCCCTGCTGGCGTGGAGGTGCGGGGTGGTCCTGGCAACAGAAGATCTCCTGCCCTCCACTGGAGGGGATGGACCCTGCTCTGTGTGAGCCCCAATCCTCTCCGTGGGGGCCCCCAGCCCAGCACCCCCAGGGCGATGAGCACACAAGGAGCTGGGCATGTCCCGTCAGAGGCGATACCCGGTTGGCAGAGGGCTGCCCCTGCGGACGGTACTTGGGAAGAATCTTGGGGGGTCTCAAGGCAGCGTTGTCTGCTCCAGCACTAAGTCTCCTCCATTTCCCGTCTCTCCCCAGGACTGGCAGCCCCCCTTTGCTGTGGAAGTGGATAACTTCAGGTTCACCCCGCGCATCCAGAGGCTCAACGAATTGGAGGTGAGCTGGGAGGCAGTGCCCGTGGTGGCTGCGGGGTGGCTGGTCCCCTGCTGCCCCGCCCCAGAGGTGGCCGCATCTCAGTGCTGGATAAACTATCCCAGTGTGGCGTTGTGTGGCCGTTCCCAACTGACCCACCCCAGAGGTGGCTGCATCTCCACGCCAGGTGGTACTCTGATGCCTTAGCTCTTGGCCTGAAAGGTCCCCCGTGACGGCAGTGCTGTTTCCCGGCTCCCCGTCCTTGCTGGTGGGGGCTGGGCAGGGCTGGAGAGGCGACACCCAGGTGAACAGCTCTGCTCCCCTCCCCGCCCCCAGGCGCAGACGCGGGTGAAGCTGAACTACTTAGACCAGATTGCGAAGTTCTGGGAGATCCAGGGCTCCTCACTCAAGATCCCCAACGTGGAGCGGCGCATCCTCGACCTCTACAGCCTGAGCAAGGTAGGGCTGGCAGCGCTGGCGGGGGGAGATGGCTGTGGGTCGGGGAGGGGTGCTGGCAGTGCCGGAGGAGGCACGGGTTGGGGCCATGGGTGCCGGCAGCTCTGGGGGAGTGTCCATGAGCTGGGGGCGCTGGCAGGGGTGCGGGTCTGGGAGGGGTGGGTTGGGGCCAGAGGTGCCAGCAGCCCCAGGGCTGGGGTCTGTATGTTGGCCTGGGGTGCTGCAGAGCTGGAGGTCAGAGGCTGGGTCGCAGTCAGGGGAGGGGGCCGGCAGCAATGGGGGGGAATCCATGGGTGGGGGGGGCGCTGAGGGCCGGCGGCTCAGGGCTCTCTCCCCACAGGTGGTGCTGGAGGAGGGGGGCTATGAGGCCATCTGCAGGGACCGGCGGTGGGCTCGTGTGGCCCAGCGCCTCGCCTACCCCTCTGGCAAGAACATCGGCTCCCTGCTGCGCTCCCACTACGAACGCATCATCTACCCCTACGAGATGTACCAGTCGGGGGCCAACCTGGTGGTAAGGGGAGCTGGGGCTGGCCTACTGGGCGGGACGGGCAGGATAGTTGGGGTCTGGTGGTTAGAGCGGGGACAGTGGCTGCGAGCCCGGACACCTGGGTTCTCTCCCAGGTCTGGGAGGGGATCGGTGCCAGGCTCTGTGGTGCCAGGCCCCGGGGAAAGCGCCCCGGCCGTCCCCCCTGGGTTTGGGCCCCACCCGGGGCTGGGGTCCGTTTGGGTGCTAACCCCCGTCTCTCCCCAGCAGTGTGACGCCCGCCCCTTCGACAGCGAGGAGAAGGACAAGGAGTACAAGCCCCACAGCATCCCCCTGCGCCAGTCTGTGCAGCCCTCCAAGTTCAACAGCTACGGGCGCCGGGCCAAGCGGCTGCAGCAGGAGGTGAGTGGCCCCCCGGCTGGCCCCCAGACCTCTGCAGGCCTGGGACGGACAACCAGCAAGTCTGCAGCAGGAGCCAGGACGCCTGGGTTCTCTGGCAGGGCTGTGGGATCCAGTTGTTAGAGTGGGGCAGGGGGCTAGGACTCCTGGGTTCTCCTTTCCACCTTGCTGTGTGGTTGGACAGGGGCTCTCCCCTCCCTGTAGGTCAGTTTGGTGCCTGTAAACTTGCAGGTGGTGTTATGCCCCACTCCTCTCCCAGAGGGGGGAGAGAACACAGGAGTCTTGGCTCCCAGGCCCCCCACTCTAATGACTAGATCCCACTCCCCTCCTAAAGCCAGGGAGAGAACCCAGGCGTCCTGGCTCCCAGCTTGCCCCACCCCTTTCTAACCACTAGGTCCTCCCGAGAGAACCCAAGAGTCCTGGCTCCCTCCTCCACTTCTCTTTGTACCTACCTGTTTGCCAGTAGCTGGGGGGGAACTTGAGGGGGACTTTGCCATCCTGCCCGCAAATCTGGAGCGGCCCATTGGTGCCACCCCCAGCCCATCGCTGACGCTGGTGCCCCCCACCCCCATTTTCTTGCCCTTTTGCAGGAGTCTGAGGCCTGCCCTGAACGTGCCAGCCCATCGCCTCTGGTAGCTGAGCAAGCGCCCGCGGCCTGGGTACATTCCTGGCATCTGTCCGGACCCCCTGCCTCGCTCTCTCTGTCCCCCCCGGTCCCCAGGCTGGGCCTGAGTGGGACCGCACCTCCCAGTAGGCCCTGCTCCAGCCCAGTGCATTTTGGGATACCTCACGCCCCCCCCCACCCTTTCCCCGGCTGTCCCTGTTTTCCTGCGCTTTCCTGGCCCATTCCTGGGGGGGGAGGGGGGAGCAGGTTGGGAGTGGGGGGAGCTGCAGCCCCGCCCCTGCACTGACTCTGCCCCTCCCCCCACAGCCGGAGCCCACGGAGGAGGACATAGAGAAGAACCCGGAGCTGAAGAAGCTGCAGATCTATGGGGCCGGCCCCAAGATGCTGGGCCTGGGGCTGGTGGCCAAGGACAAGACCCTGCGGAAGAAAGGTGAGGGGGGGGCCTTGCCTGGCTGTGAGTGCCAGCGGGGGGGGGGGGGCGCGGGGCGCGGCGGCCTGTGCTGACTCCTCTCTCTTCCCCCCAGACAAGGAGGGCCCCGAGTGCCCCCCCACGGTGGTGGTGAAGGAGGAATCCCCCGGGGTGGATTCCCGGCTGGAGCCGCCATCGCCCCGACCTTTCCTGGAGGTGAAGGAGGAGCTGAGGCACAGCCCGGAGCCCTGCACCAAGATGACTATGCGCCTGCGTCGGAGCCACGGCAACACGCAGTTCGTAAGTGGGGGGCCGGGACCCCCGAGGTGATTGGGCCCCCCTTCCCCTGGGCTGGGACCCCTAAGCTGGCTGGGACCCCCTGAACCGGCCGGGCCCCTGGATCGGGATCCCCGTGTCAGCTGGGACCCCTGAACCGACCGGGCCCCTGGATCGGGACCCCCTGAGGTGATCAGCCCCCCCCTTTCCTCCTGAGCTGGCCTGGCCCCTGGATCGGGACCTCCGAGCCAGCTGTGCCCCCCCTGAGCTGGCTGGTCCCCTGGGCTGGGACCCCTGAGGTGACCAGGCCCCTGTGAGCTGGCTGGGCTCCTGGATTAGGACCCCCAAACCGGCTGGGACTCTGGCATGAGACCACCAACTTGACTGGTCCGCACCCCAACCTCCTGAGCAGGCTGGGGCCCCTGAGCTGACCGGGCCCCCAAACCCCTGAGCTGGCTGCATCTCTGCATCAGTGACCCTGAACCCGCCCCCCTGAACCAGCCCGTGCCTGCCCCGGGGCAGGTGGGAGCTGGTGCCCCGTTCCCCGCACCCCGAGGCACCAGGCTCAGTGTCCCGTTCTCCGCACCCCAGGGGCGCCAGGCCTCGCCACCTGACGCTGGCGCCCCCCTGCCCCACAGATTGACTCCTACGTGTGCCGGATCTGCGCCCGCGGGGACGAGGACGACAAGCTGCTGCTGTGCGACGGCTGTGACGACAACTACCACATCTTCTGCCTGCTGCCCCCCCTGCCCGAGATCCCCAAGGGCGTCTGGCGCTGCCCCAAATGCGTCATGGCGGTGAGCGGGGCGGGGCTGGCTGGGCCCCTGGGGCTGATTGGGAGGAGGGCGGGGAACCAGCCTGGCTGGAACTTGTGGGACGGGGGACGGGCTGGCTGGGGGGAACTGCCTGGCTTCCCCAGATGCAGGCCCCGTGAGTCTCCGTGGGGGTCCCCACCCCTCCCTGGCCCTGACATTCCCCCCCGCCCCCGGCAGGAATGCAAGCGCCCCCCGGAGGCGTTCGGCTTCGAGCAGGCCACACGGGAGTACACGCTGCAGAGCTTCGGGGAGATGGCCGACGCCTTCAAGGCCGACTACTTCAACATGCCTGTCCACGTGAGTGCCCCCGCGGGCCCCCGGACGCCAGGGTTCTCTGCCGGCTCTGGGAGGGGAGTGGGAGTTAGTGGTTAGAGCAGGAGGGGGTGTGGCTGGGAGCCAGGACTCCTGGGTTCTCTCTCCAGCTCTGAGAGGGCAGTGGGCTGGGAGCCCAGACACCTGGGCTCCGGGGTGTGGCTCTGTGCCCATGCCCACCATTGCCCCCCGGCAGATGGTGCCCACAGAGCTGGTGGAGAAGGAGTTCTGGCGCCTGGTGAACAGCATCGAGGAGGACGTGACGGTGGAGTACGGCGCCGACATCCACTCCAAGGAGTTCGGCAGCGGCTTCCCCATCAGCGACAGCAAGCGGAGGCTGTGCCCCGAGGAGGAGGTGGGGACCCCCAGCTGGCCCTTTTGCCACCTTTCCTGCCCTCCGGAGCCCTCCAGTCCCTGCCCTGGGGCCGGATGGGGGCCAGCGCCCCATTCATTCACCCCCGCAGCCAGCCGGCACCCCCTAGAGGGAACAGGCCTCACGCCCCATTCCCTGACCTCCTGAACCATCCAGCACGCCCTAGAGGGGACAGGCCCCATTCCCTGAACCGTCCGGTGCTCCCTAGGGGGACGGGCCCTGTGTCCCATTCCCCACCCCGCACAGCCGGGCCCCTGGTGGCGTCTGGGAGCTCTGAGCCCCCCTCTCCCGGCAGGAGTACGCGGCCAGCGGCTGGAACCTGAACGTGATGCCGGTCCTGCAGCAGTCGGTGTTGTGCCACATCAACGCCGACATCTCGGGCATGAAGGTGCCCTGGCTCTACGTGGGCATGGTCTTCTCCGCCTTCTGCTGGCACATCGAGGACCACTGGAGCTACTCCATCAACTACCTCCACTGGTGGGGCAGAATGGGGGAGTGGAATTAGGGGTCACTTGGGCTGGTGGGGGAGGAAATGGGGGGACAGGTGCCTGGGGGGCCGGCCATGGTGTTGGCGGCTGCCCCCCTGACCCTGCGCTGTCCCCAGGGGCGAGCCCAAGACGTGGTATGGGATGGGGGGTTAGCAGCTGCCCCCCTGACCCTGCGCTGTCCCCAGGGGCGAGCCCAAGTCGTGGTACGGGGTCGGGGGGATGGGGGGTTAGCGGCTGCCCCCCTGACCCCGCGCTGTCCCCAGGGGCGAGCCCAAGACATGGTATGGGATGGGGGGTTAGCAGCTGCCCCCCTGACCCTGCGCTGTCCCCAGGGGCGAGCCCAAGTCGTGGTACGGGGTCGGGGGGATGGGGGGTTAGCGGCTGCCCCCCTGACCCCGCGCTGTCCCCAGGGGCGAGCCCAAGACATGGTATGGGATGGGGGGTTAGCAGCTGCCCCCCTGACCCTGCGCTGTCCCCAGGGGCGAGCCCAAGTCGTGGTACGGGGTTGGGGGGATGGGGGGTTAGCGGCTGCCCCCCTGACCCCGCGCTGTCCCCAGGGGCGAGCCCAAGACGTGGTACGGGGTGCCCTCGTTCGCGGCCGAGCACCTGGAGGACGTGATGAAGAAGCTCACCCCGGAGCTGTTCGAGAGCCAGCCGGACCTGCTGCACCAGCTCGTCACCCTCATGAACCCCAACACCCTCATGGCCCACGGTGTGCCGGTGAGTGCCCTGTGCTGTTCTGGCCCCGCCCCCTCTGACTCAGCCCCGCCCTCTGTGCTGTCCTGGCCACGCCCCCCACACTGCACCCACTCCTCACCCTCATGAACCCCAACACCCCCACGGCTCTCCAGTGAATGCCCTGGCCCCCGCCCCACCCCTTGTGCCACCCCCTCGCTGCCCTGGCCACTCCCACTGCCTGCCTGCCTGCCCCTCGCCACCTCCTCCCTTCCCTGGCCACACCCCATCCATGCCCTCTGCTGCCCCGCCCACTGCCCCCTCCAGCACGCCCACTGGCCAGTGTTAACCCGGCCCTCACCAGGCCCCCCTGCTTGCCTGCTTTGGCCACGCCCCAGCCACACCCCCTCAGTGCTGCTCACCTCACCTTGGTCCCAGCCCCCCCCTTCCCACTCACCTGGTCGCTCCCTCCTGCCCCCCCCAGGTTGTCCGGACCAATCAGTGTGCGGGAGAGTTCGTCATCACTTTCCCCCGGGCCTATCACAGCGGCTTCAACCAGGGCTACAACTTCGCTGAAGCTGTGAACTTCTGCACTGCTGACTGGGTGAGTACGCCCGGACGCCTGGGTCCTCTGGCCAGCTCTGGGAGGGGAGTGGGGTCTCGTGGTTGGGGGGGGAGGGGCTGGGAGCCTGGACGCCTGGGTTCCAATGATGACGAGCCCAGACGCCTGGGTCCCTCCCTCCTTCCCCAGCTGCCGGCTGGGCGCCAGTGCATCGAGCATTACCGCCGCCTGCGTCGCTACTGCGTCTTCTCGCACGAGGAGCTGATCTGCAAGATGGCCGCCTGCCCCGAGAAGCTCGACCTCAACCTAGCGGCCGCCGTGCACAAGGAGATGTTCATCCTGGTGCAGGAGGAGCGCAAGCTGCGCAAGGCCCTGCTGGACAAGGTGGGGGGCGGGGCTGGGGAGGGGGGGGACGTGGGGAACGTGGGACATTGGGGCGGGGCTGGGGAGGGGGGGGACGTGGTGGGGGAGCTCGGGGGTGGCGGGCACATGATCCGTGCTCACCCCTCTCCCCGCCCAGGGGGTGACGGAGGCGGAGCGCGAGGCCTTCGAGCTGCTCCCGGATGACGAGCGCCAGTGCGACAAGTGCAAGACGACGTGTTTCCTCTCGGCGCTGGCCTGCTACGACTGCCCTGCCCGCCTGGTCTGTCTCTACCACATCCACGACCTCTGCAAGTGTCCCAGTAGCCGCCAGTACCTCAGGTGGGCCACGGGGGTCCCAGGAGGCCGGGGTCCCCGCCCCGGGCCCTCCTCCCTCCGGCCACGGGGGTCCCAGGAGGCCGGGGTCCCCGCCCCGGGCCCTCCTCCCTCCGGCCACGGGGGACCCAGGAGGCCGGGGTCCCCGCCCCGGGCCCTCCTCCCTCCGGCCACGGGGGTCCCAGGAGGCCGGGGTCCCCGCCCCGGGCCCTCCTCCCTCCGGCCACGGGGGTCCCAGGAGGCCGGGGTCCCCGCCCCGGGCCCTCCTCCCTCCGGCCGGTATTTGGGGCTCCCTGCGGCCCAGCTGACCCTGTGCTCGCAGGTACCGCTACACGCTGGATGAGCTCCCGGCCATGCTGCACAAGCTGAAGGTTCGGGCCGAGTCCTTCGACACCTGGGCCAACAAGGTCCGAATCGCCCTGGAGGTGGAGGACGGGCGCAAGAGGAGTAAGCACCCGCTGGACGCTTGGGGTCCCTTGGGAGGGAGAGGGGGGTCTGAACCCACCCATGTGCCCCTTTCCTACCTCACCCCTCCTGAGTGCCGGCTTGCACCCCACTCAGACCGTTAGCCCCTGCTCCCCTCCCCAAGCTGGGGAGAGAACCCAGGAGTCCTGGCTCCCAGTCCCCCCGCCCTCCCCCGCTCTAACCACTAGACCCCACACCCCTCCCAGCTCCTGGAAGAGAACCCAGGAGTCCCGGCATCTAGCCCCCACTCCCCCCCCAGGCTGGGAGAGAACCCAGGAGTCCTGGCTCCCAGCCCCCCCGGCGGGGAGGGAGCCTGAGCCGTGTGTCATTGCAGCGCTGGAGGAGCTGCGGGCGCTGGAGTCGGAGGCTCGCGAGCGCAAGTTCCCCGACAACGAGCTGCTGCATCGGCTGAAGAGCTGCCTGGCTGAGGCCGAGCGCTGCGTCTCCGACGCCCTGGGGCTCATCAGCGGCCTGGAGACCGGGTGAGTGGGGGCTGGGCTGGATCGGGGAGCTGGACCTGTGCCCGCGCCCCTCCCGTTCCCAGACCCCCTGGTGGCGGGCGGGCAGGTCCCCAGGCTAACCCGGCCCGCCTCTCGCCCAGGGTGCCCGCCGTGCCGCTGTCGCTGGAGGAGCTGCGTGCCTTCCTGGAGCGCATGAGCAGCGTGCCCTGCGTCATGCACCAGCTGGCCGACGTGCAGGTGAGCGGGCACGGGCCACGGGGGCAGGCCCGGCTCGGGGGCCATGCAGGGGAGCCGGGATTGAGTGACTACCAGGGGGCTGCGTTTGGGGGGTACTCGGGACTGGCCCCGCCCCCAGGGGGGAAGATGGGGCTGTGGGGGCTGCTTTGGGAGTACCAGGGACCGGCCTTGCCTTGACTCCCCCCCCCCCCCCCCCCCCCCCGCCCCGACAGGTGGTGCGGGGAGGGGGTTCCCCAGGGGCGGGGCTTGGGGGGGTTCCCAGGCCCGGCCCTGCCCTGACTCCCCCTCCCCCCGCAGGCGGTGCTGGAGCGGGCGCTGGGCTTCCAGGAGGAGGCGCAGGAGGCCCTGCGGGGGCTGCCCGCCAGCGCAGCCCAGCTGCAGGGGCTGGTGGCGCGGGGGGCGCGGCTGGGTGTGGCCGTGCCCGAGACACGCCAGCTGGAGCGCCAGGTGCAGCAGGCGGCCTGGCTGGAGGAGGTGAAGCGGGCGCTGCGCTCGCCCCGTGAGCAGGTGCCCCTGGCTCTGGTGCGGGGCCTGGCCCAGGCCGGCGCCACCGTGGCCCCCAGCCCAGCCGTGGAGAAGGCCCGGGCCGAGCTCCAGGAGCTGCTGACCATCGCCCAGCGCTGGGAGGAGAAGGCCCACCTCTGCCTCGAGGCCAGGTGAGGGGCCCGGATGCCTGGGTTCTGGGGGCAGCAGGACCCCTGGGATCTCTTCACGGTTTTGGGGAGGGTAGCGGTTAGAGCCTGGGGGAGGTTGGGGGCCTGGACACCTGGGTTCTCTCCCCAGCTCTGGGAGGGGAGAGGGCACTAGTGGTGAGAACATGAGGCAGGTTGGGAGTGCAGACACCTGGGTTCCTTCCCCAGCTCTGGGAGGGGAGGGGGCCTGGAGATTGGAGCCGGGGGGCCTGAGCCATCCCCTCCCCCCCCCAGGCAGAAGCACCCCCCGGCCACTCTGGAAGCCATCATCAAGGAGGCGGAGAACGTCCCCGTGCACCTGCCCAACATCCTGGCCCTGAAGGAAGCGCTGGCCAAAGCCCGGGCCTGGATCGCCGACGTGGAGGAGATCCAGGTGAGCGATGAGGGGCTTTCTGGGGGGGGGTGGGGCTCTGGGCCGTGACCCGGCGGCTCTGGGAGGATCACAGGGTGAGGCTGTGGGGGGCGGCGCTGACCTTTTCCCCCCGCCCTAGAACGGGGATCACTACCCCTGCCTGGACGACCTGGAGGGGCTGGTGGCCGTGGGCCGGGACCTGCCCGTGCGGCTGGAGGAGCTGCGCCAGCTGGAGGTGCAGGTGGGCACGGCGCACTCCTGGCGCGAGAAGGCCTCCAAGACCTTCCTCAAGAAGAACTCATGCTACACCCTGCTGGAGGTGTGTGGGGGGCGGGGCTGGGGGGTGTCTATGGCTCCCGTGGGGCAGCGGCGGGGGGTGGTGTCTGTGCCTTCCATGGGACAGCGGGGGGGGGGGGCGGTTGTGGATCCCTCAGGGTAGTGGGGGCCGTGGCTCCCATGGGGCACAGGTGGGTCCCACGGGGGAGAGGGTGGTGTTTGGGGCTGTGCTGGCTGTGGGGAGGATGGTAGGTCTTGAGGGGGTTGGGGGGGGCGTGGGCCCCATGGGACTGGAGGGGCACGGAAGGCAGAGCCCAACCCCCTCTGCCCCCCCAGGTGCTGTGCCCCTGTGCGGACGCTGGCGCGGCCAGCCCCAAGCGCACCAAGTGGCGGCGGGAGCCGGAGCTCGGCCTCTACAAGTCGGACACCGAGAGCCTGGGGCTGTCGGCTCAGGACCTGCGGGACCCTGGCTCCGTGGTGAGTGGGCAGCAGTGGGGCCCGGCCCCGCCGGAGGGCGGGGAATGGGGCAGGGGGCCTGTCTCCTCTAGGGGCACCAGGAGAGACACTGGGGGGAGCGCGGGAGGTTGGGAGGCTGGGGTTGGCAGGGGGGACGGCAGCGGGCAGGGAAGGAAAGGGGGGAGGCTGGGGGTTGGCGGGGGGGGCCGGCAGAGGGCAGGGAAGGAAAGGGGGGGAGGCTGGGGCGGCCTGTGGGGGGGGAGTGGCAGGCTGGGGCTGGCGGGGGGAGCTGGCAGCGGGCAGAGAGGGAAAGGGGGGAGGCTGGGGGCTGGCAGGGAGGGAAAGGGGAGGCTGGCAGCGGGTGGGGAGGGAAGGGGGGAGAAGCTGGGGGCTGGCAGGGTGGGAAAGGGGAGACTGGCGGCGGGCGGGGAGGGAAAGGGGAGGAGGTTGGGGGCTGGCAGGGAGGGAAAGGGGGGGGGAGGCTGGCAGCAGGCAGGCTGCCCCCCCCCCCCCCCCCCCGCACTGAGCCCTCCCCGCCCCCGGCAGATTGTGGCGTTCAAGGAGGGCGAGCGGAAGGAGAAGGAGGGCATCCTGCGGCTGCGCCGCGCCAACGCGCTGAAGCCCGGCCCCCCCGCGCCCGGCCCCCCCTCCTGCGTGTGCGGCCGGCCGCCCGGGCCCGGCATGCTGTGCTGCGAGCTCTGCCGCGACTGGTTCCACGCCCCCTGCGTGGCCTGGCCCCGCCTGGGCGCCCAGAAGCCCTCGCCCGCCTGGTGGGAGTGGGACGCCAAGTTCCTGTGCCCACTTTGCCAGCGCTCCCGCCGCCCGCGCCTCGAGACCATCCTGGCCCTGCTGGTGGCCTTGCAGAAGCTGCCGGTGCGGCTGCCCGAGGGCGAGGCCCTGCAGTGCCTGACGGAGCGTGCCATCACCTGGCAGGACCGCGCCCGCCAGCTGCTGGCCTCGCCCGAGCTGGCCGGGCCCCTGGAGCGCCTGGCGGCCCTGCGCCAACGGCTGCACGGGGATGCCGGCGCCCTGCGGGAGACCAGCCGCAACGAGCAACCCAAGGTGAGGAGGGCTGGGCGGGGGGCGCTCGCCCCGGTCCGCTGGTGCCAGGCACGGGGGGAGGTAGGTCTGCCTTCGCCCCACCCCAGCGAGGGAGCCCCTGGGACCAGGCCCCCTAGATTTGGGTCCCCCGAGGTGGGGGTGGGGCCACATGCCTGTCTCACCGCTCTGTCCCTTCTTGCCCCCCGCAGCTCTCCCTGGAGAACGGGGACGCCCCGTCGCCGGAGAAGATGGGACCCTTCACCTCTGGTAACACGCCCCATATCTGCTCTGCACCGGGGTTGGGGTAGAGGGAGGGGAGGGTCCGGGGTGCGGGGGGGGCTGGAGCTGGTACTGAGGGGACGGTGTGTGGCATGAAGGGAGACAGAGGGAGGGATTTAGTGGGGGGCAGCAGCTGGCACTGAAGGCGCGGGGGGGGCAGGGCGGAGGGAGGGAGGGAGGGGGCGCTGAGGGTGCAGTGGGGATTGCAGGCTGGCCCCATCCCCCCTCACTGCCCCCTCGCCCCCCAGACCTGGAGGCACTGGGCGCGGCGTTGGCACGGCTGCAGGGCCCGGTGCTGGAGCTGCCCGAGGGGCCGCGGCGGGCACTGGAGGAGCTGCTCCTGGAGGGCGACCTGCTGGAGGTGACGCTGGACGAGGGGCAGAGCCTCTGGAGGCTGCTGCAGGCTGCCCGGGCGCCCCCCGTTGACACCTTCCGCCATCTGCTGGAGGTGAGGGGCACCGGCAGAGCTGGGGGGACTGGGCTGGGCCAGCAGGGGCTGTGGGTCAGGCGTGAGAAGCACCGGCAGAGCTGGGGGGCAGGGCTGGGCTGGCAGGAGGCTGTGGGTCGGGAGTGAGGGGCACAGGCAGGGCCAGGGGAGGTTGTGGGTCAGGAGTGAGGGGTACGGCTGGGCTGGCAGGGGGCTGTGGGTTGGGAGTGAGGGGCACCGGCAGGGCCAGGGGAGGTTGTGGGTCGGGAGTGAGGGGTACGGCTGGGCTGGCAGGGGGCTGTGGGTCGGGAGTGAGGGGCACTGGCAGGGCCGGGGGAGGTTGCGGGTCGGGATGAGGGGCACCGGCAGGGCTGGGGGGAGCCTGGGGCTGCAGGGGGTCCACGTCCGGCTGACGTTCCCTGTCGCCCCCAGCTGGAGCAGGCGGAGCGGCGTGGGGCCCGGGGCCGGGATGCCGAGCGACGCCGGAAGCGCCGGGCTGAGCGGGGGGAGCTGCCCCCCCTACCGAAGGAGGAGTTAGAGCCAAAGAGGAGCCGGGAGAGCGAGCCCCCCGATGTGGCCCCCCCCGGGACCGACACCGACCACAGCCAGAACGGTGTCGGGGTGAGATTTGGGCACTTGGGGGTGCGCCTGGGGCTGTGGGAGGGGGTTTTGTTTGCCATGGGGGCCTGTGGGGCTGGGGTCCCCCCTGACCCTCTGGGCTGGAATCTCCTGATCCTACTGGGGGGGCTCCGTGGGGTCCCCCGACTCTCGCTAACCCCCCTCCCCTGTTGTCCCCACAGCAGTTGTGACGCCGGCCCCCTCCTCCGGACCGGACGGCTGACTTGATGGCGCCCTAACTGGGGGGGGACCGGGGGGCGGAGCTGACCCCCCCCAGGACGCTCCCCACCGGGGGACCCCGGGCCGGACTCTGCCCAGTGATGTAATTATTTTACGTTATCCTTCCTTTTGTATCATGGATACCTCGGCGCAGAGATGGGGAGTGGGGGGATCTCGCTGACACCCCCGCCGGAGCCAGGGGGCGCCGCCCCCCAGAACTGTGCCCCTCCGGATTCACCATGGACGTCTCGGGGCACCCCCGAGATACCAGCACAGCCAGATCGGCCGGACCAGCGCCCTGCACTGGTTGGACTTACTCTGGGGGGGACAGATTCCCCCCCCACACACACACACACTGCAGCCCTGCCCCCCTCTCCCCCGGAGCTGCACAGCTGCCTCTCCAGCCCGGGATGGGTTTTTTATAGGAATTGGGGGAACCACTTTGGGGTTTTTCGGGGGGGTTGTGAGGGGGGCAGCAGGGCTGGGGGGCGGAACCTGGTCTGTTTCCAGCCCGCCCCACAACACCCCTTAGGGGCCCAGCCCTGACACTAAACCTCTCTCTCTCTTTTTAGTGTTCCTATCACTGTCTATGGGGGGGTGGGGGGGGCGTTATTGTATTATGATTTTTTTATTATTATTAAACTTTGGAGGCTAATGGAGCTGTTTGGGGGGCTCCCGGGGGGCCCCCAGAGCTGGCTGCATTTCGGCGCCTCATCCCTGTGCTGCGTTTTATGGGGCTGTTCCCCAGTAGCCCCAGAGCTGGTCAGCCGCCTCCCAATTCCGGGAATCTGTTTACTTGGCCCCCATTTCCCCTGGGCTCAGCCATGCTCAGCGCCCCCCTCCACCACCCTGATCTGATCGGGGGGGGGCTGGGATTGGCCCCCAGAGCCCTGGCCTGTGGTGGGCACGGGGGAGAACAGCTCTGGAGCTGCAGGGACAGAGGTGAAAGCTGGGACAACAGTAATTCGGGGGGTGGGGAGAGGGCTCCTTGGCGCGTTGGCAAGTGGGGGGCACTGGCTGAGTTATGGGGAGTGCCCAGGACTGGGGCAGTGCCAGGGCTCCCACGGGTTCCCTCTCCATTCATGCATCATCAAACTCGGCCCATCTCCACGGGTCTTGGGGGAGCACCAGGGCGAGATGGAGAGCGCCGGGTTCTTTAGTCCAGTCGAGCCCCTCGACTCGGGCTCAGTGGGGAGATGCGTTTGCGTCCGTGAGCGAGACGTCCTGCAGCGGAACATGGTCGTCCTCGCGAGGGTGTCCAGCGCCGGCTCCACCTGCAGCCTGGCTCGTCGATGCTCTGTCTGCTACTCGTGCCCACCTGCGCCATCTGCATGATGCCAGGTCCCATTCGCCCCCTCTTGGGCTCATAACTGAATTCTAAAACTTTGGGGGGAAAATCATGAGGCAAGGAATTCCACAGGTGAACTTCAAAACTACTGCTTTCTTGTGGCTGTGACACATTCTCAGCTCAGAAGGGACTGGTGATCTAGTCTGCTCTCTTGCATTGTGCAGGCCCAAGACCTGCCCCAAAATAATCCCTAGAGCCGAGCTTTTAGAAATCCAGCCCCGCTGGAGTTTGAAATGGCCGGGGTTGGCGAATCCGCCATGCCCCTTGGTCGGTTGTTCCCCTGCTTAATTCCCCTCAGCGTGAAACCTTATTTGCAGGTTGAATTTCTCTCGTTTCAGCTGCCAGCTGTTGGCTCGAGTGAGTTATGAAATACTCAGTTTCAGAGTAACAGCTGTGTTAGCCTGTATTCACAAAAAGAAAAGGAGGACTTGTCGCACCTTAGAGACGAACCAATTTATTTGAGCATGAGCTTTCGTGAGCTACAGCACCGGATGCATCCGATGAAGTGAGCTGTAGCTCACGAAAGCTCATGCTCAAATAAATTGGTTCGTCTCTAAGGTGCGACAAGTCCTCTTCTTTTTATGAAATATTCGGTCCCTGCGTCACCTCCTCTGCGCTCAGCTAGGGAGTGGGCGTCTCGCTCTCAAGCAGGTTTTCTAACCCGCGTGGCTCTTCTCCGACCCCTCCCCGATGTCCCACCATCCACCGTGAGTTGTGGCTGTCCCGAACGACCTGCCGTATTCCGGGGGGGCGAACCACGGCCTTAAATAGTGTGAGATTTTCTGTCTTACTGTCTCTCCCGCCCTTCATGGTTCCAGTAGCTTTTCCAGCTGCCGCTGCCCATTGGGTGGATGCTTTCGGAGAACTAGCCCCGGTGACTGCCAGGTCTTCCGGGAGCATTACCCACGTGCGTTCCTTCGTCACTCGAAGAGACGGGGGAGGCCTGCTTTTCCCCTTCCCAGCACCGTGTTCATCCCTATGTCCGATGAGTCTGTTCTTTGCTGCAGTTTCAACCAGTGTGTCTGGTACTGAAGTTACCCAGCCAGGAATCACCTCTGGCGCCTCTTAAAAATCTGCATGGCTTGAGTTATCTGCTCGTCTGGTCCTGAGGCTGATTGGAGCAATCGGTTACATACCACGGTTAGCAGACTCCTCGATCCATAGGGGACCGCAAGGGGCACCTAGTCTGACCCCCAACCACGCTGCAGGATTTAAACCATCCAAGACAGATGGCTCCGGCCTCCGCTCGAAACCCTCCTCGAAGGAGCTTCCATGACCTCCCGAGTCCTCGGTTCTGTCGTCCTGCTGCTCTTCCCGGCCGGAAGTTTTCCCTGAGATTCAATCTCAGTCTGCTGTGCTGTAGTTTGAACCCACGGCCTCTCGGGCAAGAAAGAACGACCTGCCTCCATCTTTTCTATGGCAGCCTTTCGAGTATTCGAAGAGCGCTGTCAATCTCTTTTCCAAACTGAGCGTACCCAGTTCCTTGGCTCACGTGGCTGGCGTCCCTCCCCTTTGATCGTCTTTGGTGCTTGCCTTTGGATCCTACCCAGTGTCTCCACGTCCTTTCTGGGCGTTGGTGACCGAAACCGGACATCGTCCTCCAGCTGAGGCCTAGCCGTGACCCAGCCGAGCGGTCCTGTCCCCTCTGCGACTTGCAGCTACGCCTCTGTTAATGCAACCTAAAATTGCATGTTGTTTTTTTTTTTTGCAACAGCATCATGTGGCCGGGGTTGTGATCCACCGCCACTCCCAGCAGTGCTGCTGCCCAGCCAGTTCTGGCCCGTTTGGTACTGGTGCATTTGGTTTTTCTTCCCAAAGTGTAGCCCATTTTCCTTGATTTTCATTTTGTCGGCTCTAGCCCAGTTCTCCAATTTACCAAGATCCCGAGTGGTTCTGCAATTTCATAGCTGAACTCCTGTGGGACTCATGGGTGAATCCCACCTGTTCCTGGGGCCTTATTATGGTAAAATTTCTCAATTTCTTCCAAAACCTCCTCTCTGGACTCCTCAGACCTGTCCCCTGAACAGAATGGCTCGGGGGGGGCTCTCCCTCCCGCCCTCAGCGCTGATTTATGTATGTGGGCTGTAGGTTTAGTTTGAGCCTTTTATGCAGTTTTGAAAGAGTTTCCATGCAGCTCGCAGGCGTCTCACTCCTGTGTCTAATTTGCATGTCCCAAGTTCCCTTTCTGAGCTGGCTGCTTGGGTAGCGTTACGTTTCATCACATAGCGAGCGCTTCTGCTGTGTTCACCTCTCGCCCGGCTCTGGAAACTTCCTCGCCGCATCCCCAGTCAGTACGGGGACAGCTGGAATCCCCCCGTTATTGGGTTCCTGGTTTCGTCCCCTCTCTAAGCTGGAGTATTTCGCCCTGTGGTGCTGCTCTTACTGCTCAAGGGGGCGGCCTAGTCCGAGAGCTTGGATGGGTCAGTGTTTGATTCATTGAAGGTTTTTCCCTCTGCTTTTCTCATAGGGGCAGTTGCCCCCCAGCTCTGCCCTGCCTGGCCAGCATGTCTCTGGGATTAGCGGCACTCCAGGGAGCTTTGGGGGGTCCCTGTTCCATCAATAACGAGAGCTGTGGCCGTCAGCACCGCAGACCAGCCCCAGAGGGGGACTTCTGCCCTGCGACTGGGTCAGGCCTGTCCATGCAGAGGGTCCCCTGGGGGGTGAGGTGGAGCCAGGTTCCCCAAAGTCACCTCCAGCCCTGGCCTGGCCTGGCCTGGCCGCGAGGCTCTCTGCTGCCACCTGGTGGCTTTGACCCAACAGTGTTTCTAGTGCCTGGCTGCCCTGCAGGCGTGGGCCCCAGGCGACTGTGTGGGGCCTGGGGGCCGCCGATCGGCTGCCGTCCAACAGGCGGGCTCAAGGCCGGGCCGCGGGCTGGCCCGTCAATGTTAAGTCTTGGCGTGCAGGGGAAGCCCCAGGAGGTGGGACATTGAGCCCGGGCAGGGAAATGGAAAAGCCAGTACAGGCCTCGATTAAGAAAGGGGGGGCAATATAATCAACGCCAATCACCTGGTATGCAAATACTGCAGTCACTTCCCTGGGCAGCCTCTGTCCACCTGCCCCACACATGCCCCCACTCCCCCCCCAGAGCTGGGGAGGGGACCCAGGAGTTCTGGCTCTGTGGGGGGGGTGCTGACTGGTTTGGGGTGTGTGTGGAGGGGTGGCTGGCTCAGGGCCCTTCTCCCGCCGCCGCCAACTAACCAAACAAGCCCAAATTTTACAAAACAACCAAAAAAAGCCCCAATTTTATTGAGTGGCTCCCCCACGGCTGGTTTGTTTCAAAAGCAACCCCCTTGGCTAGGAAAATGCAGCGACACCCCCCCCCCGCCAAGCAGATTACAAAAGCTAAGCAGCACCACTTGGCAACTGTTTACCCCTTTGAGACTGATTCCCCCAGCAGGGGACAGGACATATTTGGGGGGAGGGGAAGTAGACTAATTCCTCCCCCTCCCCCCCCCCAAAAAGGAGTGGAACAACTCGGGGGGGGGGGGGGGTAGAGATGAGCCTGGATTAGGAAGTTAAAGGAGGGGCTGGAGTGTGTGTGTCCATCCCCACCCTGGTTACAGCCCCTCCCCCACCATAGTGTTAACCCCTGCGGGGGATGGGGTAGCAATACCCCCCCCAGGCTAGGCACAGGGCAGGGCGGAGCCAGGAGGCACTTAGCATAGGCCCTACATAAACACACCAGGCACCAGCAGGGACCCCAGCCTGCTGGCGGGCCCCTCCCCCATAACCATCCCTGAGCAGGAAGTGGGGGGAGAGCTGTCAGAATTGGGGGGCAGGGCCATGGATGCCAGGAGAAGACAGCGTTCCCTGGGGGAGTGGGAGAGGAGGACAGGAGAGGGGCTGAGATGTGGACCCCCTGGGGGACAGGACTGGGGGGCTGAGAGAAGGGACAGGGTGGCCGGGGGGGCTGGGAGACAGGACGGGCCGTGGGCCCTGGGGGGAGGGGGCCCCTCTCACTCGTCAAGGTGCTGCTTGAACGGGTTGTCATCGGCGCCGCCCTGCAGGGCGCAGTACACGTACACCAGGAAGGCTGCGAGCGCGCCGAAGAGCAGCAGCTGCAGCCAGAGAGGCAGGTAGCGCCGGGAGCCTCCCCCTGTGCCCCCCCCAGGGCCTCCGCGGGGCAGGGGGTGGATGGCACGGCGTGGCTCCACCCGCATGGGGGGCGGGGCAGGGCGGGCCCGGCAGACCCGCTGGTAGGAGATGCCGTCCCTGCAGTGGGGGGGAACAAAGGGGGGGCAGCAGTTAGTGCTCACAGCCTCCCACACACGCCACAGTATCCACTCATACGCCCCCAACTCACCCCCCCCCCCAGGAGGGGGGACCCCAAACAGGTACCCAACCCAGCCACAGCCCCCCTTCTGGCACACGTCCGTGACCCGGTCTCACCTCTCAGTCTCCTCCGTCCTGCTCGGGGTGTAGGATGCGGCCTCTCCGATCTGCAAGGAAAAGCACCATCAGCGACCACCAGGCGATGGGGGGCAGCAGGTGCTGTCCAGCTATGGGGCAGAACCCCCTGTTCAGGGGCAGCCAGGTAATACAGGCAATGCATGCCCTCATTTGCATACTCCAGCTGTGCCTAGGGAGTAATTTGCATATCCCCTCCACAGTGGTGGTGCTGAATACAAGCCCTAAACTGGCCACATCCTGCACCCCCAAACTGCTACCTACTGTTGTGGGAACAGCAGGTACTAGGAGAAGAAATGAGATACTTACTGTGAGAGGTCTGGGGGGTACAAATGGGGGAGGGGGCAGCTCACCCTAACTTAACAGTGGGCCAGGATTACTAGGTACGTAGGTGCCTTACGGTCCCTCCCTTTGATAACAGAGGAGAAAGATTTAAAGTGTCCTTAATTTAGTGTCATTTAAATCCCTTCGAAAGGGGAATAAAATAAACTGAATTAAGGGCACATCTGTAGTTGGTGCATGGGAGGAAGTGTCTACACCACGCCAGCGGAAGGTGTTTTCCCCGCCCTCTGCTGCGGGCGCCTCTCCAAGAGACGGCGGCGAAGAATTCTTCTGGGGCCTGAGCCGCGTCCGCACCCGCAGTGGGGTCAACCTCACTGCGGCACGCCGTTTCGCACAGCCCCCCTGTGATGCAACCAGCTTGCTGTAACTTTTAGGCGTAGACCGGCCTGGACTTCACACGTTTGAGACCTTGCTCAGAAATAGAAAGGGAGGAACTCAACTTGTGGGATTCAATTTTCATTTGCCACAGAGTCGTCCACAAATCCAACGGGAAGGAGTAGATTTTTAGCAGTAGATCCCCGTGAGCCTCAAGTTCCCCAGACACACACAACCCAAAAATAGAATAAAATTGGATAATAGAAATATATAGCTGGGAGCGCGCCTTAGATAGAATTTATTTACGGGGACTTGCGTTCTATATTTGGATACGGGATGTTGACAATTGGTGTTTTAACGGTTATGAAGTTTACATTTTTCAATCTCCCTGTCTAGGGTCATCAAATAATTCTAGTCTCCCATCCCCTGACCCCTGCTCTTCCCCCCCCATAACTGCCTGCAACTGTGCAAATTTAAATAGACTAAAAAAAAAATTTTTTTTAAATGCTCAAAACCCAGAATTTAGCCCAGCTGTGATGATGTAGCAGGCGAGTCTCTCGAGGTGGGGATTTGGCAGTTGTTTGGAGGGCAAACGGAGAAACACTGGCTGAGTCTTCGCAAGCCCAGCCAACCCCCCCGGGCCAAGCGACTTTCAAAAGCTGGCCTGAGCGTGCGTGGCCGGACTAGGAACGAGGGCAGCCAGGGCGTCATGGGCCCGTCGATGCTGCCCTGGGCTCACTCTCAGGTTCGGGCCCACACCCCTCGACAGTCCACACGCAAATGGAGACGCTTAGAAAACCCTCAGACCCGGCTACGCAGGGTGGGGCCAAGCCCTGCCATGTGGACGCAGCTCAGCGTCAGCCGGGAGCCCCGGGGCCGGCAATTGTAAACCCAGGGTCCCAATGCAGCGTGATCGCCTGCCTGGCAATTCCAGCCAGGCTTTGCAATGGGGACACCCAACCGGGCGAACTGCGTCTCCGGGGGAGAGCGCCAGGGCTGGGCACACCACAGAATCTCTCCTCATGCGGACATGGGGGCGGGCAGTGTGCGTGTGTCTTTACATGTTCCTAGTCAGTATTACATTATCTCACACCGGCGGGTCCTTTCTGTCTGGATCGCAGACATCGCCTGAGAACAACAAATCTCTCGAGAGGCTCTAAAACCAGCGGATCAAATTCAGAAATCGCTTCAGCAACTGGTCTGGAAAACGTCACCCGGCTCGACTTTCAGTGGCTTCAGAACCCCGTCAGCCGGGCAAGAAATCAATTGTCAGTTACCCCTAAAATGGACGTTCTCCAAACAATTATTTTTTTTGGTTAGAAAAGGGTCTTTTGGGGGGGAAATCTCATCGTTTTCAGATGGTGACATCATCTCACGAGGCGGAATGGCAGGTCTTTTCTGTCTCAATCTCAAACGGCCGGTTAAAATAATGTGACCGCCGTGAGAGAATAGAAAATGACCCGAAACTGGCAGGGGAACCAAATTTCCAAGCAAAATTTTCCCCCAAAATAATTAAATTCAATTTTGAAATGAAGTTTCCTGAAACTCACTTTTGTGGGTTATATTTTACACCCCCCCCATTATCAACCCGTCTTATCACACCACGTACACGAAGAAAGTCCACGCTATCACCAGACCAGTATCTCGTAGAGACATCTCTAGCAGTTCCCTGCCCTGAACCGGCCCCCGTCTCCCGATCACCCTGTTCAAATACGTGACATCTTCCCGACGCTTTGCAGAGCTGAAGTCGGTTTTGCTCTTCGAAAAGGAGAAGTTTGTCCCAAGTACATGAACGTTCGGCCCCAGGTCAAGCTGGGGGGGTATGTGGGAGGCCCGTGGACAGAGCCGGGATGGTTTTAGGGACGGGGAGAGGCTGGTAAATTGTCAATCCTAGAAACACGGGCGTCATTTTGGGAGCTCCCCGCGTCAGGGGGACGTAACATCACGGCACGAGGCATCCCGGACATGGGCAGCATTTCTGTCCGCACTAAACTCTCTGGCTTTAAGCACGACCCTGAGGCCGGTTCTCTCTCTTTCCTACAGGGTCAAACTGCTGACGGGACAATTTATCCACCCGGCCAAAAATCATCCCCCCCGGGGAAGTTATATCGGTTTCTAGACAATTGCGCCAAAATTCAGGTCCGGCTGCGCTGGGCCCAACATCACCCGGCAGCAAACAGTTTAAGGTTCGAGTTTTTCAGGCCAGGCCAGCGGCCGAATCCAGGATTGCCCCATGGTGCTGGGACGGGGGCAGAGTTGGGGGTCGGAGGTGATAGGATAGCGGGGAGTGAGGGGACTAGAAAGCTGGCAGTGCTAAAGGAGGGGTACACCTATTTCCACCCCCCAGTGCCTTCTGCCTTTCCCAGGCCAGGCTGCCCCCATCCCTGGGATCTTATCTGGGGAGCTTACGTCCCACCCACCCCGTCCTGCCCCCCCCGGGGCTGACTTACTGGCTGGCGGGTGGTGGCTTCCCCCAGGCGACTTGGGGCTGCACCAGAGAGCCAGGAGGAGGAAGAGGAGGAAGATTCTTCGTAGGACTCGGTGTCCACATCTGGGGGGGGGAGAGAGGAGTGGGGTGAGATGCGGTGCTGGGCACGGCTCTCCCCTTCCCCACTAGAGCTCCACCCCTGGAACTCCCTGATGCAGGAATGTGAACATGGCCCAGGGGTGGGGTGTCAAGCCCAGGCCAGGGGAATCATACCAGATTTCTCCCCCCACATCCTCGCTGCTCTGTATCCCCCCCCTTGCCACCCCCACCAGAGGAAATACTTCCCCGACGCCCCCCGGCTCCCCTCTCACCATCCCCCAGGTAGCCGGTGCGACCCTCACGACGAGGGAAATCATACAGCTCCCGCGTGTACATCCTGGTGGGGCTGGAGTCTGGGGGGGCAGAGAGACACAGGAGGGGTCAGCGGGGGGCACCTCCACGCCCCACCCCCACAGCAGACAGGGACATTCAGACACCTCAGCCAAGGCACCCCAAGCCTGGGAAAACTCTGCCAGTGCCCCTCACTCCCGACCCACAGCCCCCTGCTCACCCAGCCCTGTGCCCCCCCGCCCCGCGGCCCCCTCTCACCGTCCGCCCCATAGCCGCGCCGCTCCTCCTGCCGGGGGTAGCTGTAGGATTCCCGGATGTAGGTCTCGGTGGTGCCAGGACCTGGGGGGGGGGGGGGGGGGAGACACACAGGAAAGGGGGGGCTGTCAGTGGCTGTGACTGCTGGCCCCTCCACACCCCCCCGGACCCCCACTCACCTGAGTAGCTCCCAGCCCCCACCGAGGGTGACAGCCTGGTGCGCTGGCTCTCGTATTCGCAGATCTTCCTCTCGTAGAGCTTCCGGGTCGATCCTGGGGGAACAGGAGGGGGAGATGGGGGGGGTCAGGTGGGCCCCCATGGTGCCCTGCCCCTCCCCCACAGACGGCATCTGCCCCCGCCCCATAGTGCTCCCGGCCCCTCTCCAGAGACCCCCCCTTCCCCCGCAGCCCCCCGACTTCCCCCCCTCCCCAGAGACCCCCCTTCCCCCGCAGCCCCCCGACTTCCCCCCCTCCCCAGAGACCCCCCTTCCCCCGCAGCCCCCCGACACCCCCTTCCCCCGCAGCCCCCCGACTTCCCCCCCTCCCCAGAGACCCCCCTTCCCCCGCAGCCCCCCGACACCCCCTTCCCCCGCAGCCCCCCGACTTCCCCCCTCCCCAGAGACCCCCCTTCCCCCGCAGCCCCCCGACTTCCCCCCTCCCCAGAGACCCCCCTCCCCCCGCAGCCCCCCGACTTCCCCCCTCCCCAGAAACCCCTCCTCCTACAGCCCCCCAACTTCCCCACTCCCCCGAGGCCCCTCCCCCCAGCGCCCCCCGTACCCACGACGGGCCCGTGCGGGATGCCGTAGCGCTGCAGCATGGCGATGAGCTCCGTGTCCGTCAGCCCCCGGTACCGCTCCATGGCCCGGCCGGGGGGGGGGCGGGGGTCAGCGCGGGGGGGGCAGGGCCAGGGGGGGCCGCGGGGGGCTGTGGGGGGGGGCGGGAGCCGCGGTTCCGGCGCGCGGAGCAGGCCCAGGACGGGAGGCGCCAGCGGCGAGGGGAAGTGACACGGGGGGGGGAGGGTCCGGGACTGGGCAACGCCCCGCCCCTCTCGCCCCGCCCCTGGCAACGGACCGCCGTGGCTAGCAACGCCCCGTCCAGCGCGCCCCGCCCCTGGCAACGCCCCGCCCCTCTCGCCCCGCCCCTGGCAACGGACCGCCGTGGCTAGCAACGCCCCGTCCAGCGCGCCCCGCCCCTGGCAACGCCCCGCCCCTCTCGCCCCGCCCCTGGCAACGCCCCGCCCATATCCCAGCGCGCGGGAGCGGCCGGAGGCCCTTGTGCAAGCTTCTGCCCCTCCCCCCGTCTGCCTCAGTTTCCCCACTTGGCTAGTAGCTACCGTGGGAGTCCCGGGGCTCCGTGAATTCGTGTTGCCCCAGAGCTGGGGGGAGGGCTGGGACCCAGCCCGGGACGCCTCGGTCCCATCTGTGCTGTGGGAGGGGAGTGGGTGGGGTCTCATGGGGGCGGGAAGGGAGCGGGGGGGGCAGGGAGCCAGGACGCCTGGGTTCCCAGGAGCTGGCAGGGCGTTCCCCCCACGCGCCCCGAGGGAAGCAGACTCAGAAAAGAGCCCTGGTGACTCATCGCTTTGCCTGGGGCGGTTTCGATTTCCCCAGGAGGGAGGCCCCGGCCCCCGCCCCGACCTGACAAGTGACCGGCCCTCAGCACTCCCTGGCGCCGCCCCAAGGAGCTCACACAGCGCCAGGCAGCTGCTAAGGAGACACCTACCAGCCGGGAGACGAGCTATCTGCACACAACAGAGGGGAAACTGAGGCACACAGCCAGGGAAAGGCTTAATTGCAGTCACTTGGTGGGTGAGTGATGAAGAACCCAGAAGTCCTGGCTCCCAGCCCCCCCTGCTCTAACCACTAGCCCCCACTCCCCTCCCAGGACCAAGGAGGGAACCCAGGAGTCCTGGCTCCCAGCCCCTCTACTCTAACCACTAGCCCCCACTCCCCTCCCAGAGCAGAGGGGAGAACCCAGGAGTCCTGTGTCCCAGCCCCCCTGCTCTAACCACTAGCCCCCACTCCCCTCCCAGGACCAGGGAGAGAACCTAGGAGTCCTGGCTCCCAGCCCCCCTGCTCTAACCACTAGCTCCCACTCCCCTCCCAGGACCAGGGAGAGAACCCAGGAGTCCTGGCTCCCAGCCCCCCCTGCTCTAACCACTAGCCCCCACTCCCTTCCCAGAGCCAGGGAGAGAACCCAGGAGTCCTGGCTCCCAGCCCCCCTGCTCTAACCACTAGCCCCCACTCCCTTCCCAGAGCCAGGGAGAGAACCCAGGAGTTCTCATTGCTCTACCCCTTCCAAGGGGTCCCTGTATAAACAGCCCCGCGCCCTGCCCCAGAGGCAGCCGCATCGCTGGCTTCCGCTCACACGCCTCTTCCTCCCCAGCCATGCTGGCCCCCCAGGATTTCCAAACCTTCGTCTTCTTCGACCTGGAGACCACCGGCCTGCCCCCGGACCGCCCCCGCATCACCGAGCTGTGTCTCTTCGCCCTGCACCGCCGCTCCCTCCTGCAGCGCCCCCTGCAGGATGACGACACCGGCGCCCCCCAGCTGCCCCGCATCCTGGACCAGCTGACCCTGTGCATCGACCCCCAACAGCCCGTCACCCCGGCAGCCGCCCGCATCACGGGGCTGAGCCAGCAGGGCCTGGAGGAGAACGGCAAGCAGGGCCTGGACCAGGCTGTGGCTCAGGCCCTGGGGGGGTTCCTAGCCCGCCAAGCCCCCCCGCTCTGCCTGGTGGCCCACAACGGCTATAGCTACGACTTCCCCCTGCTGCGGACGGAGCTGGGGCGCGTGGGGGCTGAGCTGCCCCCCGCCACCGGCTGCCTGGACACCCTGCAGGCCATGAAGGAGCTGGGCCTGGGGGGCGAAGGAGGGTACAGCTTGGGGGCGCTTTTCCAGGCGCTCTTCGGGAGGGACCCCGACAGGGCACACTCGGCCGAGGGAGACGTCCGCACCCTCGTCGCCATCTTCCTCGCCAGGGCGCCACAGCTGATGGGCTGGGCGGCGGGGAAGGCCCGGGACTGGGGGGACGTGAGCCCCATGTACCTCCCCACCACGCAGTGAGCGCCAAGAACCCAGGCGTCCTGGGCTCTGGGAGGGGAGTGGGGTCGGAGCCAAGATGCAGCCCTGGCTCTCGGAAGGGAGTGGGGTCTGGTGGTTAGAGCAGGGTGGGCTGGGAACCAGGACACCTGGGTTCTCTCCCCAGCTTGGGGAGGGGAATGGGGTCTGGTGGGTTAGAGCAGGGGGGTGGGAACCAGGACACCGGGGTTCTCTCCCTGGCTCTGGGAGGGGAGTGGGGTTTGATGGTTAGAGCGGGGGGTGGGAACCAGGATGCTCGGGGAGGGGAGTGGGGTCTGGTGGGTTAGAGTGGGGACGTGGGGCTGGGAGCCAGGACTCCTGGGTTCTCTGTGGATGCCTCTCACGGTTCATTAGATCGTCAAAGGATCTGGAGTTGGGTAATGAAATGATTGTATTGAGCAGCTGCTTTTAATGGGGGGGGGGAAGCTCCCCCCGCGGTTTTACTGTTAATAAATACACTCCAGGCCCTGAGCCGCATGCTTTGCTGAGTTAAGACTTCATGTCTGGTTTGGGGCCCTGGGGGAAATCGGGGTGCAGGTGTCCAGCATGTGACCGTCACCCCAAAAGACTGCAGTTCCCAGGTCCACCAGCAGAGGGCAAAGGGTCCCAGTATTAACAGCCCCTGTGCCCCACCCCAGAGGCAGCTGCATCTCGGCGCTGGGCGAAGGGTCACGGTATAAACAGCCCCCCCCAGCCCTGGAAATCAGACTGGAGAAGCGTTGAAAGGTTTTTCCCTCTTTCTCTTTTTATTTGGTTTTTATTACTTTTGTTCTCTATATTTTGGGGGGCACGCTGGGGGAATGATGGCGGGGGGCTTCGTTGTTTGATTAGTTTGTCCTTGTCTTTGTTTTGTCGACGTCGGTTTTCTTTTGGCGGAGATGGGAGGAAAAATAAATCTCACGACACCGAGCGAGGGGGGGGCCTGAACGAACGAACCAAAACTCACGAGCACGGCACGAATTGGAGCACAGACATGGCGTATAGAGATATATAGGGGTGCTTCCGGGGGGGGGCCCCAGGGACGGGCGAGGGCTGGATGGAGGGGCTAAGAGGGGAACGGATAGGGAGAGTGGGTGGGTGGGGAGAAAGAAGGGATGTGTGGGGATGTATGGGGTAGATAGATAAATATGGGGGTGTACGGGGATAGACAGATAGGGGGGTTGGTAGGGAAGGGATCGATGTATTGATGGCTATATAGATAGGCTGTCCCCGGACACCTGGGTTCTACGTCACCTTCCCCACACCCCCTCCAGTGGAAATCGGGGTACCGTGGGAAGGCCCCAGTCTCCCCCCCACCCGGACTGGTCACTGCAGAAGGGGCATGGATTGGGGCTGACGGGTGCTGTCTGGGGATGGTGCCCCTCCCCCACTTCCTAGAATCCCCCCTCGCCATGTGACACCCCCCGGCGGGAAATGGGGTGGGGATGGAGGCCCTAAATTACCCCCCAGCGGCCTCCACATGCCCTGTGTACCCCACTCAGTTCCAGTCCCCCCAAACATGCTGGAGCCCCCAAATATCCCCCAAGCTGCTGATACCCCTGAAACCCCAAATCTCCCCCACAGCCATCAAGAGAGATCTGAACCCCTGACCCCTCCTTAAAGTGGGGCACGGGGCACAGCTATCTACAGCCAGGATTGAGGGGGGTGAGGGGAGCACAGAGTTAGCGATACTCAGGGGATGGGGGCACTGAGGGTGTGTGCGGGGTAGTGGGGGGCAGGGAGGCGGGGGTCACACAACTGTCTAGAGTGGGGGGGTGAAAAGGCAGGAGTGGGGTGCTGGGGGCAGTGCAGGAGTTGGGGGCAGGGAGGCAGGGGGGCACAGCTGTCTGGAGTTGGGGTGCTGGGGGCAGTGGGGGAGGTGGAGGGCAGGGAAGTGGGGGGGTGCACAGCTATCTAGAGTTGTATTTTCTCATATATATATATATATATAATATATATAAACAGCACAAACATCTACATTCATCCTGGGGTCCCCCCGCCAGCCCCCACAGGAGGGGACATGGGGGGGGCAGGGCAGGACTGGCGTCTCCTCCTCACGACGCCCCCTGCTGGGGGAGAGACCTGGGGGGAGAAAGAGAAAGACAGAGGAGGGGTAATTAATAAGAGCACACCCAGCTAGCGCCCCCTGCTGGCCAGGCACCCACGTCATGGATTGCCCCCCGCCGCCCTTCACTCACCGGGGCTCTATCCTGGCTCTGGGAGGGCAGTGGGGTCTAGTGGTTAGAGCAGGGGGCTGGGAGCCAGGACTCCGGGGTCCTATCTCTGGCTCTGGGGCGGGGGGAGGGGGGGTGCAGTGGGCAAGACCCAGTTCCCACTATGAAATACAAGATGCTAAAACAATTATAAGGCAACCCCCACCTGGCGCGCTGTTCCCCTTCCTTGGGGGGTCCATCTGGGACCAGATCGACTCTGCCAAACCTTCCTGCACTCTGCAGCAGACACCCTCCAATTATAACAACTGAGCAGAGGGCGTGAGATCCCTGACTAAACAGCTCTCCCCAGAAGCAGCCGCATCTTAGTGCTGGGAGCCCTGTATAAACAGCCCCTGGGCCCCACCCCAGAGATGGCTGCATCTCAGCCTCTCCTGCCATTTTTATGCCCTTCCACTCTCCAAGTGGCCCCACTCTGCCCAGTGATCTCTACCCACACACCACTGTTCTCGTGGGGGAGGGCACGGCCTGCTGCTAGAGGAGAAGGGGGGGGCATGGATCAGGACAGAGGATCTGTGGGGTTTTTGGCACCTGGCCCTGAGAATCAGGCCGACGCGGATACAAAGCAGTCATGGTCCCACCCCAGCGCAGTGGGTCTCCTAAATATCAACTCACGCCATGGCCCCTGAGGGCCCGAGATGGTAATTTATGGCTTGCCGCAGGCCACGAGCCATTGCTTTCCCACCGCCTGGCCGTTGAGACATTAACAAAATAGCTGACGGCTGTTACGAGACTCTTAATGTGACCCAATACAGCAGGGAAAAGAGGGAAGTGAAGCAAACACGGTGAGCGGGGTGTAAGGGGAAAATATTGTAACCGTAGGGCTTAACCGCCGGGGAGAGTCTGTTGCGTTCAGACTGATTTCTTAAGGCTCAAGTGAAGAAAGATGGCTATGCCTTGCCATCAAACAAGCTTATGCTATCACCACAGCTAGGCCAGGAGAGCCGCTGAATAAAAGGGAGTGAAACCATTACAGGGACGCTCGATCAGAACGGAGCAATCAGCAGCGTCACCGACCCATCAGCACCCAGATCAGTCCCGAGCTCCTGCCGAGGTCAGGAGAAAAGAAGATTGGCAGGATGTATGGGAAACGGGGTGTCAAAGTTAGCCGTGGAGGGTGAGAGAGAAGGGTTGGAAGGCCCCAGAGGAGATGGGCGGCTGGCGCACAATCAAAGCTGTGGCCTGACGTGTCTTACACCAGCACCTCTGGCAAGGCAGGTCGCACAAAGGGGCTGGAACACAGTGGCTCCGGCTGCGAGGATGCCTCGTGCCCGGGCTGGATGGCCTCCCGCTTCGGCTGGCCGTCTCTAATCTTCACAGGGCCTGGCCCAGACCAGCACCTCCAAGAAGAGGAACCAGCTTGGGGCACCCAGCCGGGCCCCTTCCTGAAAGCCTGAAAATGACCAGACCCTGTCCCTGACTCCCGCTGCGAACAGTAACCGAGCTAACGGTGGGTGGGTCCTCGTAGGGCCTATGACGAGTGCCGTGTCTTGTCTGCTCGCAGAAGCCGGGCCAATCAAAGACGTTTCCCGCCCCGTCTTGTCTGTCTAATATCCTGAGGCCGACATGGCTACACCACGGAGAGGAGCGAATGGGGGCTGGGGCCTTGGGGGGAAGAGGCGGGGCAGGGTCTTGGGGAAGGGGTGGGGGCATGGCCTCAGGGGAAGGGGTGGGGTGGGGCATCAGAGAGAAGGGGCGGCGTGGGGCGGGGCCTCAGAGAGCAGGGCGGGGCCTTGGGGGCATGGTGGGAGGCAGGGCCATGGTTCGGGCACCTGTGGACCCTCCCACTTTCAGGGCGCTCCCTGGTATCAAACAGGTAGAGAAACACTGCTCTGCCCCCCAATATATAAAAATCGCTTTTGTCCGCGCAGCCCACGGAGATCAAGGTGGATTTTGCCGAGGATGGTGCAGATAATGGGCAAGTGACAGAAATGTGGCTAGAGACCAGGTACAAATGTCGGACGACCTCGGACAGCAGGGGCAGACAGCCTGGGGCTGAAATCTTAGGGTACGAACGACACGAAGCTGGGGGAGTTTTGCACCCTTAGGAACAGCCTAAGATTTACAGGTCTCTATCCGCAGAAGAGTCCACGCTCCTGGGTGTACGCCTGGATTGACGGCGCTCTGTCTGTCTGTATTTGTGCTCGTCTGATCTTTGACCGGCGTTTCTGGAGCGGAGAGTTTGCGGCTCAAAGCTGCAGGTGACACCAGGCTGGCAGAGGTGGCCACGCCACTGGGGAACTGAAAACGACCAGGACAAATTAGAGAACGGGGCTGAGTGCGACAAGATGACGTTCAAACTGAGCTGAGCGTCAGAAGGAAAAGTCCGATGCCAGGGGGCATCGCCGGCTAATGGGAGGGACAGCTGAAGAGGATCTGGAAGTTAGAGCAGCTCACAGATTGAAGGAGAGCCTGCCACAGGATGCAGCCACGAAAACGGCTAAGATCGTTCTGGGCGTGTTAGCGGGAGCGTTGTACGTCAAGCACAGGGGGGCGTCGATCCCGCGATGTTCTTGGCGCCGGGGCACACTGGCCCCGCAGATGAGCGTCAACGATTGGGGTTCAATCCAAGGCGTTTTGGCCGCAGGGTCACCACCTGGCTCAGGGTAAAAGGACACTCGCAACACAGAGGTTGGACTTTGGCCCAGAACGGGTGCCACCCCCCTTTTTTTCAGTAGCCAGATGCCTTGGGGAGCAATTTAACAAGACAACGGATCTATTCTATGGAGTGGAAAAAGCTAACACAGGCAAAACTCCAGCGCGCTAAGAAATATAAATCACATCCGCGGGCAAACACGGGGCATTCGCCTCCTTTGCAAGTATAATCTTTGTTATAGACGTGGCTTGGCTCCTGCGTGCTGCTGACCTGAAACTGGGCAGCGAATTAATCAGCCAGGAGATGTGCTGTAAAGATTGTCCCAGCGTCCCTGGGCAGGTGCCGCTCAAGATTGCGCGAAAGCTGCTCCGAAATGGAACAAGTTCCTCTTGACTGGGACACATCCCGCCAGGCTTAACGGTTTCCTGCGGCCTCACGAGCTCTAGGTGAGGACAATTCACCATGGAAACAATTTCCCACGGCTCGTGGGGGATTCTCCATCACGGGCAATTTTAAAATCAAGATCTAAGAGATCTGCTCTCGGAATTATTTGGAGGAAGTCCTGTGTGATACAGGAGGTCAGACTAGATAATCCCGACGGTCCCTTCTGAGAATCTGGAACAGACCCGAAGAAGCACCTGTTTCTAATGTGATCTGTTGGAACTCCTCGCCTCATGAGTTTTTGGCCTGAGGTTTTAGGAGAAGTCAGTATAGAGCCAGGGAAGGAGGAGAAAGGCCACAGGTGCGACACAGGAGGACAGAGGAGATGAATCTATTAATATTTCATGGGGAAGTAGGTTAAAAGGTTGACTACAGATCCAATGGGAACAAGACCTTAGTGTCTTACGTTTAGATCTGGATTCTTTTTCCTCTATTGTGTTATCAACACTACATTTGATAAGCAACTGGCACAAGCCAGGGACTATTCTGCGGATCTCTTAGCCACAAAATTCGAAAGAAAGTCCCCTTCCCAAGATGGTGACGGAGGATAAGTGTTATTTGTTCCTGTGCGTTATTTGAATCTGGGGTTTATCGACCGAGTGTCTGGTTTATGTTAGCCAACTCGCAGGGCAACCCGATTTTTGCATCCTTATGTCTTGCGCGATTAGTTGCTGTTGTTTTGCATAGCAAAGAAAGCTCCATAAAATTAAATCCAACGCTCCAGCCCGTTTTCTTTAGCGAAGCAGTCAAAATGGAAAGAACCTTGAGAAAGGTGATGCCGGTAATTAGTTAATATGGGATTTGGCAGAATTTGATTTGTTTTTAATATAATTTTGATGGACAATACTGATGGTTATTTTTAAGCTTTTTTTTTTTTTAATTTTTACCTATTTAAATTTTCACCACTGTGCAAAGTTTCGGGTTTTCAGCCATTTTTGAAACCAGTGTGAACCTTCACAGGTAAAATTATGGATTTTAAGCATTTGTATTTTTTCATGTTATTGATTGAAATTTTAACAGCCAGGCCCTCAAGCAATGTTTCCATTTTCACTGATTTAAATTTTCACGGCCGTGCACCATTCCATGGTTTAAGCACTTTTTTGTATTTTTACCAATTTAAATTTTCACCATCAAAGCGACGGGTTTTCATATTTTCTCCGATTTCAGGTTTCACAGCTGTGCACAATTCAAAGTGTTTAAAACCCATTTCCTTTTCACCAGTTTCAATTTTCACCCTCAGACTGACGGGTTTTGATCTTTTCACTGATTTAAATTTTCACAGCGGTGCACAATTACGGGTTTTAAGTCCATTTTTTATTTTTCCTAATTTCAATTTTCCCCGTTCTAATTACGGGGTTTAAAGGTTTTTTCAATTTTCATCCATTTAAATTTGCACAGTTGTGCAAAACTACGGGCTTTAAGCCCTTCTTATTTTAAATTTTATTTTGTTGCCAATTTCAATTCTCGCAGATGGAAGTACTTTTTCCCATCTACGGTTTCACAGCTGTGTCAAATTATGGGCTTTAAGCATTTGATTTTTCCCTTTTTCAATTCTCACAGTTGCAGGAAATTCTGGGGACAGGTCAGACAACGAGAAGGGGCCAAACATTAATTATTTACTGACAACAGATGTTGCAACTGAAAACGGTAAAGCTTTATAACCGAGAAAACACCTATTTGTCCCCAGTGTATGTCAGAATATACAAAGTCAGCAGTAACCCAAACTCTCCTTCTCAAGCAGGATTTATCTTGCTTTGCCTGTGTGTCCATTTTGATTCTTGACGGACATATTTTGTTTGTTCGTTCAGTTTGTTCGTCTCCGGTGACGTTTACGGATACCAATAGATCCCTTCCCAGTTTGCCTATAGCTGTGGGGGAGGGATAGCTCAGTGGTTTGAGCATTGGCCTGCTAAACCCAGGGTTGTGAGTTCAGTCCTTGAAGGGGCCATTTAGGGATCTGGGGCAAAAATTGGGGATTGGTCCTGCTTTGAGCAGGGGGTTGGACTAGGTGACCTCCTGAGGTCCCTTCCAACCCTGATATTCTATGATTCATGGATTTCAAGGCCAGAATTGTCCATTGCGAATATCGACCCTGAAGTCCTGTATCACCCAAACTGCAGAACGGCCGCCAAATAATTCCTAGAATTGGTCTTTTAGAACGTCCCAGCTTGACTGAAAAGTCGCCCGTGATGGGCAACCCACCGTGACCCCCGTGACCCTTGGTCAGATTGTTCCAGGGGTGAATTACGCTCACCGTTAAAAGTGGACACCTGATTTCCAGGCTGAATTTGTCCAGCTTCAACGTCCAGCCACCGGATTGTGTTAACCCTTTGAGTGCTAGGGTGGAGAGCCCGTTACTAAATATCTGTTCCCCCTGGAGACACTTCGAGACAGGGATCAATTCACCCCTTCACCTTCCCTTTTTTCAGCCAAACAGCTGGCGCTCCTGCCGTCTCTCGCTGTCTGGCATTGAATCATTCTCGTGTGATTGATCCACATCCTCCCTGAATTGCGGGTACTGGAACCGGACGCGGGATCCCAGTAGCGGCAACACCAGGGCCAGATCCGGAGGCCAAATCACCTCTCTGCTCCCACTCGAGAGTCGCCTGTTTATACACCCCAGGGTCGCCCTAGTGCTGTGGGCCCCGCATCCCCCATGCTCCCCAAATCCTGCGTTCCCTGCTCCTGTCTCTCTCCCACGGCACACACAACGCAACCCCCCCATCCCGGCACCCCAGTTTAACTCACCCGCCTACATCTGGTTGGAGAAGGAAGTGGGGGCAGCCTGGCCGTACCCCCCCTGCTGGCTGTAGGGGTCGGGCTGCCCGTAGCCCTGCTGGTTATACTCCGGCTGGTAGCCGCCTTGCTGGCCGTACGAATCCTGCTGCACGTAGCCAGAGCCCTGGTTGTAGGAGTCAGCGTAGGTGTCCGGAGCCGGCTGCTTCTCCGGGGCGGCCGGCGGGTACTTGGCAAAGGGGGCACTCCAGCCCGTCTCCTTAAACACGAACCAGAGATTTCCTGTCCACAGCACCAGGTTCAGGAAGCCAAAGACCTGGGTGGGAGGGGAGAAAGAGCGCGGGAAGGAAGGGTTAATGCATAGAGGGCAGGAGGTCCCCTCTAGGGGGTGCTGGCTCCCATCTGGCCCCAGGGTGGGGACTAGCTGGCTCAGGGGGCTGGGGAATGGGGCACAGAGCCTGTCCCCTCTAGGGGGCGCCGGTTCCCATCCGGCCCCAGGTCAGGTCCTGGCTGGCTATGGGGGGCAGGGAATGGGGCACAAGGCCTGTCCCTTCTAGGGGGCGCCAGCTCCCCTCAGGGGGTCTGGCTGGCTGGGGAAGGGTCTCACCACGGAGGTGTTGAGTCCTGAGATGATGGGGTCCTTCAGCTCTTTGCACGTGTTCCCCTCTTTTTTGCAGACCTCCAGCCCCTCGATCACGTTGTCGGGGTCTGTTGCTAGCTTGACGTCGGAGAGACCCTTGGCCCAGGCACACGAGCTCACCAGCCACATGAAGGCGAAGACAGCGGTGACAACGAAATCCTGGGGAGAGAGCCGGGTTAGCCCCCTGCGTGGCCCCCCAATGCCTGGCCCTGCCTGCCGAGGGAGAGAGCCCCCTGCCCAACTCCCCGCTCCCTGTGCGCCCCAAACTCACGATCATGGGGCCCTTGTTATTCTCCCGGTACTTGTTCTCCATGAAGAGGTAGACGACCGTGGCAGCCAGCGAGTACAGGAAGGCGAAGACCGCGATGGTGACGAAGAATTCAGCCGAGGAGGAGTAATCCCCCATGAGGAACACCTTCTCCACCTCGTGCCCCTTGCAGGCTGGGACGTCGAAATAGACCTGGTGGAGTCTTGAGGAAGGGGGTTGGGGGGAACATGAGGCAGGGGGCTCAGTCATACAGGAGGTACTGGTCCGTATCCTGTATGTATAGCCCAGACCTCCCAGGAATAGAGCCCAGTGACAGCCCTGACCGCTAATGCAAAGATAAGGCAGTCTGTAGACAGAATACAGCCCCGGTCTGTGTAGGAGGCGTCAGTTCATATACAACAAATATCGACCAGTTTTGTATAGCAGATGCCAGTCAATATACTGTATATACAGCCCAGACCTCCCAGGAATACCACCCAATGTCAATCATGACAACTAACAAAAGACAAAGACTGTCTGTATACAGAATACTGCCCAGTCTGTGTAGGAGATGCCGGTCCATATACGGACCAGGTCTGTGTAGGAGGTGCTGGGCCATATATTTCTTATATCTAGCCCAGACCTCCAGGAATAGGGCCCAGTGTGACCCTGATCACTAACACAAAGAGAAAGGCTGTCTGTTTACAGAATACAGCCCCATCTGTGTAGGAGGTACCGGTCCATGTATAGTAAATATGGACCAGGGCTGTGAAGGAGATGCTGGCCAATTATATTGCGTATATATAGCCCAGACCTCCTAGGAATAGCACACAATGTCAACCCTGACCATGAACACAAAGACAAGGTCAGTCTGTATACAGAATACTGCCTGGCCTGTGTAGGTGGTGCTGGTCCCTATACGGGATATACATACCAGATCTGTATAGAGATGCCAGTTCATACACTGTACAGCCCAGACTTCCCAGGAATAGCGACCCTCATAAGTCCTGACTGTAAATCAAAATTGAGAGCAGGCCGTGCAAAAAATGAAGCCCTGGTCTGTACAGAAGGAACCACATCATATACTCTACAAATACAGCCTGGGCTTCCCAGGGACAGAGCCCAGTGTGCATCCTGATTTCTACCTGAAAGTCAAGGGCAGGAGTCTGCACACAGAACACAGCTTCGCTCTGTGTAGGAGGCACCAGGCCATATACCATATATATAGCCCAGTCTGCCAAGGAGATGCTGGTCCATATACTATAAATACATCCCCAGCCGCCCAAGAACAGTGCCTACTGTAAATCCTAATGCCTATCTCAAAGACAGAGGTCATCTGTATACAGAACACAGGCCTGGGCTGTGTAGGTGGTGTCAGTCGATATACTGTATATACAGCCCAAGCTTCCCGGGAATAGTTCCTAGTATTAATCCTGACTGTGAAGTGAAAGTCAAGGGCAGTCTGTATATAGAATACAGCCTGGAAATAAGTTGTCAGTTTTTAATTGGAACAATTGACCAAGGCGATGCTGGTCCATATACTGTAAATAAAGCCCCAGCCTGTATAGGAGGTACCAGTCGATATGCTGAATTCACCGCCCAGGCCTCTATGAGGCAAAGTCAGTGTGAATCTCAGATGCTATCCCATCCCAGTCTTGAAACATCAAAAGTCTCCAGGTCCCTACGCAGCGTAGCAGCCCACCGGCCGGTCCCTATGCACTGTAACGCCCAGCTCACCTGAATGGGTAGCCAAACTCCACTTCGATGTTCAGGTTGCTCTCGCTTTTATTCACACACTCAATGCTGAGGCGAAATTCCCCACTGTAGGTCCCGCAGGTGGCGAAAGCAAAGATAGCAAAGAGCTGTGGGGTGAGATGGGGCGGGTGAGACCACAGGGGTGCTGCAGGAAGCGCTGGCTGTGGGGGGGAGCTCCCAGCCTCTCCGGCCTCTCCCGGCGGGCGTCGCTGTGGGGAGCAGGGTGGGAGCGCCGGCTGGTGCTAGGATTAATAACCCTGGCTCCGGGACGGGGAGGCGGGTAGAGCAGAGAGGAATTGTGGGTAAGAAGGGTTAGCTGGGTCCCGCCCCCTCTAATCCTCCCAGAGAGCTGGGAAGAGATAAGAACCTGTCTGACCCAATTGTCCATCTGTCTACGTCAGCCACACTCCTCTGTTCTCATGGGTTCCTCCATCCTCCCCCCGACCCCGTGCTGGAAGAAGGGGGGGCGGATATCAGGCTGGAGGGGCCCACAGGTCTGATCCGGGGGGAAATGACTCCAGAACCAGCAGGGTCCACGGGCACCTGGAATCATTCCCCAACCAGTTGGGTCAATGGGTTCATAATACGGCAGAAATGTCAAGCGAGTGGGTCTGGAAACACTCCAGAACTGGCAGGGTGGGGAGGGCCAGGAGCCACTCCAGAACCGGCAGGGGGACCAGGAGCTAATCCAGAACTGGCAGGGGTGTGGGATTTGGGAGCCGATCCAGAACCGGAGAGCGGGTGGGGAGGGCCAGGAGCTGCTCCAGAACCAGCAGGTGTGAGGGATTTGGGGACTGATCCAGAACCAGAGGGGGTGGGGGAGTCAGGGGCTACTCCAGAACCGGCAGGGGGAAGGAGCTGCTCTAGAACCAGAGGGGGATGAGGGGTGGGGGTCAGGAGACGGTCTAGAACCGGCAGGGGGGTCGGGAGCCACTCCAGAACCGGCGGGGGGAGGAGCCGCTCTAGAACCAGAGGGAGGAAGCGTTGGGGTCGGGAGATGCTCCAGAACCGGTGGGGAGGGGGTCATGAGGTGCTCCAGAACTGTCAGGGCAGGGTATGGGGGGGTCTGGAACTGCTCCAGAACCAGCAGGATTAGGGGTCTGGAATCTCTCATTCTGTCTCTGAGTTTCTCCATCTCTGGTCTCCCCAAATCTGATGGGGTAACAGGATCTGATAACCGGGTTTTCCTGCACCTCCTTCCTCCAATCCTACAGCCCCTCCCACGCTGCCTGGCTCTGCAGGTTGGGGGGTGGGGAAACAGGGCCTGTCCCCTCTAGGGGGCGCTGGCTCCAAGCCCTAGGCCAGCTCAGAGGCAGTCCAGACAGGACCCCCCAACCTCAGGGTCCTGAGGAGCCAGTTCCGGGGGACTCACCCATTCCAGCAGTTTCAGAAACCCCAGCGGTTCCTTGAGCATCCGGAATTGTCCCCCAGCCACGACCTGTCGGTCAAGGTGGAGAGAAAGGGGGATGGGGCAGGGGGAGGGGGTGATATTAAAATATCTGACATCCCATCGTTTCCTGAACCCCTGCCCTCCCAGAGCCAGGGAGAGAACCCAGGAGTCCTGGCTCTCAGCCCCCGCCCCCGCCCCCGGCTCTAACCATTAGACCCCCACGCCTTTCCCAGAGCCAGGGAGAGAACCCAGGAGTCCTGACTACCAGCCCCCCCGCTCTAATCATTAGACCCCACTCCCCTCCCAGAGCCGGGGAGAGAACCCAGGAGTCCTGACTACCAGTCCCCCCCCCCCGCTCTAACCACTAGACCCCACTCCCCTCCCGGAGTCAGGGAGAGACCCCAGCGCAAGACGGTTATTGAAGATCACAAGTTCCTACTAGGAAAGGCCTGCAGGAAATACCTCCCCCAAACACATACCCACAGCCTCCCAAACCTTTCCCCGCCCCCAAACTCACTGCCCCCCAATCAACCGGAACCCCCCTACTCCTCCTGCTGTTGGTGGGGTAGATGTTAACCCCCAATTAATAAACAACCCTCCGATATCTGCACCCCCTCAACCCCCCCCAAACCTGATACAAGGATTGGGCTGCATCACCCCCACCAGCCCCCCAACCCCGATGCTGCTGGTGGCAGAAGATTCTGCCCCCCCGTTCATAAACAGCCCCCAAAAATTACCCTGAACCCCCATTGATGGCATTACATTTGACATTTTGACTCCCTCGCCAGCTTGCTGTCAGGGGTAAATATCCCTGAGCCAGACCCTCCCCATGGCAATCAGCCCCCCCCCCCCCAATTATCTGCACCCCCATATTCCTCCAGCCAGCAGGCAACCGGTTGAATGCACCATCCCAGCCAGTCTCTACCACAGCAGCGGGTGGGAGAATATTCTCGAGTGTCCCCCCCCCATTCATAAAGAGCCCTCCCCACACGTGAGCCCCACATTCCCCCCCCCCCGCACCTGACCGTCATGGCAATGAACCCACTGCAGCAGAGCTCAGCCATCTTCCCTCCCCGCCCCCGCCCCTGCTGCAAATGGAGGGGGGGAATATTTGTAGTTCACCCCCCCACACACACACATACACACACATCCCCCACTGCAAAATATCCGGTCACCTCCCGCCCCATCCCAGATGATCCCCCCCTCAAGTCGTCCATCCAATCTGAACCCCCCTTGCATCAGTCTCAGACCCCCCCCCCCCCGCATTTGCAGCACGGAAATATCCTAGCTCCTGACCCCCCCTACACTCCCCACTGCAATCTACCTGCAGCCAATCTGTGCCCCCCCCCATGCATCAATTTCAGATCTCCCCCATCTGCAGCTGGGAAATCTCCTAACCCCCCATTATAATCTCAGAGAATCGCGCCCATGTGTGCCCCCCCAACATCAATCTCAGATTCGCCCCCCCCACAGTTGTAGCAGAGAAATACCCTAGCCTGCCCCATAGCCTGTCCCCCCTCCCTATATTTGCAGTGCGTTGCGTTTGAATGCAGCAGCAGCTGCTGCAAAAAAAAAAAAAAACCCGCTAGGCAGGGATTGGGGGTGCATGGAGGGAGCGGGATGCATCTCGGGGGGGGCAGAGGGGGCCCCTTGCCCTGTGGGAAAAGCCCCCCCGTTCCCCTGATTGCTGTCTATGGTACTGAGCGAGCCAGGTGCGTACCTGATTGAGGACTTCCATCTTGGAGCTGTCTGGAGCAAGGCGGGGGGGGGCAGGGCTATATCCAGAACAGCCAGGAGGGGGGGTGCAGACGCAGGAGGGAAGAGCGGGGGGGGGTAGGGTGACGTCACGACGGGGGATGTCACTCCCTGGCAGAGGGAGCGGGAGAGATGGGGCGGGGGGGGGGGGGGGTTCAAATCCCAGAGCTGGGGGCTTGGAGCCAGGACTCCTGGGTTCTTTCCCCAGCTCTGGGAGGAGAGTGGGGTATAGTGGTTAGAGCAGAGGGGCTGGGAGCCAGGACTCCTGGGTTCTTTCCCCAGCTCTGGGAGGGGAGTAGGGTCTAGTGATTAGAGCCGGGGGGCTGGGAGCCAGGACTCCTGGGTTCTCTTCCCGGCTCTGGGAGGAGAGTGGGGTCTAGTGATTAGAGCCGGGGGGCTGGGAGCCAGGACTCCTGGGTTCCATTTGAGGGCTGTAGGTCTGACAGTCCCCCAACTCTCCCCCCCCAGTACAACTCACCTGGGGGGCTCCCCCTACTGGATGGGGGTGGGGCTTCAGCAAAGGGGGCGGGGCAGCTTGAGTAACCAGTGTCCCCTGACCAATGGGGGGGGTGGGGTTTGGGGGCGAATCCCTCCCCCTGCTGGGTTCTTTTCTCCGGCCCCTCCCCAATGGGTCACCCCCCCCCCCCCCGGCTCCTTTCCTCTAGGGGGAGGTCCAAACAGAGGGCCAGGAACCCACCCCAGCGGAGTCCTGAAGCCCTGGGGTCTCCCTGGTGTCTTCGCCCGCCCCCAAGGTCTCTCTCCTGCCCTGGGCTCAGATGGGAGCCGGCGCCCCCTAGGGGGGAAAGGCCCCAGGTCCCATTCCCCGACCCCCTGAGCCAGCCAGTTCCCCAGAGGCCCCACCACCACCACTCACAGTCCCCTGGCCCTGCCCCCAGCCCAGGGCCTGTTAAGGAAAAGTCAGCACATGTGACTCCCTTTTGGTTTGGGGCCCAGCATTGTTTAAATGCCAGCACATCATCCACCAGGAGGAGTGATCCTTAGATACTGAATCCCTGTGAAAATCCCCCTTGTCTCCAGCCCGCCTTGACTCCCAGTGTCTGGTTTTTGTCAGTCTCTAACTCCCTGTCTCTTGGCCTTGATGTGAGGCCTCCCATCCTGATTTACTGATGCATGGCTTTAGGACCATGCTGTGTAATTAACATACTGGTATAGCACGAGGAATGCACCAAGCAGGGATAGGTGGTAGATGAGACAAGGGTTTGTTTATTGGCTAAGGTTTCCGATGCACGAGGGCAACATGCTTTGCTAAAAAGTATATAACCTTTGTATAATCTGTATTCAGGGTCCCCCCCGGCTAGCAGGGGGGCACCACGCTCGAGCGTAATAAACTTAGTGTCTTTTGAGAACTCTGCAGTTGTGGACTTTGTTTATGTGCCTCAGCCTAGATTCGAACTGTGCGTGTCCTCCCAGGTGTAATTCGCAGCAGTGGTGTGCGTGTCCTCCCAGGTGTAATTCGCAGCAGTGGTGTGCGTGTCCTCCCAGGTGTAATTCGCAGCAGTTGTGTGCGTGTCCTCCCAGGTGTAATTCGCAGCAGTTGTGTGCGTGTCCTCCCAGGTGTAATTCGCAGCAGTTGTGTGCGTGTCCTCCCAGGTGTAATTCGCAGCATTGGTGTGCGTGTCCTCCCAGGTGTAATTCGTAACAGGCCCCACCGCTTCCAGCCCCTCCCCTCCGCCTTGCCCCGGCCCTGCCCCTCCCCTAGACCCACCCCCACCCCTAGCTCTGCCCTTTGCCCCGCCTCCAATGTGAGTTCCAGACCCGCCCACATCCTTAGCCCCACCCCTTGCCCCCTCCCTGACCCGCCACTTAGCTCCGTCCCTTGGCTACTGCCAGCCCCTCCCCTAGCCCCACCCATACCCCTCGCCCTGGGGCCCTCACCTTCCCCCTGCTCCTCCCCCCCCACCAGCCCCACCCCCTGGGCCCAACCCCACCCCCTCACCCCAGCCCTTCCTCTGTTCCTGCCCCTGGCTCCACCCCCTCGCCCCAGCCCCACCCTTGCTCCTGCTCCCAGCCCCGCCACCTACCTGCAGGTGTGAGGGGCAGTAGGTAGGTCAGCGCTTGGCCTGGTGCCCTCCCAGCCCCCCATCGGGGTGGGGTTGGAGAGGGGTGGGGTGGGAGACAGAGCCAGGGACCTCCCACCGCCATTGTGCCAGGGGGGCTGATGGAGCCAGGTGTCCCCCACCTGAACGAGTGAAAACAGGAACGAAGGAATGAAGAAGAGAACAGAGGGACAAATGGAAAGGGAGGACAAAGGAATGAAGAAATGAAGGAAGGAATGAGAGAACAGAGGGGCAAATGGAAAGGCAAGATATGACCAACACGACAAAAGAGAGACCCGATGAACCAATGGAAAGAGGGAAGAAATGAATGAAAGAAAAAAGGAAGGAAGAAATGAGACAACCGATGGACGAATAGGAAGAACAAAGAATTGAACGAATCAAAGGGCAAAGGAAGAAAAAATGAATGAAACAAGAAATGAGAGAGTGAACAAAACCAAAAAGGAAGAACGAAGGAGAAAAACAACAAAGAAAAGTAAAAGGAATGAACGGAGAAGGGAAGAACAGGAGGAAGAAAAACAGGGAGAATGCAGTAAAAACGGAAGGAAGTGGGCGAGAGATTGAAAGAGTGAACCCAGGCATCCGGGCCAAACCCCAGGGCGTCAAAACCATGAAGGAGGGGAAGGAAAACATGGCAGCTGGACAGAACGACACCGGACGAGATACAGACAGAAAGCACCCCAAGGAGTGACCCCTGCTCAGCTCCCCCCATGGGGCCTTGTGGGGAGCACTGCCCAGCTGATAGGAAGCGGGGCGAACCAGAGCCCCACTCCAGCACTGAACTCCAACAGCCAGGGTGTGAACCCAGGTGTTTGGGCTGAACCCCAATTTGGGGACCTGCAGTTTCAGGGAGCTGTCCCCATGCAGCGTTATGTGCGGCTGTTCCCCAACCACCCTGCCCCAGAGACAGCTGCATCATAGAATCATAGGACTGGAAGGGACCTCGAGAGGTCATCTCGTCCAGTCCCCTGCACTCATGGCAGGACTAAGTATTATCTAAATCAGCGCTACTCAAAGTGGTGGTCTACGGACCGGCACCGGTCCGCGAGCCGTCGGCTGCCGGTCTGCGCGCACATTGGGAAAAACACTGCCAGTCCCCCACATCAGATAGCTTGAGAAGCACTGATCTAGACCATCCCTGACAGGTGTTTGTCTAACCTGCTCTTCAAAATCTCCAGTGACAGAGATTCCACAACCTCCCTGGGCAATTTATCCCAGGGCTTGACCACCCGGACAGGTAGGAAGTTTTTCCTAATGTCCAACCTAAACCGCCCTTGCTGTAATTTAAGCCCATCACTTCTTGTCCTGAACTCAGAGGTTAAGAAGAACGATTCTTCTCCCTCCTCCTTGTAACAGACTTTTATGGACTTGAAAACTGTCATCATGTCCCCTCTGTCTTCTCTTCTCCAGACTAAACAAACCCCAGTTTTCCAATCTCCCCTCATAGCTCCTGTTTTCTAGACTTCTCATCATTTTTGTTGCTCTTCTCTGGACTTTCTCCAATTTGTCCACATCCTTCCTGAAATGTGGCACCAGAACTGAACACAAACCTCCAGTTCAGGCCTAACCAGCGCGGAGTAGAGCGGAAGAGTCACTTCTCGTGTCTTGCTTACAACACTCCTGCTAATCCAGCCCAGAAGGATGTTCGCTTTTTTTGCAACAGAGTCACACTGTTGACTCATATTTAGCTTGTGACCCACTCTGACCCCCAGATCCCTTTCCGCGGTGCTCCTTCCTCGGCGGTCATTTCCCATTGTGTGTGTGCGACTGATTATTCCTTCCGAAGTGTTGTACTTTGCATTTGTCCTTATTGAATTTCATCCTATCTACTTCTGACCATTTCTCCAGTTTGTCCAGATCATTTTGAATTTTAATCCTACCCTCCAAAGCACTTGCAACCCCTCCCAGCTTGGTATCGTCCGCAGACTTTATCAGTGTGCTCTCTATGTCATTATCTACATCACTGATGAAGATATTGAACAGAACCAGACCCAGAACCGATCCCTGCAGGACCCCACTCGTTATGCCCTTCCAGCATGACTGTGAACCACTGATAACAACTTTCGGGGAACCGTTTTCCAACCAGTTTTTCACCCTCCTTACAGGAGCTCCATCTAGGTTGTTTTTTCCTAGTTTGTTTAGCAGAAGGTCAGGGGGACAGTATCAAAAGCCTTACTAAGGTCCAGATATACCACGTCTACCGCTTCCCCCTATCCACAAGACTTGTTACCCTGTCACAGAAAACTATCAGGTTGGTTTGACACCATTTGTTCTTGACAAATCCAGGCTGACTGTTACTTATCACCTCATTATCTTCCAGGTGTCTGCAAATTGATTGCTTAACGATTTGCTCCATTATCTTTCCGGGTTCAGAAGTGAAGCTGACTGGTCTGTAATTCCCCGGGTTGTCCTTATTCCCCTTTTTATAGATGGGCACTAGCTTTGCCCTTTTCCAGTCTTCTGGAATCTCTCCCGTCTTCCGTGACTTCTCAAAGATAATCGCCAGTGGCTCCGATATCTCCTCAGTCAGCACCTTGAGGATTCTGGGACACATTTCATTGGGCCCTGGTGGCTTGAAGACATCTAACGTGTCTAAGAAATTGTTAACTTCTTCTTTCCCTATTTTAGCCTCTGACCCCCCTCATTGTCACTGGCATTCACTATGTTAGCCGTCCGATTACCACCAACCTTCTTGGTGAAAACCGAGACAAAGACGTCATTAAGCACCGCGGTCATGTTTCGGTTGTTGTTTTCCCCCCTCACTGAGTAACGGGCCTACCCTGTATCTTGGGTCCTCCCCTGCCCCTGGAGGCCAGGCTCTCCACTCCTCCTCCCGTGTCACGTAGCTTTGCTCCCGCACAGTCTCTTCATCATACTCCCGGATTGGAGTGGGATTTTCATGCGCCGTAAGGTCCTGTCGGAGCTCCGCCTAGACAGACACAGATATCAGGAACCCAGGCATCCTAGCTCCCAGCCCACCTCCCCGCCAACACAGACTCTAACCACTAGGCCCCACTCCCCTCCTAGTGTCAGGGATGGAACCCAGGTGTCCTGCCTCCCAGTCCCCTCTGCTCTAACCTCTTGATCCCACTTCCTCCCCACCCCAGAGCTGGAGAGAGAACCATAGAATCATAGAATCATAGAATATAAGGGTTGGAAGGGACCCCAGAAGGTCATCTAGTCCAACCCCCTGCTCAAAGCAGGACCAATTCCCAGTTAAATCATCCCAGCCAGGGCTTTGTCAAGCCTGACCTTAAAAACCTCTAAGGAAGGAGATTCTACCACCTCCCTAGGTAACGCATTCCAGTGTTTCACCACCCTCCTAGTGAAAAAGTTTTTCCTAATATCCAATCTAAACCTCCCCCACTGTAACTTGAGACCATTACTCCTCGTTCTGTCATCTGCTACCATTGAGAACAGTCTAGAGCCATCCTCTTTGGAACCCCCTTTCAGGTAGTTGAAAACAGCTATCAAATCCCCCCTCATTCTTCTCTTCTGCAGGCTAAACAATCCCAGCTCCCTCAGCCTCTCCTCATAACTCATGTGTTCCAGACCCCTAATCATTTTTGTTGCCCTTCGCTGGACTCTCTCCAATTTATCCACATCCTTCTTGTAGTGTGGGGCCCAAAACTGGACACAGTACTCCAGATGAGGCCTCACCAATGTCGAATAGAGGGGAACGATCACGTCCCTCGATCTACTCGCTATGCCCCTACTTATACATCCCAAAATGCCATTGGCCTTCTTGGCAACAAGGGCACACTGCTGACTCATATCCAGCTTCTCGTCCACTGTCACCCCTAGGTCCTTTTCCGCAGAACTGCTGCCTAGCCATTCGGTCCCTAGTCTGTAGCTGTGCATTGGGTTCTTCCGTCCTAAGTGCAGGACCCTGCACTTATCCTTATTGAACCTCATCAGATTTCTTTTGGCCCAATCCTCCAATTTGTCTAGGTCCCTCTGTATCCTATCCCTCCCCTCCAGCGTATCTACCACTCCTCCCAGTTTAGTATCATCCGCAAATTTGCTGAGAGTGCAATCCACACCATCCTCCAGATCATTTATGAAGATATTGAACAAAACCGGCCCCAGGACCGACCCTTGGGGCACTCCACTTGATACCGGCTGCCAACTAGACATGGAGCCATTGATCACTACCCGTTGAGCCCGACAATCTAGCCAGCTTTCTACCCACCTTATAGTCCATTCATCCAGCCCGTACTTCCTTAACTTGCTGACAAGAATACTGTGGGAGACCGTGTCAAAAGCTTTGCTAAAGTCAAGAAACAATACATCCACTGCTTTCCCTTCATCCACAGAGTCCTGGCTCCCAGCCCACCCCCCCACAACTGCCAGAGCCCACCCCCTCTCAGAGCAGGGAAAAAACCCAGGCGTCCTGCCTCCTACCTCTCTGACTTTTCTGTCAGTTGCTCAGTGAGCTGCAGAGAGGGAGGATGGTGAGATGCCACCAGTGCAGAGTCACCCACAGACCACCACACCCCACAACTTCCCCCAGGGGTCAGGGATCAGGGGTTCACCTCAGCCAGCCCCACTCACCTTCGTCAGCTCCGGGGAGATCTCGACCTGCTTCGCCAGCTGGTGGGGGAGGGCGGTCAGACTTGTGCCCCTCCAGCCTGGGACCCTCCCTTTGCTCCCCCAGATCCAACCCACAGATCCATCCGGCCCAGTATCCCTCTGTCCCTTTCCTGGCTAGGACCAATAAGCCCACATCTCCCCCTTTCACCCCCCACAATCTGCACTTGCTCCATCTTTGACAGCAGAGCTGGGAGGGGTTGGCACCTGGTGTCTGATCTGTGGGACCCGGGGCCCTGGCAGAGACCCCCTGCCCAGCCCCCAGCCCTGCAGCACGGCGCCGCCCAGCCCCGACTGCCAGGGGAGAGCACCCCCCCCAGTGAGCTGCAGCCCCCTGCATACATGTTCGTTTCCAGGGCACAGATCCCCCTGCCCCCCCCAATGCCATTCCTGTCGCACAGATTCATTCCCCCCATCCACACACTGACCCAAAGCACCATATGCCCCCCCATGCTGACCCTGACATCACCTCTCCCATCTCAGGGGCAACCCCCACCCTCCCTCCCGCCATACAGCTTATCCCCCCTGCCCCCCTCCTCCGCAGAGGATGCCAGTTAGGGCAGTCCCAGAGCCAGGCATCCCCAGCTCATAAATCCCGTCCTGGCTCAATTCCCCACAACTTTCACAACAGGGGTTACAGCCGGGGGGGGGGGGGGGGGGGGGGGCTGGTGCTGGGAGCCAGGACTCCTGGGTTCTCTGCCTGGCTCTGGGAGGGGAGTGGGGCCTAGTGGTTAGAGCGAGTGGGGGCGGCGCTGGGAGTCAGTGTTTGCCTGTGTCCTGCCAGAGGCGACGATCCAGACCCGAGTTTGCCTGGTCTCAGCCCCAGGCCTCAGGGGCCAGCAGCTCTTCACCACGGGGCCCCAGGCTGCAGAAGTCACTGGGAACAGCTGGGAGGGAGGGAGGGATTTGGGGGCACTAGGCCCTGTCCTGTACAGCTCCTTCCCCCCCCAGCTCCTGCCCCTCCTCAACCCCCCAGCCCCACAACCAAGGCCTCTGTCCCCCACCCCTGCTCCCTGCTCCCAGCCCCGCCCCCAGCAGCTCTCCAGCCCTGCCCCCTCTAGCCCCTCCCCCAGATCCCAGCCCCGCCCCCTCAAGCCCGCCCCCTGCTCCCAGCCCCGCCCCCTCCGGCCATTCCGCCAGTTCCCAGCCCCGCCCCCAGCCCCACCCCCGCACCTCTCAGCCCCGCCCCTTTCCACCCCTCCCCCAGCTCCCAGCCCCTCCCCCAGCTCCTGCCCCTCCTCAACCCCCCAGCCCCACAACCAAGGCCTCTGTCCCCCACCCCTGCTCCCTGCTCCCAGCCCCGCCCCCAGCAGCTCTCCAGCCCTGCCCCCTCTAGCCCCTCCCCCAGATCCCAGCCCCGCCCCCATCAAGCCCCGCCCCTGCTCCCAACCCCGCCCCCTTCGCGCCCCTCCCCAGCTCCCAGCCCCACCCCCTGCTCCCAGCCCCGCCCCCTCCGGCCATTCCGCCAGCTCCCAGCCCCGCCCCCAGCCCCACCCCCGCGCCTCTCAGCCCCGCCCCTTTCCGCCCCTCCCCCAGCTCCCCAGCCCCGCCCCCTCCCGGCTCCTGCGGGCGCTGAAGCTCCTCCCCCCAACAGGCCCGCCCCCGCTTCCGGCCTCGGCCTGTCGGAGGGCAAAAAACACCCCCGCCCCCTCCAGGCCTTTAAAGGTGTGGGTGACTTTACGGGCGGAGCATAGAGTTGCCGGGGAGAGCGAGGGAGCGAGCGTCGGCCAGAAGCCGGAAGTGGGGACCATAGAGAGGGGCCAGACCGGGCCGGATGGGGGAAGAGAGTCGCGCCTAGAGGGCGGAGGATGATAGAGACGCTGGAGGGCGAGGGATAGCCCCCCCCGTCACCTATGAAGCGGAAGTTATGACCATAGAGGCGCAGAGCGCAAGCCGGAAAGAGAGAGCGTCGCCAGCAGCAGGGCTGTGACTTGAGGACCATAGAAATGTAGCAAGCGCGGGAGAGAGAGCGTCGGCCGCCGGACCGGAAGTGTGACCATAGAACCTTACGGGACAGAGCGTCTCTTGTGAAACCGGAAGCGCGGTGACCATAGAGACATAGGCAGGGAGTGTCGCCTCCTTTGGTCCTCCAACAAGGTCTCCCGCGCCCCTTTCCCCATCCCAATTAGTGCAACCATTAATTAGCCGGAGTTAACGAAGATTTAGTGACACAGCGGGGCGGGGCTCTGCCCCCACTTCAGACCCACCCAGGCCAAGTACTGGGACCCTTAATTAGCACTGATTAGCCAGCCCCAATTAGCTAATCACCCTCAACTAATGAGAGCCCGGGGTGGGGGTTGGGGGGGGGCGCCAGGAACCGTTAATGACCCAACCGGGGCCAATCCGCGCTGCCCAATTAACCCAGGGCTAATTAACGAGGCTGCAGCGCTAATGAGCAGCCAGGACTGGGGGCCACCTAATTAACACAGGGCTAATTGAGGCGGCCACGGAGCTGCCTCCCCAGATCCTCTACCCCCCCATCCCCCGCTGCCTCCCCAGGGTCCCCCACCCATCGCCCCCAGGCCCGGCTCCCCCCGCCCCTCGCCTCGAGCTCCCTTCCGTCGGCCCACCCCGCTCCGTGCCTCTTGGCCACGGCACCCCCCTGGCCACGGCACCCTGGGGCTCGCCCCCCTGCCAGGCCGGCCCCGGGGCGTCCCTGCCAGCCCTGGCGGGGGTGCCTCAGCCCCGGAGGAGCGCCCGCGTCTCGCGCCAGGTCTCGGGCTCAGTCGGACGTGCCAGGGCTGATCAGGAGGGCGGGAGTCCCAGGGGCTCCGTCTCGGAGGCCACGTGGCCGACCCCGGGGGAAAATCCGGATGCCGGGGGGTGGGGGGGCTGCCCCGCTAACGGGGCTGGGGTGCAGCTCAATGGGCTCTGCTGGACTCGGCACTCAAACCTGGCCTACATCCGTGAAGGCAGCCGAGCGCGGGAGGAATTAGGCCCTTGGGCTGCCCGGCCTAGGTGCTGGGGGCACGGAGACAAGGTGGCGGGCTCAACCCGCCCCGCGAGCCGCCCCTGGCTCCTTGTCGCTTCCAGCCCCGGCCGGCGGGCACCGGAGAATCTCCGATTTCCGGTGCGAAAGAGCCAGGAGCCTGCGGGGCAGTGGCCAGCACCCGCAAATACGGGCCCAGGGCCCCCCGAAGCCCGAGAGAGCAAAGGAATCGTCGACCCCCACCCCAAATCAGACTCTGGACATGGGGCCGTGTTAGAAAATCGTCGGCGGCCTCGGTTTATTTATAAGCATCTCAAAGCGAATATTTATTTCCATGTCTCGGTACAAAACCGGGGAGGGAGGTACGGGTGGAGTTGGGGTCAGAGCCAGTCCCCCCCACAATGTAATACAGCTGTCACACACACCCAGAAGGCTGCTGGACCCCTCTCATGCACCCCAATAGCCACAGCTCCCCCAGCCCCCTTCTTCAACCCAGCCCTCCCTTTTCTATATGTAACCTCCCTGCTCTTTCCCTCCATACAACCCAGCCCCCCCAAGCTGCGCTACACAGCAGCACCCCCCCAAAACTCCCCATCCTGTTTTCAGCCATGCCCTCTCCTCCCCCCATATCACCTCACACCTTCCCCCTTTGAACCTACCACCTTCCCATCCCTAGAGGGGACAGGCCCCGTGCCCCATTCCCCACCCCCTCCCCAAGCCAGCCAGCACCCTGCGCTGGGGCTGGAGGGGAGCTGCCCCCTAGAGGGGAAATGAAGGGGGATCCTTCATCTGCATCCCCAAAGTCAGAGACCTGTGGGGGTTGTTGGCGGCGGGCTCGGTAGGGAGCATGGAAAGGCAAATGAGAACCCCCTGAACCCCGGCTTGTACGGGCCAGGAAAGGGTTATAATTTTCTCTTTAAAAAAACAAAATAGGATTTGTATAAAATAAAAGCATTTTAAAAAAATTCCCCTCCTACCATGTCGCCCCAAAATCTGCTTGAGTCCCCCACAAGACATAGATCCCCCAAAAAAACTCATCACCCCTATTTAGGGGACATATACCCAATGGGGCTATGGAAAGGACAGGGCTCAGCAGTGACTCCCCCGCTCATATGTTTTTCTGGTGCCACTTTTGGGGGGGCCATGGAAGCTTAGAGCCCATGAGTCACTCCTCCAAATGTCACCCCAAAATGGCAGGGAATTTGGGAGAGATAAATGTGGGTGTTCGGAAGTTATTCGGCACCCCCCAAAAGAGAGAACCCCGTTATCAGTTGATCCCCCAGGCTTGCAGGATTTGGCTTACAGCTGTTTCATTCCCCCGTACCCCATTTTCTGAAGGAGCACCCCTTTTAATTCCCCCAGTAGAGCACATTTTGGGGTGCATTTGGGGGAGTGCCTCAGTGCCCCATTTTCTGAAGGGACACCCTATAGCTAGACACCCCAGGAGTACAAGTTTTGGGGTACACCTGTTTTATCCAGGGAACCCCTCATACATAGCTCCATGAAGCTCATGTTGGGAGTACACACTCAGAAGGGGGGGAAATGTATTGGAAGAAGCTGGAACTAGGGACACCCCCATCCCAAAATTGGGGGTAAAGCCCCCTTGGGAATGAGCTGACACCCACTGGTTTGGGGGGGCTGTGTGGGGGCTGATCAGCCCCCTCCCCCAATGGCCACACCCCAATTTTGTCCCTCTTAGGTTTCAGGGCGCATGGCTCTGTTCACAGTGCAGGCTCAGATGAACCCCGATATTAACACAGCTGTGGGGAATAGCTCCTTTTGGGGGTTCCCCATCACAAGCACCCCCACATACACAGTCTGTTAGGGAGAGGCCATGGGGCCCTCCTGACCCCTAAGTAGGCTGCAGGGGGGGGTTCCCTGATGCTCCACAATCAAGGTTGGGGGGGAAGGGAAGGGTAGTTTAGGGGAGGCGTGCGCATAAGGGAGAGGGGTGTGTGTGGGGGGTCATCCATTGAGAACAATGGAGAGGGGCAGAAGTGTGAGAGGAAGGGGCGGAGCCTGTAGGAAAGGGGCATGTCTTGCAGGAAATGGGTGGAGGCTATGGCTAGAGGGCGGGGACTGCATATAAGGGGTGGGGCCTATGAAAAAGGGGTGTGGTCTGGCGAGGGTAGGGCTTCCCTGGGGGGAACAAAGTGGGGGGAGCTTGGGAACAGATAAGGGGCAGGGCCTACACAACAGGGCAGAGAGGGAGGGTAAAAGGGGCAGAGTCTGAAACTCTGAGACCCAGTCCCTCCTGCTAAAAGGGGTGGAGCCTCCATGATGGGGAGGAGCTTGAGGAGGGGGTGGAGCTTTTGGAACTCAGGTGCTGCCCACTGACAGCTGGGGTAAGGCCTATACAATAGGGCGGAGCTTGAGCTGAGGGGGAGGGGCTTACGAGCCTGGGGCGCCACCCATGGAGCGAAAGCAGGGGGGCCCACATCCTGGGATGCAGCTGGAGAGAAAGGGAGGAGCTGGCAGAGCCTATAAAAGAGGGGGGCAGAGCCTGGAGACAGCCAGAGGGCGGAGCCCGATGGGAGAAGAGGTGTGGCTCCTCTGGCTCCTCCCACCCCGGAGGGGCGGGGCCAGGATCAGGAATCCTCCTCCATGCTGAAGCTGCTGCGGCGGCTGGAGCCTTTGGAGGCGCCAGGGGAGAGGGATGACAGCAGGGGGTCGGAGGCCCCCAGGGGCGACAGGGGCCCCCCGTCCTCCATGAGAATGTCCTCCAGGCCCCCGTCAGCCCCCAGGCCCAGGGGGAAGCCCAGCCCGGCCTCCCCCAGCTCTTCCGAGGAGAAGGCCAGGTCCAGGAGGCAGGCGGCAGAAGAGGCGGGATCCGGGGCGCAGGAGGGGCCCCCCAGGAACGGAGGGGGGCCAGGGCCCTTTGGCTTGGCGCCCTCCCCAGTGCCCCCCAGGGGCAGCAGCCCTGCCGGCGAGGTGAGGGGCAAGCCGTGCAGCTGGGCTTGCATCTCCAGTTCCTGCAGGGGGAGAAAAGGGGTGGTTGGCAGCGTGCCCCCAGCTGAGCCCCCCACTGATCCGCCCCACTCCCCAGCCCCACGGTGCCCCCCCCTAGCACCGGGCTCTGACTGCCAGGGGAGAGCGCCCCCAGCCCAGCCCCCCGCCCCGCTCCCCAGCCCCACGGTGTCCCCCCCTAGCGCCCGGCTCTGACTGCCAGGGGAGAGTGCCCCCAGCCCAGCCCCACAGCGCCCCCTGGCTGACCTGCACCCGGAGCTGCAGGCTGCGGTTCGCTTGCTCCAGTTTGCGCTGTCTCAGCTCCATCTCCTTGGCACGCTGCTGTTCCTTCTGCAGCTTGCGGATGTAATCCACGGAGGCCTTCAGGATCGTGCCTTTGTTCCAGCGCATCTCCCTGGGGACAGGAAAGGAGCAGAGGGGGCTGGGAGCCAGGACGCCTGGGTTCTCTCCCTGGCACTGGAAAGGGGGGGGGGGGGTCTGGTGTTGAGAGAAGGGGGGACAGCGGCACCCCCCACCCCCGTCCCACACACACTTACGGGTCATTGGATTTGGGAATGAGGGTTCCCAGCTCCTTGATTCGGTCGTTGATGTTGAATCGTCTGCGTCTTTCAACTGCAGAGGGAGAATTTGCAGCTCAGACGCCCTGGGCCCAGCCAGCCCGGGGTGCCCTCCCACCCGCCGTCCAGCCCCCAATTCCTGCCACTCACCCCTCCACGATTAACATCCAGGCCTCCCTGAACCTCTTCACCTGCGTCATGTGGCTGGGAGTTCCCCTGGCCAACGCCAGCACGATTTCTCATTCAAGTGTGACCCCGCTCCCCGCATGGGGGCAATGAGGGGTTGGGGTCCTGGGACTCCCCCCCCACAAATATCCGTGCCAACCCCCAAACTGAAGCCCTTCAAGAAGGATCTATCCCCTGGGGGGGAGGGACGACACTCACTCAGGTTGTGATTGTCTTTTTTCTGCCTCTCCTTCATCAGTGCTTTGGCTTCGTTCTCTGTAACCGGGGAAGAAGGGAGTGTGTCAGCGGGACAAACAGACGGGTGTCTGGAAAGACACAGCACTCACCTCCAGGGAAGGGGGGGCAAGCGCCCCCTGCCATGTCCCCCTCCCCCTCTGCCAATCCCCACAGCACGGCGCCCCCTAGCATCCGGTACCTGACAACTCTGTCTTGATGTTGGGCAGGTCGGCGGGGCAGGAGTTGCTGACCGGGACAGTTGAATCCGGGAGCCCCGGGCTGCTATAAATCTCCAGCAGGTTCCCGCCCACCGGCAGCTGAGCGGGAGACAAGGAGTTAAAATTCACTGTGGGACAGTGACACCTCCAGGCCTACGGGGGCGCTGTCCAGCCCGGCTGCTACCTTGCAGGATGCCTTAAAGGGGTGGCGTCTTACAGGGGCAATGGCCCATCTTGGCAGGGAGGTTCCCGCCCTCCCAGGCGCCCTTAAAGGGGTGGAGCCTCAGTTGGCCCCCACACCCCAGTCGGCCTTAAAGGAGCGGAGCCTCAGCCAGGCTTAAAGGGGCGGCACACCGGTTGCCCTTAAAGAGGCGGAGTCCACACCAGCCACCACCTCCAAGTCACCCTTAAAGGGATGTCAGTCCCCTTCCTACCTCCCCAGCTGTGGGGACCTCCTTGCAAGCCCCCCCCAGACCCTGCCCCCCATTACCGTGCTGGGCAGCTGCAGCCCCCCGTCCACAGACATGTAGTTCAACATCTCGTCATTGTAGCTGGACTCCAGGCTGATGATCTCATCGATGACATCATCAATCTGGGGAGGGGGGGCCATTAGACGGGTTTCCCGGGGTGGAGGGAAAGAGTGGGTGTCCCTGCCCCACCCCCCACAGTGTGCAGGGAGCGGGGTAGGTTGGGAGGGCGGGAGAGGGGCAGACAGGGAGGACGGCTGGGATGGGGGCAGCAGGAGCACAGAGGAGTGGGCTGGGGGGCTAGGATGGGGGGAAGGGAAGAGGCTGCAGGCATGGGGGAAGGAAAGGGGGCTAGGCTGGGGGTCATGGGGGAGCAGAGGGGCTGGATGGGGGCAGAGATTCATGGCGGGGGCACAGAGGGCGAAAGAGAAGGGGGCTGGAGGGAATGGGGGCTGGAGGGGGCACAGGGGTTGGATGGGGGCAAGGATTCAGGGCGGGGGACGGATGGGGACACGGGGAGCAGAGGGGCTGGAGGGGGGGCAGGGTTCGGGGCGGGGGCACAGCAGGGGGGGACCCCACTCACCTCCTTCTCCGAGTTGGAGCCGATGTGCAGCATGGCCATGGGGCTGTTGGGGGCGCTGCCGGGGCCCGAGGCGGCCTGCTGCCGGGGGGGCAGGCTGTGGGGCTCGGGGGCCGAGGCAGCCTGGGGGGAGCGGGTGGGGGCCCCGGGGCTGGAGCCCGCCAGGGCCTGGGCGGCCAGCTTGCTGCCCATGGCGGTGGAAAGATACTGCTTGACCTGCTGGCGCTGGGCCTCCTGGATGTGGTACCGGGTCGGGTTCTCCAGGTGGGTCTGGACCTGGCGGGGCAGAACAGGGGCAGCTAGGGGTGAGCCCCTCCCCGCGCCCCCCCAGCCAGCCAGCCCCTGAATGTCTAGAGGGGACAGGCCCCTGCCCCATTCCCCGCCCCCCTGAGCCAGCCAGTCCCCGCCCTGGGGCCGGGTAGGAGCTGGTGCCCCCCAGAAGGGACAGACCCCTGCCCCATTCCCCGCCCCCCTGAGCCAGCCAGTCCCCGCCCTGGGGCCGGGTGGGAGCCGGCACCCCCCAGAAGGGACAGGCCCCTGCCCCATTCCCCGCCCCCCTGAGCCAGCCAGTCCCCGCCCTGGGGCTGGGTAGGAGCCGGCGCCCCCCCAGAAGGGACAGGCCCCTGCCCCATTCCCCGCCCCCCTGAGCCAGCCAGTCCCCGCCCTGGGGCTGGGTAGGAGCCGGTGCCCCCCAGAAGGGACAGACCCCTGCCCCATTCCCTGCCCCCCTGCGCCAGCCAGTCCCTGCTCTGGGGCCGGGTGGAAGCGAGCGCCCCCCAGAGGGCACAGGCCCCGCCATGAATCTGTGCCCCCGCCATGAATCCTTGCCCCCATCCAGCCCCTCTGCTCCCCCATGACCCCAGCCTAGCCCCCTTTCCTTCCCCCATGCCTGCAGCCTCTTCCCTTCCTGCCCTGGGGCCGGATGGGAGCCGGCGCCCCCTAGAGGGGACAGGCCCCTGCCCCATTCCCCGCCCCCCTGAGCCAGCCAGTCCCGCCCTGGGGCTGGCACCCCCCACCCCCCGTGGGGCAGGGCCCCGGGCTCTCACCTTGAGCACCTCGACCGGGACCTGGGCGGCGGGGCGGGGCAGGGGGCTGCTGACAGAGATGGCCGGGGTGGGGGGCGCGGGGTTGGGGGGCAGGAACTGGGCCGCCTGCTGCTGCTCCCGCCGCTCCTGCTCCTGGGTCTGCGCCCGCATCAGCTGCTGCCGGAGCAGCACCCGCGAGGATGCCATGCTGGGGCCGGGGGGGTCCCCCGGGGCCGGGGGGGCCAGCGGCTGCAGGGGGGCGGCCGGGGGGCTGGGTGAGACAGACATGGTTAGAGACGGGGGGCAGGCACAGAATCCTCCCCCCCGTAGAGCCCCCCCAAATCCTCCCCCTCCCCCCCCATACAGCCCCCTCCTCTCCCTCCCCCCATTTCCTGCTCCCTGCCCACCCCCCCACACACACCTGTGACTCGGCAAATTCCAGAACAGGACAAACAGGATTCGGGGGGGGGGGCACTTTCTCGCCTCCCCCCTCCCTGCAGTGCTCCTCACTCCCGACCCGCAGCCCCCTGCCAGCCCAGGCCGGCTCCCTCCACTCCCCCGCCCCACGGGGTGCAATGGTGCCAGCCAGCCCCCAGGGGGAGCACACGCATTTCCTTTAGGTGGGTGCCACCAAAATGGCCGTCCTTGCACGGGGCTATGGAGGGGCCAAGCTAGGGAGGCCAATTCCCCCCCCCCCCCGCCACTGTCCACAGGCAAATATCAAAGACAGCTAAAGGCTGCCATCTTGGATTCAGTCCATGGGGGCGTTGGGGCCAATTTGGGGATGGGGACTTGTATAATTGGGGGTGGGGGCTTTGCTCTCCTACCCTCCCTTCTCTGCCCCCTGACAGTCTGGGGTGGGAGGCTGCCCCAGGGAACGGGTCCCGCCCCCCACAGCCATGGGCTGACATTGGGGTCATCGCATCTCCTTGGGGTTGGCAGGATGGGAGGGGGGGGCAAAGCAGGGAGAGGGTGACAGGAGAGGGGTCCAACTAAAAGCTGCCCCAAAGATCCAAGATGGCTGCCCCAAAGATGGCCACCTTACCTCCCGGAGATGGGCTGGCTTTTGAGCTCGTAGAAGTTGTCCCCGGCCAAGGAGAAGACGTTCTCTAAGTCAATGTCGGCGACGATGCCCGACTCAGGGAGCAAGGACTCGAGGCTGGAGTGGGGGGTTGGGGGGTGGGACAGGGCGAGTGTGAATCCTCACGCATGGCCCTCGTGCAAATTTCCCACGGTGCGTCCCCACCTCGTGCCTCCCCGGAAGGCACAGGAGTTGCCCATGGGCGTTGGCCATGGGCGTCATTGTCATGAGGGGCTCACAAGCGCCCCCTACTGGCTGGTCCCTGCCACCAGATGCTTCCCCACCCCCTGCCCATCCTGGTGCCAGGCCCTCGGGCAATGAGGGGTGGGGGGCAGGGTGACCCCCCCGACACACTGGAGCAGGGGGACACTTCCTGGTTTAGGATTGACGCAGAGAAGGAGACCCAAGGTGGTGGGGTTGTGGGGACCCTGAAACGGCTGCTGGGGGGGCTTCCCAACACATGCATAACCCCCATCTGCCACTCATGCACCACAATCCTCCAACACACCCCACCCACACCACACACAACCCCCACTACAACACACCACCCCAATACACAGCGCCACACACAACTCCCCCCATAACACACAGAGCACCCCAACACACACCACACACTCCACCCCAACGCACAACCCCGGCAAAACACACGAACCCACACACAACTCCCCCCCACAACACACAACCCCACAACCTCTGATAAAACCCCCCACGCCATCCCAACACACAACCTCATGACCCCAGACACAGCCCTGCACAACACTCCACAACACACAACCCCCGCCACACACACACACAACCCTCCCACACCACCCCGACACACAACCCCCCCCCACACCCCTCTTGGCCCCAGAGACTCTCACCTTCCGCACTCCAACCAGCAGCCCTGACAACACCGCAGAGACGCACAACTCCCGACAAACAACAACCGCCCTTCGCCAGACCCACTACCCGTCCCGCCCGCACCGACCCACACCCCCAAGACATTTCATCAGCCCCCCTCTCCCCCACAATACCCACAAAACACCCCCTCCCCGGTTTCTTTTCTCTTGGGATCTCACCCCTGGAACCTGCAGGCTTCACCCTGTGTGGAGCAGGCAGGGATCTGTTACGGGATCCCTTGTGCAGCCCCGGCCCAGGATCCCAGGAGATCTCTGGCCAGGGCAGCCCTTGCCAAAAAGGAGAGGGGGCTGGGATCTAGTGGGTCCTTGGGGCAAACTTTTACCAGGATCTAGTCTGTCCCGGGGATCTGTTAGCAGGAGCTAATTGATCCCTAAGAGAATGTCTTAGCCAGAGCTGAGATCTAGTTGATCCACCGGGGGAACCAGCTCTTTTTGTGGGATCTGGGATCCAGTTGATCCCTGGGACAAATCTCTAAACGGGAACAGGGACCGAGTCTGCGCATGCCTGGGAGAAATCCAGCTTCCAGATCCACCACCCCTGGCTGCAAACGGGCCTTCCTCCCCGGCACCAACCTGCGCCAGATAGTTCAGGGGCAATCGTGGGGGGCCGTGTGTGGGTGGGGGGGTGTCAATCTCCCCCCTCCCCACTTTGGGAGCAACCGATTCACTTCCCCAGAGCGAATCAACCCGGTGTGAACACTCCTCCCCTCCCGGCTAGGACCCGGAGAGCGCCAGGCAAAAAAGGCCAGAAGAGAAATTGGCAGATTTCACTAGTGGCCAGAGATTGGGGGCGGGGGCATCCCTTTGCCCAGCTCTGATCTGTCCGTCCCCAAGGATCAGACCCCGCCGGGGGAGGGGGGGGATTGTGGCTCCTGGCCTGCGGCCCAAGGGGGGCAGATACTGGGGTGATCTAGGGAGGGGGGGGCCGCCCGTGGCTTTCCCACCACTCCCCAGGCTTGTTGCTTTTAATAGTAGGCGGAAAAAAATAAACAACGTGACAGGGGCCAGCAGGGGGCAGCACTGGGAGACAAGCACCTTCCCCCCCCCCGCCCCTCCAGGGACTGCCCCTGCCTTGCAGGACTCCCCCCGCCCCAGTAAACGGGGTCATTCGAGTAATTTAATGACCAGCCTGCCCCAAACCAAGACGGATGGGAGTCAGGACTCCTGGGTTCTCTCCCAGGCTCTGAGAAGGGAGTGGGGTCTAGCGGTTAGAGCAAGGGGGGCTGGGAGCCAGGACTCCTGGGTTCTATCCAGGGGTGCTGGAACAATTTTTATGCGGGGGGGGGGAATTGAGGGGGGATGCCTTGACCCCAGATACTTACACAGCTCTTTGGAGGGGGTCTCTGCAGACACCGTGCCCCTCCCTACCCCCATCTCAAGCCCCAAAACACCCCAGCTGGAGACAGGGTTCAAAGGGTCAAGGGAGTTTAGGCCTTTCCAGGCTTTTGGGGATTAAAATACAGCCCCCCCCCCCCAAATACACACACAGTTGGAAATTGCAATGATGAGAGTTATAGTCTTGTCTCCCACCCTTAACCCCCCCCCCCCCCAGCAGTCAGGCCAGACACCCGCTTCTGCTTTCAATATGACATGGGGCAGGGGGCTGCGGGTTGGGAGTGAGGGGCACCAGCAGAGCGGGGGGGGGGGGTACGGGGGGGGGGCCGGGACTCCCAGTGGCGGAAGGAAATTGAATGGCTGGGAAAGACGCGGACTCAGCAGCTGGAGGGGAAGTCACAGGGTGGGGGTCAGCTCAGCTCCAGGCTGCCTTGGGTGTGGAGGGGTCTGGGGGTGGGGGGGGCCCTCTCACCTGCGTGGCCCCAGTTCTCCTGGAAAGGTGAAGTTCCCTCCCTCCCCCTCACTGGAGCTTTGTCTGAAAGCTAACCCCGCCCCCCACCCCGCAAGAGCCTTCTCCACTGCCCCCCCCCCCCCAGCAGAGCGCCTGGTTCCCTCCCCGACTCTCGAAGGGGAGTAGGGGCTAGTGGGTGGAGCAGGGGGGGCTGGGAGCCAGGACTCCTGGGTTCCCTCCCCGGCTCTGGAAGGGGAGTGGGGGCTAGTGAGTAGAGCAGAGGGGCTGGGAGCCCGGACTCCTGGGTTCCAGGCCTTCCCCCAACTCGCTTTGTGACCGCCAGTGACTAGCCCTCTTGTGGCCCCCGCCCCGCTCCAGGGATCATTAACCAGACCCTGGAGGCCGGGGGTCTGGGTAGGGAGGGGCCTGAAATGGCCACAGAGCAGGGCTGGGGGAGGGGGGCTCTGTTACCCCAACCCGGTCTAGGCACCGAGCCGTGGGAGAGAACCCAGGAGTCCTGGCTCCCAGCCCCCCTGCTCTAACTGCTAGGCCCCACTCCCCTCCCCCAGCCGGGAACTCCCGATGCAGACAGCGACCCAGGCCCCCCCCGGACAGGTGCTCCCAGCACTGAGACCCCGGCACCTCCCCGGGCACCAGCCTGGGGGCTCCGGACCCCCCCGCCCCAGCTCTGCGGTGCCCCTCACTCCCGACCCGCAGCCCCCCCAGAAGGGGTATATAGAGATTGAACCCATCCCCTGAATGCTGGAGAGGGGGAGCTAGGGACATGGGGGGGGGTTCTGTCCCCTAGAAATTGGGGGTGGGGGGTGGGCATGGGCCGTTTGGGGCAGGAGCTGGGGCTGGGGGGTGAATGGCTGGCGAAAGTGGGGAGCAGATACTGGGGGAGCAAAGAAGAAGGATGGGGGGTGTCAGGGTGGGGGGAGGCCGAGACGGGAGGGGACACCGGGGGAAAGGGGGGTCCGTGGAGGGAGGGGGATTCCAGCAGACAGCGGGTCCCCGGGGGGGGGCGGGGGTCTCTGCCCCCCTCACCTCAGCACCTGGACGGCCTCGGCCGTGCGGGGTCCCTCCAGCAGGACGTAGACAGTCGGGGGAGGCCGCTGGGGGTCGGGATCCCGGGCCCCCTGCCCCGCCCCATGCGACATCCTCTCCCCACCCCCCCGCAGGGCTCCTGGTCCGGGGGGGCGAGCGGGGGTCCCGGCCGGACGGGGGGGCGCTGGGCCGAGGGCGGCTGCGGGACCCCCCGAGCCCCGATCGCGGCCGACAAACACCCGGCCGGAGCGTTATTGCCTCATCCCTGGGCTGGGGGGGATCGCCAAGGGAAATGACGTCACGCAGGGAAACACCCCCCCAGCCCGGCCGGGGGGGGTGCAAGGGGGGCATTTGACACACGAACAGCTGGTGCTTCTCACTCCCGACCCGCAGCCCCTGCCCCCCACAGCCCTGAGCCCCCCCCCCCCCCACCGCTCTGCCGGTGCCCCTCACTCCGGACCCGCAGCCCCCCTCCCCCCACAGCCCTGGGCCCCCCCCACAGCTCTGCCGGTGCCCCTCACTCCCGACCCGCAGCCCCCTGCCCCCACAGCTCTGCCCCCCCCCACAGCTCTGCCGGTGCCCCTCACTCCGGACCCGCAGCCCCCTGCCCCCCACCGCTCTGCCCCCCCCCACAGCTCTGCCGGTGCCCCTCACTCCCGACCCGCAGCCCCCTGCCCCCCACCGCTCTGCCCCCCCCACCGCTCTGCCGGTGCCCCTCACTCCGGACCCGCAGCCCCTGCCCCTCACAGCTCTGCCCCCCCCACAGCTCTGCCGGTGCCCCTCACTCCCGACCCGCAGCCCCCTGCCCCCCACCGCTCTGCCCCCCCCCCACAGCTCTGCCGGTGCCCCTCACTCCCGACCCGCAGCCCCCTGCCCCCCACCGCTCTGCCCCCCCCACCGCTCTGCCGGTGCCCCTCACTCCCGACCCGCAGCCCCCTGCCCCCCACAGCCCTGAGCCCCCCCCACCGCTCTGCCGGTGCCCCTCACTCCCGACCCGCAGCCCCCCTCCCCCCACAGCCCTGGGCCCCCCCCACCGCTCTGCCGGTGCCCCTCACTCCCGACCCGCAGGGGCCCCCTAGATCCGTATGGGGTACAGTGGTAGCTGCAGTTCTAGGCTTGGCCAGCAGGGGTTGCTGTTACCAGACCTGGACTTGCCTAGGCCCCGCTGGGCTCTGACTGGGGTTACATGGGGGGACAGGCACAAAGCCTCACGTGGATTTTCGGGGGTCCCCCCCGTAAGCCCCTTGGGCTGAGCCCCCTTCTCTGTTCGCACATGTGTGTTTGTGAGTCTGCCGGTGTGTCCAGCGGCATGGGGGCTTGCGTCCACGCGTGTGTCTCTGTCAGTAGTGGTTTGTGGGTGAGACTTGTTGCCGTGCGAGTGTGTGCACCTGTCAGTCATTGTTGTGCATGCAAGATTGTGTGTGTGTGTGATTGTGCATCTCTACATATCAGTTGCCATGGTGTGATTGTGTAGCTCTTTGTGGGTATCAGTTGTCATCATGTGTGTCCGATTGTGTGTCTGTGTGTGTATCCGTTCTGGTGGGATGTGTGTGTGATTGTGTTTGCCTGTTTATGTGTCAGTTGTCAGGGTGTGTGCCATTAGGTATCCGTGTGTATCAGCTGTCATGCTGTGCGTTCAGCTGTGCATCGCTGTGTCTATCAGCTATCGTGGTATGGGCGGGCCTGTGCATCTCTGGGTGTATCGGTTGCCATGGTGTGCGTACGATGGTGCGGCTCTGGTTGTGTGTCAGACGGTGGGTGCAGTTGTCTCTCGGGGTGTATCAATTGTCACAGTGACTGCGCATCTGTGTGGGCAATTGTCTACCTGTGTATCCGTTGTGTGTGTGTGAGGGGAGGTTGGGATTGTGCATCTCTGTGTCTGCCAGTCGTCGGGGGGGAGGAGGTGACTGTGCCTCTGTGTATCAGCTGTCCTGGTGTGTGTCGGTCAACACGGTCTGCCTGTCTGTGTTGTGGTGTGTGTACCCCCCTTACAGCCCCCCCCCCTTACAGCCAATCTCTGCGTCACAACGGGCCCCGCCCCCTCCATTCCCTCCAGCGCCCCAAGGGTTAACCCCTGGAGCAGGCGAATTCGAATGACAACACACGCTGTGTGTGTGTGAGCTACACCCGGCCGGCCTGTGCGGGGGGGGGGCTACCCCCGGCCTGGGCAATGTGTCTCTGTCGGTGTTGCATCGGGAGCCGATTTGCCAATGCTCAATAACCAGCCAGCAACTGTCCGACTGTACAACCCTCCCTCCCTCCTCCGCCTGTTGGCAGCAGGGAGGGTGTGAAACAGGCGCAGGGGAGGTGTAGCCTGGGCAGTTTCAGCAGAAAAAGAGCTGGGATGGATCCGGGAACCAGCTGGATGGATTAAACCAGGGAGGGGGGGCTGGGGGGGAAGCTTGGGGACCCCCCCTTGCACCTCTGGACTGGGGCCTGACTCACACACAGGGCGGTTGTGCATCCACCGATCCAGGAAGCAGAACAGCGCACTCCAGAGAGGAAAGGTAAGAGAGACCCCCCTGGAAAATAGGTTATAGGGGGACTGGCTGGCTCAGGGGGGCAGGGAATGGGGCAGGGGCCTGTCCCCTCTAGGGGGCACCGGCTCCCATCCAGCCCCAGGGCGGGGGACTGGCTGGCTCAGGGGGGCAGGGAATGGGGCCTGGGGCCTGTCCCCTCCAGGGGGCATCGGCTCCCATCAAGCCCCACAGCAGGGGACTGGCTGGCTCAGTGGGGTATGTGTGGAGTGGGATAAGGGCCAGGCGCTGGGGGACACCGTGGGGTTGGGAGCAGGCTGGAGGGCAGGTGGGTGCTGTGCTGGGGGGACTGGCAGAGCTTAGCTGGAACGTGTTCCTGAGGCCCTGTGCGTCCGCTCCGCCCCAGAGGTGGCTGCATCTCAGCGTCCGGCGAGGGCTCTGGTCCGGTGACAGGGGCAGTTGGGGTGGCTGATCTGAGGGTAACCTGAACTGGAAACAGGGGCAGGGGGCAGTTGATGCTGAGTTGCTAATGGGCTAAAGTGGGGGGAGGGAGGGGCTGAGAGCCAGGACTCCTGGGTTCTTTCCCCGGCTCTGGGAGGGGAGTGGGGTCTAGTGGTTAGATTGGGGCGGGGGCTGGGAGCCAGGACTCCTGGGTTCTCTCCTTGGCTCTGGGAGGGGAGTAGGGTCTAGTGGTGAGTGCTGGGGGATGTGGGGGCTGGGAGCCAGGACTCCTGGGTTCTCTCCTTGGCTCTGGGAGGGGAGTAGGGTCTAGTGGTGAGTGCTGGGGGATGTGGGGGCTGGGAGCCAGGACTCCTGGGTTCCTGGGGCGGGGGGGTTAGCAGTGCTTTGGCCTGACTGCATGGCAGAGTGACCAACTTCGTGCTGCAGGGAGAGGTTGCTGCTGAATCTCCCTGGCCCAGCACCTCTCCTCACTCAGCGGGGCTGGCCGAGGTCTCTGGGGGCAGGGGGCATTTTAACCCTTGCAGCGCCAAAGAGGAAAGAGGGCCCCCCCATCGATATGCACAGGCCAGAGGGGGGCTGGAGGGGCCCAGGCCCTGACTCAGGGATTGTCCCTGGCCCCCTAAGCAGCTTTGGAGTCAGCTGATTGCACCAGCAACCACCGAGTTGTTAATCCCAATTTTAATGAGAGTCAGGAAAATGGACAGACGCCCCTCCCTGCACTGAGCCGGAGAGAGAACCCAGGAGTCCGGGCTCCCAGCCCCACCCTCCCGCTCTAACCACTGGACTTCACTCCCCTCCCAGAGCAGGGTAGGAACCCAGGAGTCTGGGCTCCCAGCCCTCCCTGCTCTAACCACCAGACCCCGCTCCCCTCCCAGAGCCGGGGAGAGAACCCAGGAGTCCTGGCTGGCTTCTGATAGATGATTCATTCCTGGGCTGGTTATGCCGGGACTCTGGAATGCAGGAGGCCCGTCCGACTGGTGCCACCGGTGTCCTTGTGCCTTTGAGAGAGGAGGGAACGTACGCTGCGTAATTAGCTGGCGGGGTGTGTTGCAACTAACTCTGGGGCGGGGCAACCAGGAACCAGCTGCACAGGGACCATTTAGCCACCTTTGGGATGCAGCCACCTCTGGGATGGGGCAGCTGGGAAAAGGCCGCACACAACACCACACAGGGAGGGCTCGCCCAGCCCTGAGATGCAGCCACCTCTGGGGCAGGACAGCTGGGGAACAGCCTCACATAACGCCGCACAGGAATGGCTCGCCCGGCGCTGAGATGCAGCCACCTCTGGGGAGGGGGGGCGACTGGGGAACAGCTGCTGAAAGGGAAACACCCCGCTGTGGGTGGGGGTTCCGTTTTCTGGGGGCCAGCATCCCAAACAGTTTCCTTGAGCAGGAAACCCTGGTGAGTCCAGGGGTGAATTTCACACAGATCCTTTCCGGCTTTTCTGGCATCAAACCCCGTCAGCAAATCTTTGCTGGCACTGGGGGCAGCCCTGTGCTATGGGGGGGGGCTGCTTGGTTCAGCCCCTGGGTGGGGGACCAGGTAGGAACACAATAGAGGGATACCAGCAGGGGGCGCTCTCTCCTGGCAGTCAGGGCCGGGCACTGGATGGGGGGGGGGGGGCTGTGGGGTGGAGGGCTGGGCAGGGGATACTGTGGGGTGAATTCAGTGGGGCTGTGTGGAGCCTCAGGGGGCACTGTGGGGTGGTTTCAGTGGGGCTGTGCTGTGCAATGGGGCTGTGCTGTGGGGCACCTCCTCCCCCCTCGCTCTGTACCTGCCCAGGCCGCAGCCAGGAATGTGTGGGATGCCCCCTCCGGCCCTGCACCATGGGGCGGGGGGCAGCACAAACAGGCCCTGCCAGCCCCCGCAGCCGCCGGGCCGGGGGTCCCCAAATACGTGGGGGGGAGCCCCTCAGTCCAGGGCATGGGCCAGGGCGCGGGACTGCTTAACCCCTGCAGTTCCTGCTGGACGCCGGGGTTCTCCGGAGATTGTGTGTCGGTGTGTTGGAGTGTGGGCTACCCTGCTTGTGTGTGTGTTGTGTTGGTGTGTCTCTGTGTCAGAGTGTGTTACCTTGTGTAGGTGTTATTGGGTGTGCGTGTGTCGTGCTGTATTGTTTTGTGTGTGAGATTGTGGGGCGTTGGAGCGGGCATTGCCTGGTGTGGTGTTACTGTCCGTGTGTTTTGTGTTGAATTGTTGCTTTAGCGTGTGTTGATGTGGTAGTGTGTTATTGTGTTACCTGGTGTAGGTGTTGGTCTGTGTGTGTGTAGGTGCAGTGTGTGCTGCTCTGTGTATTTGCCTGGTGTGTACATCTGTTACCTTGTATGGGTCTGTGTTGTGTGTACGTGAGTGTGTATCTGTGTGAGAGAGGGAGAGAGAAGTGTGTGTGTATCAGTTTGTGTGGAGCTCTGGGTGGATTGTGTCTCACTCTGCATGTGGAGATCTCTGTGTGTGTCACAGCTGGTGTGTAGATCCCTGGGTGCGTGTCCCGGTGCGCGTGTCCCTGGCTGCATGTCCCAGGCTGTGTGTGTCCCTGGGTGGTGTGTACCTGGGTGTGTGTGTCCGGGAGCGGCAGGTGTGTCCCAGGCAGCCAGTCCCTGGGTGTGTGTGTCCCTGGGTGTGTGTCCCCAGCTGGTGTGTCCCTGGCTGTGTGTGTACCTGGCGGTGTGTGTCCCCCCCCGTGGCCTGTCCCTGGCTGTGTGTGTCTCCCTGGTGGCCTGTCCCTGGGAGTGTGTGTGTGTCCCTGGGTGTGTGTCCCCGGCTGGTGTGTCCCTGGCTGTGTGTGTCTCCCCGGTGGCCTGTCCCTGGGAGTGTGTGTGTGTCCCTGGGTGTGTGTCCCCGGCTGGTGTGTCTCCCCGGTGGCCTGTCCCTGGGAGTGTGTGTGTGTCCCTGGCTGTGTGTGTACCTGGCGGTGTGGTCCCCCCCCCCCCCCCCCCCGGTGGCCTGTCCCTGGCTGTGTGTGTCTCCCTGGGTGTGTGTCCCCCCGGCTGGTGTGTCCCTGGCTGTGTGTGTCTCCCCGGTGGCCTGTCCCTGGGAGTGTGTGTGTGTCCCTGGGTGTGTGTGTCCCTGGCTGTGTGTGTACCTGGCGGTGTGGTCCCCCCCCCGGTGGCCTGTCCCTGGCTGTGTGTGTCTCCCTGGTGGCCTGTCCCTGGGTGTGTGTCCCCCCGGCTGGTGTGTCCCTGGCTGTGTGTGTCTCCCCGGTGGCCTGTCCCTGGGAGTGTGTGTGTGTCCCTGGCTGTGTGTGTCCCTGGCTGTGTGTGTACCTGGCGGTGTGGTCCCCCCCCCCGGTGGCCTGTCCCTGGCTGTGTGTGTCTCCCCGGTGGCCTGTCCCTGGGAGTGTGTGTGTGTCCCCAGTGGCCTGTACCTGGCGGCGTGGCCCGGCCCCGGCGCGCCAGGGGTTAAAGGCGCGGCCCCGCCCCCACTCCCTGCCGTGGCCCCGGATCGCGGCACTTCGCTCCCAGCTCGTCGGGCTCGCGTGGGGGGGGGGCTCGTCGCGCCCCCCCGCCCCCCAGGTGAGTCCTGCCCCCAGCCGCTGTGCTTGCGGGGGAAACAGCCCCCCCCAGACCCTGAAAAGGGGGGGGCAAAGGGAAAAGCCCCCCCAATCCCAGCCCCCCAGGAGACCCCCCCCGGGGGTCAGAGCCGCGAACTCGTGTGTTTTCGTCTCGTGGAACAAAGTTAGAGTGGGGGGGGGGCTGATCTAAGTCCCCCCGGGGTCACTCCGGAGTCACTCCTGATTGCAATGGGGGTGGGGTCGGCTGCTGATCTCCGCTCCCCAGCACCGAACTGCCCCTCCCCTCATCCGCCCCCCCTAAACACAATAAAACTTAGTCCCCCCCCCCCGTGCTCTTAACTCCGACGTGGCTAGTGGGGTTAATGGCTGAGCTTGGGGATCACCTCTGGATTGGAAACTGGAACCCGGACTCCTGGGTTCTCCCCCTGGCTCCGGGAGGGGAGTGGGGGCTGGTGGGTTAGAGCAGGGGGTGCTGGGAGCCAGGACTCCTGGGTTCTCTCCCCCGCTCTGCGAGAGGAGTGGGGGCTGCTGGGTTAGAGGGGGAGGGTGGGTCTGAGAGCCAGGACTCCTGGGGTCTCTCCCTGGCTCTGGGAGGGGAGTGGGGGCTGGTGGGTTGGGAGGGGAGCCAGGACTCCTGGGTTCTCTCCCCGGCTCTGCGAGGGAAGTGGGGGCTGGTGGGTTAGAGTGGGGGGGGGGGGTCTGGAAGCCAGGACTCCTGGGGTCTCTCCCTGGCTCTGGGAGGGGAGTGGGGGCTGGTGGGTTGGGAGGGGAGCCAGGACTCCTGGGTTCTCTCCCCGGCTCTGCGAGGGAAGTGGGGGCTGGTGGGTTAGAGCTGGGGGGCTTGGGAGCCAGGACTCCTGGGTTCTCTCCCTGGCTCTGGAAGGGGGTTGGGGGTGCTGGGAGCCAGGACTCCTGGGTTCTCTAGTGGGGGTGGGGGCGGAAGCTCCCGGGCTGGGGCAGCGCTGAAGGTGTTAGCAGGAAGTTGCTCCTGTGAGGATCCCAGGAGGGGACCTGTCGAGTCCTGCCCGGGGCCGAGCTGGGGCTGCGGAATCAGACGAGCCCCAGGGGCCAGACGCTGTGACGTGCCGGTGTGGGGTGTCGCAAGGACTTCCGGTGCCCCCCCAGCCCTGCCGGTGCCCCTCACTCCCGACCCGCAGCCCCCTGCCAGCCCAGCCCTGGGCCCCCACTCCCCCAGCTCTGCCGGTGCCCCTCACTCCCAGCCCTGGGCCCCCCCTAGCCCTGCCGGTGCCCCCGACTCCCGACCCGCAGCCCCCTGCCAGCCCAGCCCTGGGCCCCCACCCCCCCAGCTCTGCCGGTGCCCCTCACTCCCAGCCCTGGGCCCCCCCCAGCCCTGCCGGTGCCCCTCACTCCCGACCCGCAGCCCCCTGCCAGCCCAGCCCTGGGCCCCCACCCCCCCCAGCCCTGCCGATGCCCCTCACTCCCAACCCGCAGCCCCCTGCCAGCCCAGCCCTGGGCCCCCCCAGCCCTGCCGGTGCCCCTCACTCCCGACCCGCAGCCCCCTGCCAGCCCAGCCCTGGGCCCCCCCAGCCCTGCCGGTGCCCCTCACTCCCGACCCGCAGCCCCCTGCCAGCCCAGCCTAGGGGCTGTGGACAAGAACCATTCACGGAACAGGAATTCGCTGCTGTCCATTGAGGATCCTGAGCAACTTGCCCAGGACCCCTTCCCCTCCCGGACACCTGGGTCCCCATTCCAAATCCCTCTCTCCCTCCCCCCATCCCTGGGCTGGAGCCTGGCGGGCAGTTCTGGGAGGCGCGGACCCCATTTCTCCTGACGCCCCTCAGGGGCTAAGGTTGTTGTGATGGCGTTTAGGGGTACGGGTCTGGACACCTGGGTCCCTGGCCCACCTCTGGGGGGCTGGGAGAGCTGGGGCGGGGCCTATTGTCAATCTTGCCCCCAGCCCTTTTGGGGCTGTGAGGCACCCTACAGAGGTCTGGTTCCCCCTGGTCCCTTTGTGGGAGGGGGGGACACCCCCGCAGTTCTGCCATTGGAGGGTCCTGTGTGATGGGGGTGGGGCAGAGATTATATGGCATGTTCCCTTTGGGAGGGGATTGGGGTCTAGTGGTTAGAGCAGGGAGGGCTGGGAGCCAGGACTCCTGGGTTCTCTCCCTGGACCTGCCCAGAAACCTCCTGGATGTTTCTTAGTGGAATTTGTCTCCTTTCTTTCCAGGTCCGAGGCCTTAGATTCCCCCCCACCCCCCTGACCATCACAGGGAGAGGACTAGTAGTGGGAGGCGGGAATGGGGCCTTTGCCCTCTAGGGGGCACTGGCCCCAGGGTGGGGACTGGCTGGCTCGGGGGAGGGATTGGATGGAGCCAGTGGGGTGCTGTACGCGGGGGGGGCAGCGGCCTGGCAAGGGGAAGTGCCCTGGGTCCCCCTCACCCCATCTCTCTCTCTCTCTCTCCCCCCACAGACGTTGGGGATGGGAGCTCATGGCTCTTAGCCAGGCCTGACCCGGCCCCCCCGCGCTGCCCCCCTGGCCCCAGCATGGAGGTCAAAGGGCAGCTCATCACCTCCTCCAGCTACAGCTCAGCAGGTAATGGCCCCACCCCCCTAGGACCCTGGCCCCGCCCCCAAGGACCCCCTCCTGCCCTGACCCCGCCCAGCCCTTACCTTGCCCGACCCCACCCCCACAGAACTCCCCAGCCTGCCCATGCCTCCCCCCCCGCACATATCCCTTTCCTGGCTGTGACCCCCACATCCTCCTGTCTCCTCCCTGCAACTCCGACGCCTCCCCATCCCCCCCCCCCACCCCCATCAGCTGTGACCCCCGTCTCCTCTCTCCCACCCCCGCGCAGATGCCCTGGGGCGGGACCCCGGCTTGCGGCTGCGGCTGCAGGAGCTGCAGGAGCGGCAGTGGGGCCTGCGGGAGGCGCTGGGGTTGCGGGTCGCCGAGCTGCGCCGGCTCTGTCTGCAGGAGGCCGTGAGTATCCGGGACCCCCCCCGCGCTCCAGGCCTGCCTGGGAGTTAACGCTGTGCCTTGGTAGCTGCATAGCTATAGTAGGCTATTATCCTTCTCTGCCTCTCCCCCTTCAGCGCCAAGGGGGATTTGAACCTGGACCGTCCCCTCTAGACCTGAGGGAGCCATGCCGCGAGCTGCACAGGCATGGTAGGCTCTTATCCTGCTCTGTCCCATCAGCAGTAGTAGGTTGCTATCCATGGTCTCCAGCCCTCCCCAGGATTTGAACCCACAACCTGGAGCGGCTCCCTATGCTGCCCCTAGATTTAATGGCGTGACCCCATTGGCTGTGTTGCTCGAGTAGGTTGCTCTCCATTTCCCCCCATCAGCGGCAGTGGGTTGTCATCCTCCTCTCCAGCGTGATCTGAACCCACAACCTGTCGTGCGGTGCAGCTCTGTTAGCCGCATACCTATAGTAGGCTATTCTCCTTCTCCATCCCCTCCCCTCCGGCAGTAGTAGGTTGTTATCTTCTGCCATTAGCTGCATAGCGACAGCAGGCTGTTCTCCTAAGGCTTGTGCCCCCGCCCGCCCCCAGGAGCTGACAGGGAAGCTGCCCCCCGAGTACCCGCTGGAGCCGGGGGAGAGACCCCACCCCGTCCGGAGAAGAGCGGTGCCCACCCACCGGGGACCTGGAGCTGAGGTGAGGAGGGGCCTGGGGGGGCGGGGCTGGGGGGGACAGGAAAGAGGGGGTGGGCTTTTGGGGAAGGGGGGCTATGGAGGAGTTGGGAGGGGGGCTGTGGCTGGGTGTGGGGGGGGCACACAGTCTCTAACCCCCCGTCCCCCCAGGCGCTGGCGTGGGAGCTGTGCCGGGAGCCGGGAGGGCGGTGGGAGCCGGGGGGGGCTGTGGCTGGGGGGGCGCAGTCTCTAACCCCCGTCCCCCCCAGGCGCTGGCGTGGGAGCTGCGCTGGGAGCCGGGAGGGCGGTGGGAGCCGGGGGGGGCTGTGGCTGGGGGGGCGCAGTCTCTAACCCCCGTCCCCCCCAGGCGCTGGCGTGGGAGCTGCGCTGGGAGCCGGGAGGGCGGTGGGAGCCGGGGGGGGCTGTGGCTGGGGGGGCGCAGTCTCTAACCCCCGTCCCCCCCAGGCGCTGGCGTGGGAGCTGCGCCGGGAGCCGGGGGGGGGCTGTGGCTGGGGGGGGGGGCGCAGTCTCTAACCCCCGTCCCCCCCAGGCGCTGGCGTGGGAGCTGTGCCGGGAGCCGGGAGGGCGGTGGGAGCCGGGGGGGGCTGTGGCTGGGGGGGCGCAGTCTCTAACCCCCGTCCCCCCCAGGCGCTGGCGTGGGAGCTGCGCCGGGAGCCGGGGGGGGGCTGTGGCTGGGGGGGGGGGCGCAGTCTCTAACCCCCGTCCCCCCCAGGCGCTGGCGTGGGAGCTGCGCCGGGAGCCGGGGGGGGCTGTGGCTGGGGGGGGGGCGCAGTCTCTAACCCCCGTCCCCCCCAGGCGCTGGCGTGGGAGCTGTGCCGGGAGCCGAGGGGGGCTGTGGCTGGGGGGGGGCGCAGTCTCTAACCCCCGTCCCCCCCAGGCGCTGGCGTGGGAGCTGTGCCGGGAGCCGGGGGGGGCTGTGGCTGGGGGGGGGCGCAGTCTCTAACCCCCGTCCCCCCCAGGCGCTGGCGTGGGAGCTGTGCCGGGAGCCGGGGGGGGCTGTGGCTGGGGGGGCGCAGTCTCTAACCCCCGTCCCCCCCAGGCGCTGGCGTGGGAGCTGTGCCGGGAGCCGGGGGGGGGCTGTGGCTGGGGGGGCGCAGTCTCTAACCCCCGTCCCCCCCAGGCGCTGGCGTGGGAGCTGCGCCGGGAGCTGGCCGTGCAGCGGCAGGTGGTGGAGGCCGCACGGCGCCTGGCCCTGGCCCCGGAGCTGTCGGATCAGCAGCGTCGCCGGCGTCGGCAGGTCCAGGCCGAGGCCGCCCAGCGCCTGCGGGAGCTGGAGGGGCAGCTGGGGGAGACGCGGGCCCGGCTGGGGGCGCCCCGGGGAGCGCACGGTGAGAGAACCCCCCCCATCCCAGCATCCCAACCCCCCGAAATCTCCGGGCCCCTCACTCTGGACCTCCCCACCGTCCCTGAGCCCCCCGGGCCTGACCCCATGGGGCACACCCTGAGAACCAGAGCCCCCCGAACGCCCCCACAGGCCCCCTTGTCTCCCTGACACCCCCATAGTCCCTTGGATACCCCCATGCCCCCCCCAAATGCCTTCACAGCCCCCTTTCTTTCCCAGATGGCCCCCTAGCCCCTCGGACACCCCTCTTCTCCCTCATCACCCCTCCTGAGTTCCTGTCCCCCGACCCCCCGCCAAGCCCCTCAGTTTCCCCTGACCCCCCCCGGCCTCCCCCTCACTGCCCCCGCTGCATTCGTGACCGCCAGCATGCCAGAGATTTTCAGAAGGGGGGGATGTTCCAGCACCCCCAAGGCTGTTAAGGGGGGGGGATTGCAGACTTTGGGGGGGGGGCTGGCACCGGCGGGGGCTTATAGGGGACTGACCCATCTCCCGGTTTCCATTCCCCAAGATGAGGCGTTCACCTCCGAGAACAGCTCCCTCTCCGAATCGGCCAGTCACGAGAACAGTGAGTGTGTCAGGATGCCTGGGTTCTCTCCCTGGCTCTGGGAGGGGAGTGGGGTCTGGTGCTGGGGGGGGTGGGGCCCTCAGACCGGTGGGGTGTGGTGGGACAGTGTGCAGGTGGGGTGGACAGCTTGGCTTGCAGCCCGGACTCCTGGGTTCCACCCTTTGCCTTGCGTTCTCTCCCCCAGACGACCCCCACGGTTTCCACCCGCCCAAGGTGGGCCCCTCGTCCCCCCGCAGCCGGGATCACCTCCGCGCCGTGTCCGGCAGCCCCGACCGCCGGCCTGGCTGGCGAGGGCCCCCCACGGAGCTGGGGGGGGGGGGCCGCCAGCCGCCGCAGCTCGCTAGCCAGCCCTACCAGGTGGGTACAGGCCAGAGTCCCCCCCCCCCCCCCGCAACCCGCTTCTCACACCCCTGGTCTCCCCTGCTGCCTCCCACTCCCCCCATTTACCCAGCCCCCCAGCCAGTGGGGTTCCCCCAGCCCCCCATCCCAGCTGGTCTCAGGTTTTGTTTGCTCCCCCTCAGCCCGAGTCGGACCCTGCCCCGGAGCGTGTCCAGCTTTGAGGGCCGGAGCGTCCCAGCGACCCCGGTTCTGACCCGGACCATCTGCAGCGGGAGCCACGTCAGGTACCGGAGCAGAGCGCCCCCTAGCGCCCCCCCTCCCCTTTCCCGCCTGGGGGAGAGCGACCCCCCCCTCCCCAGGGCCCCGCCCGGAGCAGAGCGCCCCCTAGCGCCCCCCCCAGCCCCGCCCGGGGGAGAGCGCCCCCCCCCTCCCCAGGGCCCCGCCCGGAGCAGAGCGCCCCCTAGCGCCCCCCCCTCCCGTTTCCCGCCCGGGGGAGAGCGCCCCCCCCTCCCCAGGGCCCCGCCCGGAGCAGAGCGCCCCCTAGCGCCCCCCCAGCCCCGCCCGGGGGAGAGCGACCCCCCCCCAGGGCCCCGCCCGGAGCAGAGCGCCCCCTAGCGCCCCCCCAGCCCCGCCCGGGGGAGAGCGACCCCTCCTCCCGTTTCCCGCCCGGAGCAGAGCGCCCCCTAGCGCCCCCCCCTCCCGTTTCCCGCCCGGGGGAGAGCGCCCCCTAGCGCCCCCCCTCCCGTTTCCCGCCCAGGGGAGAGCGCCCCCCCCTCCCCAGGGCCCCGCCCGGAGCAGAGCGCCCCCTAGCGCCCCCCCCAGCCCCGCCCGGGGGAGAGCGCCCCCCCCTCCCCAGGGCCCCGCCCGGAGCAGAGCGCCCCCTAGCGCCCCCCCCTCCCGTTTCCCGCCCGGGGGAGAGCGCCCCCCCCTCCCCAGGGCCCCGCCCGGAGCAGAGCGCCCCCTAGCGCCCCCCCAGCCCCGCCCGGGGGAGAGCGACCCCCCCCAGGGCCCCGCCCGGAGCAGAGCGCCCCCTAGCGCCCCCCCAGCCCCGCCCGGGGGAGAGCGACCCCTCCTCCCGTTTCCCGCCCGGAGCAGAGCGCCCCCTAGCGCCCCCCCTCCCGTTTCCCGCCCGGGGGAGAGCGCCCCCTAGCGCCCCCCCTCCCGTTTCCCGCCCAGGGGAGAGCGCCCCCCCCTCCCCAGGGCCCCGCCCGGAGCAGAGCGCCCCCTAGCGCCCCCCCCAGCCCCGCCCGGGGGAGAGCGACCCCCCCTCCCCAGGGCCCTGCCCAGCAGCGCCCGGGGGAGAGCGCCCCCTAGTGCCCCCCCCAGCCCTGCCCGGGGGAGAGCGCCCCCTAGTGCCCCGCCTGGGGCCCCGCCCGGCCCTGCCTGGGGGAGAGCGCCCCCTAGCGACCCCCTGCCCCATGGTGCACCACAGTGCCCAGACCTGCCTGGGGAGAGCGCCGTCTGCCGAGCCCCGCACCTGACCCCCGCAGCACAGCGACCCCCCCCCCCGGGCGTCTCCGCTTCACCCCTCGGTCTCCCGTCCTGCTTAGCGGGAGTTGGGCAGGATCTGTCTAGGTGGGGGCGTGACGTTGGGCTTTGGGGTTGGGGGGTGAATCGGGGGGGCTCTGGGGGTCACTTTGGAGGCAGTGGTACTGAATTTGGGGTGCCTGCCCTCACTAATCCCCCCTTTTCTTTGTGCCCTCCCCCCAGGCCGGACGCCCCCCCAGCCACCCGTCAGTGGTCGGGGAGCCAGGACTCCCAGCTCGGCCCCCCCAGCCGGGACCCCAGCGCCGACCGGGCCCCCCCAGCCTTCGCCGCCCGAACCCGCCGCAGTAACAGCTCGGAGGCCCTGATCGAGCGGGGAGCCCCCCCCGAAGACCCTCCTTTCCGTGGCCCCCCCCGGCCCCCATACGCCGAGATCCTCCTGGACTATTACCTGGAGCCCCACTGCTCGCCGGCCGGAGCCCACCTCTCGCGCCGCGATGCCCCCCCGCCTCCCGGCTGGGGGTACCCCGAGAGCCCCCTGCCACGCCGGGCAGGGCGCGCCAAGTCCTGCGGGCCCCCTCCCCAGAGCCAGCCGCCGCCCCCGGCCCCCCAGCGCCCGCCCCGGGCCGTCCACAAAGCCTTGGCCCTGGAGGGGCTCCGGAACTGGTACCTGCGGAACGCCGGCGGAGCGGGGGGGGCCCCCCCGCCCCGGGACAGGAGAGGGGGGGCCCCCCGTGGCTGGCCCGAACCCCACCCCCGGCCGGAGACGGGGGGCTACCTGCCCCATTCGCTGAGCTACGCTGGGCAGCCGCTGCAGGGCAGGTATGGGCGTCGGGGGGTCTGGCAGCCCTGAGTTAAGGTTGGGGGCTAGGGGACCCACCCCCCCCTCAGAATCAGCCCCCCCATCTCTCCCCCACAGCAGGGGTACGCCAGCCAGAGGGGGTTGTTTGGGGGCGGGGGAGGCTCATGCGTCTCTTGCTAGGGCGTCGGCCGTTCATCAGCTTCCCCCCCTCCCCACCTGCATGGGCTGTGTTGGAGGAAAGGACCCAGGCGTCCGAGAGGTGTGTGGGTGTGGGGGGGGGGGGCGTTAAGGACCCAGGTGTCTGACTTAGCTGCAGGGTTGGGGCACGGGGGACCCCGGTGTTGGTGGGGGAGGCAGGAAAGGACCCAGGCATCCGGCTCTGCTCCCTGGAGTTGTGGGGAGGGGGCAGCAAGTAGGGACCCAGGCGTCCGGGGAAGGGTGACTCTCTCTGCTATGACTTAATCCATCTCCCCCCTGCACCTTCCTCTGGCTAATCTCTCTCTCTCTCTCTCTCTCTCTCTCTCTTCCCCCCACATCTCTCCCCCCACATCTGTCTCCCCACCCCACACGTCTGTCTCTGTCTCTGCCTCTGTCCGGCAGACCCTTCGCAGACCTCCTTTACCCGGACGGACCTGGTGCCCCCTCCCCCAGCCTGGGGCCCCCCTTGGATGTGGAGAGACACCCCCCAGGGACGCTGGTCTGACCTCCATGTGGGGAGGCAGGGACAGCCAGGGGTTAATCTCACATGGGGGGACGCTCCCCTGCTGGACGGGGGTGTGTGTGGCATCAGGCGGATTAGATGTGGGGGGAGAGTCACACGGCCCCCCCGCTAGGGTGGTGTGGGGCACGGATGCTCAGCCCCCCATGGGCTGAGACGACCCCCCCCCCAGCAACCTCAATCTCCCCCCTGCCCACATTCAGATATGGGGGACAGGTCCTGGCTGGGAAATCAGCCACCAACTGAATTCCTGTTCCCACTGGGAGTAACTGCCCCCCCCCAACCCTCCCCTTTCTAAAAGTCTGGACAGACACCCCCCCCGCCCCGCCCAACACCTATCCACTCCCTGACACCCCCCTCATGTTCCCTCCCCCGCGTCTGGCCATACCCCCCACACCACATCCCTCTCCCCAAACTGAGACAGATGCTCCCCTTCCCTCCCCCATCCAGTGAGCCCCTCCCAAAACAGCCCCCCCCTCCTGTCCGGCTCAATTAGGAAACGAACTCAAATTCTTGACATTCCAGCCCTGGCCGGTGTCCGGTGGATTTTCCTTTAAAAGTTACACACAAGAAGAAAGTCACTTTTTTTTCCTTTTCCCGCTGGATTTTATTTAGGGGGAACTGGCAGGCGGGGGGTGGGGGGTGGGATTCTACCTCCCAGGTCCCCCCCCACACACCTCCCATGATCCACGTGTTAGTAGCGACGGGCACCAGCATGCGACGGGCTCTGGACCTCGACTTCGCCCCGTTCCCAGCGCGTGGATTGTAACGGGAATTTCTTTGGCAAATGTCAAACTGCTCACGGTGCAGAACGGGGTTTGTATAATACAGAGCGCAAAGGCGAGGCTGTGGCATGGTGGCTTGGCTGGGGAGGGGCGGGGGGGGGAGGGCATTTCCGACCAGTTGGGGAGAAACGTCCCAAAATGTGATGCCTGCCTGAGTCTGCAGAGAGCCTGTGCCGATCGCTCGCAGAGGAGTGAACTGTCCTTAGGCCAGGTCTACCCTACAGACTTAAATCAGTATAACTATGTCGCTTCGGGGTGTGAAAAATCTACACCCCCCCCCGAGCAACATAGTGACCTCGACCTAACCCCCCCGTGTAGACAGTGCTAGGTCGGTGGAAGAACTTCTCCTTGCACCTCTCAGGCAGGTGGATTAACGATGGGAGAGCACGCAAGGGCGTGAGCCACTCACTGCCTCCAAATGGGGCATTAAATGCCCCCCTCCCGGCAGGACATACAGCATGCACCAGGACGGGGCCTGCCCCGCTCCCTCCCAAAACCAGCAAATTACCAGGGGATCCCACTTCTCCCACTAATGCCCCTGGCAGTGCCCTTCTGGCTTTTTTTCTTTGCTAAAAACCTCGGGGGGAAATCCATGAGGCAAAGGGTTCCACAGATTAACGTTAAAAAGCATGCGCCCTTGGGTCAGTGACATCTCACATCAGAAAGGACCAGAGTGATCCTCCAGGGTGACTTGCCCTGTCTCACACAGGCCAGAGAACTGCCCCCCAATAATTCCTCGAGCAGAACTTTGAATTCTGTTGGATTTCCTTCTAGTGGCTTTGGGAGACCCTACATAAACCAAGTAAAAAATGCCTCCAGCTATGGGGTAAAAGAAAACCTGGATTATTCCATCCCCACCCCCCCCCACCCCATAAACCCTTGAGCCAGCCAGACCCCCCACCCTGGGACCAGACTAGAGCCAGCGCCCCCTAGCGGGGAAAGGCCCCATTTCCCACCCCCTCAAAGCTATGCAAGCATTTATAGCAAGAAATGGCACAGAAGTTTTATTAGAATAGTTGTTTTTGCTCCTCAAATAAATAGAAGGAGTTGTGGATAAATACTCTGCGCCAGATGCAGCATCCCACTGAGTCCTCAGTGCCCCCTTGGGGTCCCCCTTGAATACACCCCCTCCCACTGCCCCAGCCCTCCCAGTGTTAAAGCCCCTTGTTTCTTTCGTTGCTGTACAAACAGGGTATTTCGGTAGGGCCTACGTAAACAGACCGAGGGGGTTGGTCCCTGGGTCAAATCACGTGGCAGTTAGTTCCACAGGCTAACCACTCCCCCTTCTCTGCTAAATTCTCCATGCCCCTGGGTCCAAACACGTGGTCGTTCAAATGATTACCCAGCTCTCAGCCCCTTGCTGGGCCAAATCATGTAGTGGGGTAGTTCCACAGGCCATTCTCCCCTCTGCCAAATCATGTGGAAGGTAGTTCCACAGGTTAAACATAGTTCATCCTCCTCCTGTTAAGCTCTCCAGGCCTCTGGGTTAAATCATGTGGTTGGTAGTTCCACATGTAAACCATAGCCTGTTCTCCCCTGTTAAAGTCTTCGGACCTTGGGATCAAATCATCTGGCAAGTAGTTCCGTAGGGCCCCCCTCCCACAGCTAAACTATCTGGTCCTCTGTAACAAATCATGTGGCAGGTAGTTCCACAGGTTAGCCATAACTGATCCCCTCCCCTACTCCAACTTCAAGACCCTGGCTCGAGTCAGAGGGACGCTGCATCTTCATGGTAGTGAGCGTGTGCGTGTAGGAGAGTAGTGAAGCGCAGGCCCGAGGCAACGGTGAGGGGCTGGTGGGAAGGACGGGGGGGGGGGGTCCGTCTCGCTCCTTAAGAGCCAGCTTCTTGTTCCTGGCCCATCGCCTCCAACAGTAGCCCCATGGGCGTCCTCTTCAGCCCAATGCTCTCGATCTTGTTCTCGATTTTATTCTTGAGGTTCCGGAGGCGAAAGGAGGCGTGGATCAGAATCACTGCAAGTGGCGGTGGGGGGGGAAAGCGAGAAAGTGGGGGGGCTGAAAGCGTCCCCCGTCACTTGCTGAGAGCAGCCCCCGGCCCCCGCAACCCAAGTCCTGCGACACAGCAAGGCGGCAAGTCGCTCCCCCCTGCCGCAGCTCGGATGCATCGGCCGTGCAGGGAGCGTTTGCATGCAACCTCCCCCAGCGAAAGCTGCCCCGGGGCGGGGACTGCAGGCAGGGATGCTGCGGTGAGAATACATGGGCCGTGCCCCCGCCCGCTGGCAAAAGGAGGCAGCAGCATGGGGTCTGCCTAGGTGGATGCGCCTCTAACATGCAACCGAGCAGCGACGGCCCCCAAGGCTCTTGCAGCTAAACCGCAGGGGCCTGCTGCGCGCAGGGATGCTCCCGCTGGCATGGAGCGGCCCCCCCGGGCACAGCCGCCGCAGGGGGAATGCAGCCAATGCCGCTGCCCCCCGCAAGAGGCTGGCGCACCGGGCAGCGCCTGCAGGCAGGGGGGCTTGCAGCAGGGCCCCCGAGCACAGCGCTGCAGGAGCCGTTCCTCGAAGATGCAACCGCCTGCAGCAGGAAGGCTGCGGGAACGGCCCTGCCGAGGCGGCCTTGGAAATGCAACTGCCCTCCAGGGTGGGGGCTGCATGCATGGATCTGGCAGCAAGGAAGTGGCAGCTGTGCCCCCCCCCCTTTGCCCTCCCAGCGCCAGTATGCAGCCTGTGACCCATTGATCTGACCCCCCCCCCCCAGTCCATGCACTGTGTTACCCCCGGCCTGCCCAACCTCCCCCACTTTACTCACCCCCCATCAATCCCACTTCCCCCAATCAACCCCACTGCATGCCCCCACCTCCCTGATCTCTGCTACCCCATGTGTCCCCACCCCCAAATTCTACCCCAGCAAACCTGGCCCTCTTCCTCAGTGCTACCTTGCCCCACAGCATTCCCCAGGCCCTACTTAACCTGACCCCGTAGATTCCACACCCCATCAGGCCCCCACCTGCCGCCCATCCCTCCCCCCGACTCACTGGAGATGGGCAGGGTGACTGTCAGCAGGAAGACCCTCGAGCCCCCCAACAGGGACACCAGGCCGTAGGCGCTCCCCAGCACGGCCAGGAGGCTGGCGCCGGGATAGCTGCTCCGGAAGCGCCGAATTGGAGCCTTGTTCTCGGCCGCCCAGACAAAGGCGACGAAGACGAGGGTCACGGCGGAGCCAGAAAGCAGGGTGTGCAGGGGCCGGAAGTACCTGTGGGGACAGGGCAGAGTGAGTACCCAGGAGTCTGGACGCCCACATTCTGCATTGATCCTACCCTCACACCTTGCACACCCCCCCGGAGCATGCCCAGCCCCCAACCACTTGCATTGAACCCATGGGGAGCAGGCATGCCCCCCCTTGCAATGACCCCCCTGAGAGCATTGCACAGCCCCCCCACCCCTTGCACTGACTCCCCCGGAGCATGCATAGCCCCCTCCCTCCTTGCACTGACCCCCTCCCCGAGCATACACGGCCCCCCTTGCATAGAGCATGCCCAGCCCCCAACCGCTTGTACCAACCCCCTGGGGAGCATGCATGGCCCCCCCACCCCTTGCACTGACACCCCCCACCAAGCATTACACCTCACCCCTTGCATTGACCCCCCTGGAGCATGCACGGACCCTCCCCCTTGCACTGACCCCCCCCCGGAGCATGCACGGACCCTTCAGAACATGCACTGACCTCCACCCTTTGCACTGACCCCCCCCGTAGCATGCAAAGCACCACACTCCTTGCATTGACCCCCCCGCTGCATACAAGACCCCCAACCCCATGCACGGACCCCCCCCAGAGCATACACTGACCCCCCCCCCGTAGCATGCAAAGCCCCACACTCCTTGCGCTAACCCCCCCCCCGGAGCATGCACGGACCCCCCCCTTTCACTGACCCCCCCCGTAGCATGCAAAGCCCCACACTCCTTGCGCTAACCCCCCCCGGAGCATGCACGGACCCCCCCCTTGCACTGACACCCCCCCCGGAGCATGCACCCCCCCCTTGCCCTGCCCCCCCCGCCGGCGCTCACCCCCCCAGCAGCAGCGCCAGCCCCAGGCCCAGCCCGTAGTTGCTCTGATAATACAGCAGGTTGTTGAGGACCCGGTTCCTCCAGCGCTGCGGGGCGCGCGGGTCCGGGGCCGCCAGGCGCGCGGGGCCCAGCAGGAAATCGCCCAGCGCCCGCAGCGGGGGCGGCCGCACCTCGGACATCTTCAGCGCCGGCGGGAGGGGGGACTACAGCCCCCGGCATGCACCGCGCCGCCCCCGCCCGCCCGCCGGCCGGGGCCTCCCGCCGCGGCGCCGCCTGGGAAATGGAGTCCTGGAGGCTGCAGCGGGGAGAACGGAACAAAAGTGGGGTGGGGCTGGGAGCCCGGACTCCTGGGTTCTCTCCCCGGCGCTGGGAGGGGAGCCGGGTCTAGTGATTAGAGTGGGGTGGGGGGCGGGGCTGGAAGCCCGGACTCCTGGGTTCTCTCCCCGGCGCTGGGAGGGGAGCGGGGTCTAGTGATTAGAGGTGGGGGCCTGGGAGCCCGGATTCCTGGGTTCTCTCCCCGGCGCTGGGAGGGGAGCGGGGTCTAGTGATTAGAGCCGGGGGGCTGGGAGCCCGGACTCCTGGGTTCTCTCCCCGGCGCTGGGAGGGGAGCGGGGTCTAGTGGTTAGAGCCGGGGGGCTGGGAGCCCGGACTCCTGGGTTCTCTCCCCGGCGCTGGGAGGGGAGCGGGGTCTAGTGATTAGAGGGGGGGGGCCTGGGAGCCCGGACTCCTGGGTTCTCTCCCCGGCGCTGGGAGGGGAGCGGGGTCTAGTGATTAGAGCCGGGGGGCTGGGAGCCCGGACTCCTGGGTTCTCTCCCCGGCGCTGGGAGGGGAGCGGGGTCTAGTGATTAGAGGGGGGGGGCCTGGGAGCCCGGACTCCTGGGTTCTCTCCCCGGCGCTGGGAGGGGAGCGGGGTCTAGTGATTAGAGCCGGGGGGCTGGGAGCCCGGACTCCTGGGTTCTCTCCCCGGCGCTGGGAGGGGAGCGGGGTCTAGTGATTAGAGCCGGGGGGCTGGGAGCCCGGACTCCTGGGTTCTCTCCCCAGTGCTGGGAGGGGAGCGGGGTCTAGTGGTTAGAATGGGGCGGGGGGGTTGGGGGCCCGGACTCCTGGGTTCTCTCCCCGGCTCCTGGTACGGGATCCCAACCCCCCCTCGGCCCAGTTCTCACCTAATTGTTCTGCAACCGGCTACCGCTGCCCCCACCCCAGCCCCAGCAGTTGTCGCATCTGTTGCTGCTGCGCTGCCCCATACGTATGTGGGTCCCTGCTGCCCCCTGGGGGTGGGGAGCCCTGATCTGTCTGTGGGGGTGTTGACTAAGAGGCGGTCGAGTGGGGTTGCAGGGGGGGTCGGTTGTGGGTGTGGGGGGCAGGGCATAGGGGTGCTGTAGGGTGGGGGTTGGTGGGTGTGGGGGCAGGGCACCGGGGTGCTGTAGGGTAGGGGTTGGTGGGTGTGGGGGGCAGGGCGCAGGGGTGCTGTAGCGGGGGTTGGTGGGTGTGGGGGGCAGGTCGCAGGGGTGCTGTAGCGGGGGTTGGTGGGTGTGGGGGCAGGGCGCAGGGGTGCTGTAGGGTGGGGGTTGGTGGGTGTGGGGGGCAGGGCACAGGGGTGCTGTAGCGGGGGTTGGTGGGTGTGGGGGGCAGGGCACAGGGGTGCTGTAGGGTAGGGGTTGGTGGGTGTGGGGGGCAGGGCACAGGGGTGCTGTAGGGTAGGGGTTGGTGGGTGTGGGGGCAGGGCGCAGGGGTGCTGTAGGGTGGGGGTTGGTGGGTGTGGGGGCAGGGCGCAGGGGTGCTGTAGGGTGGGGGTTGGTGGGTGTGGGGGCAGGGCGCAGGGGTGCTGTAGCGGGGGTTGGTGGGTGTGGGGGGCAGGGCGCAGGGGTGCTGTAGGGTGGGGGTTGGTGGGTGTGGGGGGCAGGGCACAGGGGTGCTGTAGGGTGGGGGTTGGTGGGTGTGGGGGCAGGGCACAGGGGTGCTGTAGGGTGGGGGTTGGTGGGTGTGGGGGGCAGGGCACAGGGGTGCTGTAGGGTAGGGGTTGGTGGGTGTGGGGGGCAGGGCACAGGGGTGCTGTAGGGTGGGGGTTGGTGGGTGTGGGGGCAGGGCACAGGGGTGCTGTAGGGTGGGGGTTGGTGGGTGTGGGGGCAGGGCGCAGGGGTGCTGTAGGGTGGGGGTTGGTGGGTGTGGGGGGCAGGGCGCAGGGGTGCTGTAGCGGGGGTTGGTGGGTGTGGGGGCAGGGCGCAGGGGTGCTGTAGGGTGGGGGTTGGTGGGTGTGGGGGGCAGGTCGCAGGGGTGCTGTAGGGTGGGGGTTGGTGGGTGTGGGGGCAGGGCGCAGGGGTGCTGTAGGGTGGGGGTTGGTGGGTGTGAGGGGCAGGGCACAGGGGTGCTGTAGGGCGGGGATTGGGGGGCAGTGCCGGGCATGGGGGAGGTCTTGCAGGGGATGTTGTGAACTGTTGAGGGGCCTTGGCCAGGAGCAAGGGAGAGAAACAGGCCGCTGAGAGGAAGACGGGAGCCTGGTTCGCTGCCCCCCACCACCACCTACCCCAAGCGATAGAAGGACACAGGTCACTGAGCGGACGAGTGCGGCAGAGTCCAGGAGTGAAGGAACGAGGCAGCCTCTTGGGCAAACGAGTGCAGCCGCTCTCCGGAGCGAGAGAACGAGACAGCCCTAGCAGAGGAGTACAGGAGTGAATCACCCCAGCAGAGCACAGGAGCGAGGGAACAGGACAGGCCCAGCGGAGGAGGAGTGTGGGAGCGAGGGAAGAAGACAGGCCCGGCGGAGGAGGAGAACTGGAATGAGAGAATGATTCAGGCCCTGTGGAGGAGTCTGGGAGTGAGGGAATGAGATGGGCCCGGCAGAGGAGGAGAGTGGGAGCGAGGGAAGAAGACGGGCCCGGCAGAGGAGGAGAACCGGAATGAGAGAACAATTCAGGCCCTGTGGAGGAGTGTGGGAGCGAGGGAATGAGACGGGCCTGGTGGAGAAGGAGTGTGGGAGCGAGGGAAGAAGATGGGCCCAGCGGTGGAGGAGTGTGGGAGTGAGGGAACGAGGCGGGCCCGGTGGAGGAGGAGTACCGGAATGAGAGAACGATTCAGGCCCTGTGGAGGAGTGCGGGAGCGAGTGAACAAGACGGGCCTGGCAGAGGAGGAGTGCGGAAGTGAGGGAACGAGACAGGCCCAGCAGAGGAGGAGTGTGGGAGTAAGGGAACGAGGTGGGCCCGGTGGAGGAGGAGTGCGGGAGCGAGGGAACGAGACGGGCCCGGTGGAGGAGGAGTACCGGAATGAGAGAACGATTCAGGCCCTGTGGAGGAGTGCGGAAGCGAGGGAACGAGACGGGCCCAGCGGAGGAGTACGGGAGGGAGGGAGCGGGAACGAGGCCACACAGATCCACGGGCCTGGTGCTCTCACCCGGCTCTGGCACTGCCCCTGTTGGGGGTGGGGGTCTTCAGTGCACCAGCCCCCCCTTTGGCTCACACTCTCCCTGGGGGGAGTCCCTTGCCCTCTCTGCCCCCTGGGACCAACCCTCAGTGCCCCCGAGCGGTGAGGGGTTCCCCCCGGGAGGGAGACACCCACCCAAAGGGAGCCTCCCCCCCCAGCTGCCTGAATCTGGAGTGACTCTCGGCCTGTGTGAACGCAGGATGGTTTAATTTGGTGCCTGGAATACAGCATAGACCGGAAAGTTACCCCCCCTCGGCCCCTTTGTCCTCCAGCTGACTGCCTGCCGAGGTGGGGGGCATCCCTGGTCGTTTATTGCTAGGTGGGAGGTTTGGGGGACAGTGGGGGGGTTAGGGCCCCCCACTGGGCCCCTGAACCCCCTCACTGCCCCCAAACCTCCCACTGTGCCTGACAGAGCCCCCCAAACCCTCCAGGGCTCCCCACAGGGCCCCAAATTCCCCACAGCCCCTCTCTGTGTCCCCCCACCCAGCATCAGGGCTCTGGAGCAGCAGGGAGGTGGTCTCCTAGCAACAGCCAATGGGAGGAGAGGATGCAGCTGGATGCGGGGGGCAGAGTGGGGAAGGCGGCTGCTGGGCCCTCACTGAGCCACAATTGGTGGAGGTGGTTTCCCTTCCCCCCACAGCCCTGACCCCCCCCGGCTCAGAAGGGGGGGCCTGGCTGAACAGAGGGGACCCCAATGCCTGACCCCCCCGGCTGAGAAAGGGGGGCTGGTTGAACAGCGGGGACCCCAATACCTGACTCCCCCTTTCACTCACACACTCCTCCCTCCGTCTCTCAGGCTCACCCCTTCCTGGGCCCTCTTCGGGGCTGATGGCAGACGGATCCGACCCCCCCTCCCCAGGGGCTCCCCCTGAGATGTCCCTTTGCCATCCAGCCGCGGCCACCAGGGACCCTCTGGCTTCGGCCTCTGGTCTTCCTCGGGCAGGCCCCGAACCTGGGAATAAAACGTTTGGGGTTCTCCCGCCTCTGGGGCTCTGTCCAGAGAGGAGCACCCCCCACTAAACCCCCCCGACCCCGACCCACAGTACGGCGCCCCTCCCCCCCCCACCCAGCATCCGGCCCCGATTGCCAGGGAGAGCGCCCCCTGCCCAGCCCCCCACCCTGCTCTCTGCCCCATGGTGCCCTCCTAGCGCCCAGCCCTGACTGCCAGGGGAGAGAGCCCCCTGCCCAGCCCCCCAACCTGCTCCCCACAGCACAGTGCCTCCCAGCCGGGGGGCAGGGGCACACACAAGGAGACCACCACTTGGGCTTTACATCAAAATACCTGACGAGCCTTTATTTCATTAGTTAATTAATCAACACCAGACGGACAGACAAGGGCTGTTACTGAATGGACTGCTAGAAGCTGGGGGAACCAAGGGAGTAGGGGGGGCAGAGCTAGGGCAGGGGTTGAATGGGGAGGTTCAGAGCTGGGGGGGCAGAGCCCTGGGGACACTAGGGGGCTCAGAGCTGGGATATTGGGGGGCAAAGCCGGGGGGGAATAGGGGTCTTGAAGCGTGTCGGGGGCGAGCCGTGACCCCAATGGGGGGGGCAGTTGGCTTGTGTGGGAAAGACGTGGGGCCCAGAGATAAGCTGGCCTGTGGAGGGAGGAGTCATTGGGAGGGCAGAGATTGGGGGGCTAGGAGCAAGGCAGCCCCTCCCCCGCACCCACAGGCTGGCTACATTCAGAGACGGGCGGGGGGGGACATAAGCCCCCCCTCCCCCGCCGCATTAGCGCTCACTGGGCCCTGGGAGAGGGTCCCCATTACTCAGGCAGATACCTCAGCAGAGGTTCCCCCCCATACACCCCTCTCCGCCCCCCACCAGCCTCCTCCTCCTCCTCCGTCCTCTTGGCCCGCTGCAGCTGGGGTGCCCCCGCCTCAGGCCCCTCCCCATCATCCCCGAGCCGCTTCACACGCAGCAGGGTGGGGGGTTCTTCCTCCAGCCCCCGGCGCAGGCGTCTGGGGTGGCGGGGGGGTCTCGTCTCGCCGCCCCCCGCGAGGATCCGGCCCACCAGGTACCTGCGAGCCAGAGGAAAAACGGAGCTAGAACCCAGGCGTCTGGGATCCCAGCCCCCGCCCCCAACTCTGATCCACTAGACCCTGCTCCCCTCCCAGAGACAGGGAGAGAACCCAGGAGTCCTGACTCCCAGCCTCCCCTGCTCTAACCACTAGACCCCACGCCCCTCCTAGAGCCAGGGATAGAACCCAGGAGTCCTGAATCCCGGACCCTGGCTGAGGCCCATCGCCTTTTCCTTCTAGGGGGCGCTGGCTCCCATCTGGCCCCGGGACTGGCCGGCTCAGGGGGGCAGGGCATGGGGCCCGGGGCCCAGCCCTTCTCCAGGCACCTCAGCATCTCCGCATCCATCTCCCCAGGCTCCTCATCCCCCGGCTCGTCCTGGTGGCTCTCGTAGGCCCCGTCCGTCCGGTAGCGGCTCAGCTGGGGTGGGGCCGGGGGCCGGGTCCTGGGCGGGGCGCCCGCCCCGGTCTCATCGTAATCGGGGTACGGGGCCCCCCTGGCCTGGTCCCACAGCTGCAGGAGGGAGGCCAGGGGGACCGATTCCTGGAGAAGGCGCTGGAGAGCCAGGGCGGCCTGGGCCCCGTCCTGCCTCCAGCGTCCACCGGCGGGCACCTCCTGGAGCCACGGGGTGCCCCCCGGCTCATCCTCCCGCCACCGGCCCGCAGGGGGTGCCCCCAGCCTCTCCAACGCCTGGGCCAGCAGCTCGTCCTGGGCCAGCGGCCCCAGCCGGGGGTAGTAGATCTCGTTGGCCAGCCCCATCTCCCCCTCATAGGGAGCCCCCCGCAGGTCCCGTCGGAAACGTCGGGGGCCCCCGGCCGAGTCGTGGGGCAATGCCCCCCTGGGGCCGGCAGGAAGAGCCTGTGGGGAAAACACAGAGAGAAAGAGGCGGAGAGGTGAATGGACGGTACCCAAGATTCCCAGCGAACCCAGGAGTCCTGGATCCCCCTCCCCCGGCCCGCTCTAACCACCAGACCCCAATGCCCTCCCGGAGCTGGGAGTCCTGCTCTTTTCAGCACAGGACAGCTCCCCACTTTTTCCAGCTAATGGGGGGGGGGTTCAGCAAATGGGGGGGCAGGTCTGGGAGATGGTGGGGGAGGGGCATCTCTGTAGTGATCCCCCCCGCCCTTGTGTCTGTGGCAGCCGGGATCCGCAGGCTGAGTCACCAGGAGTGCTGGGGGGGCGGGGAGGGGGGGTTGGCAGCTGGCTCTGGGGGAGATGAGGAGGGGTTGGGGGGGTGCTGCCAGCCCCAGCCCCCAGGCATCACAGACTGTGCGTTGTCTGTGGCCAGCAGGGCCCCTTCTCGTTCTTTCTCTCTCCCCCCCCACTTCCTCCCCCCTCCCGGTGCACAGCTCAAATGCGGCTGCTTCTGGGGCGGAGTGCAACAGTGACACAGAACCCCCCATCCCTCTCCATCCTCCAGACCCCCCCTCCTCAAACACCCCGTCCCCCTAGACCCCCAAACACCCCCCATCCTCCAGACCCCCCATCCCCTCAAACACTCCATCCCCCTAGACCCCCCATCCCCCAGACTTCCCATCCCCCCAAACACCCCATCCTCCTAGACCCCCAAACACGCCCATCCCCCAGACTTCACATCTCCCCAAACAGTCCATCCCCCTAGACCACCCCCCCAAACACCCCCATCCTCCAAGACCCCCACCCCCCAAACACCCCCACCCCCCCAAACACTCCCATCCCCCTAGACTAAAACCCCTGCAAACACTCCCCATCCCCCTCAAACACCTCCATCTTCCAGACCCCCATCCCCCTCAAGCACCCCATCCCCATAGACCTTCACCCCCTCAAACACCCTCTTAAACCCCCAACCACCCTCAACTCCCCATCCTCCAGACCCCCATCCCCCTCAAACACCCCATCCTCCTAGACCGCCACCCTCCCAAACACCACCCATCCCCTGAGACCCCCACGCCCCAAACACCCCCCATCCCGCGACACCGCCCACCCCCAAACACTGCCCACTCCGTTTATACACCCCACCCCCAACTCGATCCCCCCAGCACCCCCCTCGATCCGCCCCAACGCTACCGTCTCCACTGAGGGGGGAACTCACAGCCCCCCCTCCGATCTCGTGCGCTTTGGGGGGGGGGTCTGGGCTTCGGAGCCCCGGAGATGGGACCATCAGCCCCCCCGACTCCCCTGGCTCCGGGTACATCCCCGACCCTGGGAGACCATAATAAGGAGGGGGGGGAAGGGGACGAGGGGTTCGCGGAGGGGGATAAAAGGAGAGAAGACGAGGGGTGCAGGGAGGGGAAGGAGAAGAGAGGGCGCAGGGGGAAGATGGGGAGAGGCGGGGCGCAGGGGGGGAGAAGGGGGTGCAGGGGGCTATGGCGAGAGATGGGGCGCCGGGGGAGGCGATGGAGAAGATGGGAGCGCCGGGGGAGCCGATGGGGAGAGACGGGGCGCAGGGGGGGAGAAGGGTGAGCATGTGGCTATGGCGAGAGATGGGGCGCCGGGGGAGGCGATGGAGAAGATGGGGGCGCCGGGGGAGCCGATGGGGAGAGACGGGGCGCAGGGGGGGAGAAGGGTGAGCATGGGGCTATGGCGAGAGATGGGGCGCCGGGGGAGGCGATGGAGAAGATGGGGGCGCCGGGGGAGGCGATGGAAAAGATGGGGGTGCCGGGAGTGCGATGGGGAGAGATGGGGGCGCAGGGGGCTATGGGGAGACATGGAGAGGCGGAGGCGACGGAGAAGATGGGGGTGCCGGGGGTCCCATGGGGAGAGATGCGGGTGCTGGGGGGCGATGGGGAACAGGGGGGCGCAGGGGGAGAGATGGGGAGCCGGGGGGCCCATGGGGAGAGATGGGGCGCCGGGGGGCGATGGGGAGAGATGGGGCGCAGGACTCGGGGGGCCCAGGTCCCCTCCCTACCTTCCCGGCGGCGGGGCCCACCGCGCAGAGCAGGGTCGCCAGCATCAGGCTCGTAGCCATCGCGCAGGAACCGGACGGGACCGAACCGCCGGGAGACGGAGACACCGACCGGCGCAGGGAGCAGCCGCTGCAGCGAAACCTGCCCCGCCCCAAGCCCCGCCCTCCCCGGATCCTCCCCCCTGCATCCAGCCCCCCAGCATCCCTCGGGATCCTCCCCTCTGCAGGAGCTGCGGGTCGGCAGTGCGGGGCACCTGCAGGGCTGGGGGGGCATCTTGGTGCCTCCCTGCTAATTAATTTCTGCTTCCCGCAGCATCCATTGCCATGGAGACACAATTACTCATTTATGGGGGGGGGGGGGGGAGAAAGTGCATGATGGGAAAGACCCAAGGTGGCCTGGAACTCACTCACCCCCCCAGCCCTGCCTGTGCCCCTCACTCCCGACCCACAGCCCCTGCCCCCCACAGCCCTGCCCTGCCCCCCCCCCTCCGCAGCCCTGCCCCTCACTCCCGAGCTGCAGCCGCCTGCCAGCCCAGCCCTGGGCTCCCCCCAGCCCTGCCGGTGCCCGACTCTGGACCGTAGCCCCTGCCCCCCACAGCCCTGCCCCCCTGCTCTGCCGGTGCCCCTCACTCCTGATCTGCAGCCCCCTGCCAGCCCTGCCCTGGGCCCCCACGCAGCCCTGCCGGTGCCCCTCACTCCAGACCCATAGCCCCTGCCCCCCACAGTCCTGGGCTCCCCCCAGGTCTGCCAGTGCCCCTCACTCCCGATCCGCAGCCTCTGCCCCCCGCAGCCCTGCCCCCTGCTCTGCTGGTATCCCTCACTCCCGAGCCGCAGCCCCCTGCCAGCCCTGCCCTGTCCCCCCCGCAGCCCTGCCGGTGCCCCTCACTCCCGACCTGCAGACCCCTGTTGCATTTGGCAAGCCTCCAACCCGACCCCCCCCCCGTCACTGGCGGGCATTTTGAGAGCTGTAAATACAGGGATCTGCCGCGCCAGTAGCCGGGCGATGAGCCCTGCGGGAGGCTGCATCTCACTGTCTGCTCAGGGGGATGAATTAGTTATGGCAGGATCCATTAGCGCTCATTTCTTCTCTGATGTCTTTCCTGGTTCCCGGCCCAGCCCCCACCGATCAGCGGGCCCAGCTGCCGAGCTGAGAGAGTCCAGGGCAGCGCTGAGATGCGGCCACCTCTGGGGCGGGGCAGCTGGGGAACAGCCGCACATAACACCACACGAGGATAGCTTGCCCAGCACTGAGATGCGGCCACCTCTGGGGTGGAGCAGCTGAGAACCAAAACTGGGGAATGGTGGGGAAGTAGGAAAAGGGTTGGATTGTCACCCCCTGGCCACGGTCTCTCTCAGCTATTGTGCTGGGATGGGAGAGATTTGAATTTCAGTGTCACACCCAAGCGGGACAGAGCAAGTGTGTGAGATGGATGGATAGATGTGGTGTCTGGGGAGGGATGGTGGATGGATGGATGGATGGGGTGTGTCGGGATGAATGGAAGGATGGATGGATGGAAGAATGGATAGACGGGGTGTTGGGATGGATGGGGTGTCGGGAAGAATGGAAGGATGGATGGGGATGGATGGATGGATGCATGGATGGGGTGTCAGGATGGATGGATGGATGGGGTGTGTCGGGACGAATGGAAGGATGGATGGAAGGATGGATGGATGGATGGGTGTGGGGATGGATGAATGGAGTGTCGGGATGGAATGGATGTGGTGTTGGGATGGATGGAAGGATGGACGGATGGGGTGTGGGGATGGATGGATGGATGGAAGGATGGATGGATGGACGGGTGTGGGGATGGATGGATGGAGTGTCGGGATGGATGGATGGATGGGGTGTCAGGATCCCATGGGGTGTCTGGGGATGGATGCATGGAAGGAAGGAGTGTTGGGTTGTATGGATGGATGGATGGATGGGGTGTTGGGATGGAAAGATGGATGGGGTTTGGAGATGGATGGGATGGTTGGATTGGATGTCTGGATGGATGCATGGAAGGATCGATGGATGGGGTGTCAGGATAGATGGATGGAAAGATGGATGTCTGGGGATGGATGGGTGGGGTGTTGGGATGAATGGATTGATCGATGGTGTGTTGGGATGGGTGCATGGAAGGATGTCTGGGGATGGATGGAAGGATGGGTGTCTGGGGATGGATGGAAGGATGGATGTGATGGTTGGATTGGGTGTCTGGATGGATGGATGCATGGAAGGATCGATGGATGGGGTGTCGGGATGGAAGGATGGATGTCTGGGGATGGATGGATGGATGGGTGGGGTGTTGGGATGGGTGGATGGATGGATGGATGGGTGCTGGGGATGGAGGGATGGATGGCGTGTTGGGATGGATCGATGGGGTGTTGGGATGGATGGACGGAAGGATGGATGGATGGGGTGTCGGGATAGATGGATGGAAGGATGGATGTCTGGGGATGGATGGATGGATGGGTGGGGTGTTGGGATGGATGGATGGGGTGTTGGGATGGATGGATGGAAGGATGGATGGATGGGTGTCTGGGGATGGATGGATGGATGGATGGATGGATGGATGGGTGGGGTATTGGGATGGATCGATGGGGTGTTGGGATGGGTGGATGGAAGGATGGATGGATGGGTGTCTGGGGATGGATGGATGGATGGTTGCGGTGTCGGGATGGATAGGGTGCATGGGGATCAAAGGGGTGTCTGGGGATGCTGCGAGGGCGATAGAAGGGGGTAGATGAGATAAGAGGAGGCCGATGTGGCTGTTTCTGACCCATACCGGAGACAGGGACTGTAACGGTGCTGCAGAGCGGTGAAAAGCAGCCCCCAGCTCCCCCACCTGCGCTGAGGTAAGGTGTGGACCCAGGGGTGGGGCAGGTTGTGTGACCTGGGGCGGGGGGGGGGGCCTCAGGCTGTCTGTGTGTATCGCAGTGTGGGTTTTGTCCATGCTGTTGCATGTACGTAGGACATCTGTGTCTATGTGTATCTTTTTTGCTGGGTGCGGATTTGTGGGTGCGTATCTCATTTGTGAGAAACGAATGGGACACGGGGTCTTTCCCCACAAAGCCAGGGATAAAAACCCAGGCATCCTGGCTTCCCCTCCTCCGCCCACCCCTGTTGTTTATCTTCCCGTCCCTGAGAGCTGATTATGTTCCCCCGAGAGTTGCAGATTTATGGGACTGTTATTTCCACCTCTGCTGCCCTCTGCTTTGAACCCAGGCGTCCGGGCGGAGAAATCAGGAAGCCAAGGCCCAGTGGCTGCCTCACCTCTGATGCCCCCACTTTCATCTCCTGCCAGCCTCAGTACCTGCTGCGCTGGGACCTCCCCCTCCCCCCAGCCACACAGAGCAGGACTCCTGGGTTCTTTCCCAAGCTCTAGGAGGGGAGTGGGGTTTGGTGGTTAGCGCAGGAGGGGGCTGAGAGCCAGGACTCCTGGGTTCTCTCCCTGCTTCTGGGAGGGGGAGTGGGGACTGGTGGTTAGAGCAGGGGGGGCTGAGAGCCAGGACTCCTGGGTTCTCTCCCTGCTTCTGGGAGGGGAGTGGGGTCTGGTGGTTAGAGCGGGGGGGCTGGGAGCCAGGACTCCTGGGTTCTCTCCCTGGCTCTGGGAGGAGGGTGGCATCTAGCGAAGGGGAAAAGTGCCTTGAAGAAGGGACAAAGGTAATTCAGTGTCAAAGAGCCTGAAATGAAGCCCAGGAGTCTGGGCTCCCAGCAACAGCCCCCCCCCAGTCTAACAACTAGCTCCCCCTCCCCACTTGTCTGCAGGGAGGGGTCACTCTGATGCGTCCGGTCATTCGCTGGCTCCCTTCCCACTTTCCACTCACCCAGCCAGAAGCCAAAGCCCAGAAAGTCCCAAGGCTGGGCGAGCAGGGGGCGCGGGTCGGGATTGAGGGGCACTGGCAGAACTGTGGTGGGGGGACAGGGCTGGGGGCGCAGAGGGCTGCGGGTCAGGGTTGAAAGGCACCAGCAGAGCTGTGTGGGGTGAGTTCTCTAACCATTACACCTGCTGTTCCTACCCTCGGGGCCCTGATGTCTGGCTGCAGCCCAATCCCCCCTGACGGTTGTGGGGCGGAAGCACGAGCGAAGGGAGTCTCCGGAGACCCTCGCAGATTCTCCAGGTCTGAGAGTAAGTGCCCTGCCTCATTGCAGCTCCTGAACTCCTAATGAGAATTCATCTGGCGCGTAGATGCAGCCACCTCTGGGGCGGGGAAGCTGGGGAACATATAACACTGCACAGGGATGGCTCGTGCGGCGTGGAGATGCAGCCACCTCTGGGGCAGGGCAGCTGGGGAAGAGTCACACAGCGGATGGGGTCGCTGCTGACAGTGTCTGGTTGCTCCCAGGGGATGTGGATTGTCCCAGCCGGAGATCTCTGCCTGGGGAAGAGGTTCATCCCAGCAAGGAGACATCGCTAATTCTCCCGCCCCTGACCACTGAGAAAGCAGGGAGAGGTATGAGGGAGGGGGGGTCTAGTGGTTAGAGCAGGGGGGCTGGGAGCCAGGACTCCTGGGTTCTCTCTCCAGCTCTGGGAGGAGGTGGGATAGATCGGGGGGTGGGGGGTCTTGGGAGCCAGGACTCCTGGTTTCTCTCCCCAGCTCTGGGAAGGGTGGGGGTCTGGTGGGGCAGATCGGGGGGGGGGGGGCGGGGCTGGAAGCCAGGACTCCTGGGTTCTCTCCCCAGCTCTGGGAATTATGGGGGTCTGGTGGGGCAGATCGGGGGGGGCGGCGCTGGGAGCCAGGACTCCTGGGTTCTCTCCCCAGCCCTGGGAGGGGAGGCAATGTGGTGGGGTAAAGCGGGGGGGGCCTGGGAGCCAGGACTCCTGGGTTCCATCTCCGCTGTCCCCTCTGCTTTCAGACTCCACACCCCAGCCCTTGGGGGGCCCTGTGGTCACCCGCTGCCCCGAGCGCTGGAGGGACAAGGCTCCGCTCCCCGCGCCCCCGCAGCCTCCTGTGGCTCCGGCCCAGCTGGGGAAGCAGCGTCTGGGCTCCACCGCATCTGTCTGCAGCCGCCAGAGCTGTAAATCCACCGCCTCACACATCCAGGAGGTGGCTGGGGATGGTGAGTGAGGGGCTGGGCTGGTGGGGGTGAGGGGCACCAGCAGAGCTGGGGGGAGCCCTGGGCTGGGGTGGCAGGAGCTGTGGGGTGGGAGTGAGGGGCACTGGCAGAGCTGAGGGTGGGGGGGAGGGGAACCCAGGGTTGGGTTCTGGTTGCCAGTTTCACCCAGAGTTGGGCATCGATTCAGCATCTGCCCGGGGTACCCCTGGGAACTTGTTAACGCAATAATTATTATGGCCATCTCCGCCCAGATAGAAAAGCAAACAGCCCCAGCAAGGGGGCTGGGCTGGGAGCCAGGACTCCTGGGTTCTCTCCCTGACTCTGGGAGGGGAATTGGTTCTGGTGGCTAGAGCGGGGGGACTGGGAGCCAGGACTCCTGGGTTCTCTCCCCGGCTCTGGGAGGGGAGTGGGGTGTTGGGGTGGCCTGGGATCCCAGACTCTTGGGTTCTCTCATCAGCTTAGCTAACCCTCTGCCCCCTCTTTCTCTCCCCCAGACCGCTGCGCTCACTGTGCCCTGGCCTGTGTGTTCTGCGAGTTCCTGGCGCTGTGCTCCCTGGCGCTGGATGGCCTGGACTGCGGGGCGCTGTGCCTGGCGGGGGGGTGCTGTGCTGGGGGGGACCCCCCGGGGCAGGGCTGCGGGGGAGGTGGCTGCCCCTGCGGAGGGGGGTGCGGGCTCCTCCAGGACTGCTGCGACCCTGCCGACTGCCTGGAAATCTGTCTGGAGTGCTGCTCCATCTGCTTCCCCGTCTGACCCAGGGGCAGGGGCTGAGCCCCCCTCCCCCGAGAACCCCACCCTACTCGGCAAGGGTCCCCAGCTCCTCACGATCCCACCCCGTTCCTGTCTGGTCCGAATCCTGGCTCTCTATGGGGTGATGTCATTGGATGGGCCGAGCCACGCCCCCATGGAGGGTGATGTCACCCAGTGGCCCAAGCCACACTTCCACTTATGTCATTCAATGGGACAAAGCCTATTGGCTACTCACCTGGGAGGTCCTCCCAATGCAACAAGCCCCACCCAACTCACTGGGGCCTCACCAGAGGTGGTACGCCACGCCCCCATTGGTGGTGATGTCACTGAGTGGAATAAGCCACACCCTATCTACTGTGATGTCATCAAAGGGTCTGCCCAGGTGTCTGGGCAGAGGGACAGCACCAAATAGCCCGGCAGGGCCTGCAGCAAGCCAGGCCTCATTCACTGTGGCATCAGGTGCACCAAGCCACGCCTCGATGCGGTGATGTCACTGAATGCGTGGGTGTGGCCGCCAGAGCTCCTCCTCCCCTGCTGTGACATCATCAAATGGACTCGGCTGTCACAAGGGGGAGGGGTATTAACTCTGTGGGTGCTGTCCCCAGCTCTGCCGGTGCCCCTCACTCCCGACCCGCAGCCCCTGCTAGCCCAGCCGTGGGCTCCCCTGCCCCACTTCACTTATGAGCTGGCTAAAGGTGGGTGCCATGTCTCCCAGGAGGAAGGATGATGGGGGCTGGGTTCCCTCAGGAGAACTGGAGACTCTGCTGGGATCCCCTTCTCACCCCCACAGAGACGGGAGGACACTGTGGCCCCCGAAGCCGCCCCCCCCCCGGCCTCAAAAAGCAGCAGGCAAAGGGGGAGTCCCCCCACGTTCGTTTGCTTTTAAATAAATCGCATGAATGAGCTCTTTTAAGCCGACCTCATTTTTTGGGGGGGGAAAGGGGTGTTGGGCTAGAACTCCCAGCATGCACTGCTCCTGATTGCCCCCCCAGCTAGAAATTCCTGCCATTGCCTCCCCAAGGAACTGCAAATCCCAGCATGCACTGCACCTGATCCTCCCCAGAGAACCATAAATCCCAGCAGGTTTCAGAGTAGCAGCCGTGTTAGTCTGTATTCGCAAAAAGAAAAGGAGGACTTGTGGCCCCTTAGAGACTAACCAATTTATTTGAGCATGAGCTTTCGTGAGCTACAGCTCACTTCATCGGATGCATACTGTGGAAAGTGTAGAAGATCTTTTTATATACACACAAAGCATGAAAAAATACCTCCTCCCACCCCACTCTCCTGCTGGTAATAGCTTATCTAAAGTGATCATCAATTTGGGCCATTTCCAGCACAAATCCAGGTTTTCTCACCCTCCGCCCGCCCCACACAAACTCACTCTCCTGCTGGTAATAGCCCATCCAAAGTGACCACTCTCTTTAAAATGTGTATGATAATCAAGGTGGGCCATTTCCAGCACAAATCCAGGTTTTCTCACCCCCCCACCCCCCTCCAAAAACCACACACACAAACTCACTCTCCTGCTGGTAATAGCTCATTCAAAGCGACCACTCTCCCTACAATGTGCATGATAATCAAGATGGGCCATTTCCAGCACAAATCCAGGTTTTCTCACCCCCCCCCCCGCCCCCCAACACACACACACAAACTCACTCTACTGCTGGCAATAGCTCATCCAAACTGACCACTCTCCTTACAATGTGCATGATAATCAAGGTGGGCCACTTCCAGCATAAATCCAAGTTTAACCAGAACGTCGGGGGGGGGGGGTGGGGTAGAAAAAAACAAGGGGAAATAGGCTACCTTGCATAATGACTTAGCCACTCCCAGTCTCTATTTAAGCCTAAATTAATAGTATCCAATTTGCAAATGAATTCAAATTCAGCAGTTTCTCGCTGGAGTCTGGATTTGAAGTTTTTTTGTTGTAAGATAGCGACCTTCATGTCTGTGATTGCGTGACCAGAGAGATTGAAGTGTTCTCCGACTGGTTTATGAATGTTATAATTCTTGACATCTGATTTGTGCCCATTTATTCTTTTACGTAGAGACTGTCCAGTTTGACCAATGTACATGGCAGAGGGGCATTGCTGGCACATGATGGCATATATCACATTGGTGGATGTGCAGGTGAACGAGCCTCAGAGCCTATCAGTTTGGATGAGCTATTGCCAGCAGGAGAGTGAGTTTGTGTGTGTGTTGGGGGGGGGGGGGGGGTGAGAAAACCTGGATTTGTGCTGGAAATGGCCCAACTTGATGATCACTTTAGATAAGCTATTACCAGCAGGACAGTGGGGTGGGAGGAGGTATTGTTTCATATTCTCTGTGTGTATATAAAGTCTGCTGCAGTTTCCATGGCATGCATCCGATAGAAGTGAGCTGTAGCTCACGAAAGCTCATGCTCAAATAAATTGGTTACTCTCTAAGGTGCCACAAGTCCTCCTTTTCTTTTTATAAATCCCAGCATGCACTGCTCCTGATTCCCCCCCCCCCCAGGGAACTACACATCCTAGCATGCATTGCTCTTGCTGGGTGGGGTCCCCGAAACACTACGGTCTCTATCCCAGCATGCACTGCTGCTGCAGGGTCCCAGATCACATGACCCACGGAGACTACAATTCCCACGATGCAGTGCTGCAGAGAGGCAGTCCGTCGCTGCTGTCCTACACTGCGCATGCGCTCACATAAGCCTCTTTTTTGCGCCTGCGCAATAGGGGAAAACCTCACGGGGGGGCTAGGCCTCCTGCGCAGGCGCAGCGAGAGCGAGCCGGTCTCTGCGCAGGCGCACTGAGGAAATCCCGACGCCGTCAGCCTAGCTCTGTTGTCCAGTTCAGCCCAGCCCCGAAGGCTGCCCTCCCCGCCCGACTCCATCCCCCCCAGCGCCGCCGCCGCCCTAGCTTCCGCTTCCGGCTTGGGAAATAACCACTTCCGGTTCGGCGCCGTCTCTCCGCGGGGTCGGTCGCGTGCGGCGCGGTAAGCAGTTGTCGGGCAAGGGAGGTTGTGCGCCTGCGCCGCCGCTGTGCTGGCGGGTGCTCGTGCGCATGCGCTCAGCGGGGACGGGGGGGACGCGCGTTCCAACGGCTGCAGGCACGTGCCCGTACTGCGCATGCGCTGTGGCTTCACCTTGTGCAACGCCCGAACGTTGGGCCTCAGGGCGCATGCGCAGAGGCGATAGCCATGAAGGTGGGTCCTACAAGAACATACCAGGTTGGGTGGGGGTGAAGGTGTTTGCTGAAGGAGGTTACCAGTGACGTATTACTGTAGGCCCTACAATAATATATGTGTATTCATCTGAGGGCTGCAATAATAGGTGGCTATTTATGTAGGTCCTACAGTAACGTTTGGTTTATTCCTGGTGGTGGGGATGGATTCGGCACCTTGCGACAACACGACTGACTTATTGTAGGGCCTACAATAACCTGCTCATCATTTACCAGGACTCTGGGTCAATCTACCAACTAGCGCAGGGCCTACAATCCCACATATGTAATTAATTTCGCTCCAGTGACAATTTACGTATTCATGGAGGGCCGACAATCATGTATCCACATTAATGCAGAACCTGTGTCGACATACTTCATTAGCGCAGGGCCCTAGAATAATATGCCTCTACTTAATTTGGATCCGGAAAATAAAAGATATGAAAGAAATTGAAAGATGATTGCTGGAGAGAGGGTTACCAGTCAACAGAGACTCCTCACCTTGGATATGTTTCTTAGAACAAAGGTATGGAGAAAAGCAAAGCACAGATAAGGTGGCAAAAACTACAGGGCAAAGCTGAAAAGGACTTTAGGGAGCAGTTGTGGAGAAGGTAAGGTCGGCACCACGTGCTGTAGAAGAGGATAAATCTGGGGATTTTATAGTGACAAGTGATGGGTGAATCAAAGGGGAAGGCTTCACTCCCAAAGAAATTTGGTGGTGAGGCGAGGAAGTACAAGAAGGGTTAAAAGATAATGGGGAAAAGTTTCAACTCTGTCAAAAGAGTAGGAGGAGGCATAGAAGAATGTAGTTGTAAAAGCGAAAGCAAAGGACGTTGAGGAACTTTATGCACGACTTGGAACACAGGAAGGGGAAAAAGAAGCGTATAGCCTGGCAGAAGGACAGGAGAGAAGCACCAAATATATATAGAAAGGGAGGTTCATGAAAGATGAAACTGGTAGGCAGTTGACTGATGATAGTCCCATAACGGATCCATGGAACGGGGTTTTGAACAAATGAAGAAAGCCCAGGAGAGCCCTCCCACTTCGAAAAGCGCTGAAGCCCTTTCTTGTTCAATTTCATCCTGAACGCCCTCACAAGGAACAACTCCAGTGGCTAGAAGCTGAAGCTGGACAAATTAAGCCTGGAAATAAGGTGTCAATTTTTAATGAGCGGAATTAATCATGGGAACAGTGTACTAAGGGTCATGGTGCATTCTCCATCACTAGCAATTTTTCCAATCAAGATTGGATGTTTTTCTAAAATATCGACTCTAGGAATTATTTTGGGGAAGTTTCGTGGCCTGGGTTGTACAATAAATTTACAATTATTTAAGGACAGTCTCTACTACGTTCTCAAACAGCATTTTTCTTACTTTGCCTGTCTGTAAATTTTGCTTATTATCGATGGAAATATTTTTTTGTCTGTTGGTGGGCGTCTGCTAAAATCGACGTTTACTAAGATTTACTATTTAAAGAAAACTCTATTCCTTCCAAGCCTAAAGATACTCTAGAAGAGGATCTGGATAATTGGAGAGACGTATTGGAGAATCATGGGCTCAAAATAAGCCTGTGATTTCAATAGCGTGAACACTCAAGAATAGCCTTGAAGCTAGATGGGTGGACAGTACCGAAAATGTAAAGTTTCAAGTATCATGAGTTCTAGAATCCGGGAAAATGAGGAAATAGAGGACACAATTAAACCTGGAACAATAAATACCTGGCTCAAGATGGAGAGAAGTGGCGCGGTACGTATCAGGAAGATACTGAGAAAATTAAAAGGGCAAGTGTCGAAAATCGTGCTCCATCCTCTCTTAATGCAAAGAAGAAACGTGAGGAAATGATCTGTTCTGCAGAAACGCACACACTGAGGGGGATGAGTGGTGAGAACAAGAAGGACCATGCGAGGGATGAGTATGTCACAGACATACTCAAAGTAACCCCTATAAAGGAAAAAAAAGGCCCAGATTGTTTGGTCACAAAAGCGCGGGCCGGACAATTATGTGGGTGAGAGAGTCCAGAAGGTCAAGAGTGATGTAAAAAGACAGAGAGGCCAACCCAAGAAGAAGTAGGGTGATAGAAGATATGAAATGGAACAGAGCACTTTGGAGGGAGAGGATTCGTACAGCAGAGTCTGTTTGATTAGATAAGGAGGACGACTTAATTTGAGGCTTGTATCAATAAATCATTTAGGGTAGGGCCTACTATAACAGATCCACATCAACCTGGCTTCTTTGTCAGTACTCCTGTTATTTAGGATCGCAGGGTTTTGATTTTTGTCAGTCAATGTTCACTGCCCACATCGACGGAAGAATATTTCTAGCGATAAGAGTCTAAATTCCCAGCTAGGCAAAGTAAGAGAAATCCTGCTTGAGACCTGATTGAGGATACTGACTGTATATGCTGGATAGCCGAGGAAGAATTGCTCCTCCCTGATTTCGACAAAATATACATGGGCCAGAAGTATGTTAATAAACTTATTGCAAACGAGTTGCTCACTAACTCTGCAAACAGACTGGTGATAATGCTGCTGGCATTTGTATATTTTAACCTGTGGTGTTGACAACTTGTAACGAGTATAAAGCTTTAACTTCTGGAATCTTGGCATCTCCCGTCATTAAGCAATTGTCTCACCCAGCCCATAATTTCCTGCAACTGCAAAAATCTAAATTGATAAAAATAAAGATGCGTGAAGCCCATAATTTTGTCAACCCGTGAATATTTAAATGGATGAAACCAGAAAAAAGCACTTAAAAATAAATGTCGACATTATCCATTTAATTATACTAAGAAACCTATTTCTGCCAAGCCTCCCATTTATTGTAGGTCCTACAGAAACATATCCACATTAAATTTGGTCCATTGCCACTGTACCTATTAATGTAGATGCCTTAGGATCACGCTACAAGCAGCCTACCTCAGTTTCCCTTTTTCAACTAGTCAAAACTTCAGCCAGGTTTTTTCTTGCTTAGAAATACTTCTCCTTGGGGATTGGTTCCGTGACGGGTTGGACCTCCCTGGGATGTCACCTGGTGTGCTGTGACACCCCTGAGTCTGCCTGTTCTGCCAGCATCGGCCTCCTTTAGCCAGTCTTGCTAAACCTCCTCTCACACACACCCAGCTGCAGATCAGCTCTGGGAAGACTCATCTTGAGGGACATGCTCCAGCACTCAGATGTGCACCTCCCTTGGAGTGCAGACCCAAAGATGTATTCTATTCGCCTCTTCCCTCAAGGTGGAAGAGAGTATGCACAATTTCTCGCCCCCCCAGTTAGAAATCACATAGACTGGGTTGTATTATAATCCAGAAATCAACATATTCACTATAACAGGTGTATTTTAAGTAGTTAAGGAGGTAACAGACGGAACAAGGCAGATTACGAAGAAAATAGAGCACGCAAACGAAGCTTAATACGCTACAGAAACTGGTTACATGTGAGTTCTCACCCGAAATGTGGTTCTAATAATCTTCTTCCTGGGCCAGATGCCCTTCCAGCCTGGGCCCAGTTCTCTCCCCCTGTAGTCATCTTGGGTGGGGTAGCAGGGGAGAATGACGACCAGGATTACCTCACTCCCCACCCTGAAATAGGATTTGCATGAGGCAGGAGCCCTTTGTTTTCCTAGTCTGACCCCCCCCGCCCCTTCCAGTGGAAAGTTACAAGAAGTCCCAGGTAATGTTTTAATATTAGGTGACAAGCCCGCCTGACTCTGTAGGATCACAGTGTCCCTGAGGCAGGGGCAGTACGGAGGGTCCGCAGGAAGGCCAAGCTTTTCACAGACCCTTGTCCTCGCTGATGGGCCATCCGCCCTGTCTGGCTTTTCCGTTCTTGTACCTGAAGCGTTAGCAGGGGGCGTCACCCAAAGTAGCGTAATTGAAATACAGATACAGAGTCAATATTCCCAACTTCAGATACAAAAACTTGAGCCCTGGGCCATTAAAACTACTTTGAAAGGGCCTCCGATAATATATCCATGTTAATTTAGGTCGAGGGCCATTACACCTGTTAGTGTAGGGCCTACAGTAATGTATCGGTGTTCGTTTAGAACCTTTGTCCATATATCTGTTAATGCAGGACCTACAGTAATAGATCCCTCATTAATTTGGCTCCAGTGCCATGAGACCTATTATTGTAGGGCCTGTAGTAACGTGTCTCAGCTAATTCCGCCTTAGCAACACAAAAGTCTTTTCGTTAAGAAGCGAACAACCCCGGTGCCGAGCCGGGAAGGGTGGATAACTGGCCCTCATCCTTTGCCCTCCAGGCCCGGGGGCGTCAGAGCCGAAATGGGGCGCTCGTCGAAGGACAAGCGGGACATCTACTACCGCCTGGCGAAGGAGGAGGGCTGGCGGGCCCGCAGTGCCTTCAAACTCCTGCAGCTGGACGAGGAGTTCCAGCTGTTTGAGGGTAAACCGGGAACCGGCCCCAGCCCCCGGCCCCGCCCCGACTTGCTGCAGCCCCTTAGAATCATAGAATCATAGAATATCAGGGTTGGAAGGGACCCCAGAAGGTCATCTAGTCCAACCCCCTGCTCAAAAGCAGGACCAATTCCCAGTTAAATCATCCCAGCCAGGGCTTTGTCAAGCCTGACCTTAAAAACCTCTAAGGAAGGAGATTCTACCACCTCCCTAGGTAACGCATTCCAGTGTTTCACCACCCTCTTAGTGAAAAAGTTTTTCCTAATATCCAATCTAAACCTCCCCCACTGCAACTTGAGACCATTACTCCTCGTTCTGTCATCTGATACCATTGAGAACAGTCTAGAGCCATCCTCTTTGGAACCCCCTTTCAGGTAGTTGAAAGTAGCTATCAAATCCCCCCTCATTCTTCTCTTCTGCAGGCTAAACAATCCCAGCTCCCTCAGCCTCTCCTCATAACTCATGTGTTCCAGTCCCCTAATCATTTTTGTTGCCCTTCGCTGGACTCTCTCCAATTTATCCACATCCTTCTTGTAGTGCGGGGCCCAAAACTGGACACAGTACTCCAGATGAGGCCTCACCAATGTCGAATAGAGGGGAACGATCACGTCCCTCGATCTGCTCGCTATGCCCCTACTTATACATCCCAAAATGCCATTGGCCTTCTTGGCAACAAGGGCACACTGCTGACTCATATCCAGCTTCTCGTCCACTGTCACCCCTAGGTCCTTTTCCGCAGAACTGCTGCCTAGCCATTCGGTCCCTAGTCTGTAGCTGTGCATTGGGTTCTTCCGTCCTAAGTGCAGGACCCTGCACTTATCCTTATTGAACCTCATCAGATTTCTTTTGGCCCAATCCTCCAATTTGTCTAGGTCCTTCTGTATCCTATCTCTCCCCTCCAGCGTATCTACCACTCCTCCCAGGTGTATTATGGTAGCCCCCATCTGTTGTGCCACGCGCTGCACAAAGCCTGGTGGAGACTGAGGTCCCGTTGTGCTGCCCAATCCCTTGGGAGAACTCAGGCGTCCTGGCTTTCCAGCTCCCCTGCTCTAACCACTAGATCCCACTCCCTTCTCAGAGCTGGGAGAGAACCCAGGAGTCCTGTCTCCAAGCCCCCCTGCTCTAACCACCTGACCCCACTCCAGTCTCAGAGCTGGGAGAGAGTCCTGGCTCCCAGCCCCCTCCCCCAGCTCTAACCACCTGACCCCACTGCCCTTCCAGAGCTGAGGGGAGAACCCAGGTGTCCTGGCTCCCAGTCCCCCCGCTCTCATTCTCTCCCTGCAGGGGTGCGCCGGGCGGTCGATCTCTGTGCTGCCCCAGGCAGCTGGAGCCAGGTTCTGAGCAGGAAGCTGAAGTGAGTGGGAAGCGGGGGGTGGGGATTGGAGGTGGAGGGAGGATGGGGGGGGCAGGCTAGCAGGGGGCAATATGGGGGAATGGGAGGGGGTGGGACTGGGTGATTGGAAGGGTGAAGGCGGGATTGGGAGGGTCACAGTGGTGTGGGGGGATAGGAGGGGAGGCAATGGAGTAGAAGGGGGTGGGACAGGGTGTGGGGAAATGGGGCAGGAGGGAGTGCGGTGATCTAGGCGGGGTGAGGTGGGAGGGGGAGGGCGGGGTGGGATGGGAGTGGGGGCGTGGGTGAGACTGGGGTGTAGCAGCAGGTGGGAAGGGGAAGCCGCCCCCTGGCTGTCTCTCACCCCCGCCTGTCCCCCAGGGGCGGTGCTGGGGAGGGCTCTGACTCTGTGAAGATTGTCGCAGTCGATCTCCAGGCCATGGCTCCGCTCCCGGGGGTGGTCCAGATCCAGGGGGACATCACCAAGGTACGTGGGGGGGCCACGCCAGCCCATCCCCCCCGCCCCCCCCCCATCCGAGTCCGTCTGTCCCGAACCGTAACCCGGCCCATCTGTCCCCCGCCAGGTCTCCACGGCACAGGAGATCATCCAGCACTTCGAAGGGCAGCCGGCTGACCTGGTGGTCTGTGACGGGGCCCCCGACGGTGAGTGGGAGCAGCCCGCCTGGCTCCAGGTGGGAGGGGGGTGCGGGGCTCCTCGCTGGCGCCCCATGGTGGGCACCGCGTGGGGTAGGACTGGGCCCCACTGAGCCCCCTCTCCCCTCCTGGCTTGCAGTGACCGGCCTTCATGATATCGACGAATACATCCAAGCGCAGCTGCTGCTAGCGGTGAGTACCCTGCCTGGCTGCAAAGGGGCACCCCCTGCCAAGCCCCGCTCCCCTCGGCACAGCGCCCCCGTCAGGTGATTCCATCCCCCAATCCCCCCCTGCAGTTTCAATCGCTACCTGTCCCAAATGGCTGTTCCCAAGCTGCCCCGACCCAGAGGTGGCTGCATCTGAGCGCCGGGCGAGCCGTACCCATGCGGCGTTATGTGTGGCTGTTCCCCAATTTCCCCACCCCAGAGGTGGCTGCATCTCAGTGCCGAGAGAGCTGTCCCTGTTTTATTAAGGATTTTGGCATTCGCTGATAATTTCCTTTTCTCCTTCTCATTCCAGGCTCTGAACATCACGACCCACGTCCTGAATAAAGGAGGCACCTTTGTGGCCAAGGTAAATATTAGGCCCTCTAAGAAGCCCCGGGGTCCTAGCTGAAGGGGTAACAGCCGCAAGGGGGTGACTCACCTGGTGCTGAGATGCAGCCACCTCTGGGACAGGGCGGCTGGGGAACAGTGCCCTCTAGCTGTGGCCATGTCTCTGGACGATTGGAGTTGTAACTGAGGGAATAGGGGTGTGATGCCAGGGGGCAACATGCTGATGGGGTGCGGGGCGTGGGGCACTCTCCCCTGGCAGTCAGGGCTGGGGGCCGGGAGGTGCCGTGCTGCGGGGCGTGGGGCGCTCTCCCCTGGCAGTCAGGGCCGGGGGCCGGGAGGTGCCGTGCTGCGGGGAGCGGGGCGTGGGGCACTCTCCCCTGGCAGTCAGGGCCGGGGGCCGGGAGGTGCCGTGCTGTGGGGAGCTGGGCGTGGGGCGCTCTCCCCTGGCAGTCAGGGCCGGGGGCCGGGAGGTGCCGTGCCGCGGGGCGTGGGGCGCTCTCCCCTGGCAGTCAGGGCCGGGGGCCGGGAGGTGCCGTGCTGCGGGGAGCGGGGCGTGGGGCGCTCTCCCCTGGCAGTCAGGGCTGGGGGCCGGGAGGTGCCGTGCTGCGGGGAGTGGGGCACTCTCCCCTGGCAGTCAGGGCCGGGGGCCGGGAGGTGCCGTGCTGTGGGGAGCGGGGCGTGGGGCGCTCTCCCCTGGCAGTCAGGGCCGGGGGCCGGGAGGTGCCGTGCTGTGGGGAGTGGGGCGCTCTCCCCTGGCAGTCAGGGCCGGGGGCTGGGAGGTGCCGTGCTGCGGGGAGCGGGGCGTGGGGCGCTCTCCCCTGGCAGTCAGGGCCGGGGGCCGGGAGGTGCCGTGCTGCGGGGAGCGGGGCGTGGGGCGCTCTCCCCTGGCAGTCAGGGCTGGGGGCCGGGAGGTGCCGTGCTGCGGGGCGTGGGGCGCTCTCCCCTGGCAGTCAGGGCCGGGGGCCGGGAGGTGCCGTGCTGCGGGGCGTGGGGCGCTCTCCCCTGGCAGTCAGGGCGGGGGGCCGGGAGGTGCCGTGCTGCGGGGAGCGGGGCGCTCTCCCCTGGCAGTCAGGGCGGGGGGCCGGGAGGTGCCGTGCTGCGGGGCGTGGGGCGCTCTCCCCTGGCAGTCAGGGCGGGGGGCCAGGAGGTGCCGTGCTTCGGGGAGCGGGGCGTGGGGCGCTCTCCCCTGGCAGTCAGGGCTGGGGGCCGGGAGGTGCCATGCTGCGGGGAGTGGGGAGCGGGGCGCTCTCCCCTGGCAGTCAGGGCGGGGGGCCGGGAGGTGCCGTGCTGCGGGGCGTGGGGCGCTCTCCCCTGGCAGTCAGGGCGGGGGGCCGGGAGGTGCCGTGCTGCGGGGCGTGGGGCGCTCTCCCCTGGCAGTCAGGGCGGGGGGCCGGGAGGTGCCGTGCTTCGGGGAGCGGGGCGTGGGGCGCTCTCCCCTGGCAGTCAGGGCTGGGGGCCGGGAGGTGCCGTGCTGCGGGGCGTGGGGCGCTCTCCCCTGGCAGTCAGGGCGGGGGGCCGGGAGGTGCCGTGCTGCGGGGCGTGGGGCGCTCTCCCCTGGCAGTCAGGGCGGGGGGCCGGGAGGTGCCGTGCTGCGGGGCGTGGGGCGCTCTCCCCTGGCAGTCAGGGCGGGGGGCCGGGAGGTGCCGTGCTGCGGGGCGTGGGGCGCTCTCCCCTGGCAGTCAGGGCGGGGGGCCAGGAGGTGCCGTGCTTCGGGGAGCGGGGAGCGGGGCGTGGGGCGCTCTCCCCTGGCAGTCAGGGCCGGGCGCTGGGGACACCATTGGGATCGTTGCTGCACTGCCCCCTGCTGGCCTGTCACCATGTTCCCACGTTGCCCTAGATCTTCCGGGGGAAGGACGTGACGCTTCTCTACTCCCAGCTCCGCATCTTCTTTCCTGACGTCACCTGCGCCAAACCCCGGAGCAGCCGAAACTCCAGCATCGGTGAGGGCAGAACTGGGTGTGCCAGTGGGGCAGATCCAGGGGTTGGGAGGGTATCCGGGTGGCCGGGCTGTCCCCTGAAAGGACCCAACTGCTCTGTCCCCGGGTGGGCTAAGCCTCCGGGGGCAGGCATCTTTTTGATGTTGGGGGGCACACCCAGATCCTTTTATCCAGCGCCCCCTCCTCGGAGCCGTGCCAACCCCACGCGCCCCCCGAGGTTTGTATGCTCCGTGTCCAAGGCTCATCTCCCATGGGAAGTGTAAAGCACGTTAGACACAGACACGCTCTGCACGGAGCCCCACACATGGGTGATCAGCAGGGGGCGCTCTCCCTTGGCAGTCAGGGCTGGGCAGTAGCGGGCACCGTGGGGTGGGGGACTGGAGGGGGGATGCTGTGCTGCGGGGCAGGGGGCTCAGCCGGGGGCACTCTCCCCTGGCAGGCAGGGCTGGGCGCTGCGGGGCCAAGCAAACAGATATCACATTCTGTGCCTCCCCCAGCTACATTAGGTCCCATCAACTTGAGCCCTGAGATGCCCAAATCTGTTCCGTCTAGTCTCCTGTCGGGCACCCCCTTTGCCAGCCTCGCCAGGTGCCCCCCAGGCCCTTGCCAGGGGGATCTACCCCATGGCAAACCTGCACCTTGGCTCGGTGCTCTGTTGGTCTCCAGAGAGATTCCCTCTCAATGGCGGGTGTTTAAAATCGACGACCTTTGCCACCCGCTTCTTGGCGAAGGGCTGGGAACCCAGCTCAGGCCTGCTGCCCAGGGTTTGCTGGCAGGGAAGGCTTCGACTCCAGGTGAGGCTCGCGCCCGCTCTTCATAAATTGGACGGGCGCCCCGACTCACCGCACACCCCTAACCACGTCTCTCCCGCCTCCAGAGGCCTTTGTTGTCTGCCGGGGGTACTGCCCGCCCGAGGGCTACGTGCCCAATATGTCCAACCCCCTGCTGGACCATTGCTACGGTAAGGAGCTGTGCTTCAGAGAGTGGGGGGCTCGGCAGGGGGTGCTTTCCCCTGGCAGGCAGGGCTGGGCGCTGGGGGGGCACTGTGCCATTGGGGGCTCGGCAGGGGGTGCTTTCCCCTGGCAGGCAGGTCTGGGCGCTGGGGGGGCACTGTGCCATTGGGGGCTCGGCAGGGGGTGCTTTCCCCTGGCAGGCAGGTCTGGGCGCTGGGGGGGCACTGTGCCATTGGGGGCTCGGCAGGGGGTGCTTTCCCCTGGCAGGCAGGTCTGGGCGCTGGGGGGGCACTGTGCCATTGGGGGCTCGGCAGGGGGTGCTTTCCCCTGGCAGGCAGGGCTGGGCACTGGGGGGCACTGTGCCATGGGGGGCTCGGCAGGGGGTGCTTTCCCCTGACAGGCAGGTCTGGGCGCTGGGGGGGCACTGTGCCATGGGGGGCTCGGCAGGGGGTGCTTTCCCCTGGCAGGCAGGGCTGGGCGCTGGGGGGCACTGTGCCATGGGGGGCTCGGCCGGGGGTGCTTTCCCCTGACAGGCAGGTCTGGGCGCTGGGGGGCACTGTGCCATGGGGGGCTCGGCAGGGGGTGCTTTCCCCTGGCAGGCAGGGCTGGGCGCTGGGGGGGCACTGTGCCATGGGGAGCAGGACTGGGCTGTAGCGGGCACCGTGGGGTGTGGGGCTTGGCAGGGGGTGCTTTCCCCTTTCAGGCTGGGCGCTGGGGGGCACCATGCCACAGGGCGCAGGGCTCAGCAGGGGGTGCTCTTCCTCAGTCGGCTCTTGCTTATGTCTGTGCCTTTCCAGATGTGGATTTTAACCAGCTGGAAGGTCCCAACAGAGTCATTGTCCCGTTCTTGGCCTGTGGGGATCTGAGCTCCTACGACTCGGACCGGACGTATCCCCTCCAGGTGGGACTGCAGGGATCGGGGCGGGATCCCGGCAGCGGGGGAGGCGGGCGGGGCGGGGCCTCGCAGGCTGGGAGGGGGGGTGGGGGGGATCCCGGCAGCGGGGGAGGCGGCCGGGGCGGGGACTCGCAGGCTGGGGGGGATCCCGGCAGCCGGGGAGGCGGGCAGGCATGCTGGCACCCCCTGTACACCCGTCTCTCTCTCCCCCTCTGCAGCTGGCCCCAGGGAAGGAATACAGCTATGTGCCCCCCACCCAGCCCCCCATCCGTCCCCCCTACCAGGAAGCCTGCTTCTTGAAGAGGAACAACCGATTGGCTAGGGAGCCTGGGCCGTCCCGGTTGGAGGAGCCTGGCCCCGCCCCCTCATATGGGTCAGCGTCAGAACCTCAGGCCTGCCCCCCGGAGGCAGCTGTTGAAAATGTCCTGGCGTCTCTGTCTGTGTCACCATAGTGTGTGTGTCCGTGTGTGTGTCCGTCCCTGCCAGGGATGAGCCCTGCTCCGCATCTGTGAAAAGAGCATTTTAATTTAACCCGTAATGTCCGGTCTTCGCAGGGGACTCTCCCCGCCCCTGCTTCTATTTTAATAAAGACTCACGGAGAGGTCACCAGTGGATGCCTTTCAACCTGAGCCCTGCGTCACCTTGGCAATCTTCCCCTTCAGGGATATCATGGAGCAGGGAGTTCTGCTGGTTAACGGCGGTAGCTTCTTCCCTCGGTTAGCAGCCCACCCGTTGTTGCCTTACCCCCTTTGAAGCTGGCACTGGAGAGACTGTCTCAACCGTGGGGTTGCTTTATTTTGTGCGTTAATGGAGCGCCCCCAGCTCTGGCCTGATCCCCCGCGGCCCTGTACAAACACAGAACAGAATGACAGGCCCCGCTCCAAAGAGCTGGTGGTCTACGTACTCTGAGCCTCCTTTGATTGCCCTAGATGCAGCCAGGGAAGTGGGGTCAGACATGATATTAATAAGACATAATGCAGACACCCCAAAAAATTACACAGGTGCCCCTCTCCTGCTCTAGTTCGCTGAGTGGCACTTCCACTGCGTCCTCTGGGGAGGTATCTGCTTAAAGACTTAGCGGCCGTGAGAGGCAGACAGAGAGGCCTTCTGTGACACAGCAGTGTCATATCCCCCACTGTCTGTAAGTGCAGGGGTTCCCTAGATCACCCCAATTATACAACAGCACTTAGCACTCGATCTCCAGCTCCTGCCTCATCCCCATTCTTTCTGGGGGTCAACCAGTTCCCGTCCCATCTTCTTGGGAAGCGTTGCCTCCTGTAGTATCCTATAGCAGGGAGTTCCGCAGGTCAACGCCATCTGTTTTCCACCTCTGCCTGCTCCCTCTCCCACGTGGGGTGGGGTCCTGCTTATACCATGGTGACGTCATGGGCGCACGGGTGGTTGTGAACTCTGTTGGGATGGGCTTTGGTTTCCCTGGGGGGAGACCCATTCACAGGGACCCCGGTACCCAGCTCTCCCATCTCGAGGGCCCCTGGGGGAGTTCCAACGGGCCAGCCCTGGCCCAGCCCCCCTCCGGGTCGGGGGAAGCTGGGGCTGAAATGGAAGCGATCCAACGGCGTGTGCTCGATTCGGCAGAGGCTCTCATCGGGGGAGTAGCAGGGGTTGAGGCCTGTCAGGGAGGCGCTGTCCTCCCCAGAGCCACTAGGGGGCGCCTGCGTCTGGGAGGCCTGGTTCCTGGTGCTGGTGGGGCTCTCCGGGGTGAGCTCGTCCCGTCGGAAACAGTAATGGGCGAAGAGGCTGATGAGAAACATCTCCACCACCAGGGAGTAGTAATAGATAACTGGGAAGGGAGAACGGCGAGGTTAGAACAGCGCCCCCTAGTGCCCGGCCCTGACTGCCAGGGGAGAGTGCCCCTTGCCCCCACCCTGCTCCCCACAGCCCGGCGCCCCCTAGCGCCGCCCCGGGGGATTGCTGTAGGTGGACTCACTCTGGGAGCGGGTATCAGCCGAGAGCGGAGGCTGGCAGGGAATGGCCCCCAGAGCCCCCATGGTCTCCAGGATGCCGTTCTGTAGGCCGCAGACAACAAGGACCAGGATGATGCAGACGAACTTGGAACGCAGGCTGTAGCCAGCCAGGGCCGGCTTGGTGGCCTTGTAGAAGAGCAGGTAGCCGTAGAAGGACAGCAAGGTAGAGATACTGATGATGGCGTTGATGTAGGAGTTGGGGTTGGTGTAGCTCACCTGCGGGAGAGGCCGTGGGTCAGAAGATGGGTCTGGGTGGTCTGTCAGGCCACCTCCCTCTGTAACGCCCAGCCCCATGCCCAAGGGTAACGCCCAACCTCAACTGAACCTCACGCCCAAGGGTAACGCCCAACTTCAACTCAACCCTACACCCCAGGTAACACAGAAACCTCAATCCAACCCCACCCCATGCCCAAGGATAATGCTCTTCCCCATCTCGCACCCAAGGATAGTACTCAGCCCAACTCAGTGCCCCCCAAGAAATGCCCAGTGCCCTGGGGTAAGCCTCAACGCAACCCCATGGCCAAGAGTAATGCCCAACACCCAATGGTAAAGTCCATCCGTAATCCAATGCCCAAGGGTAATGTTCAACCCATCCCAAGGTCTCTGGGTAACATCAACCCAACCTTAAGGGTAATGCCCAATCTCTGCCCAGCACCCAGGGGTAATACTCAACCCAACTCTGATGGGTAATGCCCAAAGTCAACTCAACCTGATGGGCAAGGCTAACACCCAACCCAACACCCAAGGGTAGTGCCCAACCTAACCTCCTTCTCAAGGATAGTGCCCAATCTCAACCCAATCACATGCTCAAGGATAATGCCCGGCCCACCCCCATGCCCAAGTGTAACAACCTCAGTCCAACGCCCTAGGGTAACCCTCAACCCAAACCAAAGCTGAAGGGTAACACCCAGCCTCAACCCAACACCCCGATACTATGTACGCCCTTGGGTAACACTTGACCTGACCCAACCTGCAGTCCATCGTAACACCCAACCTCTTGCTAAGCGGGTGCCACCATTCCCTGCCCTTGGTGGATGAGTTACCTCTTCTACCCCGAGAGGTCTGCCCACCCCATGCCGGTGAGGGGGAGGGGATGACATGGGGCCAGAGTGACTCACATCACCGTAGCCGTACTTCTCGTCGGTCCAGAGGGTGAGCGTGATGAAGAAGAGGATGGTCCTGATGAGGGACAGCTGGTACACGGCCAGGGTCATCCAGCGTAGGTTGGACCTTGCAGATGGGGAGAGGGTGGGACATGGGGTTGATCAGCCTAAGGGGACTCCCTAGATGACATATCCACCTCCTCCACTCAGCCACTAATCACAGGGCCCCAGAGCTTGAATGACTGTATGGCCTAGTGGTTACGGCACTGGGAGGTGGGACACCCAGCGGCCAGACCCCCTGCTCCAATGACTGTTTAATTATTTGCACAGCGGAACATCTTAAAAGGGAGCGATTGAGACGATCCATCTCCTCCTTGGGCTGCCGTGCCGGTCTCGGGGAGAGTGGTCCCAGCGTTGCCGCAGCTCCGTATGGAGAAGGTAGGAATGTGGGTGGACCCTAGGCGTGCCTCAGTTTCCCCCTTGCTTTGTCTGGCTCCTCACTGGGTGCAAAGGGGCTGATCTCTCCGAGGGGGGAGGCAGCAGAGTGGGGGTCCCGTATGCCAGGGGTGTTGGGGGAAGGTTTGGAAGAGAGCATGGGAAAAGTGGGCTGAACGGGGGATCTCAAACAGAGACCGGGAGAGAGCCAAGGAATCCAGGAGGAGCCGTCGTTTCTACCTTTGTAAGGTGCCTGGAGGTCGACTGATGACACACGCTAAAGGGGACCATTGTGGCTCCGGGTTAGCGGGCTGGCACGTCAAACACATGCCTAGGAACAACAGAAGAACCCCTGACCCACATCTGGGGGTGCCGAGGCCAGCTGGGCATGGGAACCCAGCGGGGATGCGGGGCCAGAGATGCCAGGTTTTATCTGGCTCCCACCAGCCCTGGGATCTCGGCTTGGCTTGCTGAGGTCTAAGGACCTGCCGGGCGTCTGCTCGCAATGCTGCCTGGGGCACCGACCTGGCACCTAGCTGGGGGGTGGAGGGCAAACAGGGTCGGGCACTTACCAGCTGGTGGAAATGTTGGGGAGACAGCAGCAGCAGCAGCAAGGGAAGGGGTTGGGGGCCACCTGCTGACCCCGCAGACGCTGGACCATGCAGGCCGAGCCCCCGAAGAAATCGGTCACCAAGTCCAGGAATTTCCACAGGGTGATGGAGTGGTAGCTGCGGAGACGGGGCGGGCAAGGTGGCATTGAGATGCTGCTGATGCTGGGGTGGGACAGCTGGAGAACAGCTGCACATAACACCCCACAGGGACAGCTCGCCAGGTGCTGAGGTGCAGCCACCTCTGGGGTGTGGCAGCCAGGGAACGCCCGCATATATTGCTGCCTCACTATGCCCCTCCCCTTTAACTTAAGTCCCTCCCCCTGCTTCCAGGACACTCACATGTTAGCAACAAAGTTACAGACGAAGGAGGATCGGGGGATGTACATGCCAATAAGGGACATGATGCTGAACACCTGGGGATGGAGCAGAGAACAGTGTCAGGGGAGTGGGGTCTAGTGGTTAGAGCAGGGTGGGGGCGGGGGGGGGCTCAGGGCCAGGACACCTGGGTTCTATCCCCAGCTCTGGGAGGGGATGGGGTCTAGTGGTTAGAGCAGGGTGGGGCTGGGAGCCAGGACTCCTGGGTTCTCCCCCTGGCTCTGGCAGGGGAGTGGGGTCTAGTGGTTGGGGGGGGCGCTGGGAGCCAGGACTCCTGGGTTCTCTCTGGCCTTACCGGGTAGACCCCCAGGATCCAGAGGGAGAGAGTGGTTCTGCGGGAGGCACCCAGGCGGCGTAGAAAGAAGCCCGTCTGCTCCAGGAACAGGCCCAGCTGCACCAGGCCCAGGGCCGTGGGAATGAGGAAGATCCACAGCTGGGCTTGGAACACTGTGGGGCAGAAGGCCAAGGCAGAGAGGGGGGAGCGGTGAGCCCGAGCCAGACAGAGCTCCTGCTCCCCCCAAGTGCCCACCCAGGCTGACCCCTTCCCCTCCCCCAGGGACTCCCCCACCATTCGGGCCTGATTCCCTCCCCCATGGCTGCATGTTACCCCCCACTCTGGTCCTCGGGGTGCCCGGACGCCTGGGTCCCACCTTGGAGGATCTCTGAGGACAGGGGGAACTGGCCGCTGTGGTGGGTGCAGTTTTGGGGTCGTGCCATTTCTGCCCTCCCCTCCCTCGGCTCCCCTCTCTTCAGACACCACCCGGCGTCCTTGATTCTCTGTTTCCAGCTTCCCCTGGCCTCTTCCCTCCCCCGGAAGGAGCCTTCCTCGTTAGTCACCATATTAATTAATCATTGACCCAGCCCAGGTGCGAGCGCCAGGTAACGGGGTCCAAGTCCGGATTCCTGCACTTGCTGGGCAGCGGCGAACGGTTCGGTGACTGAGGCCTGTGGAACTCTCTGCCACTAGATGGAAAGCTCACGACCCCTGGGCTCCATCCCTAGCTCTGGGAGAGGAGTGGGGTCGAGCGGGTTACTCTAGCTCCTGGCGTGATGGGGCTCCGCTCCCAGTTGGGGTGTCTGTGTGGCACCTGGCATAATGGAGGCCCCCAATCTCAGTCCGTGCCATACCCACTGTGACAGGGGACCTGATCCTGGTGATGACTTATTAATAATTTGCATTAACAATGAAGCATGAATGGGTACACAAGGCTTGAGTTTGAAGTGAGAAGCCCCACCATCGATTAACAACGCATTATTATTAAAGCGGGAATGGCTCATTAAGCAATCCAGCCAGCAGGACGCAGTAGTGGTTCTGTGTCTACATTGTTTTTATTATTTATTTTACAGGTAACAAATCCAATACTTGGGGGTTTTCTTTTAAAAAATCCCTTTTTCTAAACTAAGTACAGTACTTTCCTGTCCCCCCACCCTTGGCAGGTTTGGGGGTCGGTGTGGGGAGGGATGGGGGTAGCAGCTGTAACTTGGGCCATATAAACTCACAGAGTTCTTGGTCTTGCAGGTCCTAGGGGGGACGTTGCATGGGGAGCAGTTCTGGGCGGGGGCTGGCGTGTGTCTTTTCTCTCTGCTGCTACAACAGGGTGGGATCGGAATCAACCATAGAGATCTCAGTCCTCCGATTCCTAGAGAGGACCAGGGCACGGTGAATGGAGTGTGTGTGGCAGACAGGGCAACAGATGCAGTGATAGAGGTCATTTTCCACGGTGTTTGTTCTCTCACTCTGCTCCTACAACATGGTGGGAGCGATGGGATCCAAACTGACCATAGAAATCTCGGTCCTCCCCAGTTCCTAGAGAGGACCAGGGCATGTTACATAGGTGGGGGGGATGCACTAATAGAGGTCGCTCTCTATGGTGTCTGTTCTCTCCACTAATATAACACAGGAGGAGCCGTGGGGACTGAATCAACTATAGAGATCTCAGTCCTCCAGTTCCTAGAGAGGACCAGGTCATATTATTTCGGTGGGGGAGATGCACAGGTAGAGGTCACTCTCTCTGGTGTCTGTTCCCTCTCTCTGCACCTATAAGATGGTGGCAGTGGTGGGATCCAGATCCCTCAGAGTTCTTAGGTGTCCACTTCACTTCAAGGCAGGGAGGGGTTAATGGCTGGCCAGTGGTCAGGGGACAGGGACTGTGATTCCCCATGGGGCTGCTAGGCCCCCACCCAGTCCCTGATGCCCATCCCCTCCTGCCCATGCCCTGGTGCCAGATGCCCCAGCTGAAGCTGCCAGCTCTTGAGGTTGTGTCCGATGGTCTCAGTAGGGGGTGGGGGAGGTGCAGTCGGATCACACCAGGACACCCCCACGCCTCCCGGTGTCTCTGTGTCCCAGTCCAGCTCAGCCAATGAGGCGGTAGAAGACCCAGCAGCCGAAGGTGACCCAGTGGCTGGCCCAGCTCAGCTCCGACCACTTATAGATGGTGTAGGACATGCCATAGCCCTGCGGCGGAGAGAGACACTACAGTTTGGGGAGGGAACACCTGTGTCCTGGAGTGATGGGGGACAGTCGGGAGCTCAGTGGGTTGGGCCGCCGTGACTCAGGTACAGCTGGAAGTGAGGAGCGTAGGAACACCTGTCCCTGTGGTGACAAGGTACAGCCAGATCCCACCAAGGCAAGGACTGAGGTAGAGTCAAAACTCTGGACAGTAGGGATACCTGTTCCCTGGGGTGAGTGACACCATCAGAGAGCAGGAGGCTGGGCTGCCTGTTCTTGGGGGTGACCGAGATACAGTTGGACCCCAGGAGGGTAGGGCTGCTTGTTTTCTGAGGTGACCGAGGTACAGTCGGCCATCGGGAGGGTGGGTCGGCTTGTTTCCGGCTGATGACCGAGGTACAGTCGGCCATCGGGAGGGTAGGGGACCTGGTCCGGCTGATGATCGAGGTACAGTCAGATCACTCTACCCTACCTGCTCCTCTACGGTGTCGTCAGCGTCGATGTCAAAGAGCGAGCCCAAGTAGGCCAGATGGAAGACAGCCAGCGTGCCGAAGAGTAGGTTCAGCAGCCGAACCCAGAGATTCTGTGGGAGAAAGACCCCAGTTCAGAGACACCCACCCCCCTGTTCTTCCCTTCCCATCCCGGGGAGACCCGTGTCACCCTGCACTCTCCTCCTGGCTAAGGAGAGAACCCAGGAGTCCTGGCTCCCAGCCCCCCTGCTCTAACCCACTAGACCCCACTCCCCTCCCAGAGCTGGGGATTGAACCCAGGTGTTTGGGCTGTGGGCTCACCGTGTTATGGCGGTGGGGACAGCCGGGCGGGCAGCGCTTGGAGAGGAGGCAGGCATCAAAGATGACAGAGAGGCGTTTCCGGAGGACTTGGGAGAAGAGACAGATGTGAGAGCAGGACACTGGCGCTGGAGATTGGGGAGAATCCCCCTGGTGTATGTATGACAGTACGGGGCATAGGACACACAGCACTGCACAGTGTGTGTGTGTCCCTGCTGCCCCCTGGAGGAGGGGGATAAGCCTGCTCTGCGTGGGTGTGTGTATTTACTTCCCCCCCCCCCCCGCTCCCTGCACAGATCATGCCGTCACCCAACCCCTCCAGAGGCAGCCGGAGAATCTCCCTCAGGCAGGGAGCACTACGGGGCATATGCCGCACAGCCATCAGCTCTTCAAGGGCCCATCCAAGCACCGGGGAAACTTACCATGCTCCACGTAGGTGATGAATCCCAGAGACAGCAGCACGGCAGCCAGGTGGAAGCTGAGTCCCTGGGGTTGGGGATGAGGAGGAGAGGGGAGACATCAGCCAGTGGCCAGCCGGGGGGGGGCTGCTCCCCCATTGGGCCCCCTCTCCTCAAGCCCCCCAAAACTTACATGCAGGAGGGCACTGGCAGCGTACGTGACAATGACAGCAGAGAAAGTCCCTAGTTGCAGGCTGTTCTTAAAGACATCTGCAAGGAAACACGGAGGGGGTGGGGGGCGAGCGTAAATCTACCAAACTGCCCCAAGCTCCACAGCGCCCCCTGCTGGGAGAGATCAGGGTGGAATAGCCAGGAGATTTCTCCCCTCCCCCTGCTCCCCACAGCTGCTGGGAGAGGCTGGGGCTGGAGTAGCTGGGAGCTCCCCCCACAGCCAGCTCCTGCCCTGCTCCTCGCAGCGCCCCCTGGTGGACCTTACAGGAGTTGAGCCAACTGGACATGGGCAGGTTCCAGCTGGTGACGACTTCCACCATCGACCGGGGCAGCTCCACATTCAAGGGTCGGGACACCGTCAGGTCCCTGCCAGGAGAGAGCGAGCGAGCAGTCAGGACGCCTGGGTTCTCTCCCCAGCCCTGGGAGGGGAGTGGGGTCTGGTGGTTAGAGCGGGGCGGGGGGGCTGGGAGCCAGGACTTCTGGGTTCTCTCCTTGGCTCTGGGAGGGGCATGGGGTCTAGGGTGGGGGGAAGAGGGTGGCTGGGAGCCCGGACGCCTGGGTTCTCTCCCCAGCTCTGGAAAGATAATGGGGTCTGGTGGCTAGAGTGGGGTGGGGGTGGGGATGGGAGCCCGGATGCCTGGGTTCTCTCCCCCGCTACTCACCATTTGAGGTTGTCTTTCTCCTCAGTGAATCCTGCCCCAGCCAATGTGGCAGTGGCCTCGGAGAGGAATCCCACGAAGTAGCTGCTGAAGTGGAAGGAGATGGCACTCTCGTAGGCCCGGAGCCACCTGCGGGGGAGGGGGCGGTGGGGGTCAGGCCACGGGAACCCTGCTCCCAGAGAGGGGCAGGACCCGTCTCAGAGACCCCTTCTGGCCGGCTTCCACCCCAGCCGGCCTCCCACTCACCTCATTGCCAAGCCCCAGGGAAATTCAAGGAGAAATTGTCAGGTGTCAGCGAGTTAAGTGGAGAACCAGGGTGCCATGCAGGGAGCGAGCCGGCCACGGAGTGAGCCGGCCACGGGGGCACGCAGTGAGTGATTCAGGAAGCTAGCCACTGAGCCACGGGAGAAGCCACGGGGCCAGCCATTCCTGAGTCACTGAGAACACAGACCTCCGAGCGAGGGCAGCTGTGGGCCGTGGCAGCCAGGCAGTGAAGCCTGGCCAGAGATCCGGGACCTCAGTGCCGGGGGGGGTGGGTGGGAATAATCCGCTGCGGCAACAAGCCAGCTGCAGGATGGCAAGTCCAGAGGGCAAGCGAGCCACGGAGCCGCAGAGCAAGCTCCACTACCATGCTGCAAGCGAGCCCGGAGCGAGTGGACCGATGGGCCGCGGCTCAGAGGAGCCCTGGAACGGCTCAGCCCCGGAGTGAGCCATTTGCCGAGCCGCAGCTTGACCCGCGAGCGAGCCCCCAACCTGGTGTGGGCCAGGGCTGGCGTTACCTGGCCTTCCGCTTCCTCCTGAGGCCGGCGGGATCCCGGGCGAGGAGGGGGAGCAGAGAGAGTGAAGGGGAAAGGAGTGAGAAACAGAGAGAGAGACAGAGACCGACGCTGGTCTGGGTGCCACTCGCTGGGGGCATAGGGGTGATGCTGGGCATTGGAGGGGGCAACATGTGGATCAAGGTTCTGGTGGAAAACTGAAGGAGGAGTGAGGTCTAGTGGTTAGAGCAGGGGGGGCTGGGAGCCAGGACTCCTGGGTTCTCTCCCCAGCTGGGGCCTCGAGGACACTGGGAGGATCCTGCAGCAGCGGTGGGGGGACCCAGAGGCCGGTGTGAGGGAGCAGGAGGTCGTGGGGCCTAACCCCTGTCCCCTAGGGTGGGAAATGGGGGTGGGGGAGGGGACGCACACACTCACTTCCTGAGCTGCCGGTAGCCGTAGAGCGGGATGAAGTAGGAGAACAGGTAGGGGGCGACGCAGGTGGAGACGAGGAGGCAGATGACGGAGAGGAGGAGGCTCCGGGACACCTTCCGCAGCCAGGGGAGGCTCTGCAGGGTGAAGGGCCACTTAGCCAGCGTGTCCCGTTCCCCCCCACCCGAGCCAGCCAGCTAGTCCCCCACCCTCGGGCCGGAGGAGAGCCAGTGCCCACCAGGGGCGCTGTTCCCCCCCCTCTTCCCCCCCCCCGGCCCCGACTCTCACCAGGGCCCGGCTCTCCACTGCCTGGAGATAGCTGTGGAAGCGGCTCCAGGGCCCGAAGATGGCCGTGCCCACAAAGTAGATGTAGCCCATGAACTCCACAGGGGAGGGGACAGCCAAGAGCTCCCCTCGGTCCAGGTCGAAGCCCAGGGACACGGCCTTCATCGCCACAATCATCTGGGCCCCTGCCACGGAGAGAGAAACAGGTTGGGGGTGGGGTACCCTGGGACTACAGGGGAGAGAACCCAGGAGTCCTGGCTCCCAGCCCCCCCTGCTCTAACCACTAGACCCCACTTCTCTCCCAGAGCTGGGGATAGAACCCAGGTGTCCTGGTACCCCACTCCTCCGCCAGCCAGCCCACACTGCCCTGGGGCTGGATGCCAGCCGGCGCCCCCCAGAGGGGAAAGGCCCCATATCCTAGTCCCAGTGGGGGCAGGTCAGATTCTCACCTCTCATTTTATGCCAGGTCACGGTATCCACCATGTGCATCTCCCTGCCGGAGAGAAGGACGGAGACTGTATCAGAGAGAGGAACTAATGGGGTGGGTGGGGGTCTCCCTGTGAGATCAGCTGATCTCCAGCCCCCCAGCCAATGGCTGGCTCCCGTCCCCAGACATTGCTGCACCCCCACCCCCAGGGCTGCCTTCCCCTAGTCTTCCCAGTTCTCCTCCCACGCACTCGACCCGGCTGCGGTCCCACCTGGCTTCAGGGACCCCACCTCCCCCATGGGTCCGGCCTTCCCCTCTCCATGGATCGGGCATCCCCTCCACCCCCTCGCCACGGACCCACCTCCACCCAGAAGGTCCTTGCAGACCAGAATCCCTCTGTGCCCCCTTCCTGGGCCCAGCTTCCCTCCAACCCGGGCCTCACCCAATAAGGAGGTAGATGAGGATAGTGATGGAGAGGAAGACCCCACGGTGGGCCGAGTGCCGGCACAGGAAGAGCACCAGATAGCAAAGCAGGCTGAGCAGCACCACCCAGACCATCTGCAGCTGGAAGAAGTGGTGGAGGGCGTAGAACCCCCCCCCGACCGTGCTGAGGTGCTTGGCATAGCTGGGCAGAGCTGGGGGAAGCGGGGGCATGGTTAGAAGGAGTTGTGGTGGGGACCCTTCCATCCATCCAACAGTCCATCCGTCCAACCCTCCATGAGTCCAACCCTCAACCAACCTTCCATCCCTCCCTCCAACCAGCCCTCCATGCGTCCAACCCACCTTCCATCCATCCCTCCCTCCATCCAGCCCTCCATGTGTCCAACCCTCAACCAACCATCCATCCATCCCTCCTTCCAACCAGCCCTCCATGCGTCCAACCCTCAACCAACCTACCTTCCATCCATCCCTCCAACCCACCCTCCATCTATGCACTCACCCAACTAACCCTCTATCCATCCTGCCAATCAACTTTCCACCCATCCACCCAACCCACCCTCCACCTATGCACCCATCCAACCCTCCATGCATCCCACCTTCCCTCCACCCAACCCACTCTCTCTCCCACCAACATCCCTCCCTCCAATCCTCCATCCATCCCTGCCACCTGCTTACGCAGCCTCCAGAGCAGCCGGCATGCCAGGCAGATAAGCAGCAACAGCCAGATCTGCTCCAGCCCCTGCTGGGCAGTGGGGATCATGCAGCCCTGCAGCAGCTGCTGGTAGAAGTCCCGGTGGGTGAACGTGGCCATTGCCGGGGCCTGAAAGAGAAGGGAGGGGTGGGGGTGGGTAGGAGCTGCTGGAGAGGACATAGAGCAGAAAGAGCCCATGGAGCTGTGTTGGGAAGTGGGGAGGGGGGTGGAAACAGACATATTGGGATGTTTGGCTGGCTGGCTTCATGGATGGTTAGATGAATGGATGGATGTGTGTGTGAATGGTTAGAGGGATGGATGGATCATAGAATCATAGAATAACAGAGTTGGAAGGGACCTCTGGAGGCCATCTAGTCCAACCCCCTGCCCAGAGCAGGACCAAACCCAACTAAATCATCCCAGCCAGGGCTTTGTCAAGCCTGACCTTAAAAACTTCTAAGGAAGGGGATTCCACCACCTCCCTAGGTAACACATACCAGTGTTTCACCACCCTCCTAGTGAAAAAGTTTTTCCTAATATCCAACCTAAACCTCCCCCACTGCAACTTGAGATCATTACTCCTTGTCCTGTCCTGGATGGTTGATGAATGGATGGTTAGATGAATGGATGGATGTGTGTGTGGATGGTTAGATGGATGGTTGGATGAATGGATGGTTAGATGGATGGATGAATGAATGGATGGTTAGATGGCTGATGAATGGATGGATGTGTATGTGGATGGATGGTTGGATGCATGTGTGGGGATGGTTAGATGAATGGACCTATCTCAGTGCAGGGGGCTGGACTTGGTGACTTCCCAAGATCCCTTCCAGCCTCACATTACAATGATTCTATCCATCCATCCACCCTGCACCACCCCCTACCTATGTACCTATCCACCCATCCCCCTACACACCCCTCTATCAATTCATCCATCTCCATAAATACCCATCTGTCGTTCCATCCATCTGTCCATCCCTCCCCACACGCACCCACCTATCTCTCCATCCGCCCCATGCACACGCTTCTATCTGTCCATCCATCCATCTCCATACACCTATCTATCTTTGCAAATCCTAGCACACTGATCTATCTATTTGCCAAGATTCACATAGATCAACAGGGCCTGATCCGGCCTGCGAACCCCGGAGCCTGGGGCACCGCTGGGCCACAGGGAGGTGCGGGGGGGGGAAGGAGGGGGAGGGGGGAAGCAGGGGCAGTATTGAATGGGTGGAATGCTCATCACCTGAGAACTAGGAACGCTGGGGGCCCGAGCCCCCCCAGGGCAACATGTCGTGATAACCCCCCTCTCCCCCCAAGTAAGAAGCCTGGGAGACTGGCACTGACATCCAGATGTGGCCAGAGGCGGGGGTGGGATTCCCCCTTTGCAGCTACACTGGCCCCTGCATCCAGACGTGGCGGGAATGAGGGGGGGTTCCCCTAAACAGCTGCACTGGTGGCTGGATCCAGATGTGAGGGGGGGGGGAGTGGGCGCTCCCTGCTCTCCCCTCCCTCCCGCTGTGGCTCGCTCAGGGCCCAGGTACCTTTGCAGCGAGTCTCTCCCTCCAGGTCTGTCCCGCGGTCCGGCTCTCCCGTGGGGGGAGGGGAGGAGGGGGTGCTAATCCCCTTTAAATTAGGGGGCGGGGAGGATCGGGGCGGCCTCCTACGGGAAGGGGAGACGGCTCGGCTCGGCCAATCGGGAGCCGGATGGGATGGGATGGGGCGGGCGATCAAGACAGCCAATGGATGCCCTCTAGCTGCAGCGCTGGGAGGAGAGGAGGGGGCTCGGAGCCGGGACTCCTGGGTTCTGTCCCCGGCTCTGGGAACCAGGACGCCTGGGTTCTCTTCCTGGCTCTGGGAGGAGAGTGAGGCTAGTAGGTTAGAGGTGGGGGAGGGGGTGTCTATGTTTTAGGTACTTCTCTGTCCCCCATTGCTTCAGTATCTGAGCACCTCACAGTCGCTTGACACCTTCATCCCGGGAGGCAGGGCAGTGCCCTATGTCGGCGAGGAAGCACAGAGAAATGAGGGCCCTGTGAAAGGTGGCAAAAGGAACCCGGGAAACCTGCCCCTTGTGGTTTGCCCTGATCCGACCTTAGCTAGCGTTAAACAAGGTTTGGAGCAGCTGCATCTAACACCGCCTGGGGAGGGCTCACCTGGCTCTGAGATGCAGCCACCTCTGGGGCGCAACCCGGGAGCAGCCGCACATAACGCCACACGGGGCTGGCTCATCCGGTGCTGAGATGCAGCCACCTCTGGGGCAGGGGAGCTGGGGAACAGCTGCAATCCCTCTCCCAGCTGGGTTAAGGCCCCGCGTCTGGGGGCAAGCCCCTCCCCCACACGGAGTATAAGCCCCTCCCATGGACCCAGGACACCTGTGAGTGGACCTCACCATCTGCCCTCCCTTGCCTTTGAGGATAAGCCCCACCCTCCAGCCACAGGCTCCTCCCCTGCTGAGCACCCCCTGGGCACAGGCCCCACCCCCTAGACACTGGACCCTACACCTGGGCACAGACCCCGCCCCTTAGCTATGGGCCCCGCCCCTGAGAGACACAATCTCCGCCTCCTGGATATTAGCCCCTCCCCCTCCTCTGGGCCCAGGCCCCTCCCCCTGGGCTCAGGTTCCGCCCCCTGGGCCAGGCCCCTCCCATATACGGCCCCTGCCCTCCTCCCTTTAAATCTCGCCTCTGACTGACACCTGTTGCCATGGCTACCCCACCCCCGCCCCCTGCTGAGCCCACATCGCCTCAGCCGGCTCCTGGGCCAATCCGCTCCTCGGGAGGGCCCCTCGCGGCCCCGCCCACCAGCGCGCCGGCTTCCCATTGGCCGCGAGGAAAAGGCCCGCGGGCCAACGGGAGGGCGGATCGATCGGTGGAGGCGGCCCCGCCCGCCCGCCGCGGCCAAGGTGCGCGCTCATTGGTCGCGGGGCGGGGCTTAGAGCTGCGGGTGGCCGCCTGGGCGGGCGCCGGGCTCAGTGTGCGGCCAGCGGCGGCGGGTCCTGGGCGGGGGGCGCAGAGCGGGTGAGGGGCTGCCGGGGCGAGCACGCAGGGGGCTGCCGTCACTGACGTACGCGCCCCCCCCCCCGGGGGTCCCCGTTCCCAGGCCAGCTGGGGGTGGGGCCGCCCCCCCCCAGCCAGTCCGGATCGGAGCCGGCGCCCCCTAGAGAGGAAGGTCCCCGGATCCCCTTCCTGACACCATTCCTCTTTTCTTTCGCAGTGGGAGTCCCTGTCTTGCCTGCCATGGGGCTGGAGGCCGAGCCCCTCGCCGCCCCCCACCCTTACTGGCCCCGGGAGCTGGAGATCCGGCGCTACGTCCCCAACGATCGCCCCACCTGGCACAGCCTGTCCTTCCTCTTCTCCGCCTCGGCGGCCCTGCTGACGCTCACCTGGCGGGCCGCCGGCTGGCGGGGGTGGACGGGGGTGCCCATGAGGACCGGGCGCCGCCTGGCCATCTGTTGGTTTGCCATCTGCGGCTTCATCCATGGCGTGATTGAGGGCTGGTTCAGCCTCTACCACACAGAGATACCTGGGGACCAGTCCTTCCTCTCCCAGCTGTGTAAGGCCTGGGAACCAGGACTCCTGGGTTCTTTGGGTGGGGGGTGGCGTCTGGTGGGTTAGACTGGGGCTGGGAGCCAGGACTCCTGGTTTTGATCCCTAGCTCTGAGAGGAGAGTGGGGTCTAGTGGTTAGAGCAGAGGGGCTGGGAGCCAGGACTCCTGGGTTCTATCCCCAGCTCTGGGAGGGGAGTGGGATCTAGTATGTTAGAGCAGGGGAGGCTGGGTGTCTGGACTCCTGGGCTCTAGCCCAGCTGAGGGGAGCCCTCACTGGAGCTATTTGCCCGTGTAATGTGAGGAAAGGAAATCTGCTAGACAGGTTACCTGCCCTCCGGGGGAATCCCCTTCCCGAGAGAAGGGATGGGGTCCCGTGAAATTGGATGTCTGGGAGAACTATGGATCCTTGTGGAAACAGCTCCATAGGTTCCACTGCTTGTAGCTGGGATTTTTCTCTCTCAATTCCCAGCCCAAAAACTTTGTGAAAACTGACTGGATTTTAGAATATTTCCTCCCTCCCTTTGAAACCTTCCCGCGTTCCTCCCCACTCCCGCCCCATAACGTTATTAATTCTGTTAGTGCTTTTTGACCCAATGAGTGACCATTTCAGCTGAATCTCCTTGTTTTCGCCTCCAGGGAAGGAGTACGCCAAAGGAGACAGCCGATACGTCATGTGAGTTTTAGCTTTTGGGTGTCCTATTCCCCACCACTTCCCCTTTTCTGATTATCCACCCCCCCCCCACACACACACACAATCCACCAGCATCTGCCCAAAATCCACCTGGAAATTTTGGAATGGATTGGATGCAGCCTTCAAAAAAACCATCAGGTATTACATATGCCTGTTTGCTCGGCACAAGCAAACAATATGTGGTTTAATATCACTAAATGCAAATGCATCCCTCCAGGAACAAAGCACACAGGCAATGCGTACAGGATGGGGGGGACTCTGTCTTGACAAAGATTTGAAGGTCATGGAGCACAATTGGCTGAATGGGAGCTCCTGGTGCAATGCTGGGGCCAAAACAGGGATTGCGAGGTGGAGCACAGAGGAGATTTTTCCCCTCTGGATTTGGCCCTGGTGCGACTGCTGCTGGGATTCGGCGTCCTGTTCTGGTGGCCACATCTCTAGAAGGACATGGATCAATCGGGGAGGCGTCGGAGAAGTGCCATTAGAATGATTCAAGGATTAGAAACCCTGCCTGAGGAGTGAGAGACTCCCGGAGCTCCAGCTATTGAGCTGAACAAAGAGACGGCTGAAGGGTGATTTGATCCGGGTCATATCTACGCGGGGAACAAACATTTGATAACAGGCGCTTGACCTAGCAGAGGAAGGTCAAACCCAATGGCTCGAAGTTGAAGTGAGACCAATTCCGGGTGACCGCCCCATGCCTTCGTTGCATTATTCCCAGCAAACGAGGGGCTACGTAACCAGGCCTACTTGCATTCTCCTCGGAGGCTAAGAACACGCTTGCTTCCGAAGAGCTGCACCTTTCAGCCGTAAGGCAAGAACACTGCGGAGAAAACAGCCAAAGAAGCGACACGTAAATTGACCAGAGATCTCCCCGCCTGCAACTCCAAGCTGGGGCGGTGTCAGTCTAAAGATTGGACCCCCAATTTCCCGCCCCCCCCGATCTCAGAGCAAAGTTCTGAAGGCTGAGTCTGTGGGGCGGGGGCGGTCTTGCTGTCCCCACCCGCGTCTCCCCCCGACATCCTGGGAATTTAGTTTCCCAGGTCCCAGAAGGTCAGCCGGGTTTGCTGCATCGTGTCATGGCCTTTTCACAGCCACGCTGCTTGTGGGTTCATAGATTCGGAGGGCAGAAGGGGCTGTTGTGATCAGCACGTCCGACTTCCCCGATGACAGAGACCAGAGAAACTGTCCTGTCGCGCCAAGCGCTGCATGGACCCACCCCTGAGAGCAGGGGCCCCCCCTCAGCTACTAGATTGGGGTCCCCGTCCCTGCACAGCCCTTCCCAGAGCAAGGTCACAGCCCTTGTCATGCTGGGTGCTGCATGGAACCCCCCTCATTGTGCCTGTTACACAGACCCCACCCCCATCAAGATCGAGGCCCCAAAGAACTTCCAGTCTAAACACACCCAGGCAGGACCATTCTCCTCGTGGTACGGCTGGGGAAACCGAGGCCAGTAGGATGTGAGCGGAGACGCATGGTTGGCTGGGAGGGATGGGAAGTGGGGGCGGGCTTAGAAGTCGTGTTAAACCTTTGGTGCCTCTCTCCCCTGTCTGCAGAGAGGATAACTTCACTGTGTGCATGGAGACCATCACCGCCTGGGCATGGGGGCCGCTGAGCCTCTGGACCGTGCTGGCTTTCCTGCAGCGCCAGCCCCACCGCTATGTCCTGCAGCTGGTAGTGTCGCTGGGTAAGGCAGCCGGATGCCTGGGTCCCCTCCCTGGCTTGGGGACGGGAGTGGGGTCCAGTGGTTAGAGCAGGAGGGGCTGGGAGCCAGGACTCCCGGGTTCTTTCCCAGGCTGTGGAATGGCCATGGGGCTGTTGGGAGGAGACCCGAAAGTTCCAGCAGATCAGCTTCATCTTGACCTAGCCTGAACCCCAGATGCTCCCTGATCTTGCCATGACCCTTGGATTCTCCTCAATCTGACCCCTTGACCTTTCCTCCCCACCCACCCCAGGCCAGCTGTATGGCGACGTCCTGTACTTCTACACCGAGTACCGGGAGGGCTTCGCCCACAGTGAGATGTGGCACCCGCTTTACTTCTGGTTCTACTTCATCTTCATGAACGCCCTGTGGATCATCATCCCCTCCATCCTCCTTCTCGACGCCTGGGGGCACCTGAGTGCTGCCCAGAGGGCGCTGGATGCTGTCAAGCCCAAGAAACACTGATGCTTCTTACCCGCCCCTTGCCACCCAGGGGTGGGGGTGTCTGGCACAAAACTGCCCTGGTGGGGGCTGAAGGATGAACGATGCTCAGGGATTGCAGTGTGCAGGACTCCTAGGTTCTCTCCCTGGCTCTGGGAGGGAAGTGGGGTCTAGTGGGCTAGAGTGCGGGATGGGAGCTAGGACTCCTGGGTTCTCTCCCTGGCTCTGGGAGGCGAGTGGGGTCTAGTGGGCTAGAGCAGGGGCGCTGGGAGCCAGGACGTCTTGGCTCTTTTCCCAGCATGTGAGCGACATTCCAGTTTCTCCAAGCCGGCTTTACCTGCTGGCCTGGTGGGGAGAGATGGGTGAACGGGGGGAGGAGATCACTAGCAAGGGTCGGGGAGATATCTGCCTCCCTATGACTTGTTATCCACCACACCCTCCATGTTCCCATAACCAAAGCTCCGATCCTGTCTCTGTGTACCCCCAAAAAGGACCCCCTTTGCCTCCTGACTGCAGGGTCAGGGATGCTGGGACCTCAAGCACCTCTGGTCACAGGGCCAATCAGCTTGTTTTAATAAACACATGTATGTATTCCTTTGCCTTCCAGCAGCTGCCTTTGTCTGTCGCTGTCGCCCTCTGGGTGGCGCCATGCTGCCAGGACTGGGGGGTTAGGGCTTGGGAGAACCTGGCTGCGGGTCTCTGTTCCCTGCATTGACCCCACTAAGGCTCAGGCTTGCAACTGTATTCGGCTGCTTTACTGACCATTTCTCACAGTGGAGACTGGAGTATGGGGACCTTTTGGGCCGGGGTGGGTACCGGGCTGGCTGGGCCCATTGCTCTGATCCATGGGCAAAGCAGGGGTAGCAGCTGCAGCCCCGACATGGGATTCTCAAGCTAGGCAGGGGAACTGTGCAGCTCGCCAGTGGGGCCTAAATGGGTGAGGAGTCTTTCTAGTTTTGCCATCTCCTTGGCTTTGGATGTGGGGTGATTCTGGGAGGAATGAGACTGGCACGGGAGGAGGCAGGTATCTCTGCTTGGCCCTGTCTTGTAATCCCAGTACCCTCCTTGCTAGAACCATCATCCCCCTAACCGGAGATCCAACCATCTTTCTCATCTCCCAAAGTCTTATGCCCTGTGTTATGGAGGAGGTCATACCAGCTGATCACGAGGGTCCCTCCTGGGCTGGGATGCTCTGGAGAGGAGATGGAGAGGCCCTGATAAAATAATGACCGGGAACAAGAGAGAGTGGGACCTTCTCCAAGAGGGGGCGAATTCCAAATGGATCAATGGAAATACCTTTTCCCTTAACATGGGATTGTACAGTGCAACTCATTAACCGGTGTCCCATTCCCCCACCCCCCAGCCAGTCAGCCTCCTGCTAGCACCCCCTAGAAGGGAAAGGCCCTCTGCTCCATTCCCTGCCCCCCTGAGCCAGCCAGTCCCCTGCCTGGGACCAGAAGGGAGCTGGCGCCCCCTAGAGGGGAAAGGCCCCATTTCCAATGCAATGTTCACTGGGTTGGGCGTGGTGGGATTGCGCCTGCCCTGCAGGAAAGCCCCGGGCCATGGAGCCCGTAAAACACCTGACTCTGGGGGACAGCGAATGAACGCAGGGAAGGGGGCAAGGGTCAGAGATTTAACACGTGGCGCAGGGAACCCCAGGTGGCAACTATTGCTCTGGGAAGGAGCCGGTGGGCGCTGTGGCATGGATTCCCCCCACCGGCTCTAAGCCCCAGCTTTGAAACAGCCCCTTGGAGGAGCCCCATCAGCGGGCCAGACCCCCACCCCCAGCCCCAGGGTTACACTCGGCCGGCCGGGGCCTCTAACACCTGTGAGAGACTGAGCCTCTGGCCTCCTGCTTCATCCTGGGAGTCCCCCTGAGCCAGCCGTGCACGGTGCCGGGGGCCTCGGCCAGGATTTGCAGGGACACCGGGCAGGGTTGGTCAGTTCCCGCACGCGGGGGCCCTGGGCTCAGCACAGCGAAACAAGGGGTCCGGCGCCCGCCAGCCCTCCCGGCGGGCAGCGACCCCGGGCTCCATGTCTGGCCCTGTCTCTCCCGCCGTCCCGGGTCTCTGTGTCTCGCCCAAGCCGGCCCCCGCTCGGCCCATGGTCCAGCTCCTGCCCCCCGCCCGGGCTCCCTGCTCTCGGGGGGCTCCTGGGTTGACACGGGTCAGGTTCAACCAGCGCTGAAGTTAGGTCACGTGACACCCCCCCCCCCCGCGGGGAGCAACGCAAGGCACAGAGGGAAACTGAGGCAGGGGCAGGCAGAAAGGTGCCGGGGAACAGGAGCGGGCGGAGGAGGCTCCGCGGTTGCAGACCCGCCTGTCCCCGCCAAGCCCGCTGCTCCTGCTCCGGCTGCCTCGTTTCAGGGCCGCGCCCGGGGAGCTCGGACCAGAGATTTGCGGTGGGACCCTCCGGGCTCGGGAGGGATGAATCTCGGCGGTGGGGGAAGGAAACATCCGGGTCCCTAGAGCTGCGGGCGGATGTTGTTATTTTCATCAGCTGGGCGGCTATTTCCGGTTGACCCGGATGTTATTCCCCCGTAAATGAGGTAATTTCCGGTGACCCGGATGTTAATCGCCGGGTAAATGAGGTAATTTCCGGTTGACCCGGGTGTTTTCACCGGTTGGGGGCTATTTCCGGTTGGCTGGGCTGTTGTTTCCCCAGCGAGGGGCTTGGCCGGGCAGTTATTGCCTTGGTTACGCGTTACTTCCGATTGACCCGGATGTTGTTTCCCCATGGTTGGGAGGTTTTTTCCGGTTGACCCCGGATGAGCTTCCCCGTCCCGCGGCGGGGCAGGGCCCGGCCTCTCCTGTCTCTCTCCCCCCTCCCCCAGCTCTTTAGGAGGGCGATGATGTCAGCGCCTGAGCCGAGGCCTCCAAGCCGGAAGCGGAAGTAGCGGCGGGGTCACGTGGGGCTCCCCACCTGACCTCAACTGCCCGCCCGGCGCGAGCCGGCTTCTACCCGTCGCGGCGCGAGGCTTCCCCCGCCCCCCTCCTCCCTCCAGGGGCGGGGCCGTTACGGTCCCGTCCGGCGCGAGGCTCCTGCCCCCTTCCGCCTCCCCCGCCCCCCGCGGAGCCGGCCGGGGGCCGGGATGGCGGCGGCGGCGGCGGGGGGCGGGGCCCGGGAGGAGGAGGAGGAGCGGGAGGTGGTGCGGGTCCGGGTCAAGGTGAGAGGTCAGGGGGTCACGGCGGGGTCAGGGGTCACGGGGTGGGGGAGCTCTAGGTCCCTCCCCCTATGGGGGGCAGGCGGGGGGAGGGGCACCCCCACAGATCAGTGGGGCCCAGGGAATGGGACCCCCCCTTCAGAGCGTGTGGTGGGGGCAGATCGTGCCAGGGGGGCATCGGGGGAGCCCAGGGCGGGGGCTGGCGAGAGAAGGGGGGGTCGGGATCGAGGTGGGAGCCAGAGCGGAGTCTCCCCTGCCCAACCCCTCGCTCCCCCCCCCCCCCAGAGAGTTTGGGCCCTTGCCCCGGGCGACCCGACTCGGTGACTGGCCGCCCCTGCCTGGATCCCACTCCCCACCCAGAGCCGGGGAGAGAACCCAGGCGTCCGGGCTCCCGGCCCCCCCACTTCCAGCTCTAACCCACCAGCCCCCACTCCCCACCCAGAGCCGGGGAGAGAACCCAGGAGTCCTGCTTCTCCTTGTGCCCTCTATGCCCCCCCCCTTACTGCCCCAGACGAACCCTCCTTGCTGTCACTGACCGGGTCAGAGCCAGAACCGAACGGGGGACGTGACCCAGTGTCCCTTTCCCCTCCTGCATGATCAGACGCCTGCGTCCTGTCCCCCGGCTTTTCTCCTGGGTGGCTGCGTGGAGGCCAGGCGATCTGGCGCGAGGCAGGTGCTAAGGAGGGGGGAAGAAACGCAGAAGATCTCAGACCTCCCACTGCCAGGAAGGAGAGAGGATTTTGTGTGAAAGAGCGCGGCGAAACTGCCCTTCTCCTGTGTCCGCGGAGATCTCCGTCAGAAACACGGGGGGAATCTGTGCAGCGCAGGGGTGTTGGGGCCTTTCCCCTCTAGGGGGCACCGGCTCCCGCTCTGACGCCAGGATGGGGGACTGGCTGGCTGGCTCAGGGGGTGGGGAATGGGGCACAGGGCCTGTCCCCCCCAGAGGGCGCTCACTCCAGGCCTGTCTCCCCAGAAGCGCGAGGGGTTCCTGCAGCCCGAGTTCCGCACCTTTGCCGTCGATCCCCAGATCACCTCCCTGGATGTCCTACAGCACATCCTCATCCGTGCCTTCGACCTCAACGGGTGAGTCCTGCCCCAGCCACCGGGGACCTGTGCCCAGTGTGGGAGGGGAGTGGGGTCTAGTGGTTAGAGCAGTGCTGCTATTTTTGGGGTTGCCTGGGAGTTAGATCCTGACGTGAGGAAGGAGCTAGTGAAGAATTTGAGGCTGTTGGGAGCCAGAGGGCAAAGGGGATTTGGGGGACAGATGAGCTCATTTGGCCTGAAGAGCTAATGGGGGACCCCGAGAATGGAGGGAAGGCCGGGGAGGCTGGAACGGCTGGTGAAGGACCCCGAGAGAGTAGTGGGGGGTTCTGTTTGGCTGATGAGGGACCCCAACGGGAGGCATCCATGTGGCTGACAGCAAACCCTAAAGGGGCGGGAGAGGTTCTGCACAGCCAATGGTGGCCCTCAAAGGGGTGTGCGTCCTTACAGCCAATGGGAGACCCCAAGGGAGCAGGGGGAGGTTCCGTACAAACGGGGGACCCCGAGAGGTGCTGGGAGGGGGAACACTGTGGATGGGTGCTGTTGTCCTGTGTGCGTTGGAGGCGATCACCTCCCCCTCACTCAGGAAGAAGAACTTTGGGATCAGCTACCTGGGCCAGGAGAAGCAGGGCCAGGAGACGTACCTGTCGCTGCTGTCGGACTGGGACCTGGCCACGGCCTTCGCCAGCGCCTCCAAGCCTTACCTGCAGCTCCTTGTAGACATCAAGCCTTCGGAAGACAGTGAGTCACTGAGGCAGGGCTAGGGACCAGGAGTCCTGGCTGCCAGCCCCTGTGCTCTAACTGCCAGACCCCACTTCCTCCCAGAGCCGGGAATAGAACCTGCTAACTGCCATGTGCTGCTCTCTCAGGCCCCCTGCTGGAGGACTGGGACATCATCAGCCCCAAAGATGTCATCAGCACTGACCTGCTGCTGGTGGAGAAGCGGTCTCTGGCGGCGGCTGCCCTGCCTTTCACCCAATCCATCATCTCCCAGGTGGGTCCAGAGCGGGAGGGGAGGGGGGTGCTTCAGCTAGGAAGCACGCTAAGCTATATGGGTGGAACAGGGTTCAGAAGAGAACCCAGGAGTCCTGGTTCCCATCCACCCAGCTCTAACCCAGCAGACCCCACTCCCCTCCCAGAGCCAGAGATAGAACCCAGGAGTCCTGCCGCCCGCTCTCCTGCTCTAACCCACTACACCCCACTCCCCTCCAATTGCCAGAGGTACAACCCAGGAGTTCTGGCTCTCAGCCCCCCAGCTCTAACCCACTAGACCCCACTCCTCTCCCAGAGCCAGAGGTACAACCCAGGAGTCCTGACTCCCGCTCTCCTGCATGCTCTTTCTGATAGCTGGTCACAGCTGTGTTGTCCCAGTGCTAGGATCATCATGGCCGAATGAAGTCTCCTACTGCCTTGACCTCCCCTGCCTGCTCCCATGCCTCAGTTTCCCCCCATACAGTGGGGAGGATCCTGCCCGCCCCCAGCGTCCGCCATGCCTTGCTCTGAGCTGGCCTCAGTCAGTGACACCGTCTCTCTGCCTAGGTGGGCCGGACGCTGTCGAAGGTCCAGCAGGCTCTTAGCTGGTCCTACGGGGAGGATGTGAAGCCATTCAAACCGCCGCTGAGCGACTCCGAGTTCCACACCTACCTGAACCACGAGGGGCAGCTGAGCCGGCCGGAGGAGCTGCGGCTGCGCATCTACCACGGCGGCGTGGAGCCCTCGCTGCGGAAAGTGAGTCTCTGGGGAGAGGGGCCGGGAGCCAGGACTCCTGGGTTCTCTCCCCGACTCTGGGAGAGGAGTGGGGGCTAGTAGTTAGAGCAGGGGAGCTGGGCGCCAGGACTTCTGGGTTCTCTCCCTGGCTCTGGGAGGGGAGTGGGATGGGGTCTAGTGGTTAGAGCGGGGGGGGGGCTGGGAGCCAGGACTCCTGGGTTCTCTCTCTGGCTCTGGGAGATATCAGGGGTAGTGGAGATGGGATGTCAGGGGGTGCTTAGCCATGGTGGAGAGATGTGGGGAAAAAGGGGCATGCAGCATGGCAGGCTGAGAAGCTGTTGGGTATGTGGGCCGATGCCTGGCGCTGCCCCCCAAGTCGCGGTGGGACGATGGGGGGACGTGGGAAGACGCTGGACATTGAGGCTCCTCTCTCTGCCCCACCAGGTGGTGTGGCGCTACCTGCTGAACGTCTACCCGGACGGGCTGACAGGCCAGGAGCGCATGAATTACATGAAGCACAAGACGCGGGAGTACGACCAGCTGAAGGGCCAGTGGGCGGAGCGGGCCAGCCCCGAAGACCTGGACTTCATCCGCAGCAACGTCCTCAAGGATGTTCTCCGCACAGACCGCACCCACCCCTACTACGCCGGCTCGGAGGACAACCCGCACCTGACCGCCCTTCACGACCTGCTGACCACCTACGCCGTCACCCACCCGCAGATCTCCTACTGCCAGGGCATGAGTGACATCGCCTCACCCATCCTGGCCGTCATGGACAACGAGGCCCACGCCTTCATCTGCTTCTGCGGCATCATGAAGCGCCTGGAAGGCAACTTCCAGGTGGACGGCGAGGTGATGTCCCTCAAGTTCTCCCACCTCAAGCTCCTCCTCCAGTACTCGGATCCCGAGTTCTACGCCTACCTCCTCTCCCGGGGCGCTGACGACTTCTTCTTCTGCTACCGCTGGCTGCTGCTGGAGCTGAAACGGGAGTTTGCCTTTGAGGATGCCTTGCGGATGCTGGAGATAACCTGGAGCTCCTTGCCGCCAGATCCTCCGGAGAAGGAGGTGGACCTAGTGGGGCCGCCGGCCAGGCTTAGCGAGAGCGGCCAGCCTGTCCGCCAACGCCACATGCTGCGGCCCACCTGTAGCTTCGAAGCGACTGGGGACCAGCCTTGCTTGGAGGAGCCCAGAGCCCGGCCCTCCTTGGAGGAGCCTGGAGCCCTGCCTTGTCTGGAGCAGAAGACCTTACTGAAGCAATCCAGCTTTGGAGAATTCAAGTACTACAGTGCTCTTGAGGACAGCTCCGAGGAAGAGCCTTCACTTAGATCCCAGCGCTCGATGGAGGAAGAAGAGGACTTCTGCAGTGAGCAGGACCCCTTGCTCCAACTACCAGCCATGACCAAGTCTTTCTCCGCCCCATCCCTCCGGCCCCTGACCCCACCCACACCCTCCCAAGACTCCACCTCCTCCCCCTCACTCCTCCCCGGCAGTGAGAAGAACGAGAGCCTGCCGGAGGAGAAGGGAGATTTGTCAGGTGACACGCCATCCTCCCCGCCCAGCAGCCCCCTCCCCGCCACCCCATCCCCTGCCGCGGTGAGCTTGCCTCCACCGCAGGAGTTCGGCAAAGGCAACCCCTTCATGCTCTTCCTCTGCCTGGCCATCCTGCTGGAGCACCGGGACCACATCATGAAGAACAACATGGACTACAACGAGCTGGCCATGCACTTTGACCGCCTGGTGCGTCGGCACAGTCTGGCCAAGGTGCTGCACCGGGCCAAAGCCCTCTTCGCTGACTACCTGCAGTCCGAGGTCTGGGACTCCGAGGAGGGGGACGAGGCGGCCGCAGAGTCCCCAGCCGTCTCTTGACCACCCCCCGCCCCCGGGGTTCAGATCCCCCCACAACTCTCCCGCCACTTTCTGCTCCGGTGGCCTCCTTGAGACCCGTCACAGGTCAACCAGGAGGGACTCCTTGCTCTGGATCCTCTCTGTTTCCCCCTGGATCTAATGATCTCCTTGGAAGAGCCTTCATGGACCAACCAGGATCTCTCCCTGCTGTGAGATCCCTTCCATCCATCCCCCTGCAGATCTAGTGATCTCCCTGGAACATTCTTCATGCACCAACCAGGATCTGCCCTTTCCACTGGCATCCTCTCTAATTTCAATTATCTCCTTGGAAGTTCTATCAGAGACCAAATAGAATATCTCCCTCCCTGTTAGATCCCCTAGAAACCCCCCTTTCCCTCCCCAGATTTAATGATCTCCTTGGAAGATCCTTCATGGACCTACCAGGATCTGGCCTTCCCAGTGGGATCCCCTCCAACCATCCCCTTCTGACTCTGGTGATCTTTTTGGAGGATCCATCCCCTTGGAAGATTCTTCAGAGACCCAACCAGGATCGGCCACTCGGACTCCTGTGTCTTTTTCTTTTATGTGCATTAGTGGATCCGGGTTTTGGTTTCCTTCCCCGCTGCGGCCGCAGCCTCTGACGGTGTCGCTGCCCAAAGCTGGGGAGCACTCCCAGTTCCCCTCCCCAGATACTCAGATACTACGTCGAGTGCTAAGACTCTTGACCGCTGGGATGTTTATGTGCTCTTTTCTGTTCTGCTTTGGATCCTCTTTTCACTGACCCAGAACCAAGTTGCCCAGTCGTGGTATATTTCCTCCTCCAATGAAGAGATCCAGTGGAATTTATTTCACGCTTTGGAGGAAGACCAGACGTCCGCTCCCATGATGCAGATGGGCAAGAATCTGGGATCCTAGATGATCAAACAACATGTGATCTCTGCTGGCTTGCCATTTTCATTCATTAGCCGTTTCCCTGGGCAAACGGATCCCAGTGGCTCCCCAGATTTGCTTGGATGTAAAACTAACCAGAGATCTTGGATCAGCCGAGCCTTTCAGTTCCTGGTTTTAACGAGAGAGCAGCTGTTGACAGGATAGAGGCAAGACCTGCCCGCATGGGGATTGGCTTCTGGGGCAGGATCCATATTGGTGGGGAGAGGGGCGGGGTGGAGGGTCCGCAAACAAAACCGTTTCTGTTGATTGCTATGCATTAGCGTCCCTGCGGCGGGTTGGCTCTGCCGTGCGCAGAAGCCACGTCTCTTGACAGTCCTCAGCAGGACGCGAGATCTGCTGATGGACTGTCCAGTTCTGATGTCAGTCTGGAGCTTCTCTGGACGCTGCCGAGATCGGAGTCTCCCTCGTTTCTATGACATGGGCTCGGAAGCGGATCTGGGAATTTCTCCTGCTGACGAAGGCGTCTTCCGAACAATACTCTTTTCCCTTTGCCCGGAGGAGAGCAGGGTGATCAGCTGGGATCCAGCCCCTGATGCCTTTTTGGTTCAGTGGCATTCTTCTGCTTTGGCCTTATCTTCGTTCAGAGACCCACCCCCCTACATCAGTGTCTGTGTTGGATTGCCTGGCTCAAGACAGCTATGGATATTTTCCCCCTCCAGATACCTGTCCCTCCCTATCGTCCCAGATCCGGGCTCTTTGTACGAAGTCTGATATGAATCCCTTAATGCAGCCACGTGGGGTTTAGAGTCTCTAAGGCAGATGAAGCAGAGAGCTGGCTGTGCCGTGGCAGAGAAGGGGATTTACTGTAGGTCCTATTGGAAAAATAGACATCAAAGCTTTGAAAGGGGAAACTCGTGCCTGCTCCAGTCCCTGTAGGGAAGCAGCCTGGCCACTAGGGGTCACTGATAACTCAACGTACCAGAAATCAACGCACCGCTGGGCTTTGCCGATCTGAGTTCCTTACCCCAGGAAGGCTCTCGGTTGTGAGATATCCCAGGATCTAGGCAGGGGTGGGGAGAGGAACCGGACATCCCCGTGGTGTCAGTTCCGGGGGGGATCTTCCTGGTGATCTGTGGGATCGCCAGAGAATTGGTACATAGCTCTGTTGCTGGAGGGACCAACAGGCAGAGGCCGGATTGGCAGGAGTCTCTGTGGGGGTGTATCCGGCATGCGGAAGGTCCCGATCTTGGGTGTGGACGGAGATTGGCCTGCCCAGAACCTGCACTAGTGGGGCCCCTGTCCCCACCCAGAGCTCCTCCGAACCTTCCCCCCTCCCCCAAACTTGCCATGCCTGGGGAGGGAGATTGATTAGGACTCGGTGTTGTAACTGATCATCTGTGGCAGCAAATGATGCTTATCTGGGCTGATGGAGTAGGCTGATGCACAGGGGGCTGTCAGCCGGGGGGCACAGATGGGGGGACTGGCCCTTCCCACCAGGTTAACGTCCATATCAGTTACAACCCACAGCTAGTGAATTCTAGCAGTCCTGCCCTAGTCAGTGTCACACCCCTTGGCTGGCCCAGCTGTAACTGACTAGCCACAGGAGCAGTCTTGCGACCCTGGGCTCGCCAGCGTCCCATTAGGTCCGACTGGCCCCAGAGCTCTGTGGATCGAGACTTGAGTGGCCCCTGCTAATGGCCATTTGCTTCTGGGCCATTTGTCTCCTTGAGATCAAGGTTTGGTGACTTGAATCCCCGGCGCTCGCCCTTGATTGCACTCGACGAGATTTTAAAATTTGACCCATGTTGGTATCTTCTCGCCTTCGGCTACCTCCGAAAAGCAGTGGCTTTAAAACACCACATTCTTCCTTGCTCTGTGGGCCCTTCCCTCATCCTGGCAGGGAGCCGGACGCACTTACAGGGAAGGGAGCCAGCTGGGCTCTAACCTGGATCGCACGTTGGCCAAATCTTAAAATCAGGTTCCAGATCTTCCAGGGGGAGCGAGGGGCAGGGGTTAGTGGCTATAGGGCTGCTAGGCAGCAGTGAGGCTCTGCCCAGGGGGTCGCTCCTCAGATCCAGGGGCCTTTGCCCCCACCCATTTGTTGTTGGCCCCAGCGTCTTGCCGACGCAGGGAAGGTGCCTGCCTCCGGTGTCCAGCAGAATGGACGCAGCGGCTGCTCCCCCTGCAGCCCATTGCAGGAGCGTGCATTGGGCTGACCCCAGCGGGTGGCATGCTCCTTGATAGCCCATCGGGGGTGGTGACGATCACTCATCCACCCTTCCTGCACCCCCCGGGGCGGCCCCACAATGGCTTAGCCCCGAACAAATACACACAAAGCCCTGCCCTGCTACTTTGGGGCTAGATCAGAACCGCCCCAGCGGGATGCATCCTCCAGAGCTCCCAGCCTGAGGAAACAAGCCGCCGGTGTGTCTCCAACAACTCCGGTTATTTGTGCCGCTTCCTTTGAACGGGCAGGGGGTTCTGGACTTCACCACCGGAGGAGGGTCAAACTTGAATCTCATGGACACTTGCGTCCTTAAAACACCTCCATCCCTATTGCCAAGATTAGGATCTTCTGATCGCAGACAAGAAATGGGGAGTGTCTTTTCCAAACCTGGCCAGAAACCAGGCCCTCGAACGAGCTCTCAGCATCTGTTCCCAGCCGTTCCCGGCAAAAGCGAGCAAGACTTGGCAGGATCGCTCATCACCTTCCATTTTGTCTTTCCCCACCCTCTCCTTGCTCTAGATTTAAATGATGCAAACCCCCAGTAGGGGATCCAAAGTTACTATCTGACTTGCCCATTAACCTGCTAGTGATACCACCTAATCTGAAAGGGTGCAAGGAGGAACAATGTTTTCCTCTGTGAGTTAGAAAGTGCTCAAAGACCAGATCTGCAAGTGAGGAAGTCAACAACGTGATGCTGATTTCCACCAGCTGAGGATCCGGGGCCTATTCTTGCGTCTAGTCCATTGCATTTTTGCATGTAGTCAGTTTCAGCCTCAGACTGAAATACAGTTTGGCATGCAAGTAGTTCCACCCTACCCCTCGGGGCTCAAATCGCTCTAGGCTGGGCTTGCAGATCCAGCATCTATTTGCCGGATGAGAGGCTAGTTTGGGGGTGTTCTTTTGTAAACAGGAAATTGGGGTTGTGAAACTGCAAAGAATGATTACTGTGACTGACGCTGAGGTAACTGCTTTGGGCTTGATTGGAAACTGAGCCGATCGATTCTGATTTGCCTCTAATCAAAGGGGATTAATCTTAGCAGCAACACCAAGAGGGGGTGCTTGCTCTTGGAGGAGGATTTTTGCCGAAGAGGTCAGGAGGGGCAGGTTGCTACCGTCTCGGGCCCAGGCCCTGGAAGGTATTCAGGTGCTAAGCTCAATACCAAAATCAGAACCAGCATGTCTAAAGGTCTCCAAGTCTAAATAAGAGCTAGATTTTCCCCAGAGATCAACACCCGACCTGCTCAGCTCTCTGGAGAAATTGCAGCTCTTTAAACTTTGCCTTTGATGCATCAAAAAAAAAAAAAAAAAAGTCTTTAAATCTCCTGTATGCTCCAAGGAAGTTAGTTGTCTTTGAGTCTCCGCCAATGGCCGAGGCTCCAGGGGCAGGCTCGGCGTGCCATTCCATTCCACTTGGAATCTTCCATCGTCTGTTTCCCTGGATTTAAATGACATTAAGGACTGCAGGTGGAAATTTTCAAATCCGGATCAAGCTGCGCTTTGCCTGAAAGCTGGTTCTTTTACATCCCTGGGGCTGCCTTTCAATCTGGATCAACTGGGCTTGGGTGAAAGCTACGAAGCTGTTTCTGGCAGTTTCAGCTGGGAGACTGCCAAGGCTGTGGGTTTCTTGGGAGCGACGGAGGATAGTTTACCAAGTGACTGAAAGACACTCTAACACCCACTCCTGTCTCCCCCAAATCCATTGGGTTGTAACTGGTGATGGCTTTATATTCTCTGGCACCTGGGATAGTTTTATCCTATTTAGGCATCGTCCTGAGACATTTTCCAAACCCAGGCTGAGATCTCCTGTTGGTTTGTGGGTCTCCAGATGCCAACATTTCCCCCAGATCTTGTTTCTTCTCACACATTGGATTCACCTTGCCTAAGAGCCTGGTACATCTCCTTTGGAAACTGGGCCAAATTCATCTTAGAGAGAGGGAGGTTGGTTTGGTTTGAAAACACCCTATGCTTAGTAGGAAACACAGCTGCTGTAAAGTCTTTGTTCCACCAAAGTCAATAGAATTAGGACTGTTTGTGCTCTGACTGTCAGCTCAGAGACGGCCAGAGGGAATCGGGCCCGATCTGTTTTTCTACTCCCCTCGGTTAGGTTGGTGACACTTGAGATCGCTAAACCTGAAGGAATTTTGAATTGATCCAGTTTCCATGAAGTGGCATTTCTCTTTGGGCCAACAGGTCCTGGTTAATTTCACTCCTTTGCCTAGACAGTTTCACCTGCTGAGCTGGCAAACTTCTGGGCAAAAATCCCCATTTTAAAAATCAGTCCAAGGAAATGTTGACTTTTTTTTTCTTTAAAAATCCTTGGGGATCTCAGTACTTAACCTCTGAGACAGATCCTAGCGCCCCATGTGCTGGGAAATCAGATCTCCAGGTATTTTGCAGTGGGTGTTCAAATTAGCAGCTGGAAATCTCATCTGTCATTAACTGCAGGATGATGTGAGCCACCCAACTCATCAGAGCCCCCCTCCCTTTCGCAATCTGACTGATTTTTGAACTGGATCAACCCCAAATTCTTTAGTGAAGCTTCCAAAAATTCCAGCGGTGTTTGCGGCCCCGCTGTGCTGTGATAGTGTTATCGTAGGGCCTAATGTATCTTTGGGAGGTAATCAAAGTCCTTCCGCTTCCTGGCTTTGTGAGCGGGGCCCTGCTGAAATCCAGGTCTGCTGCTGAAATCCAGTTGCCTGTTTGATCTCTTGCTAAGTGTGAGAGAAGGGGCTTTGTAGATGAGAAGCAGAAGCCAATGGTGCTGAGTTGTGAATATTATTTTTGGTATTCAGCCTTTCCTTATTTTGTGCTGCTTTATTTGTTTTGCCAACCTTCTGTGCTGTTAAGTTTATTTACCCAGCCAGGCTGTTTAAACAGGACAATGGTTTTGAAACAAAGGTGAAACTCACACGGGTGGTGCTGAAATTGACCAGCTGGAGTCTTCTCATAGGCTTTGCTTATTTCGGGCCGTGCGGGGCAAAGATCTGTGACCCCTTTGAAAAAGAAAAGAAGCCCTTGCCCCAGAAATTGACTGAGCAACTTTTCCTGGCTATGGACTCTCTAAAAATTGCAGTGGATTCTGGGAGGAAGGCTGGGGGAGCCGCCAAGGGAGTGGACGCAGCCAGTTAATAACACTGCCTTAGGTGGATCAAGGCGTCGCTTTCAACACCCGCGTGCCAGGACAGAAATCCAGACGGCCACGCCTCCAAGTGCGGCTGGCAAGCTCCGTCCGAGAGCAAGGACTGTGCGTGGCTGGCATGGGGCAAGGTGGATTGTGCGCCTCCCCCCACCAGCCATCAGTGTCTATTCTGGATTCCTCTGGGTGAAAGCCCGAGGAGTTGGATTCTGCTACCGTTAAAGGCCAAGCTCCTGGATCTCTTCCCCCTTCAGGCTGCCAGTAATTCGATCTATTTCTGCCTCCTAAGCAGCTGGGCCTGACCCTTATTCTCTAACCGACCAAGGAACCACATAGAGCTAAAGCCGTGGCAGAGGGCGGCCGGGACATTGGTGTAGTGACAAGGGGACCCGTCCCTGGTCAGGCTGGGTTTCTAGCCTCTGGTGCAGCCCAGCTGTTCCATCCCCTGTATATATTCTCTGTACAGTTGGCGACCCTAATATGTTTCTAAACCCCCGCGCCCAAAGCCGGGCTTGGCGAAGGGGGTCCCGCTCGGGCATTTGAGTGAATGTGCTACAGGAATGAAAGTGTAAATAAAAGGAGGAAAAAGTGGATGGTTGTGGCCGGGTTTGTTCATGGGCAGGGAAAAGAGAGAGGAGGGAGGCCCTAGGAAGTATCCCAGAGTCCTGGCTTCCAGCCCCCTCCTTCCCCTGCTCTAACGTACCAGACTCCCCTCCCCTAGCTGGGGAGGGAACCCAGGAGTCTTGGCTCTCACCTCTAGTCCCCACTCCAAGAGCCTGGAGCATCATGTTACTCCAGTTGGAGCCAGAACCCTTTGCTCCAGTCTGGCACCATCCCTATGAACTATCGAGGGGAGCAAGGGCTAGTGCTAAGAGCGGGGGCTGGGTCCCAGGACGCCTGAGTTCTCTCCCTGGTGCCAGGAGGGGGGGGGGGTCGTCGGGTCTAGTGGGTTTGGACTGGGTTCTGTCTGTATCACCGCTGCCCTGCAATGGATGCACTCAGGACTGTAGCCGTGTGTGTCATGTTCCTGGTACTGCAGTGACCTGATGGGTGATTCTCCCCGTTCTCTGTCGCTTTGAGGCAGGGCTGGCAGATCTCGGCACCTATCCCTGGGTTACATCTCTAGGACTGTTCTTCTATCTGCCTCAACACCCCTTTCCCTGGGGCCGTTCATCAGATCCACCCCCGTCCCCGTCCCGTGTCTCCATGGAGCCTGGACTCCAGAGCAGCTTAATAAGGGAGTTTATCTGCTTGGGTCACATGCTCCGGCCAGGCCGGGTGGCAAAGCCTTGGAGGTTTTCTTTAAACCACGCTGTCCCCTGAATTTCCCTCCGTGACCCAGCCACTTCCCCTCCCAGGGCAGCCCTGACCTGGCTGTCTCCAGCTCAGTTTCTAACCCGGCCAGGGCTGAGGGTTGGTGCCTCCCCTGGACCGTCGGCTGGGTTGCTGTGTTTTTCTGGGGGACCATGACGGTTTTTAAGCCCGGGACAGGAATTTTCTTTAACAAAAATTGAATAGGGTGATTCTAGTTATAAAAAGGAAAACATAAATCCAGGCTTGGGTAAACTGAGGCAGGGGCCTAAAGGATTAAAAGGACCCCTTCCTGCTGTAACCACTGGAGCCCACTCCCCTCCCAGAGCCAGTAGAGAACCCACGAGTCCTGCTCCCAGCCTCTCCCTGCCTGCTCCCAGCCCGCACTCCCCTCCCAGAGTTGCAGATTGAACCCAGGAGTCCTGGCTCCCAGCCCCTGCCACAGGGATAGAACCCAGGAGTCCTGGCTCCCAGCCCCCCAGCTTCCACCACCAGACCCCACTCCCCTCCCCAGGAATAGAACCCAGGAGTCCTGGCTCCCAGCCCCCCCGCTTCTACCACCGGACCCCACTCCCCTCCCTAGGGATAGAACCCAGGAGTCCTGGCTCCCAGCCCCCTCTCCGGTCCCCTCCCACAGCCGGATGTGCCCCAGGCTGGTAGGGCCTCCCCAGCAGCGTGGTCCGTGCGATCTGATGCAATGGTAACCTGATCCCTTCCCAGCGCAGCCAGCGCCCGAGCCCGGCTCCCCCAGTCCGCTCGCCCCGCCGCCCGCGCCCGGTCCCCTCCGCGCTGCGCCCAGGGTGAGTGATGGGGGGGCCGCTCCGGAGCCCGCCACGGGGGGAGGGGGGATTCTGCCCGGGGCGTCCTGACCTGCCAGCACTTGGCTTGTCCCAGCCTGAGCCCGTGGCCTCTCTTGTGGTGCCAGGTGGCCAGCTGCTCCCCACCCAGGGCCGGGGAGAGAACCCAGGAGTCCGGGCTCCCAGCCCCCCCCGGCTCTAACCCACCGGACCCCACCCCCCTCCCAGAGCTGGGGAGGGAACCCAGGAGTCCGGGCTCCCAGGCCTCCCTGCTCTAACCCAGTAGACCCCCATTCCCCTCCCAGAACCAGGGAGAGAACCCAGGAGTCCTGGCTCCCAGCCCTCCCTGCTCTAACCACCAGACCCCACTCCCCTCCCAGAGCTGGGGAGGGAACCCAGGAGTCCTGGCTCCCAGCCCTCCCTGCTCTAACCACCAGACCCCACTCCCCTCCCAGAGCTGGGGAGGGAACCCAGGAGTCCTGGCTCCCAGCCCCCCTGGCTCTAACCCACCAGACCCCACTCCCCTCCAAGAGCGGGAGAGAGAACCCAGGAATCCTGACTGCAATTTTCCAACTTCAAAACCAGAGGTGACTGTCTTCCAGCGGCTATTCCCTGCCTGAGTAGCTGGGAGGGAGTGGGGTTTGGTGGGCTGGGAGCCAGGACTCCTGGGTTCTATGCCCGGTGAGGGGAGTGGGGGCACATGGTTAGAGCAGGGGGGACTGGGAGCCGGGACTCCTGGGTTCTCTCCTGGCTCTGGGAGGGGAGTGGGGTCTGGTGGTTAGAGCAGGGGGGCTGGGAGCCAGGACTCCTGGGTTCTCTCCCTGGCTCTGGGAGGAGACTGGAGTGTGGTGGTTAGAGCAGGGGGGCTGTGAGCCAGGACTCCTCTTAAATGTTGAAAAGTTGCTTGGCGAATTTGAACGGTCTCTTTCTTTTTGGAGAATAATTGGCCACCGGACAGAGCGGCGTGAGTCCGAGGCGTTAAGAGGGAAAGAAATCTAAGGAACAAGGCGAATAGTGGCCGTGGTGCCAACTATTGGTGAGGATTTGAGGAGTCACGTTGATCCTGGAATTAGTGGTAACGATGTAAGTACTCAGGTTGTTTGTAGTATTAATGGAATTGATTTGAGTAACTCTGGTGTATGACAGGTTTCGGAGTGATATCAAGTTGAGTAGTAACTAGCTGGAGTATTGGTGGTATCTATCTGAGTAGTGACTCTTTGGAGTATTAATGTTAGCAATTCGTGTAATCACTCCATAGTGTATTAGTGGTATTGATTTGGGTAGTAACCATCTGGAGCATTAGTAACTCTTTGGAGTATTAGCGATATCAATTTGACTAGTAACTCTGGAGTATTAGTGGTATAGATTCAAGCAGTAGCTAGTTGAAGTATAAATAACTAGAGTATTAATGTTATCGATTTGACTGGTAACTCTGGAGTATAGTTAAATCAATTTGACTAGTAACTCTTTGGAGTACCAGTGGCATTGATTCAAGCAGTAGCTAGTTGGAGTATTAATAACTAGAGTATTAATGACAGGTTTCAGAGTAGCAGCCGTGTTCGTCTGTATTCGCAAAAAGAAAAGGAGGACGTGTGGCACCTTAGAGACGAACCAATTTATTTGAGCATGAGCTTTCGTGAGCCACAGCTCGCTTCATCGGATGCATACCGTGGAAACTGCAGCAGACTTTATATACACACAGAGACCATGAAACAATACCTCCTCCCACCCCACTCTATGGGCTATCACCAGCAGGAGAGTGAGTTTGTGGGGGAGGGGGGGGGCGGAGGGTGAGAAAACCTGGATTTGTGCTGGAAATGGCCCAACCTGATGATCACTTTAGATAAGCTATTACCAGCAGGAGAGTGGGGTGGGAGGAGGTTTTGTTTCATGGTCTCTGTGTGTATATAATGTCTGCTGCAGTTTCCACGGTATGCATCCGATGAAGTGAGCTGTGGCTCACGAAAGCTCATGCTCAAATAAATTGGTTCGTCTCTAAGGTGCCACAAGTCCTCCTTTTCTTTTTAGAGTATTAATGCTATCAACTTGACTGGTAACTCTGGAGTATAGTTAAATCAATTTGACTAGTAACTCTTTGGAGTACCAGTGGCATTGATTCAAGCAGTAGCTAGTTGGAGTATTAATAACTGGCGCATTCATGCTATCGATGTGATTAGTAACTCTTTGGAGTATGAGTGATGTCCATTTGAGTATTAACTTGGGAACACTGGCTGTATCCATTTGACGAGTAGCCATTTAGAGTATGAGAAACTCTTTGCAGTATTAGTGGTATCAGTGTGAGTAGCGATCCTTTGGACCATTAGTAACTCTTTGGAGTATTACTTGTGCCAATTTTAGTAGTAACTACTAGCAATATTAGTGGCATTGATTTCACTAGTAACCCTTTGGTGTGTTGGTGGTGCCATTTGGCTAGTAACTCTTTGGAGTAACAGTGGTAACAATTGGAGTAATAACTAAGTAGTAATGGGGCTTACAATGTGGGTAGTGACTGGAGAATCAGAGGTAACAACGGGAGTGGCGGGGATGGCTGTATTATTGGGAGCAGTGATGGGGTTATGGTGATGTTACTGAGCAGAATACTTGTAGGATTAGTGGTGATAACGTCAATGGCTACCACGTTCCCACAATTAACGACAGTGTCAGTAGGCTCAGTCGGGGTTATGGTGTTGGAGTCTGAGTGACAACGTTCACTGTCACTGTGTTTGTGGCATTGTTAATGATGCTGTTTCTTGTAGCAGTAGCAACAACGTGAGTGATAACGGTTTGGAGTATTTTCTGGCAACAGCGTGAGCAGTAACAGTGTAGCTAACACTGTCCGTAGCAGGAACAGCGTTCACAGCGTTGTTGACGGTAACCGTGTGTAGCTGTTTGTTGTAGCAGTAGCAACAATGTGAGTGATAACGGTTTGGAGTATTTTCTGGCAACAGCGTGAGCAGTAACAGTGTAGCTAACACCGTGTGGAGCAGGAGCAGGAATGGCGTCTGGAGCATTGTGGAGGGTAACGGTGTTGCTAACGCCGTGTGTAGCAGGAACAGCGTTCACAGCGTTGTTGACGGTAACCGCGTGTAGCACTAGCAGTCACGATGTCTGTTGCACGGTTGAGGGTAACGGTGTTGCTAACGCCGTGTGTAGCAGGAACAGCGTTCACAGCGTTGTTGACGGTAACCGCGTGTAGCACTAGCAGTCACGATGTCTGTTGCACGGTTGAGGGTAACGGTGTTGCTAACGCCGTGTGTAGCAGGAACAGCGTTCACAGCGTTGTTGACGGTAACCGCGTGTAGCACTAGCAGTCACGATGTCTGTTGCACGGTTGAGGGTAACGGTGTTGCTAACGCCGTGTGTAGCAGGAACAGCGTTCACAGCGTTGTTGACGGTAACCGCGTGTAGCACTAGCAGTCACGATGTCTGTTGCACTGTTGAGGGTAACGGTGTTGCTAACGCCGTGTGTAGCAGGAACAGCGTTCACAGCATTGTTGACGGTAACCGCGTGTAGCACTAGCAGTCACGATGTCTGTTGCACGGTTGAGGGTAACGGTGTTGCTAACGCCGTGTGTAGCAGGAACAGCGTTCACAGCGTTGTTGACGGTAACCGCGTGTAGCACTAGCAGTCACGATGTCTGTTGCACGGTTGAGGGTAACGGTGTTGCTAACGCCGTGTGTAGCAGGAACAGCGTTCACAGCGTTGTTGACGGTAACCGCGTGTAGCACTAGCAGTCACGATGTCTGTTGCACGGTTGAGGGTAACGGTGTTGCTAACGCCGTGTGTAGCAGGAACAGCGTTCACAGCGTTGTTGACGGTAACCGCGTGTAGCACTAGCAGTCACGATGTCTGTTGCACTGTTGAGGGTAACGGTGTTGCTAACGCCGTGTGTAGCAGGAACAGCGTTCACAGCATTGTTGACGGTAACCGCGTGTAGCACTAGCAGTCACGATGTCTGTTGCACGGTTGAGGGTAACGGTGTTGCTAACGCAGTGTGTAGCAGGAACAGCGTTCACAGCGTTGTTGACGGTAACCGCGTGTAGCACTAGCAGTCACGATGTCTGTTGCACGGTTGAGGGTAACGGTGTTGCTAACGCCGTGTGTAGCAGGAACAGCGTTCACAGCGTTGTTGACGGTAACCGCGTGTAGCACTAGCAGTCACGATGTCTGTTGCACTGTTGAGGGTAACGGTGTTTCTACACCTTTCTCCCTGACCCCAGCCTCTCTGCGCCCCAACGGATGCTGAAGGCCATATCTCAGGGAACACCCCCGCTGGGGGCAGGTGTAGCCTGCCAGCCGCAGCGGTTGCAGGAGTGGCAGTAATGCTGGGGAGAGTACCAGTACTCAACAAGCACTGTCCTGTGGCCAGCCCTGAAGCCGGGTCCCTCTGTATCTCGCCTGCAATGTCACAATTACGGAGTAGGCGCAGCCGGCTTGTTAAGGAGGCAATTGGCTCCCGAGGGCAGATCTGCCCCCCCACCTCCCCCCCCGGGCTGGGAATTGTGAAAGGGACACTCTTTAATGGGGGGGGAAGGGCGGGGAAGCACATGGGGGGGCGCCTCTGATGGGTGGGGCGCGCGTTGTGATCCAACGATTAGCTTATCCAGCTTCCCAGGCCATGGCTGGCAAGGGCCCTGGGGCACCGGGGTGGGGTGTGTGCGTGCGGGCATGGGGTCTGTAAGGGCTCTGGGTTTAACCCCTCCCCTCCTGTCTCTTCTTGATGCAGTCCCTGACCTTGCCCAACAGGGGGTGCTGTGGGGAGCAGGGCAGGGCACTAGCTGGTGTGGGGGAAGCCAAGAGAGGCTGTATTGGGGGACAGCAGTGCAAGGCCACTGCGGCTCCCACTGCTTCCCCGGCTCTGACCAGCCCAGGCTGGGTCCCATCCCTGGCTCTGGGAGGGAACTGGGGGCTGGTGGTTAGAGCAGGGGGGGCTGGGAGCCAGGACTCCTGGGTTCTCTCCCTGGCTCTGAGAAGGGAGAGGGGTCTAATGGTTACAGCAGGGGGGTCGGGGGCTGGGAGCCAGGACTCCTGGGTTCCTCTCTGCCTGGTAATTAGCTGTTCCTGACTCTGACACACCCTCAACGGCTGCTAACTATAATTATTTTAGTGCCCCCCGGATATTTTAACGAACACCAGAATAATTACAGCCAAATAGCCACGAGGCCTAATTAAAACTTCCGTCAGATGCAAACCCATCCGCGTCAGGGCCCGAAGGGGAAGACGAAGGCAGGACGCGGCCCCGAGACGCACCCGCCACCGGCCCTTATAGAGACATGAATCCCAGTGGCTTGTGTGTACACATCACAATGCACAGTGGAAACTCCCACGGCTGCCAGCTGGACCGGGCTCTCCCCCAAGCCGGGCGCTCCCCCCACAGCCAGCGTCCTGCCCCACAGCGCCCCCCGCTGGGAGAGGCCAGGGCTGGAGTAGCTGGGTCCAGTGGGTTGAAGTACCCAGCCCCCTCCTGCTCTTACCACTAGACCCCACTCCCCTCCCAGAGCTGTGGAGAGAACCCAGGAGTCCTGGCTCCCAGCCCCCCTGCTCTAACCCACCAGACCCCACTCCCCTCCCAGAGCTGTGGAGAGAACCCAGGAGTCCTGGCTCCCAGCCCCCCTGCTCTAACCCACCAGACCCCACTCCCCTCCCAGAGCTGTGGAGAGAACCCAGGAGTCCTGGCTCCCAGCCCCCCTGCTCTAACCCACCAGACCCCACTCCCCTCCCAGAGCTGTGGAGAGAACCCAGGAGTCCTGGTTCCCAGCCCCCCTGACCCCCTGCCCCACTCTTAACCACTAGGTGTGGTATGTTTCATTAGTGGGAGTGGGTGTGTGTTTGCGGGTGTGTCCCCCTGCTGGAGAGGACAAGCCCTGCTGTGTGGGTGTGGGTGTGGGTCCATGCCTACATGTTGTGTTGGGAGGAAATAGGGATGGGCGTGTGTGCGCCATGGGACTGGCAGGTGTGTGATTGCATTGGGGACAGCTGGCTCTGTGTGTGTGTTGGGGATAGGCAGGTGTGCGTTGATCAGTTTTGGGGTGGGAGGTGCGTGTTGCGTGTTGTGTCGGCAGGTGTGCGGTTGTACTGGGCACAGCCAGCTCTGGGTGTTGCGTGTGTGTGTGTGTCAATCTGTGTGTGTTGTCTAGGGCCAGCAGGTTGTGTGTTGTGTTGTGTTGTGTTGGGGGGGTGTCGTTGTGTAGGGCCAGCAGGGGGTGGGGGTGGGGGTGTTGCAGGGGGTGTTGCAGGGGGTGGGGGTGTTGGAGGTGTGTGCTGTGCCGGTCTCCACGTTGTGAGGCCAGACTCACACCCGCCCCAGCCCCCGCCTGCGCAGGGGTGTGATTGGCCGGGTGTGCACGTCTCTGGGCGCGGGTGTGCGGCTGGGGGAGCGCGCGGCTGGGCCTACGGGGTGTGCGACCCCCCCACACACACACCTGGCCCGACCCCGGATCTCCCCGTCTGGCCTGTTCCCGCCTCACGCCCGGGTGAGTGTACAGCGCCGGGTGCGGGTGTGCGGGGGGGGCGACACAACCCCTGTTGCAAGGCCACGAGGCAGTTGCATCAGCCACCGGGGGGGGCGGGGGACGGGGGACGGGACGGGGGGCGGCAGAGCCCGGGGGGGGGGCGCGGCGGATGGGGGGGGCACTGCACCGTCACATCCCCACAACAAGATCACACCCCCCAGCCCCTAACTCAGTGGGGGGGGGCGATGGGAGTGAAACTGGCGGGGGGCGGGCTCTGCAGACGGGGGGGGGGGTGTGTGGAACCCAGAGCTTTGGGGGGGGGTGTCGGGAACTGGGGGGGGGGGGGCGCTCTGGTCTTGGCTAGTTTTTCTCCAGCAGTCAGTGGTTAAATCCCAGGCTCCCCCCTAACGCCCCCCCTCCTCCCCTCCCCCACTCCTCTGGAGCCAGCAACAGCCACGTGTTCGCATCCCGCAGCTGCCTGGGAGCCGAGCAGGAGCCCGGCTCCGGGAGGGGAGGGGAGGGGGGGGTCTAGTGGTTAGCGTGGGGAGGGGGCGGGGGGCTGGGAGCCAGGACTCCTGGGTTCTCTCTCACACGCTCTGGGAGGGGAGTGGGGGCTAGTGATTAGAGCAGGGGGGCTGGGAGCCAGGACTCCTGGGTCCCCCCACATTAGCAGTGACCAGCCAGACGCTGTGGGGGGGGGGGGGGGGAGCTAGGATCATGCGACAGGGACCCTGCACATGACCCCAGCACCCTGCTCCCCTCCCCGAGCTGGGGAGGGAACCCAGGAGTCCAGGCTTTCAGCCCCCCCCCCCCGCCCCGCTCTGGATCTGCACCCCACCACCTTCCCAAGGACCCTTTTCAGGTATGGGCCGTGGTTAACCCCTTGCTGCCCGGACCCCAGTGTAGGGGTGCTGAGAGGTGGATCAAAAGTTTTCCAACCACTCCAAAGCCTTCGAGGCAAGACCGCCTGTGGGTGAGGGTCACCTGAAGGGACCCCAGGACTCCTGGGTTCTCTCTCCTGCTCTGGGAGGGGAGTGGGGACTGGTGGTCAGAGCAGGATGCCTGGGTCCAGCTTTTGGGGAGGGGGAAGTGGGGCGGAGCCAGAGGGCGGGGCCCCAGCAGGGCGGGCCATTGCCACCCTCTGGGGCGGGAATGGAAAGGCAAGGCAGGGACCCTCCGACTGGGACTGATCTGAGCGGGGAAGTAGAAACCAGGCGTTCGGGCTCCCAGTACCGCCCACCCTGCACACACCTGCTCCAACCACTAGACCCCACTCCCCTCCCCAAGCCAGGGAGAGAACCCAGGAGTCCTGGCTCCCAGCCCCTCGCGCCCTCCTTCCCCCCAACCACTAGACCCCATCAGCCTCTCAGAGCCAAGAATAGAACCCAGGAGGCCGGGTGCGGCCGCCAAGTCCGGAAGAATCAGGCATCAAAGTTAAGCCCCAGCATGTGGGAAATGCAGGAATGGGCACAGCTCCTGCCCTTAGGGGGAGCCAGGCGCCTTCCCGCCCCACCCAGCCGAGATGGGCGCACAACCTGCCCCGGGCGGCCGGTGTTCCCGTCCGTTCCCTGGCGCTCGGTTCAGGAAGACATCAGCCAACCCGCTGACTCTGAGCCCGCCCCTGCTCTCGCACCAGACCCCACTCCCCTCCCAGAGCTGGGGAGAGAACCCAGGAGTCCTGGCTCCCAGCCCCCCCCTTGCTGTAACCACCAGACCCCACTCCCCTCCCAGAGCCGTGAGTTTGTTGGTGACATTCTCTCTGTCCCATCATGGAGGGGAAGTGTTGTTGAGTGGTCGGGAAGCTACTCCAGGGCTCCCAGGACCTGGGATGACTAGCTGTGCCTCAGTTTTCCCATCTGAAAAATGGCAGACCGGGGGGCTTCTTTCTGATCAGCTCATTGCATTCACCAGGAACAGCTTGGCTCTCTCCAGATCTGTGCCCCCCCACCCCCGCCACCCCACTCCCCAGGCAATCGGTTCCATTATTGCTTTGCTCTCGGTGGAGCGGAGGAAGGGATGAGTCACATGAACCCCTCCAAGTGGTTGGTGTGGCAGGATGGATCGGGCGAGGTTTTTCTGGCAGAGATCGGGAAGTGTTATTGCCAGTGGACAAAGCCTCGTTTGTAATTCTGCTCACGCGTGTTAAGGATTGGGAGAGGAGAAATTGTCCATTTTATGGCACTCAGTGTGTGCAGGTTTCATCAGTCAAAGGGAATTAGGCACCAAAACGCGCTTGAAGAGCCGGGCGTGACTGATTCGAACATGGGACGTTTCACCGGGAGGAAACTGGGTTACTCAGGACGTTTGAAACGGACAGAAATCGGAATTTAATCATCGAAAGGGAGATGTTTCAAGAAAGGGGCTAATTAGAAACTCTGAAATGTCAAGATTTGGAAATTGGATTGAGCGGCAGATTCCAAATGAGGTGGCTTGGCTGAATCAGGCCGTTTTAAAAAGTGCAAATTTCAAAAAAAAAAAAAAGTCAATTTTGAAAATGAGGAAAAGAGGGTTGTTTGGGAATTGGAAATTGAAGCAAAGGGCAGTCATTAGAACTTTTGAAATGTAAAAAATGGAAAGATCTGGTTAGTCTGATGAGAAACATTTAACATTTCAAACATTTTAAAAAGTTAAAAGGACATTTCAAATGTCGAACGTTGCCAAGTTGGACACTTCCAAAATAAATAACTTGGCCTAATGAATGGACGTCCCGGTGTTTTTCAAGTATTTTCGTTAGCAAATCTGATGTTTCAAAATGAGGGACATGGATTAATTGGAAATGTCGACATTCCAGAAATAGAGCAAAAGGTTATTCAGGACATTTTCAATGTCAAAAATAGAAAACGTGATTCAGTGAAAACAGTTTGAACTTGGGAATATTTGCTTGATTAGAAAATCAGATATTTCAGCACTAAATCACTGGATTGTTTAGCGAAACCGACAGTTCCAAACGTAACACGTGTTTTCAGTAGGAAATTTGAAATGTCAAAATGAGAGAGAATTGATTCACTGGACAAACTGCGGCTTTGAAATGAGAGAACTTGAAGGAGAAATGTCGGCGTTTTCAAACAGAAAACGTGGCTGCATTTGAAAAAGTGGCGTTTCGAACGCAGGGGGAAAAGGGACCATTCAGGAAATTAGCTCATGTGGCAAAGTGTAACTTTCAAAGGAGAAAATCGGCTCAGTTAGACGACACGACGTTGCGCAATTCAGAACATTGAGGCTTAACGACCCGAAAGTTCCCCGAGACGTTTTGGGTGAAAGTCTCAGATTGAGCAAAAAGGCCAGGTTTTGATGGGAAAGAAACCAACAACTTTTGGATGCAAAATTCTTGATTCCGTTGCCCTCGGCTATGCGGGATAAACACGAGTCTCAGCTGTATTGCTGTCACGGGCCAGTTTGCGGTCAAGACAGGGTGTTTTGCCAAAAGATCTGCCCTGGGGTTGTTTCCGGGAGGTCGCTGAGACAGCGTGATATCGGAGAGCGGGTTAGGTGATCCCGGAAGTCCCGTCTGGGCTTAGATCTGTGAATTCTTGAGAGGGGTGACGCTGTCCCTGGGGTGGATCCGTCAGGGCCATTGCCTCTTTGCGTTCAGATTCGTCTGTGGGATCCCGGCTGACGGGCAGCGGCGAATCTTGTGTTCACGCCATTGGCCCTCCTAGGAGACTGTCCCCTGCTGCCCGCGCCGCTCTAACCACTAGATCCCACTCCCCTCCCAGAGCTGGGGAGAGAACCCAGGAGTCCTGGCTCCCAGCCCCCCAACCCACGCAGGGATTGAGCTTCTCCTTCGTTTGGGTGGGGGCATTCCTGCCTGATCCCTTTCTCTGGGTTTCTAGGTGGGAAGGTGACCCCGGCGCTGCGCCCCAACAGTGATCTCTGACACCCCGCCCCCCCGTACACGCACCTCTTCCACACCCCGAACTGGCCCGCGTCCGCCATGGAGCTGCAGAAGATGGAGGAGCAGGAGGGGCTGGAGATGTTAAACGGGTCTGTCCCGGAGTGCGACAAAGCCAGCAGCCTGGAGGATGGGTGAGTATCGGGGGGGGGGGGAATGGACGGGGGGGATTGGGGGGCTAGTGGGGGGAGTAATGGGGGTATCTGGGTGAGTAACCAGGGCTACTGGGGGCGGCTGGGTGGGCGACCCCCGCATTGGGGAGGGGGATGCTCTAAATGGGAAGCGCCTGGGGAGCTGCGCTGGGGAAGGGACCCAGGCATCCGAGCTTGCAGCCCTCTCACCCTGCAGCCCTTCCCCTGGCAGGGACCCCACGGCGGAGGTGACAGCGGCCGAGCAGGAGGGCTTCCTGCCCCACGCCGCCGGCAAGAAGCTGAGCCAGTTCACTGACGTAAGTGGGACCCAGGCGTCCGGGCCCTGACGCAGAGCCGATCCCACCCCCCAGCAGCCAAAGCCCTTGACTAGTCCCTCCCCTCTTTGACCCCTGCTCTTTGACCTTTCATTGGACCCTCGCCCGCTGTCCCTTTAATCTTCGCCCTTTGACCTTTCGTCGATTCCTTGCCGGGTGTCCCCTTTGACCCCTACCCTTTGACCTTTCGTTGATTCCTCACCCTGTGTCCCCTTTGACCCCTGACCTTTGACCTTTCATTGATTCCACACCCAGTGACCCCTTTAACCTCCAGCCTTCACCCTCTCCTCATTGTCCTTTGCTCTTTGACATCTGAGCTTGTCCCGCCTCTTTTCTCATTGACCTCTGACCCTTGCCCTCTCCTTGTCATCTTTTGCTTTTTGACCTCTGACCCTTGCGCTTTCTCATTGCCCTTCCTCTTTGGCCTCTCAGTTGTCCTTTGACCTCTGACTCTTGTCCTCACCTTGAAGTGGTTTGATCTTTGACCTCCGACCTTTGCCCTCTCCTTGCTGACCTTTGCTCTTCAGTGTATGACCCTTGCCCTTCTATTGACGCAATGTGTTCTTTGACCTTTGTCTGCTCTGTTAATTGCTTTGTTCTTTGACCCCTGACCCTTGCCCTTTCCTCACCATCCCTTGCCCTTTGACCTCCACCCTCCCCCAGGCTCTCACCCCGCCCCGTCTCTCTCTCTTGCCCACAGTTCGAGGGGAAGACGTCGTTCGGGATGTCGGTCTTTAACCTCAGCAACGCCATCATGGGCAGTGGCATCCTGGGCCTTGCCTACGCCATGAGCAACACGGGCATTGTGCTCTTCGTGTGAGTGCCGCCCCCACAGGGCACTGCCTGGGGGAAGATCGCAGCTCCGGGGTCACTGCTGCCCCCACAGGGCACTGCCCGGGGGAAGATCACCGCGCTGGGGCCACTGCCTCCCCCCACAGGGCACTGCCCGGGGGAAGATCACTGCTCTGGGATCAGCAAGATATACTCCTTCTCCACCAGGTGGTGTCAATGGTTGGGAGCTATAGCAGAAGGAACCAGGACTCCTGGGTTCTCTCCCGGCTCCGGGAGGGGAGTGGGACCTAGTGGTTGCGTGGGGGGTGGGGTCTGGGAGCCAGGACTCCTGGGTTCTCTCCCTGGCTCCGGGAGGGGGACTTACACCTGCCCACCGTTCTCTTGGCAGCGTGCTATTGATCTGCATCGCGCTTCTCTCCGCGTACTCCATCCACCTGCTGCTGAAATGTGCTGGCGTCGTAGGTGAGTCGAGTGGGGGGAAGCTCCCTGCTCCTCCAGCCCTGGCCTCGCCCAGCGGAAGGCGCCGACGCTCCCTAACTCCCGTCTCTTTCCTCCCGCGCAGGGATCCGCGCCTACGAAGAGCTGGGTTACCGGGCGTTCGGCCCGGGCGGCAAGGTGGTGGCGGCGGTGGTCATCTGTGTGCACAACACGGGAGGTGAGAGTTGGATCTAGCCGCTAGACTCCACTCCCCCGCCCACAGCCGGGCAGGGAACCCAGGCATCCGGGCTCCCAGCCCCCCCACTTCCAGCTCTAACCCACTAGACCCCACTCCCCGCCCAGAGCCGGGCAGGGAACCCAGGCATCCGGGCTCCCAGCCCCCCCACTTCCAGCTCTAACCCACTAGACCCCACTCCCCGCCCAGAGCCGGGGAGGGAACCCAGGCATCCGGGCTCCCAGCCCCCCCACTTCCAGCTCTAACCCACTAGACCCCACTCCCCGCCCAGAGCCGGGGAGGGAACCCAGGAGTCCTGGCTGCCAGCCCCCCCTGCTTAAACCACTAGCCCTCACTCACCTCCCAGAGCTGGGGAGGGAACCCAGGCGTCCGGGCTCCCAGCCCCCCTGCGCTAACCCACCAGCCCCCCCACACCCTGCCCAGGGCCGGGGAGGAAACCCAGGCGTCCTGACGCGGGTGTTTCTCTTGCAGCCATGTCCAGTTACCTGTACATTGTGAAATACGAGTTGCCTTTAGTGATACAGACGTTCCTGGGCCTGACGGAGAACACGGAGTGAGTGAGACCGCGCGGGGAACCGTTCCCGCCCCACTGCCAGCCGGCCCCCTGCCCTGTGGCCAGATGGGAGCCGGCGCCCCCTAGAGGGGAAAGGCCCCGGGCCGCATTCCTGTCTATAAATGGGGACATCTGGCTCTCCTGTTCACACGCCTTCCCTGCCCGGGCATGGTGCCCTCATCCCCTACAGTCAGCCTGGCCCCCACACCGTCCTACCAGACCCCACTCCCCTCCCAGAGCTGGGAAGAGAACCCAGGAGTCCTGGCTCCCAGCCCCCCCCCCGCTTTAACCACTAGACCCCACTCCCCTCCCAGAGCTGGGGAGAGAACCCAGGTGTCCTGGCTCCCGGCCCCACGGATTGCATCAAGCCATGGAGAAGGAGCTCTCTAATTCCATAGGGTTCCTGGAGGGTCCCATAGAAGGTTCTAGTTCCCTGCCCCCCCCATGAGTTTTGCCCCCACACCTGTGTCACCCGGGGCCATTCCTGACCCTCCCCTTCCCCCGCACCCCGATATCCTGCTCCTGAGGAATTGGCCGGCCCAGAGCAGGAGCATTTCCCTCCTGGCCCCGCCTCTCCCAGCAGGGGGCGCTGTGGAGTGCGGGCTGCCCCGGGGGGGGGGGTGCTCCTGGCTGCTCCATCCCCACCTCCCCCTGCAGGGGGCGCTGACCCCCCCCCCCCCGGGTTTGTCTCTCGCAGGAACTGGTACATGAATGGCAACGTGCTAATTATCATCGTCAGCGTCTGTGTCATCCTGCCCCTGGCACTCATGAAACATCTTGGTGAGTGTGGGGCTGGGTGTGTGTATGGGGGGGGCGCCCGCCCCCCCGGCAAGGGTCAGCCCCGCGGGTCTCACCCTCTCTCCCCTCCCCCACAGGCTATCTGGGGTACACCAGCGGGCTCTCGCTGACCTGCATGGTCTTCTTCCTCATGTCGGTGAGTCCGCCCTGCCCCCCCACCCGCTGCCCCTCCCCCGCCTGCCCACCAGGGAAAGAACCCAGGAGTCCTGGCTCCCTGGCTGGCGGGAGGCGGGGGTAACCCCGCTGCTGGGGAAGGGGTGTCTCTCACCGCCTCCCCCCACCCCATGGCTCCCCCCCCAGGTGATCTACAAGAAGTTCCAGATCTCCTGCCCGCTGAACGGGACCGAGCCCGTGACATCCCTCGTCTACTACAATGGGCACAATGCCAGCTCCGCGGGCACCGCTGGGGACGAGTGCACGGCCCAGACCTTCACCGTCAACTCCCAGGTGAGAGCGGGGGGTGGGGGCCAGTGGTTAGAGCAGGGGGGGCCGGGAGCCCGGACTCCTGGGTTCTCACCTGGCTCTGGGAGGCGAGTGGGGTCTGGTGGGTTAGAGCAGGGAGGGCCGGGAGCCCGGACTCCTGGGTTCTCACCTGGGTCTGGGAGGGGAGTGGGGTCCGGTGGGTTAGAGCAGGGGGGGCGGGGAGCCAGGACGCCTGGGTTCTCACCTGGCTCTAGCAGTCAGCCTTTCTCCTCCCCCCACAGACGGCGTACACCATCCCCATCTTGGCTTTTGCATTCGTCTGTCACCCAGAGGTGCTGCCCATCTACACAGAGCTACGCAGGTGAGGGGCGGGGAGGGAAAGGGGGTGGGTGGCCGGAGGAGGGCACGGCCAGGTGGGTTCAGGGAGATCAAGTCACTAACGCTGTTGTTATTGGCGCTCAGGGAGCGGGAGGCCCGGACTCCTGGGTTCTCTCCCTGGCTCTGGGACGGGAGTGGGGTCTGGTAGCGGGGCTGGGGGCCTGGACTCCTGGGTTCTCTCCCTGGCTCTGGGAAGGGAGTGGAGTCTGGTAGCGGGGCTGGGAGACCGGACTCCTGGCTTCTCTCCCTGGCTCTGGGAGGGGACTGGGGTCTGGGAGGGGACCTGGGAGCCCGGACTCCTGGGTTCTCTCCCTGGCTCTGGGAGGGGAGTGGGGTCTGGTAGGGGACCTGGGAGCCCGGACTCCTGGGTTCTCCCCAGCCAGCCCCCAGGGCAGGGCGGCGTTTGACCCATCTGTCCCCCGCCAGGGCCTCGAAGCGGCGCATGCAGAACGTGGCGAACGTCTCCATCCTGGCCATGTTCGTCATGTACCTGCTGACGGCCATCTTCGGCTACCTCACCTTCTACGGTAAGGCAGCGCGGGGCTGGGCCCCCAGCAGGGGGCGGCAGGGTCCCTTCCCAGGGCCCGGCTCCCGCTGCACTGACCCCATCAGTGCCCCCTAGTGCCCCCTCTGCCCAGCCATTTCCCCTGCAACCCCACCGCTATGGCTGCGTGTCCCTCCCCGATCCTCCACCCCTCACCCTGTCCTGCGTGGGGCCCGGCTGGGCTCCCAGCTAACGGCCGGCCCCCCGGCCCTTCCGTCTCCCGCAGGGAACGTCGAGTCGGAAATGCTGCACACGTACAGCGAGGTGGATCCCCTGGACCGGCTCATCCTCTGCGTCCGACTGGCCGTGCTGATGGCCGTCACGCTGACGGTACCCGTGGTGCTCTTCCCGGTATGTCTCCCGGCTGCCCCGCTCCAGAGGTGGCTGCATCTCGGCGCTGGGCAAGCTGTCTTGGTGTGGCGTTATGTGCGGCTGTTCCCCAGCTGCCCCGCCCCAGAGGTGGCTGCATCTCAGCATTGGCCGAGCCGTCCCCGTTCAGCATTATGTGTGGCTGTTCCCCAGCGGCTCCGCCACAGAGGTGGTTTCATCTTGGCGCCAAGCGAGCTGTCTTGGTGTGGCGTTATGTGCGGCTGTTCCCCGGCTGCCCCGCCCCAGAGGTGGCTGCATCTTGGCCCCGTGCAAGCTGTCCTGGTGTGGCGTTGTGTGCGGCATTTCCCCGGCTGCCCTGTCACAGAGGTGGCTGCATCTCAGCATTGGCCAAGCCATCCCTGTTCAGCGTTACGTGTGGATGTTCCCTGGCTGCTCCACCCCAGAGGTGGCTGCATCTCAGCACTGGGCGAGCCACTGCCATATCCCTGACCTCTTTCCTTGTCTCCTCCCAGATCCGCAGAGCCATCCAGCAGCTACTCTTCCATGGGAAGGATTTTAGCTGGGTTCGACATGTGAGCATCGCTATCGGCCTTCTGTTCGTTGTCAATCTCCTCGTCATCTTTGTCCCTAACATCCGGGATATCTTTGGAGTCATTGGTAAGTCCCTGGCTCCAAATGGGCTGGGGGTTGGCCCTCCAAGGCGAGCCGTCTCCGTGCAGCGTTACGTGCGGCTGTTCTCCACTTGCCCCATCCCAGAGGTGGCTGCATCTCAGCGCCAGGCAAGCCCTCCCCGTGCGGCGTTACGTGCAGCAGCTCCTCAGCTGCCTCACCCCACCCCAGAGGTAGCTGCATCTCAGCCCTCTCTCCTCTCTCCTCCCAGGCGCCACCTCCGCCCCCAGTCTCATCTTCATCCTCCCCAGCATCTTCTACCTCCGCATCGTTCCCAATGAAAAAGAACCGCTGAGATCCAGGCCAAAAATCCAGGTACCCACCGCTGGGGGGCGCAGTGCCCTGGGGAGTGGGGGGCGCCATTCTGTGGCGAGCAGAGGGCTCGTTTGGGGGGGTGCCATGCTGTGGGGAGTGGGGGGCTTGGCGAGGGGGCCGTTCTGTGGGGTGGGGGCAGGGAGCTGGGCTGTACTTGCGGGGGGTCTCACCTTCTGCTCCCCCTCTGCCCCCCAGGCCGCCTGTTTTGCTGCCCTCGGCTTCATCTTCATGGTGATGAGTCTCAGCTTCATCGTGGCTGACTGGGTGACGACCGGCCGCAGCAGCGGCGGGGGGCACTGACCCGCCCCCCCGTCCCCCGGCACAGACACATGGACCCCACTGGGCCAGCTCGGGGGGCCCAGACGTCACTGGGGCAAGGGCACCACCGCCTCCCACTGGCTCTCGCTGCGCTGCAGCCATGGCAACGCTGAGACCGGTGCTAGGGCCCGCCCATTGGCCAACTGTCACCATGGCAACGCTACAGACCCTGGCATCAACTGGTGTCCATGGGAACGGCGCCAGTGCTCTTCCATCGACTGTTACCGTGGCAATGCTACAGCTCCTGGTTTCCATGGGAATGGTGCCAAGGTCCTTCCATCGGTCGACTGTTACCGCGGCAACGCTGCAGCTTCTGGCAGTGACTGGTTTCCATGGGAATGGCGCTAAGGCCCTCCTATTTGCGCCCTGTAGTCATGGCAGCCTCCCATTTCCATGGGACAAAGGTCCTGATTGGGCCATTGGTGCCATGGCAATGGCAGGTTCCCCGGACTACTGAGTCCCCTGACTACAGCACAACCGGCTTCTCCTTAGCTCCCTGTCGCCGTGGCAACGTGGCAGGTCCCCAGAGGAACAACACCAGGCATTTGTTGCCGTGATAACGCTTTGGTTACTGCTGGAGTGGGTGGGTGGGGGATCCCATAGCAACAGTTCCCTCCAGACAATGCCTCCCACCTCTTTGGTTCCCATGGAGACAGGAACACCCCCTCTCCCCCGCTTGTACTCATTCCCTGGCGTCAGTCGAAGAGGGACTGTGAATCTGACTGTGCCAGGGCGGGGGCCGGGTGAGTCCATGGTGCTCCCTGGGCGACAATCTAATTTATTGCTCTTATTTAATTTGGAGCCAGCAGCCAGACCAAAGAGTGATGCCAGTCTCACTGTTGGGGCTAGTATCGTGACACCCCCCCAGGATTCCTGGGTCCCTTCCCTGGCTCCAGGAGGGGAGTGAGGTCCAGTGGTTATAGCTGGGGGGGAGGGGCTGGGAGCCAGGACTCCTGGGTCCTATCCCCAGCGACGGGGCCGCGGACCGTCCACTTTTTGTGCCTCAGTTTCCCCACCAGGAGATAGGGGCGTGTTCCCATCCTGCTGAGGATTAACCCTCGAGCGTCTGGAATCTCCAGGGCTGGAGGAGATGCTGTTACTGTTACAGCAATGGGGGAGGTAGGGGTGAGCGTCCCATGGAGCCTCAGGACTCCTGGGTTCTTCCCGGGACGCCTGGCTTCCTGAGCGGGGCTGGGGGGAGGGGAAGCCATGCGCCTTCAGACCTGTTTTCCGCCTGGGACAGGTCCCAATTGCAGAATTCACCCCACATCAGCACCCTCCCCCCACCACACAGGAGGTGTCGGGGCGGGCGTTTAATCGAACCCTGGGTCTCCTTTCTCTTTTCAAACTACCTCACCACCCAGAGACAGGCCCAGGGTCACTAACGCTGCTCGCCCCAGCCCCTTCAGAGAGCAAAGGGTTAAGGACGGGGCTGTCTAGGGGGGGGCACCCCCCTGATCACGGGGTGGGAGGCAATCCTGGTACAGGCGCCCCCTCGGAGCCAGAGAATGCTCTGTCTGCCCTGTCGAGAAAGCCCGGGGCCTCCGCTTCCTCCTTCAGAAACGGCTAGATCTCACCCCAATGGCTCCTTCTCCCCTCTAGAAAAATCCTCGTGCCTACATGTTTTCCTCCAGAAACCGCTAGTTCCCACCCCGCCGCCTCCATCTCCCCCCTAGAAAAATCCCGACACCTCCGCTTCCGCCTCCAGAGATCTCTAGATCCTGCTCCAGCGCCTCCGTCGCTCCTCTAGAAAAGTCCATGTCCTTCTCCAGGCACCTTTCGATCTCGCCCCAGTGCCTCCACCTCCTCTCTAGAAAAATCCCGATGCCGCCACTTCCTCCTCCAGAGAGCTCTAGATCTTGCCCTGATGCCGCCATCTCCCTTCTGGAAAAATCCCTTATGCCTACATGTTTTCATCCAGAAACCTCTAGATCCCACCCCGATGGCTCCATCTCTGCTCTAGAAAACCCTGGGGTCTTGCGTCCTCCTCCAGCGATCTCTAGATCCCACCCGATGGCTCCATTTCCCTTCTAGAAAAGCCCCAATGCCCCCACCCGCAGCAGAGCTCCTCCACCGCAGCAGCCTTAGCATTTAATGCCTCTTCAGCCCAGTGCCTTAACAGCCCCCCGGCCTCTGGTGCAGCCCCCTCCCCTCAAAGTAGCCATCTCCTGCCCCCCAAATTCTACCCCAACCCTGGCCATTCTGCCCCGCCGTGGCCCACTTGCCCCCCTGCCCCGACACAGCAGTTATATTGGCAGAAAGGGGCCCTATAGAGAATCAGGACTCCTGGGTTCTCTCCCTGGCTCTGGGAGGGCAGTGGGGTCTAGTGCTGAGAGCTGGGAGCCAGGACTCCTGCTCTAACCACTCCAATATTCCCTTTCTCCAGGGACAGGTTCCCTGGAGCTGAAGGAAACTGATATTCTGCCAGCCAGGCGGGGAACACCCCCACCCCCAAAAAATGTGGAGACCATGCAACCAAATCAGAGCAACTGATCTCTTTTATTGGGCCCACAACTGGGGAAAGAGACAAGTTTCCGAACTTCTGCAGAGCTCATGTCCCTCCCCTGGGAGTTGGGCCGGTAAAAGACATTACGTTCCCCACCTTGGCTGTGTCATGTCCAGGCAACGCCGCCAACCCCCCACCAAAAAAATGTCCTTTTCCGGAAGGAGAAACAAAAAAAAAGACCATTTTGGAAAGCGGGATTTTTGCCCCCCATCCGAGGGTCCAAAAACTTGGCTTTTCCCCCTTACTAACTCTCAGGACGTTTTCCAAACCGTCGGGTTTCCTTTTTGAGGCCCGGTGTTGCCTCGGGCTCGGGGACGCTGGTAGAAGGGTCCCGGGTTCAGATTCTGGGGTGGATGGGTTCCAGGCCTGGTTAATTCAGGGCTGGCCTGGACGGGATAATCACACCGGGGCTGGCTCCCCCACACTGAAAACCTTCATCCCGCCAGCCCCTAAAGTCGGCGTCTCGGCCTATTGATCCTGCCTGGATTCACGTGACTCCAGACGCCCGAGGCTTTACGGAGATAAAAGGGCCCCTTGAAGCAGCTTTTCGGTCAGCACGTCTGGCCCGATCCTGTCCCCAGCGCTAGTGACAAAGCCAAAAGACCCCCCTGCTCCCCATTGCAGCAGGGGTTCCCCACCCCCATGGCTGGAGGGGGGGGATGCTGTGGGGAGGGGCACCACAATGTGAAAGCGATGCAGGGAGCTGGTGGCTTTTGTAGGGTAGCTCTGGGTTTCAATAAATAGCAACCAGACTTTCCCCCCTGCCTGAGCTGTCTGTGTGTGTGGGTCAGAGGGAAGGGGGGTGGGGGAGTGTGACATGCTGGGAGGGGGCAACTTGGGGGTCTACGAGGGGAGAGGGAGGCTGGGGGTTATGAGGGATGGAGGAGGTGGGGAAGGGAGGTTGGGAGTTGTGTGAGCATGGAGGAGAGGTGTTAAGGAGGGGGGGCTGCAGGGCAGATACAAAGGGGGGGGAGCAGAAGGCAGGGCAGGGGGGTTGGGGGCAGGGTCCTAGCTGTACATTACCCACCAGAGAGAGACAGCTGGAGCCAGTCCCCCAAACAGCCCCTCCCCAACAGCACAGCTAGGCTGCCCTCCTCTGACTTGGGGGGGGGATCCCCACAACCTCAAAGGTGCATCATACTCAGAAAATGCCCCCCCCACACCCCCAAACGGCTGCATAGGAAACACAAACCATGCGCCAGGCGGATGCAACTTTGCCTGAGTCTGCCGAGAGCCTGAGCCCATTGCTCAGAGAGGCAGGCCGGCCCCAACCGTCGCCGGGTTTTCCCTCCCCGCCCCAGCTCTGCCGGTGCCCCTAACTCCCAGCCCTGGCTGGGGCCCTTCGCAGAGCCCAACTTCCCCAGGCCCCGGGCGCTCAGCGTTGGTCGGTGGTTTCTTCTGCGCTTCCTGTTGAAAAAAGTCCCCGCAACGCGGAAGTTCCCTAGGTCGAGATCAGGGAGGGGAGAGACCCTGAGAACCCGCCGGGGGCTGGAGCCAGGAGCCAGCATGAGCCGGGGGTCCAGGCCAGGGGCGCGAGCGCAGCAGGAGAACGTCGCCTCCCATCTCCTCCTGGATCATGAAAACCAGCAGGTGTTTGAGCTCCTGGGCCGGAAATGCACGGTGAGGACATGAGGCCCAGAGGATGCAGACAGGAGGGGGCTGCAGGTCGGGGGTGAGGCGTACCGGCAGAGCTGGGGGGGAGCCCAGGGCTGGGGTAGCAGGGGGCTGCAGGTTGGGAGTGAGGGGCACCGGCAGAGCAGGGGGGGAGCCCAGGGCTGGGGTAGCAGGGGGCTGCAGGTCAGGAGTGAGGGGCACCGGCAGGGCTGGGGTAGGGGGCTGCGGGTCGGGAGTGAGGGGCATCAGCAGATCTGGGGGTGCCCCAGGGCTGGGCTAGCAGGGGGCTGCAGGTCGGGAGTCAGGGGCACCAGCTCTTTCCTTGCTGTATCCCCCCCCACCCCGCTCAGGAGGACGCGGGGTGAGTGGCGCTGAGGGGGGCTGCGAGGGGCCCAGCGCAGTGATGCTGCAGAGCCCGGAGCCTCAGCCAACACCAGAAACCAAGACAGGAACTGCCAGCCCAGGGGGGGCCACGCTCAGGGCCGGCCGAGCCCTCCCCGCGCGGCGTTCTGTGAGGCTGTTCCCCAGCCGCCCCAGAGCTGGCTGCATCTCAGCCGTGATCGCTCTGTAACTCGGTTGTCTCTCTGCCAGACCCTGGCCACGTCGGTGGCCCAGCTGTACTGGGCCCTGCCCCCCAACAGCCAGGTCTGGGGTAAGCAGGGCTGCGGGGTCCTGTGCCTGGTCAAGGACAACCCCCGGCGCTCCTACTTCATCCGCCTCTTCAATATCAAGGTGAGTCCTTGCCCTACCCTCGTGGCTCCCCATCCCTTCCCAGCACTGTCCAGAGAACCCAGGAGTCCTGGCTCCCAGCCCTCTCCACCCTGCTCTAACCACCAGACCGCACCTTCGCTCCCAGAGCCGAGGAGAGAACCCAGGAGTCCTGGCTCCAAGGCCCCCCCGCTCTAACCCACTAGACCCCACACCTCTCCCAGAGCTGAGGAGAGAACCCAGGCATCCTGGCTCCCAGCTTCCCCTGCTGATGGGGCGTTTACTGGGGTTTCCCTTTCTCTTGCAGGAGAGGAGGCTGACATGGGAGATGGAGCTCTCCAGCCAGCTGGTCTATTCCGCCGTCACCCCCTATTTCCACACGTTCCCCGGGGACGTGAGTATCTGCCCCAGAGAGGGCCGGGGTGGTGGTCGATCAGTGGGGCGGGGCTTCCAGACATAGCCCTGCCCCCAGAGACAACAGTTCAGAGACTGGGGGCGGGGGGGGGGGGTGAAAAGAAGGAGAAAATTAAGGGCTACCAACAAGAAGTAAGGCTGGGAACCGGGATGCCTGGGTTCTCTCCCGGCTCTGGGAGGGGAGCGGGGTCTGGTGGTTAGAGCAGGGGCACTGGGAACCTGGACGCCTGGGTTCCCACCCGGCTCTGGGAGGGGAGCGGGGTCTGGTGGTTACAGCAGGGGCACTGGGAACCTGGACGCCTGGGTTCTCTCCCGGCTCTGGGAGGGGCGTGTCACCCCCCCCAGGACCAGTGAGGTGCCTTTTGCTCTCAGGAATGCCAGGCCGGGCTGAACTTTGCGGATGAGGCTGAGGCCCACAACTTCTACACGCTGGTGCAGGAGAAGGTCCAGAAGCAACAGCAGAGGATGGGTATGTGGAGGGGTGGGGAGCCGGCGCCCCCTAGAGGGGACAGACCCCATGCCCCGTTCCCCCCCCCCCCCCCCGAGCCAGCCCAGGCCAGGATCCTAGCGCTTGTTCTCCTCTTTCCTCAGAGAAACGGCAGCTCCCCCCGCCACCTCCCCCGGTCAATGAAGGTGAGTCCCCTTCTATCCCACTGTCCTTTGCAATTGGGGGGGAGGGGCAGGTTAGGGGTTGACCCCCCGACTCTCCCACCAGCTGGGGGCGGGGGGGAGCTGGTGACATGGGTCTGACCGCGGCTTTTTGCCTCCTTTAGAGCGACGGGCGATGACGCTGCCCCGATCCCCGATGCCCGGGGGAGACATGAATGGTAAGCGGCTTGGAGGTGGGGGTCTTGAAAGGGTTAATTCATCCCCCCGCCCTCCCGCAGCACAGAGCCCCCCAGTACCCGGCCCTGACTGCCAGGAGAGAGTGCCCCCTGCCCAGCCCCCCATCCCGCCCCCCGCAGCACGGAGCCCCCCAGTACCCGGCCCTGACTGCCAGGGGAGAGCGCCCCCTGCCCAGCCCCCCATCCCGCCCCCCGCAGCACGGAGCCCCCCAGTACCCGGCCCTGACTGCCAGGGGAGAGCGCCCCCTGCCCAGCCCCCCATCCCGCCCCCCGCAGCACGGAGCCCCCCAGTGCCCGGCCCTGACTGCCAGGGGAGAGCGCCCCCTGCCCAGCCCCCCATCCCGCCCCCCGCAGCACGGAGCCCCCCAGTGCCCGGCCCTGACTGCCAGGGGAGAGCGCCCCCTGCCCAGCCCCCCATCCCACCCCCCGCAGCCCCGTCTCTCTCTCCTACAGGTCCCAGCAAACAGCCGAATTCCCCCTCCTCCTCCTTGAACCTGATGACGATGGACATCCAGAACCCGGACATCACCTCATCCCGGTACCGGGGGCTGCCGGTGCCCACAGCCGCCGAGAAGAAGAAGGGCAAGAAAAAGATCTCCAAGGCCGACATCGGCGCCCCAAGCGGATTCAAGTGAGAGCTGGCATCAGTGGGGCAGGAATGGGGCTGGGGCCTAGACCCTCTAGGGGACACCGTCTCCCATCTGGCCCAAGGGCGGGGGGACTGGCTGGCTCAGAGGGGCCGGGGAATGGGGCGCGGGACCTGGCCCCTCTCGAGCTGGCTAATCTTTCTTCTCCCTCCAGGCATGTCACCCACGTCGGCTGGGACCCCAACACTGGTTTTGATGTATGTAGCTTCAGAGACAGGGGTATGGTGGGGATCTGACCCTGGGGTCCCAGAGATCAGAAGGGCTCGGGGGGCGGGGGGGGCTGGGAAGGGGGCCAAGGACAGGTCGTGGGGTAAAGCTTTGGCGTTAGCAATGTCTGTGTATGGGGGGAGGGCGGTTATCACTCGCGCTTGTGGCTACCAGGCGTGATGCGGTGTGCATAGCTGTTCCCCAGCTGCCCCGCCCCAGAGGTGGCTGCATCTTAGCATCAGGCAAGCCATCCCTATGCAGCGTTATGTGTAGCTGTTCCCCAGCTGCCCTGCTCTAGAGGTGGCTGAATCTCAGTGCCGGGCGAGCTATCTCCCTGGGGTGTTATGTGCAGCTGTTCCCCAGCTGCCATGCCCCAGAAGTAGCTGCAACTCAGTGCCCCATGGAGTGTTATGGGAGCAAATTTGGGGTTTTCTTGAGCCAGGGCTGCCCAAGATACTGCCTCCCTGTGGCCCCCCCATCCCCAGCGTTTTCCAAACTCATCTTGTTGTTCCAATGCACGTTCCCCCCCACCAGCCCCCACCCACACACACAGCTGCTCGGGGAGTTGGCAGTGCGACTGTTATTGGCAGTGCGGTTGGCACGTGCCCACAGGAAAGGGGCAAGTCACAGCCAGCCAGAGGAGCTGCCAGAGCTACCGGGCATCTGGATGGCGCAAGGGGCAGGGGGCGGTCCCAGCGCCACGATGTTTTTTCGGACTCCAGATAGTGTGTTTTTCCTTAAAGTTCAACTAGGAATTAACACGGGCCCTGTGGCATACCACAGCCAGGGGCTAGGTGATCTGGCCTGCAAAATTGGTTGCCATCGGGCCAGGTTTTCCTCGGACCATCCCTTTTTTGCTGCAGCTGTGTTGGGAAATCTGGCCCATGCAGCCAGTTTCACGGGCTCTGGACGGCACAGGTTTTTTTCGGCTCTCAAAGGCAGCGGCCCAATAATCTGGGCATGAGACCCCCAAGAGGATGGCTCGCATGGCACTGAGATGCAGCCGCCTCTGGGGTGGGGCAGCTGTGAACAGCCTCATAAAACGCCACAGTGAAAGGCTCTCCTGGCACTGAGATGCAGTCATCTCTGGAGTGGGGTGCCTGGGAACAGCCCCATATAACGCCACATGGGGAAGGCTTGCCTGGTGCTGAGATGCAGCCAGCTCTGGGGTGGGGCAGCTGACATAACCTCCCAATTGGATCCCTCCAGAACGCCCCCCCTAGCTGCTTGCTCTGCCCAGTGGGTCAGGATTTTAGGGGGTCAGTGTTAGTGGGTCCCCGAGGGCTGCTGGGGGAGTTAATTTAAGGCATGATCCATAAATCCCCCGTCCCCGGATTTCAGGGGTTGGAGCCTTGCTGCTCTGTCCATCTGGGCACCTGCAGCTGTGTGTGGGGAGAGCATGAATTTGGGGGGCATTTGCCTGGGGATTGAGCCGCCTTCCTCCATCTGTCTCTCTTCTAGGTGAATAACCTGGACCCCGACCTGAAGACGCTTTTCTCCCAGGCCGGGATAAGCGAGGCGCAGCTGACCGACGCAGAGACCTCCAAACTCATCTACGATTTCATTGAAGGCCAGGGCGGGCTGGAGGCTGTGAAGGAGGAGCTGAGACGCCAGGGTGAGCTCTCCCTGTGCAGTGTTATGTGCAGCTGTTCCTCAGCTGCTGTGCCCCAGAGGTGGCTGCATCTCAGGGCTGGGCGAGTCGTCCCTGTGCGGCATTATGTGAAACTGTTCCCCAGCTGCGCTGACCCAGAGGCAGCTGCATGTCAGTCCCGTGCAAGCCTCCCCGTGCACCGATTTGGGATTCTCAGGGAATGGGGCGGGAGACGCGGGGGAAGAGCCTCTTTACAGGCTGGGCTTTAATTGCAGTTCATTTCTCCCCACAGGTCCAGCACCTCCTCCGCCCCCCATGACCCGGTCCGGGCCCCTCCCTCCCCCACCCCCTGCCTCAACGAGGGGCAGGTCTGGCCCATTGCCCCCCATCCCAGGCGGCCCCCCACCTCCCTCATCTATGCCAAATAGGGGGCCGGTTCCCTCCCATCCCCCCAGGGGGCATCTGCCCCCTCCTCGTGGGCCCCTTCCCCCTGTCTCCCGGTCTGGTCCGCCCCCCCCACCGCCTGCTGCTGGGGCAGCCCCCCCACCCCCACCTCCCCCGCCGCCCCCTCCGCCTCCAGTCTCTTCAGGGCCTTGTCCCCCTCCCCCACTTCCTTCAGGGGGGGTCAGCTCCCCAGGGAGCCAGCCTGCTCCCCCCCAAAAGGGACGTGGGGCCCTGCTGGACCAGATCCGCCAAGGCATCCAGCTCAACAAGGTGAGCTGTGGGGCAGATGCGGGGCAGGGAGGGGGTGAGGATGAGGGAGGTAGGGGGCAGGGAGGAGGGGAGCTGGGGGCTGAGTGGGGGGCAAGGAGGAGACGAGGTGGCTGTGGGGTGAGGAATGAGGAGAGATGGGGGCTGAATGGGGGGCGGGCATGGAGGAGGTGAGGGCAGGGAGGGGGACGGAGGTGGCTGGGGGTGAGGAAAGGGAAGTTGGGGGCAGGGAAGAGGGGAGATGGGGGCTGAGTGGGGGGAAGGGATGGAGGAAGTGGGGGGAAGGGAGGGGAACAGGGTGGCTGAGGGGTGGGGAAGGGGAAGATGGGGGGGTTAGGGGAGTTGGGGGCAGGTGTGATGGAGGGGGTGACCGAGGGGAGCAGAGATGGGGAGGAGGGAGTTAGAGCTGGCTTTGGTGGTGCCAGGGGGGTGGGTGGGTACAGGGGGTTGGTCTTGGGCTCCCTGGCAGCGCCAGGAGGGTGGGTGGGTGCAGGGGGCCTGTGCTGGGGGTCCTGGTGGTACCAGGGGGGTGCAGAGGGTCTGTGCTGGGGGTCCTGGTGGTGCCAGGAGGGTTGGTGAGTGCAGGGGATGGTGCTGTGGGCCCTGACCCCCCTCCCCTGCATTGCAGACCCCCGAGATGCTGGACTCCCCGCCGCCCGCACAGAGCTCCGAGGGCCTGGTGGGGGCGCTCATGCACGTCATGCAGAAGCGGAGCAAAGTGATCCACTCCTCGGGTGAGTCGCCCCATCCCGCCTCGGCAGCGGTGGGAGTGGGTGCCATGCCCCTCCTCCCCTACCCCTTGCCCCCTCCGCCACTCACCCTCCGCTTCCTCCCACAGACGAAGGCGAGGACAATGGCGGGGACGAGGAGGACGATGATGAATGGGACGACTGAGCACCGTCCCCAGCAAGAAAAGCTCCCCCCCTTCTGCACCCCCACCCGCACTGGGTGCTGTCCCCCACTCCCCTGTGATTCCCCAGCCTGCCTGGCCCCTTTGCAATAAAGACAGCTCTCTGCTTGACGTGCTGCCCCATCTTTTACCCAGAATTCCCCTCCCCAAGGCCCCAGCTTCCCCTATCTGCTCCCATTACCCCCTCGAAACCCAGGGCTTGGCAATACTCTGGTCTCCACCAACCTCTTTGGCATCAGCAACAACCCAACCGATCTCCTTCCAACTTGGCTCCATGTTTTGATCTCAGCCCGATTGAAAAAACAAGCCAAGTTGGAACCAAGCTGCCGATATGTGGGGCTCAAGAGCCCAGCGTGGGTCATCAGCACAGATTTTGGGGTGGATTAAAACCCACTGGTCTGGGTCAACGTCTGAGTGACAGGATTAGAAGCCGGAGAGCTTGATCTGAGGCTGTGTCTACGCCCTATGTGCTATGGTGGCATAACTACAGAAGATTTAGTGTTGATGCTTTCAACGGCAAAGGAAGGGGTCTGTAAAAGTTGATCCATCTCACCCGTAGCTAGGTCGGCGGAGGAATTCTTAGTTGGGTCTACACCTGTGGGTTATGTCAGCTTGACGATGGTGCTCTGGGGGATCGCGGGGGTGAATTTTGCACACCCCTGCGTGCCGTAGCTAGGTTGATCTCAATTTTGAGCGTAGACCGGAGCAGCCACTAGACTATGTCTTGTTATAATGGTGTGGTCGTCACCTGCAACTTAGAACTTGCTCGTGAGTTATGGCTTATTCATTTCAAGGCTTGGCAGAAATTGATTTTTATTTGTTTCTTTGATCGTTTCGAGGGAGCAGAATTCGACTTTCATTTTTCAATCATTTCGATGGCTCGAAGGATCACTGTTTATTTAGAAGGCGGGAAAAAATGTGGGTGCCGTGGGGGAGTCAGATAATAACTACTTCATGACTGCAGAGGTTGCGTTCAAAAAGCGAACGCTTTAAAACACAAAGTCTCTTCAAGATAGATAAAGTCAATAGCCCCAGTTCAAACTCAAACATGGTCTCAAGCAGCAATTTGTTTTACGTGGCCTTGCTCTCAGTTTAGACAGTTATTAATGGAAACGCTTTTTCTGGGTTTGCGTCTGCGGGGAACTGGACGTCGCCTGGAATTTACCGATCAAAAGCGAATCTTTCCAAGCCTATCAATTTTGATTTGGTTAATGGGGTTTTATGTCCCCGTTGCTTTACTCTTAAGGGTCTCGCCGCAGCTCCGAACAGGATGAGCAAGCCAGAGCTGGAGAACGTTCTCTTGCCTCTTCAATGAACATTACCCGCCGCAGCCTGAGCCAGTCCAAGCGATTGTTACCCCTTCCCCTGGCCCTGTCATTGGTACCTAGGTGACGCCAACCCTCCCGGCCTTGACGTTGGCGCCTGGGTGACGCCAACCCGTTCAGCCTTGACGTTGGCGCCTGGGTGACGTCAACCCTCTCGGCCTTGATGTTGGTGCCTGGGTGACGCCAACCCTCTCGGCCTTGATGTTGGTGCCTGGGTGACGCCAACCCTTCCGGCCTTGACGTTGGCGCCTGGGTGACGTCAACCCTCTCGGCCTTGATGTTGGTGCCTGGGTGACGCCAACCCTCTCGGCATTGACGTTGGTGCCTGGGTGACGCCAACCCTTCCGGCCTCGACGTTGGCGCCTGGGTGACGCCAACCCTTCCGGCATTGACGTTGGTGCCTGGTTGATGCCAACCCTCCTGGCCTCGCTGTTCGAGCCAGGCGGTGACTCTGACTCCACAGCAAGAGGATCAGGGCGAACCAGGGGTGCCCTGACATGGGTGGGGCACCACTACATATTGTTTTAGGCTGACGTGTCACTTACAGAATAGGGTGAGCGTCTTTTGCCCTCCCCCTCCACCCAGGATGGCGCCAAGAAGCCCTCTTATCTAAGCCACCAGGCGGCTTTTGAGGCAGACTGGGCTGAAACGGGTTAATTTGGTGCCTTGTGAGCTATTTCCGTGACTCTTGCGGTCGCACGGCGGCGCGGAGCACTCTGGGAGATGCAAATGACACCCGCGGCCGGAGCCCTGGGCGCCAATTGGCTGGCGGGGCGCGTCAATCAGGCCGGACGCCCAATGGGAACGGCCGCGGCGGGGCACGTCGCTCTCCCTCCCCCACCCCTCTGGCCACGCCCCCTGGGAGGAAAAGTTTCGGGCGGCCCCAGTGGCTGGAGGGGAAAAAAAAAAAATAAAAAAAAAAGATGGCGGAAAATTTAAAAGGTGAGCGAGGGAAGCCGGCGCGCGCGGAGCGTGGCGGGTGGCCGGGCTGGGCGCGCGGCGGGAGGGGCGCGCGGGGTGGGGGCTTCTATGAGGAGTGGCGCGAGCGCGGAGCTAGTTCCCCCCCCCCCCCTTTTCCGGCGCGCGAGGCGGCAGCAGAAGCGACCGTTAAGGAAGGAGGGGGCCGGTTGAGAGCGCGCGTTCAGGGGGCTGCCCTCGCGCCCAGGGCGGGAAACGGGGCAGGGCGGAGTGGGGGGAGGGGCGCTGCCCCCGCTGGTGCGGGGGGAGGGGCGCACGTGACCCTGAGGGTGCCACAGATCCCCCAGGGCGCCCCCACTTCCCCCTGGGTGCCCCCACCCCACTGGCACAGAGCACCTCCCCTTTGTAGGCTGGTATTGACCCCCCCCCAGTACGGTTACGCCAACCTCTGGGTGCGGGGTGACCCCCCATGTACACTCATGCCTAGCCCCCAACGTGGGGTGACCTCCCCGTACACTCACGCCACCCCCCCTGGCGTGGGGTGACTTTCCACGTACGGTCACGCCAACCCCCCAGTGCAGGGTGACCCCCCCACTTTATGCTCACGCAACCTCCCACAGGCAGGGTGACCTCCCCCAGATGCTCATGCCAACCCCCCGACGCGGGATGATCCCCGGACGCTCACGCCAACCCCCCGGACGCAGGGTGACCCCCCCCAGATGCTCACACCAAGCCGCTGATGCAGGGTGACTCGCTCACACCAACCCCTTGACGTGGGGTGACCCCCCCCGGAGGCTCGCGCCAACCCCCTGACGCGGGGTGACCTCCCCGAGATGCTTGCACCAACCTCCCGACGCAGGGTGACCCCCCCGGACGCTCACACCAACCCCCTGACGTGGGGTGACCCCCCCCGGAGGCTCGCGCCAACCCCCTGACGCGGGGTGACCTCCCCGAGATGCTTGCACCAACCTCCCGACGCAGGGTGACCCCCCCGGACGCTCACACCAACCCCCTGACGTGGGGTGACCCCCCCCGGAGGCTCGCGCCAACCCCCTGACTCGGGGTGACCTCCCTGAGATGCTTGCACCAACCTCCCGACGCAGGGTGACCCCCCTGGACGCTCACACCAACCCCCTGACGTGGGGTGACCCCCCCCGGAGGCTCGCGCCAACCCCCTGACGCGGGGTGACCTCCCCGAGATGCTTGCACCAACCTCCCGACGCAGGGTGACCCCCCTGGACGCTCACACCAACCCCCTGACGTGGGGTGACCCCCCCCGGAGGCTCGCGCCAACCCCCTGACGCGGGGTGACCTCCCCGAGATGCTTGCACCAACCTCCCGACGCAGGGTGACCCCCCCGGACGCTCACACCAAGCCCCCTAGACAGGGTGACCTCTCCCTGTACGCTCAGGCTAACCACGTGCTCATGACAACCTCTGGATGAGGGGCAACCCTCGGACAAGGGGTGAGCCACTCCCCCGGCACGTGCTCGGGCTGACCTCCTCTCCCTTGGTAGGCTCACCAGTCCCCCGATGTGGGGTGACCCCCCCCAGTACCCTCTGGTGAAAGCCTCAATGCAGCGTGACCCCCCCCCCTCCCCATACACTCAGGCCAACCTGTCCGACGCAAGGGGATTCTCTCTACGTCACGCGGCCCCCCAACATTCCCTGCTGTCCTCCCGCTGACCGACCCTCACAGCTGTGACCCCAGGTCCCCCACTTGCACTTTGGCCCTTTCTGATATCACAGCTCTGCTGGTGCCTCTCACTCCTGACCTGCAGCCCCCGCTAGCCAAGCTCTGGGCTCCCCCACCACACAGCGATTCCCCCCCCCCCGCCTTCCCTGGGGTCCCTCCCCTCCCTGCCCAGCCAGTGCCAGCCCCCTAACGCTGACCTGTGTGCCTGCAGGCTGTGCCGTGTGCTGCAAGTCCTCATGGTCCCAGCTGCAGGACCTGTGCCGGCTGGAGAGGGTTTGCTGCCCCTCGCTGGGCATCACCCGCAGGAACCTCAGCCACTTCGAGGTGGAGTTCCTGTGCGACTACAAGAGAGTGCGGGTGAGTCTGCCAGCCTGTGACCCCGATCCCTTCTGGGATTCCCCCCCTGCAGCTGGGAAACCCCCACGTCCAATATCCTTGCAGCCCAACCCCCTTCAGCCCGGATCCCCCCTACAGCCCATGTCCAATTCCCCTCTCCCCACCCCCGGGCAGCCTGCAGCCCTCCGCCTCCAATTCTCCCCATGCAGCCTGGGTCTTCCCACCTCCAATTGCCCCTCACATCCTGCAATGGGGAGAGCAGGGGGGCTGGGAGCCAGACTCCTGGTTTCTCTCCCTGGCTCTGGGAGGGGAGTGGGGTCTAGTGGTTAGAATGGGGGCGGGGGGGAGCTGGGAGCCAGGACTCCCAGGTTCTCTTCCTGGCTCTAAGAGGAGAGTGGAGGTCTAGTGGGTCACAGTACGGGGGGTGGGGGGAAGAGGTGTCTGGAAGCCCGGACTCCTGGGTCCCATCTCTGGGAGGGGGCATGGCTACGCCCGCTGACTGACGGGTTCTGGTGACAGGAGGAGGAGTTCTACCTGGTGAAGTGGCGCGGCTACCCGGAGTCCGAGAACACCTGGGAGCCGCGGAAGAACCTGCACTGTGTGGGCCTGCTGAAGCAGTTCCACAAGGACCTGGAGCAGGCCTGGATCCGGCGGGACGGCAAGCCCAAGAAAAATGCCCGCTGGCTGGACCAGGGCGTGGCGAACTACGTAGTGCAGAAAGCCAAGCAGCGGCGGGCCCTGTGGCGCTGGGAGCGCCAGCTGAACGCCAAGCGCAACCACAAGGGGCGCATCGTGGTGGAGAACGAGGTGGATCTCGACGGGCCGCCCCGGGACTTCGTCTACATCAATGAGTACAAGGTGGGCGAGGGCATCTCCCTCACCCAGGTGGCGGTGGGCTGCGAGTGCTGCGACTGCCTGGCGGAGGCTGCCAGCGGCTGCTGCTGCCCTGGCGCCTCCCGCCACAAGTTTGCCTACAACGAGCTGGGCCAGGTGCGCATCCGGGCGGGGCTGCCCATCTACGAGTGCAACGCCCGCTGCCGCTGCGGGGCCGAGTGCTCCAACCGCGTGGTGCAGCGGGGCATCCGCTACGATCTGTGCATCTTCCGGACCGCCAACGGGCGCGGTTGGGGCGTGCGCACCCTGGAGAAGATCCGCAAGAACAGCTTCGTCATGGAGTATGTGGGAGAGGTACGGAGCGCCAGGCAGCCACCTCTGGGGCAGGGCCGCTGGGGAACGTAGTGTCTGTCATATGGGGATGGCTTGCCTGACGTTGAGATGCAGCCACCTCTGGGGCAGAGCAGCTGGGGAACAGCTGCACATAATGTCACAAGTGGGGGGGCTCGCCTGGTGCTGAGATGCAGCCACTGCTGGGGTGGGACAGCAGCTGCATGGGGATGGCTTCCCTAGTGTTGAGATACAGCCACCTCTGGGGCGGGGCGGGGCGGCTCGGGAACAGCCGCACAGAGTCCCCCAGTGCCATGCTCCCAGCATGACCCCATCCCATCCCGTCCCCCCAGATCATCACATCAGAGGAGGCGGAGCGACGAGGGCAGATCTACGACCGCCAGGGTGCGACCTACCTCTTTGATCTGGACTATGTGGAGGATGTTTACACAGTGGATGCTGCCTACTATGGCAACATCTCACACTTCGTAAATCACAGCGTGAGTCGGGGGGGGGGGGGGGGGGGGGGGGGCGAGGGAGAGGCCACGGGGAAGGGAGGGGGCTGGGGGCAGCCTGTGGGTGGATAAAAATCAGTGATTGAAAAACAAACAAAAAACACCCTGCCACGGTTTTTTTAATGTAAGTTAAATAGGCGTTTTTTTCCCCCTTAGAAAGAAAAAATGATTTAAAACAAAGTTTGAATTGCTGACAATGTATGTAAAGGCCCCAAATTTATGAGAATCTATGGAAATCATTTAAATCACAGTAACTAGACAGCCAGGCATGTGTGCTGTGGAGGTTTGAAAGAAAGTTGAAGCAGTGAACCGGTGGAAATCGCTGGCTTGCCTCATGTATTTTGTAGGGAGAATATTTGCTTTTGTTCAGTTTATTCACCTAGCTCAGCTCAATGGCCAGTCCCTTGCAAGTTAAGAAACTGATCAGGAGCTGGCAAAGCAGGAAAGCTTGGTTTCCTCTTGCAGTCTCTGAATAAAAACTCGGTGGGAAAGGTAGAGATCTACTCGATCTAAAATCCCGAAGGACATGGAGACTAGAAACAATCAGTTCAAATTCACTAATTACAGAGAATGCTCCCTTTGTTTACTAAATCCATTTTAAATGCAAACCACGTTTTGATATTCCTCCTATTTTCTTCTGCATCCAGCATGTTCAAAGTAGTTTTATCGACCTGATTAAAAAGAACTGTTTCGTTTTCAATGCAAAACACGTTTTGATAAACTACTTTTTTCTTCTTATGGCTCCAGTGCACTTTAAGGTCGTGTTATTGAACTGATAATTCTTAATTTTTTAAATTATTTCTAAACTAAAAATAACACTCTGGTTACCTTCTCCAGACCTGAAGAAGCTCTCTGTGAAGCTTGAAAACTTGTCCCTCCCACCAACAGAAGTTGGTCCAGTAAAAGATTTTTACCTCTCCCACCTTGTCCAACTAAAAATAACCTAGTTTTAAATGCAAACAGTTTTAGATAAACTTTACTTTTTTCTTCTTCTACACCCAGCACATTGAAGGTAGGTTTTATTTAATGAATGAAAAATAACTCAGTCAGTTTTCAATGCAAAACCATGTTTTTATAAACTCATTTTTGTTCTTACGCATCAACCACGTTTTAAGGTAGTTTTCATGGAATTAACAGTAGCTCAGTTTTAAATGCAAACCCTGTTTTGATAAACTCTACTTTTGTTTTTCCATATGCATCCCGCACATTTTATGGTTGTTTTATTGAACGAATTAAAGCGAAACAATTTAAAATCTTTTTGTGCACTTTTCATTACAATTTCCATCAAAATTAAACTTCACACAAACCATGAGTTGAATCCCCCCCCAAAAAAAACTAAATAAGAAATGCCATTCACCAAATTCTAACATAATAAAAAAGTAAAATTTAAGAATTCAAATAAATACATAACCTCTATATTAATAATTCATATACACTGCATTAGTGTAATATTAATATTAACAAATTAGTGTAATATAATGTATTAAGGTTGATGAATTATGCTATAAATAGGCTTGGCAGAAGTCATTTTTTATCATTTCGATGGACAAAATTGTTTATTTTTAATCCTTTTCTCCTGATCTTTATTGATGTCAAGTTTCACAGTTGTGGGACAGTGGGGGGAGGGGCAGGGTTAGACAATAGGTTGGGTCAGGCTATAATTATATAGTGACAGTAGATGCTAACATTCAGAAAGTTAAAGTTTTATAGCTGTTAGAACAAGAACACACACCACATGTCAAGACATACAAAGTCAATATCCTTCAAGCTGCATTTTTCTTACTTTGCCTAGCTGTCATGTTTGTGGGTGTGCGGGGAAAATGATGTTTACCAACACTGACCAGTAAAAATCTAATCCTTCCAAGTGGAGATCTAGGCTTTATGATAATACGATAATATAATTTATCAATATTAATACATCATATTGTCCTACTTATAGATATTTCTAAATGACAATATAATGTATTAATATTAATTATATTTGAATCAGATAATTCATTAATAAATTATAACGTAATTGCTATATAATTGCTTAAATAAATGTGTGTAAACGTAGCCTGTCCTGCGGATTAGTGAAAAGATGGGCCAGATTTGGGGAAAAGGCGACATTTAGTTGCCAATCACAACGTTTTAACAATTACCAACCAACGAGCCTCGGCTTTTCTCTAGGGAGAGAACAGAAAAGCACGGACGCAGAAGGGGATTGAAATGGAGGGTTGGAAACTGGGCTCCCCGCTTGCAGATTCAAAGCGGTGATTTAAATCGCTTCAGTTTCAGTCGCTCCACCCTGGCGGGTGGGTCCAAGGAGCAGGGGAGGGAGCTGGTGGTGCTCTGGCGAGGGAAGGGGTATTTGGGGAGGCAGGTGGTGAGGGGGCAGGGCTATGGAGGCTTTGCCTTCCCCACTCACCTACCCCCTCCCCCCCGGTGCAGTGTGACCCCAACCTGCAGGTATACAACGTGTTCATTGACAACCTGGATGAGCGGCTGCCGCGGATCGCCCTCTTCGCCACCCGGCACATCCGTGCTGGGGAGGAGCTCACCTTCGACTACAACATGCAGGGTGAGTGCCCTCTGGGGGGGCATGAAGGGGGGCCAGGCCCCACTGCTTGGGAGAGCCCTGGGGTGGGATCCTCCCCCTGATGCCTTCTCTCCTCCCCCACAGTGGACCCGGTGGATGCAGAGAGCACACGGATGGACTCCAACCTGGGCCGGGCTGGTGGCCTGGCCGGCTCTCCCAAGAAGCGGGTGCGGATTGAGTGTAAGTGCGGGGCCGCATCCTGCCGGAAGTACCTCTTCTAGCCCCTGTGTGCCCTGCCGGGGGTCTGGAACCCACGGCCGCCACCGCGCAGGGCTCTGGGGGAGGGGCAGGGGGGCCCATGCCCACCCTCCCCCCATTGGACTTACCTCACCTACCTGCATTCACTCTACGGGGTGGGGCCTGCTTCCCTCTGCTCTTTCCCTCCTGTCAAGGGGGTTTTTATAGGAACTGCTGTCATGGATTTTAATCAGTTGGTTCCCAGGCCGTGGCAGGGGACGGAGCCGTCCTGGCTCTGCCACGGCCGTGTAAAGGCCCTGTCTACTGTGTACAGAGCGCCACGGCCTCCTGTGGGAAGCGGCCGGTTTGGGGGGGATCCAGGAATATTCGACTTGAAGCCGCACTTGACGCTGCGTCCCTATGCAACCGGCAAAGCAGCTGTGGGGGGGAAGGCGATGTTTTTAAACCAATTTGGGGCATTTTGTAAAAGGACTTTTTCTACCAGGTATTTTTGATTGGGGGGGAGGGGAGGGAGCTGGGGTTGGGGAGCAGCTGGGCCGCGAGAGCTGATGTCTGCGATCAAGGCAATTAGATGGTTTGATTCTGGACCCGGTGGTGGTATCTGGTTCTTTTGGCTTGCGGTAACAGCGCCCCGTTGTTATAATGGCTAGAGAACAGGGTCGAGGGGGTACTCGGGAATGGGGTGGGGGCGCTCTCCCTAGGCACTGGGGAGTGCCGTCTGTTTAATTCCAACCTCCCAGTTAAATCCAAATGATCTCTTCTCTGCACAAACTTAGATGGAGGAGTTTGCTTCACTTCCTGTCCTAAACTGGCAGGGAGTTTTGCTGTGTGGCTGTTCCTCAGGGGTCCCATCCCAGAGTCTGCTGCATTTCAGTGCTGGGCAAGCCACCCTGTGATGTGTTATACGCAGCTGTTCCTTAGCTGCCCTGCCCCAGGGGTGGCTGCATCTCAGCACTGGGCGAACTGTCCTTTTACACTCACAGGTTTGGGATTGGTCCAGGCCCCAGCTGTTAGTTCTGTGGAAGGTGCAGGTTAAATAGGCCCCTTGGCCCTAGTTCCACAGCCCTTAGCTATAGGGGGCAGGGCCTCCCCACATATGCCCAGCTGCGGCCCTCCCTCCCATGCTGGCAGCACCGCTGGCACGGGTCAGGGCAGAAACCTCACCTGTCTGGATCCACCTGTGAGAACCAGGCCTCCCAGGGGTAGTGAGTTGGGGGGCTAAGGACAGCAGGTCTCAGTCACCAAGGCAGGGGGAGCGAGCCCCTAACAATGCTTGGCCCTCTGCTAGCGCTTTCCAGCAGCAGTTTTCACGTCCTGTCAGTATCGTTCGCCCTCTTCTACTGATGGGGAAATTGAGGCACAGGGACTTCAGCCCAACCACGGAATCCAGGTGTCCTGCTGTCTAGGCCGGAGGCTCTGTGGCAGCCGGGTCCCAAAGGGACATGCCAGCAGCGTGCCCCTGGGGAGCGAGGGCAGCCCCAGGGAACCGACTCTGAGAGGCTGCCTCAGCCTACGTGTACTGTGGCTACGTCAGGGCGGTGGGGGGCACGTGCTGAGCCCCCCGCCCCAGGGATCTGGGTAGAACCAGCAGCTTCAAGCAGGGCTGTAGGTCAACCCGCCCACTGAGGGCGACCTGCCCCCGTAGCAGCCCACCCCCCCCAGCAAATAAAGTAACCCCTTACCAGCAGGGGGGCAAGCAGCTCTGGGACCTGCCCCAGTCCGACCAGCAGCCTGAGACTGCCCGGCCAGAGCCAGCAAGAGAACCCAGGCGTCCTGGCTCACAGGAGGAGGGAGGAAGCGGGCTAAGCACAGGGGGGCCCCCACACCAAGGGGGAAGACACGACGGGGGCGTTGGGGGCAAGAACCACAAAGGGTTACATGGGGTCAGAGGGCACCCAGGCCCCTCAGCCACCAGGGCCAGGGAGCCGGGCTCAGGGGGGAGCGGGGTGGTGGGGGCCCTATTTCTGCTCGCGGCGCCAGACGATGACCATGCCCTTGGCGTCGCTGGAGGCCAGCAGGCTCTCGTCGCAGTTGAAGCTGACGCCCAGCACGGCGGCGCTGTGCCCCTGCAGCTTGTTCACGATGGCCCGGCTGGTGCGCTCCACGTCGAAGAAGTAGACGCACATGTCCTCGCTGCCCGTCACTGCAAGGGGGTGGAGTCAGGGGCGGGGCCTGGACCCCAGCCCTGAGAACCCCAGGGAGGGGCAGGGCCTTGGCAGGCAGACCCCCTCTGGGGGTGGAGTCAAGGGTGGGGCCTGAGGGGTGGAGCCAGAGGCACAAAGCCCCTGGGGGGTGGAGCCTGCCCCAGGAACCCCATGGAGGGGCTGAGCCTGGAGTTCTGGGGGTCAGAAACCAGGGGACCGATTCCCCCCACACCACCCCAGAGGATTCTGGGAGGGAGCTGAGCAGCAAGCTTGAGAAACCATGGGCTGACTCACATGCCCCGGGGCATTGTGGGGGACGGGGACCAAGCAGAGGGGGCTCCCCCATGGACCCACGCCGGGGGGTGGCTCTTACCCACGCAGGCCCCCTGGCGGAAGGACATGAGGGGGCAGAAGATGCTGCGGACGGGGTGGGAGCCCTGCTGGATCTGGAAGCTCCTCTTCAGCTGCAGGGTCCCCTCGTTGTCCACCACCCTGCGGGCAAAGCGGGTGTGAGCGCCGGGGAGGGTCCCCCGACAGCCCCCCTGCCCCACCCACTGGGGCCCAGCCCCGACTGCCAGGGGAGAGCGCCCCCACCTGCCCCCCGGCACCCCCCGGCGCCCAGCCCCGACTGCCAGGGAAGAGCGACCCCACCCTGCCCCCCGGCACCCCCCGACGCCCAGCCCCGACTGCCAGGGGAGAGCGCCCCCACCTGCCCCACGGCACCCCCCGACGCCCAGCCCCGACTGCCAGGGAAGAGCGACCCCACCCTGCCCCCCGGCACCCCCCCGGCGCCCAGCCCCGACTGCCAGGGAAGAGCGACCCCACCCTGCCCCCCGGCACCCCCCGACGCCCAGCCCCGACTGCCAGGGAAGAGCGACCCCACCCTGCGCCCCGGCACCCCGCCCCGACTGCCAGGGAAGAGCGACCCCACCCTGCCCCCCGGCAACCCCGACTGCCAGGGAAGAGCGACCCCACCCTGCCCCCCGGCAACCCCGACTGCCAGGGAAGAGCGACCCCACCCTGCGCCCCGGCGCCCCCCGACTGCCAGGGAAGAGCGACCCCACCCTGCCCCCCGGTGCCCCCCGACTGCCAGGGAAGAGCGACCCCACCCTGCCCCCCGGCAACCCCGACTGCCAGGGAAGAGCGACCCCACCCTGCGCCCCGGCACCCCGCCCCGACTGCCAGGGAAGAGCGACCCCACCCTGCCCCCCGGCAACCCCGACTGCCAGGGAAGAGCGACCCCACCCTGCCCCCCGGCAACCCCGACTGCCAGGGAAGAGCGACCCCACCCTGCGCCCCGGCACCCCCCGACTGCCAGGGAAGAGCGACCCCACCCTGCCCCCCGGCGCCCAGCCCCGACTGCCAGGGAACAGCGACCCCACCCTGCCCCCTGGCAACCCCGACTGCCAGGGAAGAGCGACCCCACCCTGCCCCCCGGCACCCCCCGGCGCCCAGCCCCGACTGCCAGGGGAGAGCGCCCCCACCTGCCCCACGGCACCCCACGACGCCCAGCCCCGACTGCCAGGGAAGAGCGACCCCACCCTGCCCCCCGGCACCCCCCGACGCCCAGCCCCGACTGCCAGGGAAGAGCGACCCCACCCTGCCCCCCGGCACCCCCCGACGCCCAGCCCCGACTGCCAGGGGAGAGCGCCCCCACCTGCCCCACGGCACCCCACGACGCCCAGCCCCGACTGCCAGGGAAGAGCGACCCCACCCTGCCCCCCGGCACCCCCCGACGCCCAGCCCCGACTGCCAGGGAAGAGCGACCCCACCCTGCCCCCCGGCACCCCCCGACGCCCAGCCCCGACTGCCAGGGGAGAGCGCCCCCACCTGCCCCACGGCACCCCCCGACGCCCAGCCCCGACTGCCAGGGAAGAGCGACCCCACCCTGCCCCCCGGCACCCCCCGACGCCCAGCCCTGACTGCCAGGGGAGAGCGCCCCCACCTGCCCCACGGCACCCCCCGACGCCCAGCCCCGACTGCCAGGGAACAGCGACCCCACCCTGCCCCCCGGCACCCCCCGACGCCCAGCCCCGACTGCCAGGGAACAGCGACCCCACCCTGCCCCCCCGGCACCCCCTGGCGCCCAGCCCCGACTGCCAGGGAAGAGCGACCCCACCCTGCCCCCCGGCACCCCACGGCGCCCAGCCCCGACTGCCAGGGAAGAGCGACCCCACCCTGCCCCCGGCGCCCAGCCCCGACTGCCAGGGAACAGCGACCCCACCCTGCCCCCCGGCACCCCCCGACGCCCAGCCCCGACTGCCAGGGAAGAGCGACCCCACCCTGTCCCCCGGCAACCCCGACTGCCAGGGAAGAGCGACCCCACCCTGCCCCCCGGCACCCCCCGACGCCCAGCCCCGACTGCCAGGGGAGAGCGCCCCCACCTGCCCCCCGGCACCCCCCGGCGCCCAGCCCCGACTGCCAGGGGAGAGCGCCCCCACCTGCCCCCCGGTACCCCCCGGCGCCCAGCCCCGACTGCCAGGGGAGAGCGCCCCCACCTGCCCCCCGGCACCCCCCGACGCCCAGCCCCGACTGCCAGGGGAGAGCGCCCCCACCCTGCCCCCCGGCACCCCCCGACGCCCAGCCCCGACTGCCAGGGGAGAGCGCCCCCACCTGCCCCCCGGCACCCCCCGGCGCCCAGCCCCGACTGCCAGGGAAGAGCGACCCCACCCTGCCCCCCGGCACCCCCCGACGCCCAGCCCCGACTGCCAGGGGAGAGTGCCCCCACCTGCCCCACGGCACCCCCCGACGCCCAGCCCCGACTGCCAGGGGAGAGCGCCCCCACCCTGCCCCCCGGCACCCCCCGGCGCCCAGCCCCGACTGCCAGGGAAGAGCGACCCCACCCTGCCCCCCGGCACCCCCCGACGCCCAGCCCCGACTGCCAGGGAAGAGCGACCCCACCCTGCCCCCCGGCACCCCCCGACGCCCAGCCCCGACTGCCAGGGGAGAGCGCCCCCACCTGCCCCACGGCACCCCACGACGCCCAGCCCCGACTGCCAGGGAAGAGCGACCCCACCCTGCCCCCCGGCACCCCCCGACGCCCAGCCCCGACTGCCAGGGAAGAGCGACCCCACCCTGCCCCCCGGCACCCCCCGACGCCCAGCCCCGACTGCCAGGGGAGAGCGCCCCCACCTGCCCCACGGCACCCCCCGACGCCCAGCCCCGACTGCCAGGGAACAGCGACCCCACCCTGCCCCCCGGCACCCCCCGACGCCCAGCCCCGACTGCCAGGGAAGAGCGACCCCACCCTGCCCCCCGGCACCCCACGGCGCCCAGCCCCGACTGCCAGGGAAGAGCGACCCCACCCTGCCCCCGGCGCCCAGCCCCGACTGCCAGGGAACAGCGACCCCACCCTGCCCCCCGGCAACCCCGACTGCCAGGGAAGAGCGACCCCACCCTGCGCCCCGGCACCCCGCCCCGACTGCCAGGGAAGAGCGACCCCACCCTGCCCCCCGGCAACCCCGACTGCCAGGGAAGAGCGACCCCACCCTGCGCCCCGGCACCCCCCGACTGCCAGGGAAGAGCGACCCCACCCTGCCCCCCGGTGCCCCCCGACTGCCAGGGAAGAGCGACCCCACCCTGCCCCCCTGGCATCCCCCGGCGCCCAGCCCCGACTGCCAGGGAACAGCGACCCCACCCTGCCCCCTGGCAACCCCGACTGCCAGGGAAGAGCGACCCCACCCTGCCCCCCGGCACCCCCCGGCGCCCAGCCCCGACTGCCGGGGAGAGCGCCCCCACGCTGACGGCACCCCCCCGGCCCTGACTGCCGGGGCAGAGCGCCCCCCAGAGCTCCTCACCGGTAGAGGAGCAGCTTGTTGAGGCAGGCGTTGATGAGCAGCGAGGGGTCGCGGGCCTCCCGGCTGACCCAGGAGCGGGCCGAGATGCTGGTGATGGAGCTGCCCTCCTGCACCACCAGCCGCTTGGCCTTGGTCAGCTTCCCTGTGGGGCGGGGGGAGAGGGGGCGGTTAGGGCTGGGGGGCAGGGGGATCCCCACCCCCCGCCTGCCCAGGGGGCGGCTCACCCGTGGCCATGTCGAAGAGGAAGGAGAAGACGCTGCCGCGGTCGTCGCCGGCCCAGAGCAGGCGGCCGGGGGCGTCGAAGGAGAGCGCCAACACCCGGCCCGTCAGCTTGCTCGACCCGCCCTTCACCTTCTTCCCCGTCGAGATGTTCACCACGTGCAGGTTGTGCCTCCCGTTGCCCACCTGTGGGGGGAGCCGCGGAGCCGTCAGCCCCCTCCCCGGAGCGAGCCGGCGGCCCCCAGCAGGGACAGGCCCCCTGCCCCATTCCCCTCCCGGGGCCGGCCGGCACCGCGGCGAGGGGCTGGAAGACGCAGCAGAGCAGCTCGGCGCCGTCGGGGTCGGGTCGAGGGGACGGAGCGGGGCCGGGGGGCGGGTTGGGGGGCGGGCGGGGGGGCTCACCACGGTGAGGTTGTTGTTCATGGGCTGGAAGACGCAGCAGAGCAGCTCGGTGCCGTCGGGGTCGGGTCGAGGGGACGGAGCGGGGCCGGGGGGCGGGTTGGGGGGCAGGCGGGGGGGCTCACCACGGTGAGGTTGTTGTTCATGGGCTGGAAGACGCAGCAGAGCAGCTCGGCGCCGTCGGGGTCAGGTCGAGGGGACGGAGCGGGGCCGGGGGGCGGGTTGGGGCGCCGGGGGCGGGTTGGGGGGCCGGTTGGGGGGCAGGCGGGGGGGCTCACCACGGTGAGGTTGTTGTTCATGGGCTGGAAGACGCAGCAGAGCAGCTCGGCGCCGTCGGGGTCGGGGATCTGGCGGATGCACTTGCCCTCGGCCGCGGCCCAGATGCGCATGGTGCCGTCCAGCGAGGTGGAGACCAGCACGTCGTTGGAGAGGGACCAGGCGAAGTCGGACACGCCCCGGCTGTGGCCCCGCAGCACCCGCAGCACGGCGGGCGGGGCGGGCGCCAGCTGGCACACCGAGATGGTGCCGTCCAGCGAGCAGCAGGCCAGCAGGTGCTTGTCGTCGTTGGCGAACTGCACCTTGGGCACTGGGGGGGTGGCGGGGGGTGAGTGGGGGGCACCGGGCCACCGCGCCCTCCCACAGGGCCCCGCCCCCTCCCACGGGGCCCCGCCCACCCCCAGTGCCGCCGCCCCCTCCTGGTCCCCTCCCACGGGGCCCCGCCCACCCCCAGTGCTGCCGCCCCTCCTGGTCCCCTCCCACGGGGCCCCGCCCACCCCGTGCCGCCGCCCCCTCCTGGTCCCCTCCCACGGGGCCCCGCCCACCCCATGCCGCCCCCCCTCCTGGTCCCCTCCCACGGGGCCCCGCCCACCCCGTGCCGCCGCCCCCTCCTGGTCCCCTCCCACGGGGCCCCGCCCACCCCGTGCCGCCACCCCCTCCTGGTCCCCACCGATGGGGCCCCGCCCACCCCGTGCCGCCGCCCCCTCCTGGTCCCCACCCACGGGGCCCCGCCCCCCTTTGAATGTAACCCTCCCCCCACCCAGCCCTGCAGGGAGCATGCCCCCCCCTTCCGGTGTCTGCCCCCCCCTTCTGCCCCACACAGCTGTCCTCCGGGCCCCACTCCCCACAGCACAGCCGCACGCTGCCTCCACTGACCACCCCCCCACCCCCCGGGCACCTGCCCTGGCCACATGATATGACCCAGTGTCCCCCACTTCCAGTCCCCTCCCACTCCATGGGCTGGTCCCTCATCTTGCTCCAGTGGGGACCCCTGCCCTGAAGGAGCGGGTGGGTTCGACCCCCCCCATCCCAGCAGCCCCCCCTCACCGGCCTCGTCGACGTGCTGGTCAAAGACGTGGTACATGCCGGCGAAGGCGTAGTTCTCACTCAGCGTTGTGTCACCGGCCATGGCCCGGCTGGCCTCTGCCACCGACGTGGGTACCACGCTGCCGGGGGGCCTGGGGGGCGGGGTCAAAACTGGCCACTCAGAACCCAGGCGTCCTGGCTCCCGGCCCCCCCGCTCTAATCGCTACACCCTACTCCCTTCCCAGCGCTGGGGAGAGAACCCAGGAGTCCTGACATAGCTCTGTGGGTCAGGAGTAGGGATCCCCCCTTCCACCTCCCCCGTGACATTGCTGTGCCAATGCCCCGAGCGTACACCTGGACTCCTGGGTTCTCTCGCTGGCGCTGGGAGGGGAGTGGGGTCTAGTGGTTAGAGCAGAGGGGCTGGGAGCCAGGACTCCTGGGTTCTCTCCCTGGCTCTGGAAATGGAAGTGGGCTATAGGGATTAGAGCGTGGGGGCTAGACCAGGATAAGCCCTATAGCTATCACCAGGAGAGCTTGGTGGTGCAGAGAACCCAGGAGTCCGGCTGCTCCCAGCCCAGCTCTGGATGGGGGGCAAAGGCAGGTGCCCCAGACAGCAGCCACCACTGGCTGGGAGCAGAGCCCAGGTCCAGGGCCGCGGTGCCACCTGGCTGGGCAGGGCTGCCTGGGTTTGCAGAAGCCCCGGAGAGACATGGGGGTACAGGTGTGGGCACCGCCCCCAGAGCACCCCCACCCCCAGCGCCCCCACGCTCACCGTTCGTCATACGCCACGCGGTTCATCTGCGCCTGCAGCTGGTAGGAGCCACGGCTGACGGAGCGGCGATGACCACGGGCCCCCAATGCCCGGGCATCATCCTCAAAGTCCTAGGGGAAAATGGACAGGTCACCTGGATGACGGGCCCCAGAGGTGGCTGCATCTCAGCACCAGGCGAGCCTACCTGTGTGGCGTTATGTGCGGCTGTTCCCCAGCTGCCCCGCCCCAGAGGTGGCTGCAGCTCAGCACTGGGTGAGCCACTCCCATGCAGTGTTATGTGCGGCTGTTCCCCAGCTGCCCCGCCCCAGAGGTGGCTGCAGCTCAGCACTGGGTGAGCCGCCCCCGTGTGACGTTACGGGCGGCCTCTCCCGTACCTCCATGCGGTCCAGCGTGGTGCGGCTGCTCCGGACGATGCTGTTGCTGTAGGCCCGGAAGCTGCTCTGCTCGGAGAGGGGCCCGTAGCGCTGTGCCAGGAGCTGGGCGCGCAGCCGCAGGTACAGCTTGCGGGCGCCGGGGTCGTGCCCGGCCTTGGCGTTCTCCCGCAGCAGCTGGCTGCGCCGCCGGATGTACTGGGTGCGGAACTGCGGGAAGCCGGGCGTGCGGTAGGCGTTGTACCTGTGTGAGAGCCCCCTTGTGACCCCCAGCACGGCGCCCCCCGGGGGAGAGCCCCCACCTAGCCCCCCGTGACCCCCAGCACGGCGCCCCCCATGACCCCCAGCACAGTGCTCCCCAGGGGAGAGCCCCTTACCCAGCCCCCCGTGACCCCCAGCACGGCGCCCCCCAGGGGAGAGCCCCCCATGACCCTCAGCACAGTGCTCCGCAGGGGAGAGCCCCCACCCAGCCCCCCGTGACCCCCAGCACGGCGCCCCCCAGGGGAGAGCCCCCACCCAGCCCCCCGTGACCCCCAGCACGGCACCCCCCAGGGGAGAGCCCCCACCCAGCCCCCCGTGACCCCCAGCACGGCGCCCCCCATGACCCCCAGCACAGTGCTCCCCAGGGGAGAGCCCCTTACCCAGCCCCCCGTGACGCCCAGCACGGCGCCCCCCAGGGGAGAGCCCCCCATGACCCTCAGCACAGTGCTCCCCAGGGGAGAGCCCCCACCCAGCCCCCCGTGACCCCCAGCATGGCGCCCCCCAGGGGAGAGTCCCCCATGACCCCCAGCACAGCGCCCCCCAGGGGAGAGTCCCCCATGACCCCCAGCACAGTGCTCCCCAGGGGAGAGCCCCCACCCAGCCCCCCGTGACCCCCAGCACGGCGCCCCCCAGGGGAGAGCCCCCCATGACCCCCAGCACAGTGCTCCCCAGGGGAGAGCCCCTTACCCAGCCCCCCGTGACCCCCAGCACGGCGCCCCCCAGGGGACAGCCCCCCATGACCCTCAGCACAGTGCTCCCCAGGGGAGAGCCCCCACCCAGCCCCCCGTGACCCCCAGCACGGCGCCCCCCAGGGGAGAGACCCCTGCCCAGCCCCCCGTGACCCCCAGCACGGCGCCCCCCAGGGGAGAGCCCCCCATGACCCCCAGCACAGTGCTCCCCAGGGGAGAGCCCCCACCCAGCCCCCCGTGACCCACAGCACGGTGACCCCCAGGGCAGAGACCCCTGCCCAGCCCCCTGTGACCCCCAGCAAAGTGCTCCCCCAGGGGAGAGCCCCCCTGTGACCCCTAGCCCGGCACCCCACAGCACCTGCCCCTGACTGCCAGGGGCGAGCGCCCCCGCCGAGCCCCCAGCCCCCCAACTCACCTCGCGTCGACAGCCAGCACTTGTTGCCACACTGCGGCCATGCCACTCCCTGCTGGCGCCTTGGGGGAGCTGGCCAGCGGGAGCCTGGGGGGGCAAGGAAGACACAGAGTCAGCCGGGGATCCATTGGGCAGGCGGGGGGGGCACAGAGCCAGCCCTGGGGGGGGGTCACCCACCCCCGACACATCAGGGGCAGGGGGTGCTTCCCTCGGGGTCCCAGCTCCAGCCCCCCAACATCTCTGAACCCCCTTCGCCTGCAGCGGGCGGGCAGGGGGTGGCCCCGTGAGGTTGGATGCAGGGGCTAGGAGGGACCCCCCCACCCCAAGGAGACCCGTGAGAGGGTATTATGGGATGGAGATTGGAGGGTTGCGGGGGGGGGGGTGCGGTGGGCTATGCTGGGACCGGCAGGGGTGACTGGGGGGGCAGGAGTATTATGGGTTAGCTGAGGTTGTTGCTAGTGAGGGGGGGATGGAGGTGAAAGGGGGGGCGATGCTGTGAGGATGGATACGGGGGGGGGAGAAAGAGGCACATCCGGGGGGGGTCCTATAGAGGAAAGGGGCCGGGGGGGAGCACAGACCGCGGGGATGGGGCTCCTAATGGCAGACTGAGGTGCAGCCCCCCCCCATTGCAACCCCCCAGCACGGATCGCATCGCACCCCAGGGCGGGGGGGGGGTCCTGCTGCCAGCCCGCCCACTGCAATCCGGGGGGGGGCCTAGCGGTCCTGCAACCCCCCCAGCACGGATCGCATCGCACCCCAGGGCGGGGGGGGGTCCTGCTGTCAGCCCCCCCATTGCAATCCGGGGGGGGGGACCTGGGGAGGTCCCATTGCATCGCCTCAAGAGCGGATCGGGGGGGGGGGGGCGCGGCGCTGCGATGCAAACCCGAGCGGGGACACGGGGGCGGCGAGGGGGGGTCGGTACCTGGGGCGGGTCCCGGCCTCAGTCCCAGGCCGGCGGCAGCGGCTGGGGGCGGATGCGGCCACGGTGCCCGCCCCGGACCGCAGCCGCATGCGCCTGGGTGTGTGTGTGGGGCCCGGGGGGGGGATTATCAACCAATAGTGCACCGGTCCCTCCCCCCATGCAACCAGCCCCCCCGCCCCCCTCTGCACCCCATGCAACCAGCCCCCTCCCGCGCACCCGCCCCCCTCTGCACCCCATGCAACTAGCTCCCACCCCGTACCCGCCCCCCTCTGCACCCCATGCAACCAGCCCCCCCCCGCGCACCCGCCCCCCTCTGCACCCCATGCAACCAGCCCCCCCCCGCACCAGCCCCCCTCTGCACCCCATGCAACCAGCCCCCCCCCCACGCACCAGCCCACCAGGGCTCTGAAGAAATCTCCCAGCCCCTGGGAAGCTGCAGACCAGGCCCTGGGCTGCCAGAGCCATCTCCACCCTAGCCAAGCTGCCCCACCCTGGAAGAGCCAGGGCTGATGGCCAGCAGCCGGGGAACAAAGCCTGACCCACCAGCTTGATTTCCATCTTGGGCGGGTGGGGGTAACTGGTTTGGTGGAGAGGGGGGACGGGGGGACAGATCACCCCCCATCGGGGAGACCAGGAGAGACCCAGAGAGGCGAAGTCAGGAAAGCAACTGAAATCCTGCTCTGCTGGAGGAGATTCCCCAGGGGCCGCCCGTCCTAAAGTCTCGGTTACTGAGGGACCATGAAAGATGCACCCCAAGAGTTGGATGCTAATATTTTCTCTGGCTCGTTCAATTGATTAACCATCCGTTGGGATACTGCAGATTATGGACTAGGGGTATTTTGTGACTTGCAAACTCAGCTTTGTACTTCGGGATCACTGAAGCATTATACCCAGCTGTACAGAAACGCTTTCCGTAACCTGAGAAGTAGATCGTTTTAAACATTAGCTCGAAGAACACTTTTATACCTGGACTTCAGCCAGGCTTTGGACCAGGGCTGTCAAACAATGAAAAAAAATGGCAATGAATCGCGAGATTTAAAAACAAAAAACAGTGTCGCTCAATCGTGGGTTTATTTGCACTGTTAAACAAGAATCAAATCCCAATTTCACTTCAGATTGAAGTACGAAGAGGCACACACATGATTTGTGTATCTGGCCCAGAAATACCTTGCAATGCCAGCTACAACCGCGCCAGGCCAACGCCTGTTCTCACTTTCAGGTGCCAGTGTAAATAAGAAGCGGGCAGCATTATCACCCAGAAGTGTAAACACACTTGTTCGTCTTAGCGATCGGCTGAACGAGAAGAAGGACTGAGTGGACTTGCGGGCGCTCAAGTGTTAGATTGCTTCGGTTTTGAGTGCAGTTATGTCACAAAAATATTTGTTTTACACTTGTAAATTGCACCTACAGGATAAAGAGATCACCTCATCCCAGGGCTGTAGGGCAAACTGAAAAATATTATTTCTCTTGTTGATCTTTTTCACAGTGCAGCTATGTGTAATCAAAACTACTGCTGCAAAGTGAGCACGGTACACTTTGTACTCGGCGTTGTAATTGAAATCAGTATATTTGAAAATATGGAAAAACATCAACACATTTATAGTCAAGGGGAATTGGTGTTGTGGTATTGTATAACAAGGCGATTAAAACTGGGATTAATCGCAATTTTTTAAATCTAGTTAATTTGTTTTGCGTTAATCACTTGCGTTAACTGCAATTAATTGACAGCCCTGCTCTTGCCACGGTCCCACATGACAGTCTGATAAGTAAGCTGGAGAAATGCGGGCTTGGCAGAATTACCATTAAGCGGACACAGAATTGGTTAAATAACCACAAAGAGTAACTGTTCATGGACTGATGTCCGCCTGGAAGGAGGTCTCAAGCGAGGATCCCCAGGGATCTGGTCTGGATCTGGTGGTGTTTTACATCTTTATTAACTACCAGGATGTAGGGAGAGACTGATCTAGTGTAGAGATGTCACAAAGCGAGGGGGGGTTGCCAACACTTTAGAGGACAGAGCTAAAATTCAGAGGGATCTTGATAAACTGGAGAACTCGGCTGCAGCCAAGAAAATGAAATTCAACAAAGACCAATGTAAGGGGCAAGAAAAACCAAATGCACCAGTACCGAACGGGCCAGAACTGGCTGGGCAGCAGCACTGCTGGGCGTGGCGGTGGATCACAACCCCGGCCACGTGATGCTGTTGCAAAAAACACGTGCAATTTTAGGTTGCATTAATAGAGGCGTAGCTGCAAGTCGCAGAGGGGACAGGACCGCTCGGCTGGGTCACGGCTAGGCCTCAGCTGGAGGACGGTGTCCGGTTTCGGTCACCAATGCCCAGAAAGGACGTGGAGACACTGGGTAGGATCCAAAGGCAAGCGCCAAAGACGATCAAAGGGGCGGGACGCCAGCCACGTGAGCCAAGGAACTGGGTACGCTCAGTTTGGAAAAGAGATTGACAGCGCTCTTCGAATACTCGAAAGGCTGCCATAGAAAAGATGGAGGCAGGTCGTTCTTTCTTGCCCCAGAGGGCAGAACGAGAGGCCGTGGGTTCAAACTACAGCACAGCAGACTGAGATTGAATCTCAGGGAAAACTTCCGGCCGGGAAGAGCAGCAGGACGACGGAACTGAGGCCTTGGGAGGTCGTGGAAGCTCCTTCAAGGAGGGTTTCGAGTGGAGGCCGGAGCCATCTGTCTTGGATGGTTTAAATCCTGCAGCATGGTCAGGGGTCAGACTAGGTGCCCCTCGCGGTCCCCTCTAACCCTACGGGTCAAGGAGTCTATGATCCCCCACCTCATGCACAGCTCCCACTGCACCCCAAACGCCAGCCTCCACACTCATCGCCACCCCCCCACCCCAGGGCACAGCCCCAAATACCGTGTCCCCCCCACAGCCCCAGTGCACCTCGTTAGCTTTTGGGTTCTGCATGAAAAATCCCCTGCACAATTCCAGGGGATCCACTCGCACTGCAGCAGTGGTAGGGCTCTTACCCTGGGGTGGGGTCTCCTCCCAGCTCTGGGAGGGGAGTAGGATCTGGTGGCTAGAGCAGGGGGGGGGGGGGGCTGGGAGCCAGGACTCCTGGGTTCTCGGGGAGAGGGGGAGGCTGGGAGCCAGGACTCCTGGATTCTCTCTGTGGCTCTGGGAGGGGAGTCAGGTCTGGTGGTTAGAGTAGAGGGGGCTGGGAGCCAGGACTCCTGGGTTCTCTCTGCAGCTCTGGGAGGGGAGTCAGGTCTGGTGGTTAGAGCAGGGGGGGCTAGGAGCCAGGACTCCTGGGTTCTCTCTGTGGCTCTGGGAGGGGAGTCAGGTCTGGTGGTTAGAGTAGAGGGGGCTAGGAGCCAGGACTCCTGGGTTCTCTCTGTGGCTCTGGGAGGGGAGTCAGGTCTGGTGGTTAGAGCAGTGGGGGCTGGGAGCCAGGACTCCTGGGTTCTCTCTGCGGCTCTGGGAGGGGAGTCAGGTCTGGTGGTTAGAGTAGGGGGGCTGGGAGCCAGGACTCCTGGGTTCTCTCTGCAGCTCTGGGAGGGGAGTGGGGTCTAGTGGTTAGAGCAGTGGGGGCTGGGAGCCAGGACTCCTGGGTTCTCTCTGTGGCTCTGGGAGGGGAGTCAGGTCTGGTGGTTAGAGTAGAGGGGGCTGGGAGCCAGGACTCCTGGGTTCTCTCTGCAGCTCTGGGAGGGGAGTGGGGGTCTAGTGGTTAGAGCAGTGGGGGCTGGGAGCCAGGACTCCTGGGTTCTCTCTGTGGCTCTGGGAGGGGAGTCAGGTCTGGTGGTTAGAGCAGGGGGGGCTAGGAGCCAGGACTCCTGGGTTCTCTCTGCGGCTCTGGGAGGGGAGTCAGGTCTGGTGGTTAGAGCAGGGGGGGCTAGGAGCCAGGACTCCTGGGTTCTCTCTGTGGCTCTGGGAGGGGAGTCAGGTCTGGTGGTTAGAGCAGGGGGGGCTGGGAGCCAGGACTCCTGGGTTCTCTCTGCGGCTCTGGGAGGGGAGTCAGGTCTGGTGGTTAGAGCAGGGGGGGCTAGGAGCCAGGACTCCTGGGTTCTCGGGGGGGGGGGGAGTTGGGAGCCAGGACTCCTGGGTTCTCCTCGCGGGGGGGCGGGGGCGGGGCTGCCTGTCCCCCTCTTACTGGAATCTCCTCCAGGCGGGGGGGTCCCGGCTGCTGGTGCTCAGGGATCGGCCCTTGCGGCTCTCGGGCGTCCAGGCCATGGTGGCTCCTCCCCCTCCCCCACCTGGGGGCTGGGGCTTTATAGCAGGGGGCGGGGCCAACACCTGCGGCTCACCTGGATCCCGCCCCGCCCCCTCCCCGTGGGCTGGAGGGTGGGGCTGGGAGCCCGGACTCCTGGGTTCTCTCCGGGCGGGAGGCGGGTCTGGGGTTAGAACCCAGGCGTCCTGACTCCCTCCCCTCCCCCTGCGCCCAGAGAAATTTGCAGCCTCCCAACCTGGCCAGTTGCTTCCCCTCCCGCTCCTGCCTCTCCTAAGATGGCGGCCACAGGCGCCTGCCCTATGCCAACATGGCGGCCCCCATGGTTCCAAGATGGCCGCCCCCACGTGAACACCCCCTTTCTCATAGGTCCTAGATGGCTGCCCTCTGTTACCTCTCTTTCAAGATGGCGGCCCGCATGTTACCCCCGTCCAAGATGGCGGCCCCATGTCTCCCGGCTCCAATATGTCGGCCTCTAGTCTCTCTCCCATCATGGCCGCCTGGCCGTTGCTCTCGCGAGGGTTTGGGGTCTCGGGGCCGCTCCCCGGCGCCTTGCTGTCCAATTGGGGAGGGGGGTGCGGGGGTCGCTTGGCCGCCGGCGCCTTGGGACGCCGGGGCGGGGCCTCACCTGAGAGAACTCGCCTGCTGATTGGCTCCTCCAGAGGTCTGGGCGGGGACTCACTTCAGGGAACTCGCCTGCTGATTGGTCCTTTCGGCGGCCGGGGCGGGGCTAAGAGCGTTGAAAGAAAAGGCGCGAGCGGGGGTGGTGGGTGGAACAACAAATCGTTCGCGTGATGGCAGCGGCTGGGCAGGCCCGGGAGTGAGTAGTTGGGGGTCACGGGGAGGGGGCTAGGTGATGGTGTCCCCCCTGGGGGGGGTTGGGGTCCCCCCTCTATGGTGGGGGCGATGGTGTGCCCCCTGGGGTCCCCCCTCTATGGTGGGGGCGATGGTGTGTCCCCTGGGGTCCCCCCTCTATGGTGGGGGCGATGGTGTGTCCCCTGGGGGGGATTGGGGTCCCCCCTCTATGGTGGGGGCGATGGTGTGCCCCCTGGGGTCCCCCCTCTATGGTGGGGGCGATGGTGTGTCCCCTGGGGGGGGTTGGGGTCCCCCCTCTATGGTGGGGGCGATGGTGTGTCCCCTGGGGGGGGTTGGGGTCCCCCCTCTATGGTGGGGGCGATGGTGTGTCCCCTGGGGGGGGGTTGGGGTCTCCTCTCTATGGCGGGGGCGATGGCGTGTCCTGCAGGGGCTTGGGGATCTATGCAGGGCACTTGGAGTGGGACCTAGACGCCCGCTGGGCCCGTCTTGTCCCGATCGCATCAACCCTGGCCCCACCCTGGCAATTTCGACCGTCCTTGACCCTGGAGCGCCTCGAAGATCACCCTCGAGTCCTTGACCGCGACACTACGTGGAGCCGCGGCCGGGTTGGCTGCCCTGCCGCGTTCTGCGCTGGTAGCTTCAGGTTGACAGCGTTGTCGTGCTTCACCCGAGAGCCGATCGTGTAACCGAGGCTGGGTTGTCATCTGCCGGCATGGGCTGGAGTCTCCCAGTTGAGCAGCAATGTCAACGTCGGAAGCGTTGCTTTGCCACGAGCCTCCGATTTGAGCAACTGTGGGCGTGAACCTACCACGGGAGGAGACAGCACGGTGTCTGGGAACTCCTCGCACTCCTCCCCTCGGTCCTTCAGCATCTCATCTGCCTGGGTCCAGCTGTTCTGCGTTCATGGGCTGATCTTGCCCAAATATTTGGCCATCTAGCTGGTGGAGATTTGGTCCTATGTGGTGGAGGATAAGTAGAGCTGGGTGCCCTCTCTAGCCATGAAAAATTAGATATTTCTCTGTAAATGGTGGTAAACATTGGTTTTGCCCGCATGCACCCAAACTGGCACTAAATATTTCCACCAATGAGTGTTGAAATTTATGGAGAGGTAAAAAATAAGAAAAATGCCAATTGAGAATTTGTTAGAGACCATCGTTAAATTGTTCTCAGGTGAGACGCTCATCAAGCCGCTTGGGTGCGAAAATTTAAATCGGTGAAAATACCAATAAAATGTTTCAGCCTTCCCAAATTTTGTGTGACTGTGAAACCATACAGAAATAAAAGTTGGGGGGGAAAAAAGCTTTAAAATAAACATTACTATCTATAAAAGAATGAATTTGGCCAAGCCTAGTTAGGTGCATGTTATTGGGGCTTGAGTCTGTGTAGTCCGATAGTTGTTTGATAGGATTAGAATGCAATTTGATCCTTTAATGGGACTCAATTCATGAGGGATCTGGTGGTGGAAGTGAAGTTGCTCATCCTAATGTCACTCTAAAAAGGACTCCAACCTTTTTAGGACGTTCTCCTGGACCCTGCCGCTTTTCCTGGCCAGACAGCGAGATCACAGTTGACAGGAACACGGCTGAGAGAATGGAGATCTTTCCTCCATCCATTGATAGATCATCCATTGGCACTGCTGTAGTGGTTCTGGTTCCACATTTGAATCCAGATGATGATGGATCTAGATGAGTTTGGAGTTGCACTTTCTGGGGGACTAATATTGGCCGGTTGTTGGCTAGACCCACTGGATCCCATTGCAGGCCTGAAGGAGATAGACACTTCTGTTGACCTTACACCCTTGACCAGATCTTGGGAAAACTTGTCCTGATGTTGAAACTAATCAGTGCTTAAATTGCTTTATGTTGAGTCGTCCGATCGGTTTAGACTAGAGGACGACTTGCGCCGTGCCACTTAAATTACTAACAACAGTTTGGAGTGGTCTGCCTCATGCATGGCTACAGTGACTTGTCGAACTCGCTGCCAATCAACAATCTAGTCAATAAGATGCTGTTGTTTGGATCTTGGGCTTGCTTGTGACACTTTTGTTTTGTCAGGCAGAAAAACCCATTTGCAATTGCTAATTCCCCCTTGAACCCTGCTCCTTAGTGAGTGTGGCCGTTGCTATTCTCTTTCCGAGTCCCATCGTGTCCGATGGCATTCAGCCAGATTACCCCATTACTTCCAACCTTTGCATTAAAGGTCCATGATGATTAGCTTATCCAACATTGACATGATGAGTTTGTCAAAGTCACTATAATTTTCTTTCACATCATCTGCATTTCTCTGGTAGGGATGTACACACTTTACTAATGGTAATGTACTTACATTTCCAAGGCAACCATAAGATGGTCACTTCTACCTTTAGGTAGATTTTCAAGCTTGGGAACAATGCAGTTGCCAATTTCAAAGCCAACACCCACTTGTCTTGGTGCTGAGGCTGGGCAACCTCACCAGGTGAGCGTGTACCCCACTCCGATCGCTGCAAATCGCCCGTCAGCGGTAAATCTGGTGTCACAGAGTGGCAATGTTCATTTTTAGCCACAGTCGCACCTGAGAGATGTCGGTGTCCTCCAGTCACGAAGGGCGACGACAGACCTGTGCTAAAGGTGCTGTTATGCAACTATTGAGGAGTAAACGTATAAATAATGAAATAGGATTTAAGCTTTCAAGTTCTTCTTCAGGCTCCATTGTCTCTTTCCCACCAACAGAAGTTGGTCCAATAACAGAGATTTCCTCACCCATCTTCTCTCTGTTTAAGTATGTGACCTAGTGCTATAAGACTTAGTTCTGTGTACGGGGGGGAGAAACAAGGACACCACAAAATAACAAAATCCCCCTCCAGATTTTGGTGCGCGTAACCTTGAGGTTCACCATGTGAACCTGTTGGAAACACTGGGGTAATGTCCAGCCTCGAATAGCTTATGGTAGCAATTGGGGTCCCCCAATTACAGTTATCTGGAACACCCCATGTGGACTGGGGCCAGCGAGCAAATTAAACATGGCTGCCAACCACAGATGGATGGATGGGAGAAAGGCTATTAAAGTAAGATGAATGTCTGATGTCTAGTGGGCACATTGGGGTGGCAGGTTTCAGAGTAACAGCCGTGTTAGTCTGTATTCGCAGAAAGAACAGGAGGACTTGTGGCACCTTAGAGACTAACCAATTTATTTGAGCATGAGCTTTCGTGAGCTACAGCTCACTTCATCGGATGCATACCGTGGAAACTGCAGCAGACTTTATATATACACAGAGAATATGAAACAATACCTCCTCCCACCCCACTGTCCTGCTGGTAATAGCTTATCTAAAGTGATCATCAGGTTGGGCCATTTCCAGCACAAATCCAGGTTTTCTCACCCTCCACCCCCCCCCACAAATTCACTCTCCTGCTGGTGATAGCCCATCCAAAGTGACAACTCTTTACACAATGTGCATGATAATCAAGTTGGGCTATTTCCTGCACAAATCCAGGTTTTCTCACATCTCCACTAAACTCTTCTCGTCTCTTCATCAGAAGGTTTCCATCAGAAGTAGGCATGATGTGGGGGTTGGCTTGTCCATATCTTTTTTTGATAACTGCAATTCTCCCAGTCAGTATTTAAATCCTCAATAAAGTTCTCATATCTTGATGTCTGGCTCCCCAATCTTATCCTGAATTCCTTCGCCAGCCACGCGCGGTTAAGACGGCAGGGCTAGTCCCTTGTACCCTCTAAATCCATCCAAGGGCCATGCTCCCATCCCTGGATTTCAATGGGAAGCCGGGCCAGTTCTGATTGCCGTGTCTTGGTTCCGGACTCCTTTGTGGTCGTCCTAACTTCTTAAGGAGAAGTTGCTGGGTGACTGTTGGCTGGTGGATATAGACAGGGCAGGTCCAAGGCTTCCTTGATGCCCATGATTCTCTCGGAGCTGGGGTACAATGTAGGGTGTGGATACGTGGGATTGCTGGAGTGGTTTACTGCCCCGGATAGCTTATTGGGGCCAGAGTTGGCTGCTTCATTGGAGGTTTTCTTGCTGCGGGCGCATGAGTCGCCCTCCAGGGATGGGGGGAGAACCCAGGAGATCTGGGCGGGGCGCCGGGGGAGAAGAGAGAGGGGGCCAGCGTCTCCATGGTGGAAGCTGGCTTACAGCAAAGATGAATCCCCTGGTTCTTCATCCCATGGGTGGAAAGGGTTCAGCTGTGGGACTGGGGCTCTGTTGGGGGAGATTTAGCCAGAGTGTTGCCTCTAGAGGTTGACATCTAGGACAGAGATCATGGACTGGGGGAGTCCAAGCAAGGAGATGAGGTTGGTGGTGCTGTAGGCGTTGAAGCATCTGGGGCGTTGTCCCCATCCCAGAATCGGCTGCCATAGGAATCCTTCCATCCGTGGTGGCTTGAAAAGGAGCACGACGGCTGGGGATATTAGGGGGGCGGGCTTCTGCCATCGGACGAGCGAATTAGGGGCTGGGGCTCCTCGCAGGCTGGGCCTATCGCTCCCTGGCCGTGACCCTCTCCCTGCCCCTCCCTGCAGGCTCCTGGCCCAGCTGGATGAGGCGCTGGCTTTCGAGGGGCCGACCCGAGAGGAGCTGGAGGCGGAGCTGCCAGCCAAAGTCCTGGTGGAGCATGCTGTGGTGAGTGATGGGGCAGCCGGCCTCTGCCTTTGGGGGGCGCCAGCTCTGATCCTGCCCCAGGGTGGGGACTGGCTGGCCCAGACAAGTGGGGAATGGAATACGGGCCCTGTCCCCCCTAGGAGGTGCTGGCTCCCATCCTGTCCAGGGCGTGGGACTGGCTGACTCAGGGTGGGGCATGGGGCATGGGGCATGCGGCCTTTCCCCTCCAGGGGGTGCCGGCTGTAATTTCCCCCTACCACGGCTCCCTAGGATACACGGAAGAAGCAGAAGTGGATGTGCAGCCAACTCCATGTGGTCAAATTCCTGCTGGAATTCTTGGACCAGAGGGACTCAGCCCCCTTTGACCAGAAGACCACAGAGGCAGCTGTCCGTGAGTAGCCCGGACTCCTGGGTTTTCACCCTGGCTCTGGAGGGGAGTGGAGGCTAGTGGGTTAGAACGGTGGTGGCTCAGAGCCAGGACTCCTCAGTTTGATGCACTGCCTCTCTTCCCTCCCGGCCCAGGGAACGAGATGATGCAAGCCAAGCAGCAGTGGAAGGAGCTGAAGGCTGGCTACCAGCAGCAGGTGGTAGCCATCGAGGGGGCAGTGCCCCGTGTGCTGGCTCAGCTGGAGAAGGGCCAGCACCTGGCGCAGCGGCTGAAGGAGGCTCTGGCGCGATACGAGGCCCAGGTAAGGTCCTGTCCTGGGCGTGTGTGAATGTGAGGATCCCACTGTTGCCACCAGCTGCCCAGGGGGCTCCAGGGATTCCACTTCTGCCACCAGTTCCCCTTGGTCCTGCGGGGAGGGGCCCTGCGGTTGCCGTCTCACTGCTGCTACTAGCTGCCTTAGGCGGTCGCAGGGACCCTCCCCCTTGCCACCAGCTCCCTCTCCCCACAGAGACACGAGGCTGAGAAGAAGGCAAGGGGCGCCCGGGAGAGACGGCAGAAGGAGCAGGTACTGACCCAGGGGTCTGTGGGGGGCAGAGCCAATCAGTGGGGAGAGAGGAGAAGCAGGGGTGGTTGGGACTATTCTAGGAAGAGCTGGTGGGTTGATTGTGGGAGGAGCAGCGGGACTGGTGAGGGCAGCAGCTGCCCCATTTCACTGTTCTCCCCCCACCCCCAAATCCAGGAGCAGCTGGAGGAGCGGAAGCAGCAGCTGGAGGAGCAGGCGGCTTTGCTGCGGAGCCGGGTGCAGGCTCAGCGCCAGGAACTGCACCGGCTGCAGGGGGAGCTCCAGAGCCAGGAGTGTGTCGCCAGTGGCTGGAGGGAGAAGGTGGAGAGGTGAGAACCCAGGAGTCCTGGCTCCCAGCCCCCTCTGCTCTAACCACTAGACCTCCCCACCTCCCCCTGCACGGAGTCGGGGATGGAACCCAGGTATCCTGCTCTCTCCCCCCAGGACCTCTGCCCTCTGCCAGCTCTTGGAGACCCTCCAAGGGGTCCGGGTGGTCTCAGCCTCTGCTGATGAAATCGACGTGGAACTGACGCCCGGCCCCCAGCAGACGACCCCCAATCCCCAGCCAGCAACCCCCGACCCCCAGCTGCTGAGGTTCACCTTGTGCTGGGCGGAGGATGGGAGCATCAGGGTGCAGGTGAGTAATGGCCTGGGGATGGAGGGAAGAGGCTGTCTGGGTCTGACCCAGGAAGGGTTGAGGGGGCCAGGCCGGCTGGGTGGGACCCAGAGGAGATTGGGGGCGCTAGGCTGGCTGGGTCTGACCCAGGGAGGGTTGTGGGGGTAGGCTGGCTGGGTGGGACGCGGAGGGGATTGGGGGCGCTAGGCTGGCTAGGTCTGACCCAGGGAGGGTTGTTGGGGGTAGGCTGGCTGGGTGGGACCCAGGGGGGGAACTTCGGGGGGCTAAGCTGGCTGGGTCTGACCCAGGGAGGGTTGTGGGGGTAGGCTGGCTGGGTGGGACGCGGAGGGGATTGGGGGCGCTAGGCTGGCTAGGTCTGACCCAGGGAGGGTTGTGGGGGTAGGCTGGCTGGGTGGGACCCAGGGGGGGAACTTCGGGGGGCTAAGCTGGCTGGGTCTGACCCAGGGAGGGTTGTGGGGGCAGGCTGGCTGGGTGGGACGCGGAGGGGATTGGGGGCGCTAGGCTGGCTGGGTCTGACCCAGGGAGGGTTGTGGGGGCAGGCTGGCTGGGTGGGACGCAGAGGGGATTTGGGGGGCCAGGCTGGCTGGGTGGGAGCCGGAGGGGGGGGAATTCAGGGGGCCAGGCTGACTGGGTCTGACCCAGGGAGGGTTGAGGGGCCAGGCTGGCTGGGTGGGACCCGGAGGGGATTGGGGCTGCTAGGCTGGCTGGGTCTGACCCAGGGAGGGTTGTGGGGGCAGGCTGGCTGGCTGGGACCCGGAGGAGATTGGGGGGGCTAGGCTGGCTAGGTCTGACCCAGGGAGGGTTGTGGGGGTAGGCTGGCTGGGTGGGACCCAGGGGGGGAAATTCGGGGGGCCAGGCTGGCTGGGTCTGACCAGGAGATTGGTGTGTGTGTGTGTCTCTCTCTCTCTCTGCCCCACAGAGCCACAGTCCCCTCTTCCCACTCCCCAGGCCCTGCGCTGACGTCCGGGGCACCGTCCTGGAGCTGCAGCAGAGCTACGGCCAGCTGGCCCCACTCCTGGCTGAGATTCAGGCCCTCCAGACCAGGTCTGTCCCGCAGCCCACCCCACCAGCCCCCCACCTTGTAGGTGGCAGCACTGATTTCCCCCCTCCCTCCCTCCCTGCAGGTTCTCCATCGACTGGCAGCCCCAGGAGCACCAGCTCCGCTTCCTACAGCCCTCAGCCATCTGGACACTGGCGGTGGAGCCGGGATACCCGGTGTGGGGGCGCGTCCGACTGCTGGCAGTACAAGGGCAGCGTGGTCCTGGGGACCCCGGGGCCTGGAAGGTGAGTGGGTGGGGGAGAGATCTAAGAAATCGCCAGAGGCTGCGGGTTGGGAGTGAGGGGCACCGGCAGGGCTGGGGGGAGCCCAGGGCCCTATGGCCAGGATTCCTGGATTCTAGCCTTTGCTCGCTGCCCCGCCCTCTTTCTGTGCCTCAGTTTCCCCATCTGTTGACCCAGCCTCCCCCGCTCAAGTCCTCTAACCTGCCTCTCTCTCTCCCCTCTCAGCCCCCACAGGAAACCCCATCCCTGCGTGACTGGCTGGAATACTTGAGCACTCTGGACATCTGAGCACCCCACTGGGCCCCAGAGCCCCTTATGGGGGGAGGCTGGGACAATCCCCCCCCCCCCCCCACACCGCAGTAGAGAGATCCTCAGCCTGGAACTGCTCCCTGTGCCTGACCAGCATGCACCCACTTTTCCGTCTTGGGGGGGGCAGCCCCTGCCTGTGATGGGAGGGGGAGGTTAAGCAGCCCTGTAATAAACACACATTCCTAAAGTGTTGTGATCACCCCACATTGGGGGGGAGCCCTAGATCACAGGCACCAGATGGATCGTGGGCTGCTTGTGGCTCCCACCCATGGGAGACGGATACTGACCCTTCCCCCCACCCTACAGCCCCTGTGCCTCCCATCCGGATCGGGGCTGGCACCCCCTAGAGGGGAAAGGCCCCGGGCCCCAATCCCCACCCTCTTTGCTGCCTGGGCAGCCTGCCCATATGTAGTTCCCCATCTGGCCACAAGGTGGGGCTCTTGTCCTGTTCAGTTTTACTTGCTAAGGGGGTGGTGGGGTGGGGTGTGTGTGTGAGAGCTCCCCTGCCCCTTCTCGGCTGGGAGGAGCCCAGACCTGCCCCCCCCCCACAGCTGGGATCACCCCCCTCCTGGCTGAGAACCCCAAGGGGTGTGGGGTCTGGGGGGGTGGGGGGCAGAGGGAACTAGAGGAGTGGGGCAGGTTGATTGGAGATGGGGCTGGGGGATGGGGATGAGGAGTGTGTGTGGGGGGGTGGGGTTAGGTTGGGGGCAGTGGTGGAGAGATAGGGGGCTGGATGGGGATATCGGGGGGTGGAGCTGCAGGGGGTGGAGGATTGGCTGCAGGGGCAAGGGGGGGCTATGTGGGGTTGGGCAGGGTGGGGGTGGAGACTTGGGGGGGTCTCTGTGAACTGGTGCCCTAGAGCTGAAATTGACCAGCCCAGGGGGACCCTACTAGTGCTGCTGGACTCACCCCAAGTGAAGCCCACCCCACTCCCCCTGTCTTCTCCCAGCTTCCCCCTGGGTTTTTCTGTTGCATCGATGAATATTTCAAGGGCTCTGGCTCTGTTCTCTGCTCCCCTAAATAAGCCAGGGACCCCCACGGCTGCCGGGACTGTTGGGGGGGGGAGAGGTTGGGGGGGATGTTGCTGCCAGCAGCTGCCTGCAATTTACGAATGGTAAGTCTGTCCCTATCTACCTGCTTTTGAAGGAATCTGAGAAGGGGGTGGGAGTGAGGGGCACTGGCAGAACTGGAGAGGGACCCAGGGCTGGGCTAGCTGGGGGCTGCGGGATGGGAGGTGGGGTATCTGGCCCAGGTGAGCCCTCCTTGTGGTGTTATGTGTGGCCGTTCCCCAGCTTTCCCGCCCCAGAGGTGGCTGCATCTCGGCGCCTCTTGAGCCCTCTCCCTACAGCCACCAATAAACCCTTTGCTGACGCTTTCCTAGTGTTGCTGTAACGCGAGAGCATCAGCAGTGCTGCGGTTGTGGGGTTTAGATGGTTGGAGGCCTAGGATGGATACGCTGCCCCCCACGTGCCCTGCTGCAGCCCAGTCGGGACCGTGCCGGCACGGAGCCCACATTGGGACGGGGTGGGGGGAGATAATGCAGTTTGCCTGCGGGGCCCATCTACTCCTGGCCGCTGTGGCTGGTGAGTTGAGTGCATCCACGCCTGGGAGGGCCCGGACTCGCCTTTGCTTCCGCTTCAGGGACGCTTTTGTGCTGCTCGGGCACGGCTGGCACCCGGGTGGCCCCGGGCAGGGGAACGCGAGACGCCAGTGATGGGGAAAGCAAGAGTGCTGGGGGTGGAAAAGGAGAGAAGGAAGAAAAGAAGCAAGGGGGACAGAAGGAGGGAAGAAAGGAAGGTAAAGGAGTGAGTGACGGAAGGAAGCGGAGAAGAAGTGAGCGATACAAAAATGAAGAGATGTGAGTGGTACAGAGGAGGAGAAGAAGAAGAAGCGAGTGATAAGAGAAGGGAGTAGGAGAAGCAAGCGGTAGAAGTATGAGACGAAGCGAGCAGTGGAAGGGTTAGGAGAAGTGAGCAGCAGGGGAAGTGAGTGTTAGAAGGAAGACAAGAAGCAAGTGATGAAAGGAGTGGTAGAAGATGGAAGAGAAGCGAGCGGGAGAAGGAAGAAAGCAAGCAATAGAAGGAGAGGGATGAGGAAGAAGCGAGCGGGAGAAGGAAGAAAGCAAGCAATAGAAGGAGAGGGATGAGGAAGAAGCGAGCGGGGGAAGGAAGCGAGCGATGGGAGGAGAAGGGATGAGGAAGAAGCGAGCGGGGGAAGGAAGCGAGCGATGGGAGGAGAAGGGATGAGGAAGAAGCGAGCGGGGGAAGGAAGCGAGCGATGGGAGGAGAAGGGATGAGGAGGAAGCGAGCGGGGGAAGGAAGCGAGCGATGGGAGGAGAAGGGATGAGGAGGAAGCGAGCGGGGGAAGGAAGCGAGCGATGGGAGGAGAAGGGATGAGGAGGAAGCGAGCGGGGGAAGGAAGCGAGCGATGGGAGGAGAAGGGATGAGGAGGAAGCGAGCGGGGGAAGGAAGCGAGCGATGGGAGGAGAAGGGATGAGGAGGAAGCGAGCGGGGGAAGGAAGGCATAAACCCTATGGGGAGAAGACTGGAGGGGCCCAGCCGCAGCTGAGGAATCTTGGGGTCCTGGCCTGTTCCCGTAATGGACCAGCCCGACTCGTTAGCCGGGGGGGTGTGGGAGAGAACCCAGGAGTCCTAGCTCCCAGCCCCTGTAAATAAATCAAGGCAGCACTGTAAAAAACACAGGTTTATTCTGCTCCTGCCCCCCCCCGTTCCCCTGTCCAGCCCCCCATGCCTCTTCAGCCCCCCCCTCGGTTCATGTTGGTCTGGGGGTTGGCTCCAGGTACCCCACATTCCTCAGCATGGGGGGCCCTGGCAATGTGAACGAAGAGCGTTAGAGTCACTCGGAAGCCAGCCAGGACCCGGATGCCTGGGTTCGCTTCCCGGTTGTGGGAAGGGAGTGGGGTCTAGTGATTAGAGTGGATGGGGGGCTGGCAGGAGCCGGGACCCCTGGGTTCTCTCCCCAGCTCTGGGAGGGGAAGGGGGGGGACAGGTTCGCTGTGGGGGGGGGCAGGGCTGCTTCTGCTCCCCAAGGGCAGGAAGATTGGTGGGAGGCCTGTTCTATTCATAGCTTCCCTGGGAGGGGGCATGGGCCCTGGCGGGGGCGGGGAGGGAGACAGACCTGGGGAGAGAACCCAGGAATCCTGGCTCCTAGTCCCCACCCCCCTCCCAGAGCTGAGGAGAGAACCCAGGAGTCCTGGCTCCCATCCCCCTCACTCTAACCATTAGGTCACACTCCATTTTTGTGCCTCTGATACCATCCACCCTTGCACGGTTTTTGCACAAACCTCACGACCCACGTGCGCACATCTGAGCCTTTGCACGCTTGCCCCACAATGGATGAGGTCCGGTTGCCCCAACTGGCCCCCTCGCACGCTCCGAGGCCTGCACTGGGAGTGATCTGGGAGCACTGGCTGGAGCCGGGGCGGGGTCATTGCACGCTCGGCACATGGCGGCCTGAGCCCCCCTGCACCCGTCGCACGAGCAGCACGACTGACCGCTCCTCTGGGGGCCACAGCCATGCTGCACAAAGGGGAGGTGGCTGGGAGCCAGGACTCCTGGGTTCTCTCCCCGGCTCTGGGAGGGAAGTGGGGTCTGGTGGTTAGAGCAGGGGGGCTGGGAGCCAGGACTCCTGGGTTCCCTCCCTGGCTCTGGCAGGGAAGTGGGCTCTAGTGGTCAGAGAAGAGGGGGCTGGGAGCCAGGACTCCTGGGTTCTCTCCCTGGCTGTGGCCGCGTGGGCGGGAGGCGATCGCTATTTGCCCGCTGGGGCCGCGTCCGCCCCGTTCTGGCACCCGCTGCCCTTCTGCGAGAGGCGGGTGGAGGTGCTGAGGGCCGCGGCCGCCGCCTTGAAGCTCCGCTTGCGCTTGGCCACGTTCTGCTCGGGGTGGAAGATGATGACGTAGACCTTGGGCACGTAGAGCATCCCCAGGGAAACTGAGGCACTGAGGCTCATGGACACCGTCAGCGTCAGCGTCTGGATGTAGATCTGCGGGAGGCAGAGAACGGGGGGCTCAGGGCGGCTGGCGCAGGGCTCGTCCCCTCCAGCGGGGGGCGGGAGGGGGCGCTGGGAGCCAGGACGCCTGGGTTCCTATCTCTCGATCCCTCTCTCCTTTCTTTCATACTTGACCCTTATTTTCTTCCCTTTCTCAAAGCCTCACCCATGGGCTCCTCTCCACACCCTCATCGTCCCGGACTCCTGGGTTCCCTCCCCTCTCAAAAACTATAACCCTTCATCTCCCCCCCCCTTTCTCCCTGGACTCCTAGGTCCCCCTGCAAACTCCAGCCCCTGGGCTCCCCAGACTCCTGGGTCCCCTCCCCTCCCTCTCTCCTACTCCAGCCCCTGGGCTCCCTCCACTCTCCCGGACTCCTGGGTCCCCCTCCCTCTCTCCTACTCCAGCCCCTGGGCTCCCTCCACTCTCCCGGACTCCTGGGTCCCCCTCCCTCTCTCCAACGCCAGCCCCTCGGCTCCCCGGCCTCCTGGGTCCTCCGGCCCGCGGACCTTCTCGGCGGACTGGGCGGTGCCGAAGAAGATGGGCACGAAGGCCAGCCAGACGATGCAGGTGGTGTACATGGTGAAGCCGATGGGCTTGGCCTCGTTGAAGGTCTCGGGCACGCCGCGGGCCTTGACGGCGTAGACGGTGCAGGTGACCATGAGCACCAGGCTGTAGCCCAGGCAGCAGATGAGCGACAGGTCGGACATGTCGCACTTGAGCACCCCCCGGGCCGCCTCGGGGTTGGGCACCCGCTGCTCCTCGTAGTCGATGACGCTGTGGGGCGGCAGGGCCCCCAGCCAGGCCAGCGCCCCCAGCAGCTGCACGGCGCTCAGGCTGAAGGTGATGGCCAGCTGCGAGGTGGGGCTGATGAACCGGGGCGGCGTCACCGACTTCTTGCCCTGCTCGAAGATGCGGTAGATGCGGTTGGTCTTGGTGAGCAGGGCCGAGTAGCTGAGGGCCATGCCCAGCCCCAGGAAGAGGCGCCGGGCGGCGCACACCACCACGCCCGGCTCGGCAATCATCAGGAAGGTGATGGCGTAGATGAGGAAGATGCCGGTCAGCAGCACGTAACTCAGCTCCCGCCCCGAGGCCCGGACGATGGGCGTATCGTTGTGGCGCACGAAGGTGACCACCACGAAGGTGGTGCCCAGGATGCCGCCCATGGCCAGGCAGACGGGCAGCACAGCCCAGGGCGAGCTCCACTCCAGCTTGACGATGGGCGTGGGCCGGCAGGCCGTGCGGTTGGGGCTGGGGCGCATGTCGAAGGGGCAGGTCTCGCAGGTGAACTCGTCCAGCTGGTACTGGTACCCGTCGCAGAGCTCGCAGTGCCAGCAGCAGGGCACGCCCTTCACCATCTTCTTCCGCTCGCCCGGCCCGCAGGGCAGGCTGCAGACGGACGAGGGGATGTCCTGCTGGCCCCCGGACCACTGCATCTCCTCGATCTGCCAAGGGAGAGCGCGGGCAGGCAGCTGGCTCTGGGGTGGGGGGTGCTGGGGAACGGCCAGACATGACGCTGCCCTGGGATGGCTTGCCTGCTGCTGAGATGCAGCCACCTCTGGGGTGGGGCAGCTGGGGAACAGCTACACATAACGCGGCATAGGCATGCTATGCCCAGGACTGACAGGCAGCCACCTCTGGGGTGAGGTAGTTGGGGAATAGCAGCACATAACGCTGCATAGAGATGGCTTGCCCAGGGCTGAGATGCAGCCAGTTCTGGGGGGGGGGGGGTCAGCTGGGGAACAGCTGCACATAACATTGCCCTGGGATGAATCCCCCGCTGCTGAGATGCCACCCACCCCGGGGCAGGGCCGCAGAGGAATAGCCACGCGCGACGCCACAGGGGGACGGCTCGCCCAGGGCTGAGATGCAGCCACCTCTGGGGCGGGGCGGCTGGGGAACAGCTGCACATAACGCGGCATAGGCATGCTATGCCCAGGGCTGAGATGCAGCCACCTCTGGGGCGGGGCGGCTGGGGACCACATGCCCACGCCCCGGGCCCCCTTGCACTCACATTCAGGCGCAGGTATTCGGTCCATTGCCCGATGGCTTTGTACCCGGGCGCCGTGGTGTTGGTGAGCTGGTACTGGAAGATGTCATAGCGCCCGGGGGCATCTCCGTTCTCATTGAACATGACGGGGGTCCCGGCGCTGCCTGGGGGGCGTGAACAAGGGGGGGGCTGGATGCAGCTCGGCCGGTGCCCCTCACTCCGGACCCGCAGCCCCCTGTTGGCCCAGCCCTGGGCTCCCCCCAGCCAGTGCCCCTCCTCCCTCACCGTTGAAGCTGACCCCGCGGATGTAATGCAGCAGGGTGCGCCCGTCCACGGGGTCCATGCGCTCGCAGAGCCCGGGGGCGCCGGGGCACAGGTCCAGCTGCATGCTGTGCAGGGCGTGGGCCATGGTGTAGACGGCGTCGATCACGAACTGCACCTTCCCCTCCTGCTCGTAGGTGGAGTCCCGCCCGATGCGCTCCTCGCCTGGGCAGAGAGGGGCTCAGGGGGGCGGGGAACGGGGCCCGGGGCCCGGCTCCTCGCCTGGGCACAGAGGGGCTCAGGGGGGCGGGGAACGGGGCCCGGGGCCCGGCTCCTCGCCTGGGCACAGAGGGGTTCAGGGGGGCGGGGAACGGGGCCCGGGGCCCGGCTCCTCGCCTGGGCACAGAGGGGCTCAGGGGGGCGGGGAACGGGGCCCGGGGCCCGGCTCCTCGCCTGGGCACAGAGGGGCTCAGGGGGGCGGGGAACGGGGCCCGGGGCCCGGCTCCTCGCCTGGGCACAGAGGGGTTCAGGGGGGCGGGGAACGGGGCCCGGGGCCCGGCTCCTCGCCTGGGCACAGAGGGGCTCAGGGGGGCGGGGAACGGGGCCCGGGGCCCGGCTCCTCGCCTGGGCACAGAGGGGCTCAGGGGGGCGGGGAACGGGGCCCGGGGCCCGGCTCCTCGCCTGGGCAGAGAGGGGTTCAGGGGGGTGGGGCCCGGGGCCCGGCTCCTCGCCTGGGCACAGAGGGGCTCAGGGGGGCGGGGAATGGGGCCTGGCTCCTCACCTGGGCAGAGACGGGCTCAGGGGGGTGGGGAATGGAGCATGGGGCCTGTCCCCTCTAGGGAGCACCGGCCCCGATCCCCATCTCATTCTCAGCAGGCAGATAGCTGAGATTTGGGGTGTCCGGGCATCATCCGCCCACCGTGGTGGGATCAGCCCCCAGCCCCCCAACCCCCTGGACTCCCCTAAGAGCCGGGGAATGAGCCTTGAGTGGGCTGATCACACCCCATGCAGGGGATTAGCTGGAGCGGGGGCACCAGGGGGCCAGTGTCTCCTTCCCCGCCGCGGGATTGCCACCCCCCGAACCCCCAACCTCGTCCATCCCTGAGAGATCAGCCCCCCAAGCCCAGCCCCCGGTACCGGTGCATTTCCGAGCGGCCTCCTCCGGCTGCGTCCCCGGGCGGGTGAGTTTGCATTTGAAATCGTCCTCCCAGAACTCGGCGAACCAGATATTGCGGCGATTGTTCTCCAGGGAGCGCGAGGTGAAATACTGATCGAAGCCTGCGGTGGGGAGACAGGGGTCAGCAGGGGGCGCCGTGGGGCAGGGTGCTCAGTAGGGGGCGCTGTCCCCTGGCAGGCCGGGCCAGGCGCTGTGGGACAGGGAGCTGGACATGGGGCGCTCTGCCCTGGCAGTCAGGGTCAGGCACTGGGGGGTGCCATGCTGCTGGCAGCAGGGGGTCTGGTAGGGGGGCTGGGGGGCACGGTGCTGTGGGGAGCGGGGGGGTGGGGGGTGCAGTGGGGAGTGGGGGGTTTGGTCGGGAGACTGGGGGGCACAGTGCTGCGGGGGGTTCGGTGGGGGGCCCGGCGGGGGGGATCCGTTACCGTCGATGGACGCCCGTTTGGGCAGAATGGTGACGGCTCCTTCGGCCACTTCCTCCTGCCGCAGGATGGGCGAGATCTTGGAGCCCCAGCTGTCCGAGCCAACCCACAGGAAATGCCCCGTCAGGTTGGCGCGACGTGCGGCCTCCAGCACCCGCCTGCAGGGGGCGACAGCGAGCAGGTGAGTCCTGAATTCCCGGGGAGACGGGCCCGGGGGGAGCCCCAAACTCACTTGATGTCGTCCTCGTTGGCGAAGATGATGATCCCGCGGGCGTTGGGCGTCTCCATCAGCCGCTTGATCAGCTTGTCGAACTCGCCGGCCCTGGGCTCCCGCGGGATCTTCATGGACTGGGCGATGCAGACGCCGCCTGGGGGGGGCGACAGGGAGCCCCCGTCACGGGGACTGGAGCCCCTCACTCCCGCCCCGCAGCCCCCGGCTAGCCTGGCCCTGCCCCCTCCAGCCCTGCCGGTGCCCCTCACTCCCGCCCCGCAGCCCCCGGCTAGCCCGGCCCTGCCCCTCTCACAGCCCTGCCGGTGCCCCTCACTCCCGCCCCGCAGCCCCCGGCTAGCCTGGCCCTCCCCCCCCCAGCTGGTGCCCCTCACTCCCGCCTCGCAGCCCCCGGCTAGCCCGGCCCTGCCCCCCCCAGCTGGTGCCCCTCACACCCGCCCCGCAGCCCCCGGCTAGCCTTGTCCTGCCCCCCCCCCCAGCCCTACCGGTGCCCCTCACTCCTGCCCCGCAGCCCCCGGCTAGCCCTGCCCTGCCCCCCTCACAGCCCTGCTGGTGCCCCTCACTCCCGCCCCGCAGCCCCCGGCTAGCCAGGCCCTGCCCCCCCCCCAGCTGGTGCCCCTCACTCCCGCCCCGCAGCCCCCGGCTAGCCCGGCCCTGCCCCTCTCACAGCCCTGCCGGTGCCCCTCACTCCCGCCCCGCAGCCCCCGGCTAGCCTGGCCCTCCCCCCCCCAGCTGGTGCCCCTCACACCCGCCCCGCAGCCCCCGGCTAGCCCTGCCCTGCCCCCCCCCAGCCCTGCCGGTGCCCCTCACTCCCGCCCTGCAGCCCCCGGCTAGCCTGGCCCTGCCCCCCCCAGCCCTGCCGGTGCCCCTCACTCCCGCCCCGCAGCCCCCGGCTAGCCCGGCCCTGCCCCCCCCAGCTGGTGCCCCTCACACCCGCCCCGCAGCCCCCGGCTAGCCTTGTCCTGCCCCCCCCAGCCCTGCCGGTGCCCCTCACTCCCGCCCCGCAGCCCCCGGCTAGCCCGGCCCTGCCCCCCCCAGCTGGTGCCCCTCACACCCGCCCCGCAGCCCCCGGCTAGCCCGGCCCTGCCCCTCTCACAGCCCTGCCGGTGCCCCTCACTCCCGCCCCGCAGCCCCCGGCTAGCCTGGCCCTGCCCCCTCCAGCCCTGCCGGTGCCCCTCACTCCCGCCCCGCAGCCCCCGGCTAGCCTGGCCCTGCCCCCCGCAGCCCTGCCGGTGCCCCTCACTCCCGACCCACAGCCCCCTGCCCGCCCAGCCCTGGGCTCCCCCAGCCCTGCCGGTGCCCCTCACTCGCGACCCGCAGCCCCCTGCCCGCCCAGCCCTGGGCTCCCCCATAGCCCTGCCGGTGCCCCTCACTCCCGACCCACAGCCCCCTGCCCGCCCAGCCCTGGGCTCCCCCATAGCCCTGCCGGTGCCCCTCACTCCCGACCCGCAGCCCCCTGCCCGCCCAGCCCTGGGCTCCCCCATAGCCCTGCCGGTGCCCCTCACTCCCGACCCACAGCCCCCTGCCCGCCCAGCCCTGGGCTCCCCCAGCCCTGTCGGTGCCCCTCACTCCCGACCCGCAGCCCCCTGCCCGCCCAGCCCTGGGCTCCCCCAGCCCTGTCGGTGCCCCTCACTCCCGACCCGCAGCCCCCTGCCCGCCCAGCCCTGGGCTCCCCTATAGCCCTGCCGGTGCCCCTCACTCCCGCCCCGCAGCCCCCGGCTAGCCCGGCCCTGCCCCCCCCAGCCCTGCCGTTGCCCCTCACTCCCGCCCCGCAGCCCCCGGCTAGCCCGGCCCTGCCCCTCTCACAGCCCTGCCGGTGTCCCTCACTCCCGCCCCGCAGCCCCCGGCTAGCCCGGCCCTGCCACCCCCAGCTGGTGCCCCTCACACCCGCCCCGCAGCCCCCGGCTAGCCTGGCCCTGCCCCCCTCACATCCCTGCTGGTGCCCCTCACTCCCGCCCCGCAGCCCCCGGCTAGCCCGGCCCTGCCCCCCCCCCCCCAGCCGGTGCCCCTCACTCCCGCCCCGCAGCCCCTCACCGGCCTCGCGGGAGATCTGGACGAAGGCCTCCACCCCACTTTCACCGTAGTTGCCCTCGGAGGCCAGCGTGGAGACATAGTTCCAGCCCAGCGCCTTCACCACGTCCAGCATGGCCTGGGCCTGGTACGAGTCCGGCGGCACCACCCGGGAGAAGTAGTCGTAGCGGTTGCTGTCGCTGAGCTCGGGGGCGGTGGAGGCGTAGCTGATCTGCGGGATCTGGGGGGCAGAAGGGCAGGAGACTGACGGGGGTGCCAAGGGGGCCCCTGGCCCCTGCTCGGACCCGGGGGCAGCCCAGAAAATCCCTGCACCCAGGAGCTTCCGGACTCGTCAGCGGCGACCCGTCAGCCAGGGTGGAAGGAGACAGGTGGCAGAGCTGGGAGAGAACCCAGGCGTCCTGGCTCTCAGCCCCGGCCCTCTCTACCCACTAGACCCCACTCCCCTCCCAGCGCCGGAGAGAGAACCCAGGCGTCCTGGCTCTCAGCCCCGGCCCTCTCTACCCACTAGACCCCACTCCCCTCCCAGCGCCGGAGAGAGAACCCAGGCGTCCTGGCTCTCAGCCCCGGCCCTCTCTACCCACTAGACCCCACTCCCCTCCCAGCGCCGGAGAGAGAACCCAGGAGTCCTGGCTCTCAGCCCCGGCCCTCTCTACCCACTAGACCCCACTCCCCTCCCAGCGCCGGAGAGAGAACCCAGGAGTCCTGGCTCTCAGCCCCGGCCCTCTCTACCCACTAGACCCCACTCCCCTCCCAGCGCCGGAGAGAGAACCCAGGAGTCCTGGCTCTCAGCCCCGGCCCTCTCTACCCACTAGACCCCACTCCCCTCCCAGCGCCGGAGAGAGAACCCAGGAGTCCCAGCGCCAGAGCTGATGCCTCGCAGAGCTAAGCGGGGTTGAGAGAAATGAGAAGGAGCCGGGGCGGGGGCCCTGTCGCCCCTGCTGGTGGGGCCGAGCCCTTCTCTGGGTGTGGGGCTAGGGCAGTCCCTCACTTCCCCCCACCCCATGTGCTGTGGGGTCGGGGAGAAGCCGGGGGAAGGCTCATTGCCTGGACCCTGAACCCCACAAAACTGCCCAGGGATTGGGAAGCCGGAGCTGCAAGGAATTGTGGGTAACAGTGGCCTAGTTGGGGGAGGGACCCGCTTCTGTGGCTCTTGGATGTGTTACCTTCCCCCAGCACCGCCCCCCCCCCCCCGCATCGTTAGCTAGGCTGTTGATGGATTGGAGCACTGTGGGGCAGGGGGGACGGGACCAACAGCTGGAGGGAGGGAGAGAGAGAAACCGGCTAATACCGTGTGGGGCATCCCAGAGCCGGGGAGAACCCAGGAGTCCTGGCTCCCAGCCCCCCTGCTCTAACCACTGGACCCCACTCCCCTCCCAGAGCTCGGGAGAGAACCCAGGAGTCCTGGCTCCCAGCCCCCCTGCTCTAACCACTGGACCCCACTCCCCTCCCAGAGCTCGGGAGAGAACCCAGGAGTCCTGGCTCCCAGCCCCCCTGCTCTAACCACTGGACCCCACTCCCCTCCCAGAGCCGGGGAGACCCACTGCGACTGGGGTATATCTGGGGATATCAGTCTGATTTTATCCATCTCCCCATGTCTAGGAGACACCCCCCCCGGGACAGGGCCCGCCATCCATCCCCCCACTTTCAGGAGACGCCCCCCCCGGCTCCCCACCCCGGCCACTCACGGCAAAGAGCCGCAGGACGTTGGCCACCATGATGGAGACAGAGCTGGCAGAGGCGCCGACCACGGCCACGACCCGCTCGGGCCGGGTGAAGAGGGGGGGCCGGCCGTCGGCGCAGCGCACGTCCGACGTGTCCTTCTGGATCAGGGCCTGGACGAAGGTCAGCGACTGCTCCAGGGCGTAGGTGTCCCGGGAGCAGGTGTCCAGGATGCGGGCGCCCAGGGTGAGGTTGGGGAGCAGCTGGGGGTCGGCGTTGATCTGGTCCAGGGCGTAGAGCATGGCCTCCATGCGGTGGATCCCCTTCTCCTTCTTCACCTCACCGCACGGCACCCCGGCTGGGCCCCGGGCGTGCACCGGGAACAGCCCCCCCAGCGTCACGTCCCCCTCGATCCGGATGGAGAAGGGCTGCGTGCCCTGCTGGGCCCCTGCCCCCCAGCCCCACAGCAGCAGCAGGAGGGGGGGCCACAGCTGCCCCATGGTTGGGCTGGCCCCGAGCGCTTCACGGCCTGCAGCGGGAAGGAGGGTGAGGAAATGGGGCAAGCCGCCGTCTGGATGGGCCTGGGGGCCAGGAGCTGGTTCACTCGGGCACCGTCCCTAGGACACCTTGTTGGTCCGGGTCCCCTGGCAGGTGGCCAGTGCTGACCCCGGTTGCTCCCGACCACTGGCCAGAGCGAGACCCTCCCCGCCATGGCCCTGGAGAGATGGAGGCCATGAGGAGGGGCAGCTGGCCTGGCTTGGAGTGTAGCTATCGATCCTCATACCCACCCTACCATCTGTCCATCCGTCCACCCACCCACCATCTGTCCCCCCACACCTCCATCCATCCATCCATGTATCCTTCCCTCCATTCCTCCATCCATCCATCCATCCCGACACCCCATCCATCCACCCACCCACCTATCTTCTGTCCCTCCGCCCCTCCAGCCATCCATCCTTATACCAGCCATCTTTGTATCCCTCCCTCCCTTCCTCCTTCCATCCATACATCCTGACACCCCAACCATCCATCCATCCATCCATCCTTTCATCCATCCATCCCAACACTCCATCCATCAGCCATCCTTGTATCCCTTCCTCCCTCCATCCATCCATCCTCACACCCACTCTCAGTCCCTCCGCCCGTCCATCCATCTATCCATCCATCCATCCATCCTGCCACCCGCCACCCATGTATCCCTCCCTCCCTTCCTCCATCCCTCCCTTCCTCCATCCATCCATCCAGCCATCCATCCCGACACCCCATCCTTCCTTCCCTTCCTCCATCCATCCATCCTCACACCCACCCTCAGTCCCTCCACCCATCCATCCAACCTGCCACCAGCCGCCCGTGTACCCCTCCCTCCCTTCCTCCATTCATCCATCCCGACACCCCATCCATCCATCCTTCCTTTCCTCCATCCATCCATCCTGACACCCCATCCTTCCATCCATCCATCCATCCCTCCCAGCACCCCATCCATCCTTATACCCGCCATCCGTGTATCCCTCCCTTTCTCCATCCATCCATCCATCCATCCATTCACTCCCTTCAACCATCTTCACACCCACCATCCATCCATGCACCCCTCCATCCCTCCCCGCTCACACGCCCGGCTACTGTGGGGTGAGTTTATCCCCATTTCACTCTCCCACTGTCCATCCATTGATTGATCTGCCTACCCCCTTTGTTCTTTCCCACCCCTGCCCCCTGTGCCCGTTCCTTTTCCACAGCCCCTGCCCCCTCAAGGGTGGGGCTGGCTGGCCCCCCAGGGGTGGGGTGGAACAAAGGCCCTTTAGCCCCCCAACCCCAGATGGGGTGTCTGCGAGGGAGGGGCTGAGCCGGGGGGTTCTGTGCCAGGGTTAAGTGAGCAGAGTGAGCTGGGGGGGGCGGGTGCCTGGAGCTCCCATAATGCACTGGGAGGAACCAGAATCCTGCCTCCCCCATGCACCTGGGGAAGTCGGCACCTCCCCCACTCATAATACACTGTGTGAACCAGGATTGTGCCCCCACAGATACTGAACCCCCAGACCCCTGACAGCTCCCCCGGCTCAACCCCCTGAACCCCCAAATGTCTCCTGGATCGAGCCCCTGAGCCCCCAACATCTCCCCCAGTTCTACCCCCTGAAGCCCCAAACGTCTCTCCTGGATTGAGCCCCTGAACCCCCCATGTCTCCCCAAATTGACCCCCTAAACCCCCCCGATGTTTCCCTCCGATAAAATCCGTGAGCCCCCAGACCCACAAATTCTTACCCGATCGACCCCCTGAACCACCAAACATCTGCTCCGGACCAAGCCCCTAAACCCCCGACCCCTGACATATCCCCCAGTCCTACTCCCCAAATAGCTCCCCAGATCGACCCCCAACTCCCCCCGTCTCCCCTGGATTGACCCCCCGACATCTCCCTCAGATCAACCTTACCGACCCCTCCCCGAACCAACCCCCAGCTCCCCCCACATCTTTCTTGGCTCAACTCCCCAACATCTCCCTAGATGGACCCTCCAATGTCTCTCCCAGATCGACCCCCGACGTCTCCCTAGAGCCCCACCCCTGACCCCCCGATTCCCCTTTCACAACTCACCTGCAGTTGCTCCCCCTGGACGCGGGCTTCCTGGACTCCTGGGTTCTCTCCCCAGCCCCCAGCTGCATTGCCAGCTGGCTCCGGTCAGTGGCACCCCCGGGGGAGGCAGGTCGGGGTCCCCTGGCTGGGACCGGCTGAGCCCCGGCCGTTCCTGTCTCCCAGCTGCGCTGGGAACAGCTGGGAGCTGCCAGGCAAGGGGGGGTGTCGAGAGGGCTGGGGGGGGCAGGGCTACGGGCAGCGCATTCGTCCCTCCGCTGGCTGGCACCTTCCCTCCATCCCCAGCACCAGCCGCTGCCAGCACCGCCCTGCCCTGCCCATCCCTCTGCCCTGCTCTGCCTGGCTCTGCCCATCCCCATCCTTCTGCCCTGCCCTGCCCTGCCCTGCGCCCCCCTGCCCAGCTCTGCCCTGCCCATCCCCCTGCCTCCCCCTGCCCTGCCCTGCCCGGCTCTGCCCCCACAGCCCAGCTCTGCCCTGCCTGGCTCTGCACCCCCCTTCCTGGCTCTGCCCTACCCTGCCCATCCCGCTCCCTTGCCCATCCCCCTGCCCTGCCCTGCCCATCCCAATCCCCATCCCTCTCCTCCCCCTTTCACCTTCTCTCTCTCTCTCCCTCCCCTTCTTTCCCATTTTACACCTCTCTCATCCCTCCTCTCTACCCCTCTTTTGCCAGGCCTCGGGGTGGGACCAACAGGAGATCTGGGGTTGAACAGACCTGACCTAACTTGAGACGCTGGACCCAGACCGCAGGGACCCCTGAGCCCCCCCAGGCTCCTACCCTAGGGCCGGATGGGAGCCGACGCCCCCTAGAGGGGCCAGGCCCCGGGCCCCATTCCCCGCCCCCCTGAGCCAGCCAGTCTCCCCAGCCCAATGGGCCCATCCCCCGGGACCCTCGATTTATATGGGGTTGGGGGTGGGGATTGAATCCTGGGGGGCATTTGTCCTGCTAAGAACTGAGCCAAGCATGTACCATCTCATTTGACATGAAAATGGGGTCTAGCTGTTAGGGGAGGGGTGGGCTGGGAGCCAGGACTCCTGGGTTCTCTCCTTAACACTGAAGATAAAACATCCCAGGATCTTCCTGGCATTGCAGATCTTTGCTCTGACAGGCAAGGAGAGGAGCTGGGATCCCCCAGCTCTGTGCGGTCCTGCCCCACCTCCTGGAGTCCCCCAGCTCTGGGGGTGTGGGTGGGGGGGTGTTTGCAGGGCAGCCGAGGAAGGAGGCGGGGGCTGGCTCTGATCCGGTCTGTGCTGCTCGGCGCCCCTGGCCCTGGGGGCTGTTCTGGGCTGGGAGGGGGAGTCTGGGAGGCTCCTTTCATAGAAGGAAAGAAAGAGAGAAACCCACTTTGCTAGAGGACTCCGAACTCGCTCCATTTCCGAGCCACTGGTCTGGGGCAGGGGTGGGGGGGCTACCGGGCTGGGTGTGGGTCTGATCGGGGGCGGGATATTGGACTGGCTGGGCCCGTGGGCCTGATGTGTGGGGATGGCTCCCGCCCCCCCCTCCACCCCCCTGCACACATCACTTCACAAACACCAGCTGTTGGGGACGGACACTCAGAGAGAGAGAGAAAGCAATTGCATTAATTCACCACTTAAAGCAGGGAGAGCCACGGCTCATCCGCCCGGGGGCCGCTGCCAGCCCCAGCCCCTAATCCGGGGAATCCATCAAACCGTCCTCCTGCACCTGCCCCCCAGCCTCTATCCATCCCCGTCCACCACCTCTGTCTATCCCTCCCCGTCCACTACCTCTGTCTATCCCCGTCCTCCGCCTCTGTCTATCCCCGTCCTCCACCTCTGTCTATCCCTCCCCGTCCACCCTATCCCTCTATCCATCCCCATCCACTGCCTCTGTCCATCCCCCTCCACCGCCTCTGTCCATCCCCCTCCACCGCCTCTGTCCATCCCCCTCCACCGCCTCTGTCTATCCCTCCCCGTCCACCGCCTCTGTCTATCCCCGTCCTCCACCTCTGTCTATCCCTCCCCATCCACCCTATCCCTCTATCCATCCCCATCCACCGCCTCTGTCTATCCCTCCCCGTCCACTACCTCTGTCTATCCCCGTCCTCCACCTCTGTCTATCCCCATCCACCGCCTCTGTCTATCCCCGTCCTCCACCTCTGTCTATCCCCATCCACCACCTCTGTCTATCCCCGTCCTCCACCTCTGTCTATCCCCATCCACCGCCTCTGTCTATCCCCGTCCTCCACCTCTGTCTATCCCCATCCACCACCTCTATCTATCCCTCCCCGTCCACTACCTCTGTCTATCCCCATCCTCCACCTCTGTCTATCCCCATCCACCGCCTCTGTCTACCCCCGTCCTCCACCTCTGTCTATCCCTCCCCGTCCACCCTATCCCTCTATCCATCCCCATCCACTGCCTCTATCCATCCCCATCCACCGCCTCTGTCTATCCCTATCCACCGCCTCTGTCTATCCCTCCCCATCCACCACCTCTGTCTATCCCCATCCACCGCCTCTGTCTATCCCTCCCCATCCACCCTATCCCTCTATCCATCCCCATCCACTGCCTCTATCCATCCCCATCCACCGCCTCTGTCTATCCCTCCCCATCCACCACCTCTGCCTATCCCCATCCACCGCCTCTGCCTATCCCTCCCCATCCACCGCCTCTGCCTATCCCTCCCCATCCACCGCCTCTGCCTATCCCTCCCCATCCACCACCTCTATCTATCCCTCCCCATCCACCACCTCTGCCTATCCCTCCCCATCCACCACCTCTATCTATCCCTCCCCGTCCACTACCTCTGTCTATCCCCATCCTCCACCTCTATCTATCCCCATCCACCGCCTCTGCCTATCCCTCCCCATCCACCACCTCTGCCTATCCCTCCCCATCCACCACCTCTATCTATCCCCATCCACCGCCTCTGTCTATCCCTCCCCATCCACCCTATCCCTCTATCCATCCCCGTCCACCACCTCTGTCTATCCCCATCCACCGCCTCTGTCTATCCCCGTCCTCCACCTCTGTCTATCCCTCCCCGTCCACCCTATCCCTCTATCCATCCCCATCCACCGCCTCTGTCTATCCCTATCCACCGCCTCTGTCTATCCCTCCCCATCCACCACCTCTGTCTATCCCCATCCACCGCCTCTGTCTATCCCTCCCCGTCCACCCTATCCCTCTATCCATCCCCATCCACTGCCTCTATCCATCCCCGTCCACCGCCTCTGTCTATCCCCGTCCACCACCTCTGTCTATCCCCGTCCTCCACCTCTGTCTATCCCTCCCCGTCCACCCTATCCCTCTATCCATCCCCATCCACCGCCTCTGTCTATCCCTATCCACCGCCTCTGTCTATCCCTCCTCATCCACCACCTCTATCTATCCCCATCCACCACCTCTGTCTATCCCTCCCCGTCCACCACCTCTGTCTATCCTCATCCACCACCTCTGCCTATCCCTCCCCATCCACCACCTCTATCTATCCCCATCCACCGCCTCTATCCCTACCCGTCCACCACCTCTGTCTATCCCCATCCACTGCCTCTGTCTATCCCTCCCCGTCCACCACCTCTATCCCTCCCCATCCACCACCTCTGCCTATCCCTCCCCATCCACCACCTCTATCTATCCCCATCCACCGCCTGTCTATCCCTCCCCATCCACCCTATCCCTCTATCCATCCCCATCCACCGCCTCTATCCATCCCCATCCACCGCCTCTGTCTATCCCCGTCCACCGCCTCTGTCTATCCCTCCTCATCCACCACCTCTATCTATCCCCATCCACCACCTCTGTCTATCCCTCCCCGTCCACCACCTCTGTCTATCCTCATCCACCACCTCTGCCTATCCCTCCCCATCCACCACCTCTATCTATCCCCATCCACCGCCTCTATCCCTACCCGTCCACCACCTCTGTCTATCCCCATCCACCGCCTCTGTCTATCCCTCCCCATCCACCACCTCTGCCTATCCCTCCCCATCCACCGCCTCTGCCTATCCCTCCCCATCCACCACCTCTATCTATCCCCATCCACCGCCTCTGTCTATCCCTCCCCATCCACCACCTCTATCTATCCCCATCCACCGCCTCTGTCTATCCCTCCCCATCCACCCTATCCCTCTATCCCTCCCCATCCACCCTATCCCTCTATCCCTCCCCATCCACCGCCTCTGTCTATCCCTCCCCATCCACCGCCTCTGCCTATCCCTCCCCATCCACCACCTCTATCTATCCCCATCCACCGCCTCTGTCTATCCCTCCCCGTCCTCCACCTCTGCCTATCCCTCCCCATCCACCACCTCTGCCTATCCCTCCCCATCCACCACCTCTATCTATCCCTCCCCATCCACCACCTCTATCTATCCCTCCCCGTCCACTACCTCTGTCTATCCCCATCCTCCACCTCTATCTATCCCCATCCACCACCTCTATCTATCCCTCCCCATCCACCACCTCTGCCTATCCCTCCCCATCCACCACCTCTATCTATCCCTCCCCATCCACCACCTCTATCTATCCCTCCCCATCCACCACCTCTGCCTATCCCTCCCCATCCACCACCTCTATCTATCCCTCCCCATCCACTACCTCTGTCTATCCCCATCCTCCTCTGTCTATCCCCATCCACCGCCTCTGTCTATCCCCGTCCTCCACCTCTGTCTATCCCTCCCCGTCCACCCTATCCCTCTATCCATCCCCATCCACCGCCTCTGTCTATCCCTGTCCACCGCCTCTGTCTATCCCTCCCCATCCACCGCCTCTGTCTATCCCTCCCCATCCACCGCCTCTGTCTATCCCTCCCCATCCACCGCCTCTGCCTATCCCTCCCCATCCACCGCCTCTGCCTATCCCTCCCCATCCACCACCTCTATCCCTCCCCATCCACCGCCTCTGTCTATCCCTCCCCATCCACCCTATCCCTCTGTCCATCCCCATCCACCGCCTCTATCCATCCCCGTCCACCGCCTCTGTCTATCCCCGTCCACCGCCTCTGTCTATCCCTCCTCATCCACCACCTCTATCTATCCCCATCCACCACCTCTGTCTATCCCTCCCCGTCCACCACCTCTATCTATCCCCATCCACCGCCTCTATCCCTACCCGTCCACCACCTCTGTCTATCCCCATCCACTGCCTCTGTCTATCCCTCCCCGTCCACCACCTCTGTCTATCTCTGTCCCCTACCTCTGTCTGTCCCTCTATCTATCCCTCCCCATGCACCCCCAGCATCTAATCCAATCTATCTCCCCACAACTCCCCTCTGTCAACTGATGAACATAAGAGCAGCCAGACTGGGTCAGCCCAAAGGTCCATCCAGCCCAGTGTCCTGTCCTGCGACAGTGGCCAGTGCCAGGTGCCCCAGAGGGAATGAACAGAGCAGGGAATCACCAAGTGATCCATCCCCTGCGCCCATTCCCAGCTCCCGGCAAACAGGCCAGGGACACCATCCCTGCCCAGCCTGGCTAGTAGCCATTGATGGACCTGTCCTCCAGGAATTTAGCTCGCGCTTTTTTGAACCCTGTGCTACAGAGAGACGTGTGTAGGGGAACAGATAGATCTGACTCCATCGGAGCTACGGCTGAGTGACCCCAGTGAGGGCCTGGCCCCCGTTAATTTACCCAACACTCCAGTTTCCCTGCTGCTAACTCCACCCCGTGCATCCTTGTAGCCCCCGCCCCTCCCCCCATCACCTCTTCCCTCCAGCTCGCAATTAAATCATCCCTCTTAATTACAATAAGAGGCCGAGCATGGCGGAGGGACCCAGCGTCGGGCACAGGCCGGCCTCTGGCAGGGATTTGGCTGTATTAGCAGGGGAAGGAGACAGCTGCCTGGCTGTGCCACCCGAGGGGGTCCGGATTAGGGGAGAGAGACAGGAATTAGGAGCAAGAATAGAATGGAAATGATCCCCCCCCATCCTAATCACGGGCCTAATTCCAACAGCCATTAGTCCTTATTAAACAGGATCGGCTGCTAAACCCCCGAGACATTTATATCTGCCCTCCGGATCGCTGTTCTGCTGGCTGTCCCACGTCATACGCACCACCCTGGGATCCATCTCCCTATCCAGCCCCACACAGCCCTGCCTGTCTGTCTGTCTATCCCCATCCACCCCCTCTATCTATCTATCCCCATCCACCCCCTCTATCTATCTATCTATCTATCTATCTATCTATCTATCCCCATACACCCCTCTATCTATCTATCTATCTATCTATCTATCCCCATCCACCCCCTTTATCTATCTATCTATCCCATACACAACCATCTGTCTTTCTCTCTCTCTCCATACACCCTCCTCTCGCTCTCTGTTACCAGGCTGCATGGGCCCCTGGGTCCAGTCCGGGGCCCGGGGGAGGGGAACTGGGCTTGCCGGGCCCCTGGGTCTGATCCGGGGCCGCAGGCAGGGGGTGGATGATGCTCCGTGGGCCCATCGGGCCATAGGAGTGGACGGACCACGGAGGCCCGGCCCCACTCCCCCAGCCCATCATCCCTTGCCGAGGGGAAGGCTGCTGGTGGCTCAGCACCCCAAGTCATTCCCGGCCTCGGGGGACCCCCGGCCGGTTCAGTCTCATCCTTCACTTTGCTATCTCACCCCTGGTCCCCCATGATGGCTTTTAGGCCAGCCCAGCCCAGCCCAATCCTCTCTGCAGATCCACTGGCTGGTAGGACCCTCTCCCTCTGCGCCAGGCCGGAGCAGCCGTGCGCCCCCACCCAGATAATCTCCTCCATCTCCCGCCAGGATGGCCCAGGGGATTATGGCCCCGTGCAGGCTGAAGGAGAAATCCCACTCAGCATAATCCCGTTGCTCTTCCCCAGCCCGAGCTAGCCGGCCTCCTTCCCAGCCTTGCTGCCCTCGCTCCCCGGCAGAGCAACAGGGAAACTAAGGGCAGGCAGGGAGGCAATGAACCCGAGAATCATGACTCCCAGCCCGACCCCCGGCCCTGCTCCAACCACTAGTTCCCACTCCCCTCCCAGAGCCAGGGAGAGAACCCAGGAGTCCTGGCTCCCAGCCCCCCCCCCCCACTCCAACCACTACACCTCACTCCCCTCCCAGAGCCGGAGATAGAACCCAGGAGTCTTGGCTCCTTGCCTGATATATTGAGCTAGGATACGCGCCCACCCCCCCCCGTTCATGTAGCCACGGCCCTGGCCGGTCCCTTCCCTGGGCAGGATGGGTGATGCCAGCGGTGCCAGGGCACCATCTACTGGTGAAAGCTGCAAACTGCTGCTCTGTGCTCCCTCTGGAGATGGGTGGTGAGTGCCATTCATCTGGGACCCCCAGCGCTGGCTCACCTTCTCCAACTGGGTCCCGCGAGCTTGGGACCCCCCCCCCCACCCATCCGGGGGACCTCCTCCCAGCCAGCCCCAAACCTCTGGCCTCTCTTGGACTAACTCGGTGCTGCTCTCCCAGCCTGGGTCAGCCGGGAGACGGGAAATCTGCCACTTCCCCAGGAAGTTTGTTCCCACCCCCAGGACCAAGATTATTAGCGTTAGGCCCAAAGCTGACCGCAAAGAGCTACAAGGGGATCGCCTCAAACCAGCCACACGACGGTGGGTGAAATTCAAGGTTCAGAAGAGCAATGTCAAAATAATTCGAGGGGGTCAAAATTAGTTGCTGCCGCCACTTGCGAACACAATCCTGGCCTCCCTGTGGACCGAGTCTTGGAGAAGGTCAGCCCTACGCGCTGCCAGAACCGGCTCCGAAACCAGCAGGAAAGGGATTGGAAATACGACAGAAAATATGTCGTTGTATGAATCCGTGAAAAGCAAATAGAGAATTCTTCACACAATGCACAATTAACCAGTGGAACTCACTGCCAGAAGGATAACAGGGTTCAAAAAGGAACTGGAGAAGTTCCTGCAGGATAAATCCATCCATGCCTGTCAGCCAAGATGCTCAAGGAAGCCACCCCATGCCCTGGATGACCTTAAATCTGACAGCGAGAAGCCAGGTGTGGAAGACGAGGGGGGATCGCTCCAGGAGTGCCCTGTTCTGTACGCTCCCCTTGAAGCTCTGGCACAAGCCGCTGTTGGGGACAGGAAACTGGGCTAGATGGATCATGATGTGACTCACCACGGCCGCTGTTAGGTTCTTAAGGCCTTGTTTGCAAGTGGAAATTGTCTGGATTTGTCTCCCAGGCACTGGATCCTGCTCTGACTTTCTCCTCTAGATTAAAGACCAGTTGGCACCTCAGATTTCCCCCCTCCCCGCGAAGGTGCTTACATGCCGCTATCCACCCACCTTGCGATCTCCCAAACGAAACAGCCCGCGCTCCTTCAATCTCCCCCACTCAGGCGTCTTCTCCAGCCCTGGGGCCATTTCTGTGACTCTTCTCGGCATCCTCTCCAGGTCCTTTGGAAAAGGGGGGGAGAGATTCCTGGCGTCTGGCCATGGGGTGGATGGGGCAGATGTCGACTGGCCAGCCATCCGCCACATGGCTGTACAAGGTCTTGGACCACGGGAGAAAGAGGGTCTTGGACCACCGGTGTTGATTTTCAACACATCTTGGAGCCCAGACATCTGGGGAAGGCCCAGAAGACAGCTAATGTTTGGCCAGTGTTTAAAAGGGGTGAATGGGACGACCCAGGTAATGACAGGCCGGTTCTCTGGACACTGGGCAAGATAATGGAAGGGCCGGCGTGGGGCTTGGTTAATAAAGAATGAAAGGAGGGTGATGTAATTAATGCCAATTATCATGGAAAGACTGGTAGAGGGACTGTCTCCGGCTGTGTCTGGGCAGCGCCCAGCACGACGGGGCCCTGATCTCAGCTGGGGCAGCGACTGGCTCTGGCTCTGTCTGGGCAGCGCCCGGCACGACGGGGCCCTGATCCCAGCTGGGGCAGCGACTGGCTCTGGCTCTGTCTGGGCAGCGCCCGGCACGACGGAGCCCTGATCTCAGCTGGGGCAGCGACTGTCTCCGGCTGTGTCTGGGCAGCGCCCGGCACGACGGGGCCCTGATCCCAGCTGGGGCAGCGACTGGCTCTGGCTCTGTCTGGGCAGCGCCCGGCACGACGGAGCCCTGATCTCAGCTGGGGCAGCGACTGTCTCCGGCTGTGTCTGGGCAGCGCCCGGCACGACGGGGCCCTGATCCCAGCTGGGGCAGCGACTGTCTCCGGCTGTGTCTGGGCAGCGCCCGGCACGACGGGGCCCTGATCTCAGCTGGGGCAGCGACTGTCTCCAGCTGTGTCTGGGCAGCGCCCGGCACGACGGGGCCCTGATCCGAGCTGGGGCAGCGACTGTGTCCGGCTGTGTCTGGGCAGCGCCCGGTACGACGGAGCCCTGATCTCAGCTGGGGCAGCGACTGGCTCTGGCTCTGTCTGGGCAGCGCCCGGCACGACGGGGCCCTGATCCCAGCTGGGGCAGCGACTGTGTCCGGCTGTGTCTGGGCAGCGCCCGGTACGACGGAGCCCTGATCTCAGCTGGGGCAGCGACTGGCTCTGGCTCTGTCTGGGCAGCGCCCGGCACGACGGGGCCCTGATCCCAGCTGGGGCAGCGACTGTCTCTGGCTCTGTCTGGGCAGCGCCCGGCACGACGGAGCCCTGATCCCAGCTGGGGCAGTGACTGGCTCTGGCTCTGTCTGGGCAGCGCCCGGCACGACGGAGCCCTGATCTCAGCTGGGGCAGCGACTGTCTCTGGCTCTGTCTGGGCAGCGCCCGGTACGACAGGGCCCTGATCCCAGCTGGGGCAGCGACTGTCTCCGGCTGTGTCTGGGCAGCGCCCAGCACGACGGGGCCCTGATCCCAGCTGGGGCAGCGACTGGCTCTGGCTCTGTCTGGGCAGCGCCCGGCACGACGGAGCCCTGATCTCAGCTGGGGCAGCGACTGGCTAGTTGGCAGCCGGTATCAAGTGGAGTGCCCCAAGGGTCGGTCCTGGGGCCGGTTTTGTTCAATATCTTCATCAATGATCTGGAGGATGGTGTGGATTGCACTCTCAGCAAATTTGCGGATGATACTAAACTGGGAGGAGTGGTAGATACGCTGGAGGGGAGGGATAGGATACAGAAGGACCTAGACAAATTGGAGGATTGGGCCAAAAGAAATCTGATGAGGTTCAATAAGGATAAGTGCAGGGTCCTGCACTTAGGACGGAAGAACCCAATGCACAGCTACAGACTAGGGACCGAATGGCTAGGCAGCAGTTCTGCGGAAAAGGACCTAGGGGTGACAGTGGACGAGAAGCTGGATATGAGTCAGCAGTGTGCCCTTGTTGCCAAGAAGGCCAATGGCATTTTGGGATGTATAAGTAGGGGCATAGCGAGCAGATCGAGGAACGTGATCGTTCCCCTCTATTCGACATTAGTGAGGCCTCATCTGGAGTACTGTGTCCAGTTTTGGGCCCCACACTTCAAGAAGGATGTGGATAAATTGGAGAGAGTCCAGTGAAGGGCAACAAAAATGATTAGGGGTCTGGAACATATGAGTTATGAGGAGAGGCTGAGGGAGCTGGGATTGTTTAGCCTGCAGAAGAGAAGAATGAGGGGGGATTTGATAGCTGTTTTCAACTACCTGAAAGGGGGTTCCAAAGAGGATGGCTCTAGACTGTTCTCTATGGTATCAGATGACAGAACGAGGAGTAATGGTCTCAAGTTACAGTGGGGGAGGTTTAGATTGGATATTAGGAAAAACTTTTTCACTATGAGGGTGGTGAAACACTGGAATGCGTTACCTAGGGAGGTGGTAGAATCTCCTTCCTTAGAGGTTTTTAAGGTCAGGCTTGACAAAGCCCTGGCTGGGATGATTTAGTTGGGGATTGGTCCTGCTTCAAGCAGGGGGTTGGACTAGATGACCTTCTGGGGTCCCTTCCAACCCTGATATTCTATGATTCTATGATTCTATGGCTCTGTCTCTGTCTGGGCAGCGCCCGGCACGACGGGGCCCTGATCTCAGCTGGGGCAGCGACTGGCTCTGGCTCTGTCTGGGCAGCGCCCGGTACGACAGGGCCCTGATCTCAGCTGGGGCAGCGACTGGCTCTGGCTCTGTCTGGGCAGCGCCCGGCACGACGGGGCCCTGATCCCAGCTGGGGCAGCGACTGGCTCTGGCTCTGTCTGGGCAGCACCCGGCACGACGGGGCCCTGATCCCAGCTGGGGCAGCGACTGGCTCTGGCTCTGTCTGGGCAGCGCCCGGCACGACGGGGCCCTGATCTCAGCTGGGGCAGCGACTGGCTCTGTCTCTGTCTGGGCAGCGCCCGGCACGACGGAGCCCTGATCTCAGCTGGGGCAGCGACTGGCTCTGTCTCTGTCTGGGCAGCGCCCGGCACGACGGGGCCCTGATCTCAGCTGGGGCAGCGACTGGCTCTGTCTCTGTCTGGGCAGCGCCCGGCACGACGGGGCCCTGATCTCAGCTGGGGCAGCGACTGGCTCTGGCTCTGTCTGGGCAGCGCCCGGCACGACGGGGCCCTGATCTCAGCTGGGGCAGCGACTGGCTCTGGCTCTGTCTGGGCAGCGCCCGGCACGACGGGGCCCTGATCTCAGCTGGGGCAGCGACTGGCTCTGGCTCTGTCTGGGCAGCGCCCGGTACGACGGGGCCCTGATCCGAGGTGGGGCAGCGACTGGCTCTGGCTCTGTCTGGGCAGCGCCCGGCACGACGGGGCCCTGATCCCAGCTGGGGCAGCGACTGGCTCTGGCTCTGTCTGGGCAGTGCCCGGCACGACGGAGCCCTGATCCCAGCTGGGGCAGCGACTGTCTCCGGCTGTGTCTGGGCAGCGCCCGGCACGACGGAGCCCTGATCCCAGCTGGGGCAGCGACTGGCTCTGTCTCTGTCTGGGCAGCGCCCGGCACGACGGGGCCCTGATCTCAGCCGGGGCAGGGACTGTCTCCCCCAGATCAGGTCAGCAGGGAGTTGGGGGGCGCCTGCTGTCACCTCCTCAGTTCCTGCCACACACATTCAGTCTCGCCTCTTCTCCAGCCGCTGCGCCCCCCGAGGGCTGACCTGTCTTCGTCTAATTCGAGGGCAAACCCTCCCGTCCCCGATTCATCCCCCTCCCTGCGACTCGCCGCACCCCCATTTCCATTCCCCACTAGTCCAGCTTCCCCGGCCAGCCGCTGGATCAGGGGCTGCACCTAAGAACCCTCGAAGATCTGGTGCCCCCCTGTGGCTGAGTCCCTCACACTCTGTGTCCTCCCACCACCCTAGGAGGCAGGGCGAGGCTGTGACGCTTCCCCTCTCTCCCTCGCCTTGGGCAGATGGGGAAACTGAGGCAGGGAGTGGCCAGTGGTCAGGGCGCACTGCGTTCACAGTACCCCGGCCCCGACCCCCTCCGTTATTCCTTCAGCCCCCCACTTCCTTCCCTCCAACCACGCCCCTCGCATTCCTGGCTCCGCCCCCGCTTCCTCCTGGACGTTCTCACCCCGCCCCGGCTCCGCCCCCACTTCCTCCTGGACGTTCTGACCCCGCCCCGGCTCCGTCTTTGCTTCCTCCTGGACGTTCTGACCCCGCCCCGGCTCCGCCCCCGCTTCCCCCTGGACGTTCTGACCCCGCCCCAGCTCAGTCTTTGCTTCCTCCTGGACGTTCTGACCCCGCCCCGGCTCCGCCCCCGCTTCCCCCTGGCCGTTCTGACCCCGCCCCTTTCCCGCCCTGTCTCCTCCCCCATTTCCTCCTGACCGTTCTGACCCCGCCCCGGCTCCGCCCCCGCTTCCCCCTGGACGTTCTGACCCCGCCCCAGCTCAGTCTTTGCTTCCTCCTGGACGTTCTGACCCCGCCCCGGCTCCGCCCCCGCTCCCCCCTGGCCGTTCTGACCCCGCCCCTTTCCCGCCCTGTCTCCTCCCCCATTTCCTCCTGACCGTTCTGACCACGCCCCCTCTGCTTTTGGTTTCCGGGTCGGTCGCCCCACGCGCGGCCCCCGGGCCGTAAAGTGAGGCCAGCGGGGAGCGAGTGAGTGAGATGAGGCGGCTCGGGGGGCAGAGCTGGGGTCACGTAGTGGGGGTTGGGGGGGGAACAGAAGCCGGCGGTGGGGGGAGGGGAAATACAGGAGCACGTGGGTCTGGGGGGCACGGGGGGGAGGGAGAGGTAGGTTGGGGGGATGTTGGGGGAAGGGCGGTAGCGGGTGGGGGTCACATGGGAGATGGAGAGGCTGGGGGGAGGGAGCGATGTGTAGGGCGGAGGGGGACGTCTGGGGGGGGTTTAGATCAGGCGAGCGGGGACCTGTGGGATCTGGAGGGGGGGCCAGGGGATGCGGGAGACGGTGGGTGAGGAGGAAGGGGGAGTGGACGGGGGCAGAGCTGGGGGTGCTGGGCTGTGTGGGGCGGGGGGGAGGACAGCAGAGTCCATGGGGACTGGGAGGGTCTGTAGGCTGGGCCATGGGGGCGGGGACATGTGGGGGGGAAATATGGGGGGAATGTAGGGGTGGAGGAGTAGGGAGATATGGGGGTTGGTGGGGAAATGTGGGGGGTGGGACATATGGGGGGGCTGTGGAGCTGGGCAACGGGGGGTGACTGGGGGGGGGCGGCACGGAGGTCGGGGTGGCCTGAGGCTGGATCTAACCACTCCCTGTTGGCAGGGGGCAGCGTCCGGGATGCTGGAGGAGCTGCAGGAGATGCCAGGGGCCGGGCAGGGGGCAGAGGAGGAAGGAAGCCCCCCAGGGGCCCGGCAGGGGGCAGAGGAGGAAGGAAGCCCCCCAGGGGCCCGGCAGGGGGCAGAGGAGGAAGGAAGCCCCCCAGGGGCCCGGCAGGGGGCAGAGGAGGAAGGAAGCCCCCCAGGGGCCCGGCAGGGGGCAGAGGAGGAAGGAAGCCCCCCAGGGGCCCGGCAGGGGGCGGGTGAGGAGGGGAGCCCCCCACCTAGCGCCCCCGACCCCCCCCAGGGGAAGAAGATTGTGCCAGGCATCGTGTACCTAGGGCACATCCCGCCCCGCTTCCGGCCCCGGCACGTCCGAAACCTGCTCAGCGTCCATGGGGAGGTCGGGCGCATCTTCCTGCAGCCCGAGGGTGAGTCCACGGAGTGTGTGGGGGAGAAGTGGGGGGCTGAGCGGGGCAGGGGGGCTGGCGGAGGCTGTGACGGAGGAGGGTGGGGGGGATGTCGGTTACACAGAAATGCCCCGACCCCTTTGTAGTCACTAAACCTCCCTTGGTGGTTTTCACCCAATATTGGGCGCGAACCCAGGCGTCCTGGCAAAAGCCCCTCTTCAGCGGGAATCGCTGGCTCCGGTTGCCCGTCGGACTCCCCTTCACTTGCTGGCTGAAAATATATCGCGGCGTTATGTGTGGCTGTTCCCCAGCCGCCCCGCCCCAGAGGTGGCTGCATCGCAGCGCCGGGCGGGCCTGGGGCTGGAAGGGGCTTGAGGGGGGTCTGGCGGGGGCTGATCTCTCCGTCCCCCCAGAGCGGTTCGTCCGGCAGAGGAAGAAGAAAGCTGGCGCCAAGGCCAAGAACTACACGGAGGGCTGGGTGGAGTTCAGGGACAAGCGCGTGGCGAAGCTCGTGGCCGCCAGTCTGCACAACACGCCCATGGGCACCCGCCGGCGCAGCCGCTTCCACTACGACCTGTGGAACATCAAGGTACCGGCTCTGGGAGGGGAGTGGGGGCTGGTGGTTAGAGCAGGGGGGCGGGAAGCCAGGACTCCTGGGTTCTCTCCCCGGCTCTGGGTGGGGAGCGGGGTCTAGTGGTTGGAGCAGGGGGGGCTGGGAGCCAGGACTCCTGGGTTCTCTCCTAGGCTCTGGGAGGAGAGTGGGGTCTAGTGGTTGGAGCAGGGGGGGCTGGGAGCCAGGACTCCTGGGTTCTCTCCCTGGCTCTGGGCGGGGAGCGGGGTCTAGTGGTTGGAGCAGGGGGGGCTGGGAGCCAGGACTCCTGGGTTCTCTCCCCGGCTCTGGGTGGGGAGCGGGGTCCAGCCGGTCAGAGGCAGTGAGGCGTCCGTCTGTCCGTCCGTCCCCGCAGTACCTGCACCGGTTCAAGTGGCCGCACCTGAGCGAGCGGCTGGCCTACGAGCGGCAGGTCCGGCAGCAGCGTCTGCGGGCCGAGATCTCCCAGGCCAAGCGCGAGACCAGCTTCTACCTGCGCAGCGTGGAGACCAGCCAGCGCTTCGCCCGCCGGGCCGCCACCGCCCCCGCCCCCGCCGGCGGGGAGAAGAGCTGGGGCTTCGTCCAGCGCCCCACGGAGGAGGAGATCCAGAGGCGCAAGGCGGGCGCGGGCGGGTGCCGGCTCCGTGGGCAGCTGGCCAAGGCCCGGGAGATCCAGCTGAAATCCCAGACCAGCCGCTCCTTGCTGGCCAAAATCTTCAACGCCACGGACGCTGCCTCGGAGGAGGCACCGGGGGGGCCGGATCTGTAGTGAGAACCCCAGGCGCCGGGGGGCGCCGTGCTACGGGGAGTGGGGCAGGGGGCTGGGCCGGGGGTGCTCTCCCCTGGCAGTCAGGGCCGGGCACTAGGGGGTGCTGTGCTGTGGAGAATGGGGCAGGGGAGCTTCTGGGTTCTCTCGCGGCTCTGGTGGGGGAGTGGAGTCCAGTGGGGTTGAGTGGGAGTTGCTGGGAGCCAGGACTCCTGGGTCCTATGCCTGGCTCTGGGAGGGGAGTGGGGGCTAGTGGTTAGAGCAGGGGGGGCCTGGGAGTTCCCATCCAGCATGGCACAGACGCCCCAGCCTGTGCCAAGTTGGGGTTTTGGGGGAGCTGGCCGGGGCTCCGGCTTCCTGGCCTGGGGATACCAGTGGGGGGTGGGGTCATGTTGACAAGGGGGGTGGGGGTGCACTGGGGTGAATCCGAACCCAAGCGGGCAGCGGGACTCAACGGGGCGGTGTGTGATCGGGGGAGAACAGAGATTAATTTAAACCTTGGGGTGTTCCAGGTCGGGTGCCCCATCTGATCACCCCCCAGCCCGCTTCCTCCTGCCCCTCGGCTCTGGGGCGACAGGAGTTTGCCCCCCAGTAGCGGCTCGTTCCCCCCCAGCAGGGCTCTGAAGACCAAGTTGTTGCCTCGATGGACCCCCAGCATCTCGACTCAGCACCGTCCCTGCCGCGGCCACGCTCAGCCGCTGGTTTCCCGCGGAGCCGCTCGGACCGTCAGGCTGGCCTTGCTCCCGGCACCTCGTCTGTCCTGAAGACGAGACCGTGACTTGCTACAAAGGGGCTTTTCGTTTGCCCGCAGGGCCGGCCTGGTCGCCCGCTGCCCCGGCCCCCTCGGGCTCCGTCCCCGTGCGTTTGATACCAGCTGTGACCCGAGGGCTCCCCGGTCCCTCTGGCTGAGCGCGATTAAAAAACCCGAGTGACTGAAAACGAGGGCGGCGACCGTTGAGTTTATTCCAACCTGGCCAAGTGCTCGGCCTCCAGTTGCCGCTGCGGACGGGCCGGCGGCCTCCAGCGGGCGGCTTTCCGGCGGGCTCGCGTCTCGGCCCTGCTCTGCGTCACGTCCTGACCGACGAGCCCGGCCAGGCTCTGCCTTGGCACAGGGTGGCCCCCGCCCTTCGGCCTCCGCTTAGCCGGGCCGGGGCTCGCGGTGCCCGCTCCCTTCTGCCGGGCCGGGGGTTTAGCTGCGGGACCCTCCGCTATGAGGCCTGGCAGGAAAGGGCGGGCGTAACGGTCAGGCCCTGCTCGCGCCTTCGCTGGCCGGGACGTGACCACACGGGGTTGCAAAACCACAAACGTTCCTAAGAGGGGCCAGGCACCGGGTGCTCGTGTAAACACGCTCCAGAGGGATCGTGCCAGGACCCCCCCCCCCCCAACCTCCCCCCCCGATACTGCGATATGGTGTGAACGCCTCGGAAAGATGAACTACGGGGGGCGGATAGAGATATTTGGATCAACCCGACCAGTACAAGGCAGAGGGTGGTGACTGACCCCTGCAGTGGGGCAAGACGTAACTTGTTCGTGTTGGTGCATGAAAGAGGGGTCCCCAGGGGGAGGGGGCCCCGAGGGGGCGTCCGGCTGGCCGAGGGCGGGAGGGAAAGTCCGGTTGCTCACTGAGCTGGTCCGTTGTCGTGGGGGTTGCGTGTCTGAGTGTCCCTCTTATGGGGCGCTCTCCCCTGCCGATACACCTGGCCGGGCGCCTTCACCGCTGAGCCGAGCTGGGGGGCTGCGTGGGCGGCTGTCTGCCCAGAGCCGGTGCAGCGCGTCCAGAGAATGTGCACGCAGCCACCAAGGGACGGGGAATGGGGCCTTTCTCCTCTAGGGGGCGCCAGCTCCCATCTGACCCCGGGGCGGGGGCTGATTGGCTTGGGGGGCTGCAAATTGGGCTCGGGCCCTTTCCTTTTTAGGGGGCACCGGCTCCCACCCAGACCAGGGCAGGGACTGGCTGGCTCCGGGGGTCAGGGAAAGAGACACGGGGCCTGTTCCCACTAGGGGGCACTGGCTGGCTGAGGGGGTCAGGGAATGGGGCGTGGGGCCTGGCCCCTCTAGGGGGTGACCCAGCCCCAGGGCAGGGCCTGGCTGGCTCTAGGGGTCAGGGAAAGAGACACGGGGCCTGTTCCCACTAGGGGGCACTGGCTGGCTGAGGGGGTCAGGGAATGGGGCGTGGGGCCTGGCCCCTCTAGGGGGTGACCCAGCCCCAGGGCAGGGCCTGGCTGGCTCTAGGGGTCAGGGAAAGAGACACGGGGCCTGTTCCCACTAGGGGGGCACTGGCTGGCTGAGGGGGTCAGGGAATGGGGCGTGGGGCCTGGCCCCTCTAGGGGGTGACTCGGCCCCTCTAGGGGGTGACCCGGCCCCAGGGCAGGGCCTGGCTGGCCCGGGACATGCCCCCACCCCCAGGGTAAAGGCTCCCCGGGCTCTGTGCCCTCCGGCCCAGGGGCTATGTGGCACCTGGAGTTTTACTGACGGGAGCCCCCCAGAACCGAACCCGCAGAGCTGGGCCTGGCCCCGTCCTTCCAGAGCAGCCCGACCTCGGCGCAGCAGAGCTCCCGGCTTTAACCCGGACAGGGCGCAGGTGCGTTCAGCCCCGGTCTTGCCCCAGGGCGGGTGTCCCCGCCCCGCCACTGGGGCGGCCCCCCCGAGGTTCCCCCTAACAGCCAGGCCCCCGTCTGGCACGGGGCCAGCACCGCTCTCCCGTTCCCAAATTCTGGCCCCGAAGGTGAATTCGGACCTGGCTTGGTCTCGCCGCAGGAGCTCCCGGGGGGGCGCCGGGGCCCGGCGGCTCAGTCCCGGAGTCAGTGAGCCCCCCCAGCACGGCGTTGGCCCTTGGGGGGCCGGCACGGGATCGGGGGTCGCGGCCCGGCAGTGGATTAGCGGCGGTGCGGCAGGATCCTGGGGCCCCCGGCTGCTCTTGGCTCTCTCTCCCCGGCTCCCTGCGGCCCCGATCCCTGGCCCTGCTTTGATCCCTCATTGCGCCCCTTTGCCTGGTGCTCTGGGGCTCTGCCTTGGGGGCCTTGGGTGGGTGGGTGGGGGTCACTGCAGCGCCTGGCGCGATGGAGATCTCGGTACAAGGGGGGGCCGCACAGGGCCCAGATGTCGGTCGGGGGGGGGGGGTCACTGCAGCGCCTGGCGCGATGGAGATCTCGGTACAAGGGGGGCCGCACAGGGCCCAGACGTCGGTCGGGGGGGGGTCACTGCAGCGCCTGGCGCGATGGAGATCTCGGTACAAGGGGGGCCGCACAGGGCCCAGACGTCGGTCGGGGGGGGTCACTGCAGCGCCTGGCGCGATGGAGATCTCGGTACAAGGGGGGGCCGCACAGGGCCCAGACGTTGGTCGGGGGGGGGCCCTGTGCAGCGCCTGGCGCGATGGAGATCTCGGTACAAGGGGGGCCGCACAGGGCCCAGACGTCGGTCGGGGGGGGGGGGTCACTGCAGCGCCTGGCGCGATGGAGATCTCGGTACAAGGGGGGCCGCACAGGGCCCAGACGTCGGTCGGGGGGGGGCCCTGTGCAGCGCCTGGCGTGACAGGGCCCCGATCTCACTTGTTACCGTCTTCCCCCCAGCGTGCCGGTCTCGGGAGCGGCAGAGGGTGTCCCCTAAACCCAGCGCCAGGCGCTCGGCCTCCGGACTCCGATCAGCTGGGCCGGGGCTCGCGGTGCCTGGCGGTGGCCGGAGGAGATAAGAGCCTGTTTGCGTGGAGTGGAAAGCGGCCAGGAACGCCTCCCACCCACCGGGCCAGGGAGCTGCGGTGGTGGGGCCGGGACCCCCCCTGCTCCTCCCCAGCAGTGGCTGCTTCTGGGCAGGCACCAGAGCCGCCTCACCCCCTTTTTTATCCATCCCTGCAGCCCCCCGCTCTGGGGAAACTGAGGCTTGGAGCATGCGTCCAGCTCCAGGGTGGCCTGGGGACCTAGCCTGTGAGTCCCAGAAAGGAAGTGGCGTATTCTGGATAGAACCCAGGAGTCCTGGCTCCCAGCCCCCCCCTGCTCTAACCACCAGACCCCACTTCCCTCCCAGACCCAGGGAGAATCATAGAATCATAGAATATCAGGGTTGGAAGGGACCCCAGAAGGTCATCTAGTCCAACCCCCTGCTCGAAGCAGGACCAGTTCCCAGTTAAATCATCCCAGCCAGGGCTTTGTCAAGCCTGACCTTAAAAACCTCTAAGGAAGGAGATTCCACCACCTCCCTAGGTAACGCATTCCAGTGTTTCACCACCCTCATAGTGAAAAAGTTTTTCCTAATATCCAACCTAAACCTCCCCCACTGCAACTTGAGACCATTACTCCTCGTTCTGTCATCTGCTACCACTGAGAACAGTCTAGAGCCATCCTCTTTGGAACCCCCTTTCAGGTAGTTGAAAGTAGCTATCAAATCCCCCCTCATTCTTCTCTTCTGCAGGCTAAACAATCCCAGCTCCCTCAGCCTCTCCTCATAACTCATGTGTTCCAGTCCCCTAATCATTTTTGTTGCCCTTCGCTGGACTCTCTCCAATTTTTCCACATCCTTCTTGAAGTGTGGGGCCCAAAACTGGACACAGTTCTCCAGATGAGGCCTCACCAATGTCGAATAGAGGGGAACGATCACGTCCCTCGATCTGCTCGCTATGCCCCTACTTATACATCCCAAAATGCCATTGGCCTTCTTGGCAACAAGGGCACACTGCTGACTCATATCCAGCTTCTCGTCCACTGTCACCCCTAGGTCCTTTTCCGCAGAACTGCTGCCTAGCCATTCGGTCCCTAGTCTGTAGCTGTGCATTGGGTTCTTCCGTCCTAAGTGCAGGACCCTGCACTTATCCTTATTGAACCTCATCAGATTTCTTTTGGCCCAATCCTCCAATTTGTCTAGGTCCTTCTGTATCCTATCCCTGCCCTCCAGCGTATCTACCACTCCTCCTAGTTTAGTATCATCCACAAATTTGCTGAGGGTGCAATCCACACCATCCTCCAGATCATTTATGAAGATACTGAACAAAACCGGCCCCAGGACCGACCCCTGGGGCACTCCACTTGATACCGGCTGCCAACTAGACATGGAGCCATTGATCACTACCCGTTGAGCCCGACAATCTAGCCAGCTTTCTACCCACCTTGTAGTGCATTCATCCAGCCCATACTTCCTTAACTTGCTGACAAGAATACTGTGGGAGACCGTGTCAAAAGCTTTGCTAAAGTCAAGAAACAATACATCCACTGCTTTCCCTTCATCCACAGAACCAGTAATCTCATCATAGAAGGCGATTAGACTAGTCAGGCATGACCTTCCCTTGGTGAATCCATGCTGGCTGGTCCTGTTCCTGACCTGTTCCTGAGAGAACCCAGGAGTCCGGGCTCCCAGCAGCCCCTCGCCCTGCGGAGCTGAAGGCTCTTGAGCTGTTCGCCTTGCTGGCCCCCGTGTACAACTCCCGCTGCCAGCTCGCCCGGGGGGGCTGGACGGCTATGGGGGCTACAGCCTGGCCAGCTGCGAGTGACCCCCCCCCACGGCCCCTCGCCACCCCGCCCCAGACCTCTCCTCCTTCCACTTCCCACGGGGCGGGGCAAGGGGGGGCTTCGGGCTTTTCTTTCCCGTGTGAATGGGGGCCATTTCCGCAGTTGCAGGGTTTTTTCCGGGGGGGGCAGATAATTATTTCAGGACAGGAGACTCTGACTGTCACGGGGCGACGTCTGATAACGAGCAGAACGAGGCTGGGCAGACCCCAGGTTTTAGGGTCACGCTTTCGAGGGGCCAGAGCGTCGCTCTCCTCAAGCCCTTTCCCCTGGTTTTTAAAAAATCCATTAACATTTGCACAGTTGTGCAAAATGAGGGGTTTTAAGCATCCCCCCCATGCCCCTCCCGTGATGAGCTGCCAAAATCTTAACAACGGGTTCCCTCCTCACCCCTCGAGGGGGTCGTTGCCCACCCCCGCCCCCCGGGACTCCTGCCCCATCCGCCCCCCACCTCGTTCCTTGACCCCCTCCAGCCCCATCCACCCCCATCCCCTGTCCCCTGACTGCCCCCAGAACCGGGCAGGGGGGTTTCGTGGGCCACCGTAGTGGGTGCCCACCCCGCCCCTAAGAGCCAGAGGCACCTGCCGGGGGGGCGAGGTGGGGAGTCCCGGGGGTGCTTACCTGGGGCAGCTCCCAGGAAGCATCCGGCAGGTCCCTCTGGCTCCTAGGGGAGGGGGAGCGTACCTGGGGGGGGGAGCAGGGGGAGCGGCCGCTCCCCCCACTGATCACATCAAAAGTGGCACCTTTGGCTCTGACTCCCTGGGTGCTTCTCCGCCCCCCCCAGCCTCCGCCTCCTCCCCGAACCCACCGCCCCACCCTGCTTCTCCGCCCCCCGGCCTCCTCCCCGAACCCACCGCCCCGCCCTGCTTCTCTGCCCCCCCCGCCTCCTCCCCGAACCCACCGCCCCGCCCTGCTTCTCTGCCCCCCGGCCTCCCCCCCGAACCCACCGCCCCGCACTGCTTCTCCTCCCCCCCCCCGGCCTCCGCCTCCTCCCCCGAACCCACCTCCCCGCCCTGCTTCTCTGTCCCCCCCCGGCCTCCTCCCCCGAACCCACCGCCCCGCCCTGCTTCTCCGCCCCCCGGCCTCCCCCCCGAACCCACCGCCCCGCCCTGCTTCACTGCCCCCCCGCCTCCTCCCCGAACCCACCGCCCCGCCCTGCTTCTCCGCCCCCCCCCGGCCTCCGCCTCCTCCCCCGAACCCACCTCCCCGCCCTGCTTCTCTGTCCCCCCCCGGCCTCCTCCCCCGAACCCACCGCCCCGCCTTGCTTCTCCCCCCCCACCCTCCTCCTCCTCCCCCCGTGAACCCACTGCCCCGCCCTGCTTCTCCGCCCCCCCCGGCCTCCGCGTCCTCCCCCGAACCCACCGCCCCGTCCTGTGTCTCTGCCCCCCCACCCTCCTTCCCCGAACCCACCGCCCCACCCTGCTTCTCCCCCCCCACCCTCCTCCTCCTCCTCCCCCCCTGAACCCACCGCCCCGCCCTGCTTCTCCGCCCCCCCGGCCTCCTCCTCCTCCCCCCCTGAACCCACCGCCCCGCCCTGCTTCTCCGCCCCCCCGGCCTCCTCCCCCGAACCCACCACCCCGCCCTGCTTCTCCGCCCCCCCGCCTCCTCCCCGAACCCACCGCCCCGCCCTGCTTCTCCGCCCCCCCACCCTCCTCCCCCGAACCCACCGCCCCGCCCTGCTTCTCCCCCCCCACCCTCCTCCTCCTCCTCCTCCCCCCCTGAACCCACCGCCCCGTCCTGCTTCTCCGCCCCCCCGGCCTCCTCCCCCGAACCCACCGCCCCGCCCTGCTTCTCCACCCCCCCGGCCTCCTCCCCTGAACCTTCTTCTCATCCCTCCCCGGCTTCCCGCTGAACAGCTGATTCGTCGGAAGGGGGGGGGCGGAGAAGCAGAGCGGGGTGGTGGGTTCAGGGGAGCTGCCGGTGGGGGCTCTGCACCCACCAAATTGTCCCCGTGGGGGCTCCAGGACTGGAGCACCCGTGGAGTCGGCGCCTAAGGCCCCACGCTGGGCCGGTTGTTGCATTTCGAAGCCCTTTTCGAGCCGGTTCTCCCCGCGGACCAGCCGGTTCTAAAAGGGCTTCGAAATTGAACCACCGGCTCCAGCTCCCCCCTGCCTCTCCCCCCTGCGTTTCTCCAGTTAAATGGTCCCAGTTCCCCGAAATTCTGGGTTTTCAGGCTTTTCTCTCGTTCTGTCCATTGAAACGTTTATAATTCTGCCCAACGGTGTGTGACAAATCCCCCCCCCCCCGACTTTTACCCCCTGAGCTCTTCACCGTTGCGCGAAATTTTTCTATTTCTGTCCATTGAAACGGTCACAGTGGCACGAAATTGTTTCAAGCATTTTTTTGTCCGTTTGTCCACTGACCTATTCGCAGGTGCATGAAATTCTGGGTTTCCAGCCTCTTGTCTGTTTCTGCGCATTTAACTTGGGACAGTTCTGCAAAACGGCTTCCAGCATTTCCCCCCGGTTTTATCCGCGTGGGCGTTCACAGCGGCACAAAATAATTTCAAGCAGGTTTTTCTACTTGTATCCATTGATGTTTCCACGGCTGCACCAAATTATGGGGTTCAAATATTCCCCCCCCCTCAGGTTTTATCCATTAAAATTCACTGTTGTCCACAGTCTTGGGGGTTTACGCATTTTTTAACGTCTATTTCTGGCCATTTAAATTGTCACAATTCTGGGGGCTCACCGTTGCATTTCGATTTGCATTGATTGAAATCTTCAGCGTGGCGGGAAGTCGTAGGGCCGTTCGACGAGGGGGGTGGCCAGACAAGAATTATTTTACGACAGGAGACGCTGACAGTCGCCAAACTGCAACCAGGTCACCCTCCCGTGTCAAAATGCTCCTCTGTCTGCAGGCCACATGGTCCTGACTTTGATTCGCTCAGCACGGCTGGAAATATTTCGGCCTCGCTTTGCTAGATGGCTAGCTGACCTCCTGAGGTCCCTTCCAACCCGGATAGTCTATGATTCTACGAAACCGACCTTTGCCGGCATTTCCCGATGGAAACCGAATTCCTCCGAGCCGAGTTCTTTCCATCCTGTGCCCCAGTCTTGGAGCAGAGCCAGTCTCTACGTAAAAGAATAAATGGACACAAATCAGATGTCAAGAATTATAACATTCATAAACCAGTCGGAGAACACTTCAATCTCTCTGGTCACGCAATCACAGACATGAAGGTCGTTATCTTAAAACAAAAAAACTTCAAATCCAGACTCCAGCAAGAAACCGCTGAATTGGAATTCATTTGCAAATTGGATACTATTAATTTAGGCTTAAATAGAGACTGGGAGTGGCTAAGTCATTATGCAAGGTAGCCTATTTCCCCTTGTTTTTTCCTACCCCCCCCCCCCAGATGTTCTGGTTTAACTTGGATTTAAACTTGGAGAGTGGTCAGTTTAGATGAGCTATTACCCGCAGGAGAGTGAGTTTGTGTGTGTATGGGGGTGGGGGGGATGTGAGAAAACCTGGATCTAGGCAGGAAATATCCCGACTTGATTATGTAAAGAGTTGTCACTTTGGATGGGCTAGCACCAGCAGGAGAGTGAATTTGTGTGGGGGGGTGGAGGGTGAGAAAACCTGGATTTGTGCTGGAAATGGCCCACCTGTTGATCACTTTAGATAAGCTATTACCAGCAGGACAGTGGGGTGGGAGGAGGTATTGTTTCATATTCTCTGTGTGTATATAAAGTCTGCTGCAGTTTCCACGGGATGCATCTGATGAAGTGAGCTGTGGCTCACGAAAGCTCATGCTCAAATAAATTGGTTCGTCTCTAAGGTGCCACAAGTACTCCTTTTCTTTTCTCTCTTGGAGGGAGCCTTGTCGGGCTGTTCCCCAGCTGCCTCACCCCAGAGGTGGCTGCATCTCAGCCATCCCCATGCGGTGTTATGCACGGCTGTTCTTCAGCTGTGCTGCCCCAGAGGTGGCTGCATCTCAGCCATCCCCATGCAGTGTTATGCACGGCTGTTCTTCAGCTGTGCTGCCCCAGAGGTGGCTGCATCTCAGCCATCCCCATGTGGTGTTATGCATGGCTGTTCTTCAGCTGTGCTGCCCCAGAGGTGGCTGCATCTCAGCCATCCCCATGCGGTGTTATGCACGGCTGTTCTTCAGCTGTCCTGCCCCAGAGGTGGCTGCATCTCAGCCATCCCCATGCGGTGTTATGCACGGCTGTTCTTCAGCTGTCCTGCCCCAGAGGTGGCTGCATCTCAGCCATCCCCATGCGGTGTTATGCACGGCTGTTCTTCAGCTGTCCTGCCCCAGAGGTGGCTGCATCTCAGCCATCCCCGTGTGGCGTTATGCGCAGCTCTTCCCCGGCTGTCCGGTCCCAGAGGGGGCTGCCTCTCAGTCTTCCCTGTGCAGCATGATGCATGGCTGTTCCCCAGATGCCCCCCAGAGGTGGCTGCATCATCTTGCATGTATTTCATTTGGCTAGTCTGGGATCTGTACGGGTGGAAGTGTCAATTGTGTGATAAATGGGGGTGGGTGGGTTTGGATGGGAGGGATGGAGGGGGGAACTGGGAACCCCCCTGCTCTGACCCTCCCTCCCCACTCACCCGTCCTCATGCCCCCCTCAGACTTGCTGAGCAGCAATCTCTCAGCGGACGTTGAATGCGCTAAGATCATTGCCCAGGACTCCAACAGCATGAGCGCCTGGTAAGTGGGGGCTGCCGGGGGGGCACAAGGGGGGGGCATGGGGCGATCCTGGAGTCTTGTGTAGAAGAGACTCTCCGCTTCAGTATTTTTTGAAAGCCTGTTTTTAGCCCTCGCGATTGTGCCGGAAATCTCGACATCACGAGCTGAGCGCCACCCGACAGGCTCAGAGCCCCGAGCCGCCCCGACCCCTGGGAGCAAAGAACCCAAACAATTCCCACCTACGTCCAGGCAGAGACACCTGCCCTGCCCCGGATGTGCAGGAGAAACCAGCTGGTACAAACCCCGCCGCCCCCCGACACTCGCACATGCTAGGAAACAAAGAAAAGGACCCGAAAATGAAGCAGTGTCAGAAACGCCCCCCCAAAAAAAACCTTCATGATTTTCCTGCAAATCTTATGAGTGTTTGTTTTGGCTGATCTCAGGATTTTCTGCTACTGTCCCGAGTGTTTGTTTTTGTTGCTAATCTCGTGATTTCCCTGAAACTCTCATGTCTTCTTTGGTGGGGCTCAGGGTTTCCGGGATCCTTTTTAGTTTCTGTTGCTAAGCTCATGACATTTTTTTTTCTTTTTTTTTGCAAACCTCACGAGTTTATTTTGCTCATTTCATGATTTTTCTGCGTAACTCTGGGGTTGGTTTTTGTTTTTTGTCTGGCATGGGGTTTTGGGGACGCTTGTGGTTTGTCTGCAAACCTCAAGCTTGTTTGTTTGTTTGTTTTTTTGCTTGCTTTTTGGGTGGGTTTTTGCTAATCTCCTGAGTTTTTGCAGCCTGACTAGATTTCCGAGGGCTGGGCCCTGATCCATAAAGGACTAGCAGCTAATTTCTCAGCTCCTTATCTGGCTGCTTAACCGTTTCCCTGCAGACCAGCCCCCTTGGGAGATGGGGGGTGCAAGCACCCCTATTTCACAGGAGGGGAAACTGAGGCACAGAGCAGCAACGTGATCTGCCCAGAGTCTGTGGCAGAGGAACCCAGGTCTCTCCTGCCCAAGGCCGGCGCCTGTAACCCCTCGGCTGTGTTTTATGAGGCACCTCGGCTGGGTGGCCACTGATTCTTTTGCTCTCTTCCGTCAGGGTGGCCTGGACGTCGTATTGCCAAGGCCAGGATCTGTGGCAGTACGTAGAAGGATGCGGCGTGTGAGAGCTGCACCGGGCTTGGGTTCCGTCCCGCCTTGAGTTCTCTGAGCCCTGGCTCGACGCCTTTCCCCAGATCTTTTCAAACACAGTCACCACCCAAATCCAAGACCCAGCATCCAGTAGCTCAGATTCCTGGACCATCACAACAGGGGAAATGGGGTAGTGGGATAGGGCGGGGGGAAGGGAGTGGGGTCTAGTGGTTAGAGTCGGAGGAGCTGGGAGCCAGGAGTCCTGGGTTCTCTCCCTGGCAATGGGAGGGGACTGGAGTCTAGTGGGTTAGAGCAGGGGGGGCTGGGAGCCAGGACTCCTGGGTTCTCTCCCCGGCTCCGCTCAGTCAGTGTAGTGGAGTACAATCTAGCTCATTCACATAGATTTGGGGTGGGGTAGAACTAATCCTGGGGTATAAACTAGCGGGAGGTTTTCAGGAGGGAGCAGCGTGGGAACGCAGAGGATGCCCTCTTCTCGGCAGTCTGGGTTGATTTTCCAGTTGATTTGATTGTGTTACTTCGGGTTCTTTTCCTATTAAAGTAGATTCCTCAGCCTCAACCGATGCCTTTCGTCATTCTTTTGATAACACACAGCATGCATCAGTGGCCTGACATTGAAATGCAGCCACCTCTGGGGAAAGGCAGCTGGGAACAGCCACACATAACGCTGCCTGGGGATGGCTCGCCCGGCGCTGAGATGAAGCCACCAATGGGGTGGGGCAGATGGAGAACATGCACACACAACACCTGACCCTATGAGTGCTGTGAACCCCGTCCATCCCCCTGGGGCTATGTCACATCTGGGGAAAGGCCTGGGAGCTGGCAGGTGGGGAGCTGTTCCTTGGGCAGGAAATAACTGTCCTGAGCCTTAAATCATCTGCCAGTGTCATTACATTATCCAGCCACATATTCCCCGTCCATATGCACCCATCCATCCCAGTACACACCTCTCCACCTGTCCATTCCCACCCCCCATCCATCGCTCCCAACATCCCCCCAGCATCTCCATACCCACCCATCCGTGCCTCCACTCCTCCACCCATCTCTCCATTCCTCCATCTGTCTGTCCCACCCCACACACCTGCCTCCATCCATCACCCGTCTATCTATCTACCTATCTATCTATCCCCATAAACGCCTATTCATCCATCCATATACACCCATATGTATGTATCTAGCCCTAGCTCTGTGTAAACTCGAAAGCTTGTCTCTCTCACCAACAGAGGTTGGTCCTACAAAAGACATTACCTGCCCCATCTTGTCTCTTTAATAAAAGACAGGTCAATCCAATTTTTATCAGCCATGTTGCTGTGTTTGAAGGGAGAAAGCCTATACTGATGAACTGGTTGGGTCAGCGTAATTACAGACTCGTCTTCTGTTGAAACTGTCATTCAAAACTGGGAAAAAACCCCAAACCCAAGTCACTTAAAACTTTCTTCCTTCAAAAACAAAGGATCAATTTTTTTTTTGATATAAGCTTTGGAAGCCAACAAGTGCTACAAATTTCTGTATTAAAAAGGGTGTTTTATTTGATCTCCCCTTTTTTTTTTCTGGGAAAAATTCCAACCATCTTTGCAGGTTTCCAACACCCGAGCAGCCAGGCACAATGCAAGAAGGCGCAAGAGTATGAATTGCTCGCAGGCAGGCGTGGGAAGCAATTGCCGGTTTATCTAATTCTATAGAGGGCTAGGATCAGCAAACTTGCGGCTGTGGCTTTCCAACTCCGGGATGTCTTCGAAGGAAGCCGGGGGCAGGATGAAGTGAAGGGAAAATCTTAGATAAGGGTGCAAGAGAAACCGGCGTCGAGAGAAACACAAAGTCTCCAGTTACCTTCGGGACTAAATTGGTGCCCGCAAAGAAGATGCTGCATGAAAACTTTCGAATGGAAACAAACAGGTTTCAGGTCCTTCCAGATGGTTCCCTTGTCCTGTGATGAGCAAAACGTATTTGCGATGCAGTTTTTTAAATTGTTTGTTTCATTGAAAAAACTTTTATTTCAGTTAAAATAATGGGTGTCTGGGCAGCGCCTGGCATGATGAGGGGCCCTGATCTCGGTCGGGGTCTGGGATCTTCTGGCATGACGGGGCCCTGATCTCGGTCGGGGTCTGGGCAGCTCCTGGCTTGATGAGGGGCCCTGATCTCGGTCGGGGTCTGGGCAGCTCCTGGCATGACGGGGCCCTGATCTCGGTCGGGGTCTGGGCAGCTCCTGGCATGATGAGGGGCCCTGATCTCGGTCGGGGTCTGGGCAGCTCCTGGCATGATGAGGGGCACTGATCTCGGTCGGGGTCTGGGCAGCTCCTGGCATGATGAGGGGCCCTGATCTCGGTCGGGGTCTGGGCAGCCGCACATAACGCCACACAGAGATGGCTCACCTGGTGCTGAGATGTAGCTGGTTCTGGGGTGGAGTGTGGTAATATGGTTGTTTCGTTTTTCAGAAAGAGGGTTTAATTAGGGCACAGTGCTGAATATGTCACAGAGGCCAGGACTTTGCCGTTTGTCTGAGACTTTCAAAGTTGAGTGAGGGGGTGCTGACCACCCTCAGCGGGGGCTGCGAGCAGGAGGCCACAGAGGACAAGGAGGAGACGGACACTCACAAATTATTTTAAAGAGGTATCATTGAATTTCATTCGTCACAGCACTTTTTTTATCACAGGTCATGGAGCCATCCTGGTGAATTTAATACAAGTCACGGGGCTCGGGGCAAATAGCAGATGGTGACTTTCCCACTAAACCTGTGACTTTTCTTCCTAGAAGCCAAGGCCAGATGGGACCCTTGTGACCATGTAGTCTGACCTAGAAGTGACTAGTGCCCCAAAACAATTCCTAGAGCAGGTCGGGTAGAAAAACATCCCAGCTTGATTGAAAAATGGCCAGTGATGGAGAATCCACTGTCCCCCTCAGTAAACTGTCCCAATGACTCTTGCCGTTAGAAACGGACCCCTTATTCCCAGGCTGAATTTGTCTGGCTTCAACTTTCAGCCATTGGATCTGGTTCGACGCCCAGTGCTGGACTGATGGGCCCCTTATTAAATATTTGTTCCCCTCCCTTAGTACTTCTAGCCTGGGATCAAGTCAGCCTTTAAACCAGGGGTGGCCCGCCTGAGCCTGAGAAGGAGCCAGAACTTACCGATGGACATTGCCAAAGAGCCACCGTCACACGTCAGCAGCCCCCCGTCAGCTCCCCCACCCCGTTCCCAGCGCGGCCTGCCCACCGCCAGCCCCGCCGATCAGCGCCTTCCCCTCCCTCCCCGCACCTCCCGATCAGCTGTTTCGTGGCGTGCAGGAGGCTCTGGGGAGGAGGGGGAAGGAGCGAGGGCACGGCAGGCTCAGGCGAGGGGGCAGGAAGGGGTGGAGTGGGGGCAGGGCCTGGGGCAGAGCCAGGGGTTGAGCAGTGAGCCCCCCCCCGCCCCCCGCAGCCCGTAGCTCCAGCCCCGGAGTCGGTGCCTAGACAAGGAGCAGCACGTCAACGGCTGAAAAGCCTCACGTGGCCCCGGAGCTTCCCTGCTTTAAACCTTCTCTTCGTTAAACACACTAGCTGGATCTCCGGCATCTCTCGCTCTCAGGCAGGGTTTCTAACCCTTGAATCATCCTCCTGGCTCTTCTCTGACCCCCTCCCCGATTGCTCAATCTCCTTTTGCTTTGACTACATTTACCGGGGCCGCTCTGCGATTTGTGATTTTAAAAAACGTCAGGGCATATCAGCAGCCCCAGTTCTAACGTTTCCCCCAAGGGAGCGGCTCCGAGAAACGCAGGGTGAACTCAGGGGGCGGGAATTGCAGGACCACTTACCTACAGCGGCTTCACTGTCAGTTACGGAGTAATTTTATTCCCTTCAATATTGCTGCACCTGATGTTATTGCAAGTATAACTGGTCCCATTACAGATGCTCCAGCTGCTGATGCTGCAAGATATCCAAGATATATTCCTCCAGTTCCAGCTCCTATAAGTGTTAAACCTTTTAGTTTTCCTTTTGGTTTTTTTTCCAGTCCATGGCGGCTCGGTTGCAGGTCTGCAATAAATAATAAGATTTGAATGAGGCCACATCGCAGATGGGCTTCTCAATTGTCAAGCCTCTGACATGAAGCAGAAAGGGACCTTGTTCTCTTCTCTTGGTCTCATTGTTCAGCTCAATAGCCGGAGCTGCTGGCGTCTCTCGCTCTTAAACAGGTGTAGCTTCCTTGAGAAGCCGGCCTGAGGTGTCTTTAGGTGGGAAACAGCCACACTGCAATGCTGCACAGGGAATGGGAGAGTTCGCCCAGCACTGAGATGCAACCAACTCTGGGGTTGGGCAGCTGGGGAACAGGTGCGCATAATACTGAAGGGGATGGGTCTCCTGGCACTGAGATGCAGCCACCTCTGGGGTGTGGCAGCTGGAGAACAGCCACATAGCAACACCATACAAAAGCTCTGACCACTAGACCCCACTGCCCTCCCAGAGCTCAGGGTAGAACCCAGGAGTCATAAGAACGGCCAGATTGGGTCAGTCCAGTGGTCTGTCTAGCCCAGTATCCTGTCTCCTGACAGTGGCCAATGCCAGGTGCCCCAGAGGGAATGAACAGCACAGGGCAATTATTGAGTGATCCATCCCCCTTTGTCCAGTCCCAGCTTCTCAGTCAAAGATTTAGGGACACCCAGGGCATGGGGTTGTGTCCCTGACCATCCCGGCTAATAGCCATTGATGGACTATCCTCCATGAACGTATCTAGTGCTTGTCTGGACCCAGTTACCTTTCCCATCCCTCTGATCCCAAGGAGAAATGTTTCTGAGGTTCAGAAAAACAAAGCTGACTTATTTCCCCTGATTTTCATGCTTCCTCTGAGCCTGGAAGCCGAAGTGCCAAACCACTGTGAGAAATCGCTTCTGGTGGTATGTGTGATTCGATCACTAATGGCACAAGCCAGCCCGTTCTCAGGAGCCTTTCAGCCTCCCTGGGTGGATCCAGCTCCACATTTGGGTGCATCGGGGAACCGGGGTTGGCAATTTGTTCCCTGGATCTGTTTGCCGTCGCTGCTGATTTGCAGAGCAGCCGACAGCCTCTTGCACCAAAGCAGGCTCAAGATGCAACCCACCCACCTCTTTCAAATCCAACACCCCCTTCCCCTCCTGTTCTCCTTCTTGGCTGCATTTACCTCCTGCTTCTCTGGCGAGTTCTTGAGCAAGTTCCCTTTGCGGTACCTTTTCCATCACTGTCGCAGCTGCCCTCAAGGCGTAAGTCCGGCCCAAATTCTGTATCAAAGCCTCGACAACCTCTTCCAGGCTGGCGTTCCTCTGGAATGTATTGGGTTTGTCGTAGTAATCAAATTCACAGACAAGCTCATTCATGGGTGTCTTGCACAGCAAACGTTTGAACTTTTTAAATTGATCTGTGTTCAGTTTCTTGAGCCTGGTGGTGAGGATCTGTCGGACAGCAGTCCCCTTGGCGACTGAAGCCATCTTACTGAGTAGCCTGGGGATAAAGAGGACAGAAGGGATAAGGAACTGAGACTGCAAAAGAATAAATGGACACAAATCAGACGTCAAGAATTGTAGCATTCAAAAACCAGACGGAGAACACTTCAGTCTCCCTGAACACTCAATAACAGACTTAAAGTGGCCATTCTTCACCAAAAAAACTTCAAAAACAGACTCTAACGAGAAACTGCAGAACTGGAATTAATTTGCAAACTGGACACCATCAAATTAGGCCTCACTAAAGACTGGGAGTGCCTGGGTCATTACAAAAACTAATTTCCCCCGTTGATACTCTCACCTTCTTGTCAACTGTTTGAAATGGGCCACCTTGATTACATTGGCCTCATTAGCACTACAAAAGTGATTTTTCCTCCCTTGGTATTCACCCCTTCTTGTCAACTGTTGAGACTAGCCCACTTCCATCTTAATTGGATTGGCTCGTTAGCACTGACCCCCCCACTTGGTAAGGCAACTCCCGTCTTTTCATGGGCTGTGTATTTATACCTTCTTACTGTATTTTCCACTCCATGCATCTGATGAAGTGGGTTTTAGCCCACGAAAGCTTATGCCCAAATACATGTTTCAGAGGAACAGCCGTGTTAGTCTGTATTCGCAAAAAGAAAAGGAGTACTTGTGGCACCTTAGAGACTAACCAATTTATTTGAGCATGAGCTTTCGTGAGCTACAGCTCACTTCATCAGACCCAAATACATGTTAGTCTCTAAGGTGCCCCAAGGACTCCTCATTGTTTTTGCTGATACAGACTAACACGGCTACCCCTCCGAAACCTGAGACCTTTGGTGTCCGTCTTGACTTTACTGACATAAAATACAACTTTCTGCACAGGAGCATGTCCAAAGGGGACGTTCCAACTGTCCTTTTTTAGCAGCAACCACCCAGGTGTTACATGGTCACAGCTGTTTCTAGGTCTGCTCGACACACAAAGTAATAACCCCGAGTTCTTCACTAGAGCTTTTCGCCAGGAGATCTCAAAGCGCTGTCCAAAGCAGGTCAGGCTCATCTGCTGCCCTTGTACAGTGACAAATAACAACAAGAAGGAGTCACGTTGTTCTTCTCCCCACCACTCGCTTGCTGAACAATTCGGACGAAGCCACCACTTCCCACGGGCGTGTGGATGGAGCATCTCAGATGCCAAATCCAACCGGCAAGGCAGCTGCAAAAATGCCGGGATCCCGGCGGGCTGTGCAGTGACGTCTGCTCGGCCCAGGTCCGAACCACAGGGCTGGGTCCATCATTCCCGGCCTCCTTGCTTTCCCCTGGCTCCACCCTTCCACATCAGCTTTCCTGTCCTCTGCCCCCCACATTCCCCTGCCCCCACATTCCCCTGCCCCCCACATTCCCCTGTACCCCTCAGTCTGCCTCCTGCCCCCACATTCCCCTGCACCCACATTCCTCTGTACCACTCAGTCTGCATCTGCCCTCCCCTCCCTATTCTCCAGTAGCTACCTCCAGTGAGTGAGCACTAGCCAGGGGAGCCATTTCAGATTGGGGGGGGCAACTCCAACGGTGATTCCAGGGGCTACTCAGACACCTGAACAATCGTGGTTTTTTGCAGCTATAATGGGTGGGGAGGGCAAAAAATTAGAACTCACCCCCCTCAATCTCCACCCATGTTGGGGCACAGGTGCCCCCCCCACTAAACGGCACCCCTGCTAGACCCCCACATTTTCCTTGCTTCTCTTTCACCCTAGTGAACCACTGCATCACTCTGGTTAATTCCCCTTCTTCAACCATCAACCCCCTCCGGACCATGGTTCCCACCTGCCCTCCCTCAGCAACACCTCACTCCGCTCAAAGCCTTGAAAACTGATGGATTTGGGGCAATGGACTGACTTTCTGGAGCTAAAGTTTCCCTCTTCCAGGAGCCTGTGCCATGGCCCCTGTTCCCGCCTCTGCAGTCTCCTTACCTGTGCAGCACGGCACGCTGCTCAGTGAGTTCAAAAGAGCAGCTTCTTCTTTTATATTTAGTGAAACTAGCATGCAAAGGCGCTGTTTAAAAAGCTTTGCATTGTGTGTCGTGCTCTGCTCAAAAACAGGAAAGAGGCCGCGCTCAGTGCTATATATGTGCAGGAGTAGGACTGCCTCTCGCAGGGAGAATGATCTATGTCAACCTTTGAGTGTTTGCTTTGTCAGTAGGTTTCCGGTGCATAACTGTATCTGAGAAAGGCCAAGCACAGCCAAGCCCAGCCCGCAGATTTGTGAGGAACTGAATATAAACCAAGCTGGGTTTCTGGAAGGCAAAACCTAGGGCTCTGTAAGAAGTGTGTCAATTTCCTGGAAAGGTTCCTACGTAACACACAGATTGTGGAGCCCTTCCCTGCATATTTCACCCGAGGAGATTTACGGGCCCTAAGTCTGACCCTGATGCCTTTGAGATCCCGACCCACCTGTATTGCTTTCGTTTCTCCACGTCTTATCCCGATTGCCAAGACATTGGTCCTGCTGTAGCTTTAACCAAACAAACATTCAGCTGCTGTTAATGATTTAATGCTTACAATACCCCACAAATGTACCCAGTGATGTACAGAGACATGAGACAAGGATCTAGCCACATGGCCCTGACAATCTCACTTAGACAAACAAAACCAGGCAGCGTTACTGACCAAACACAAGCTGGTGAGGGATACCGCCAGCATGGGAGAGGGGTGTCAGGAAAGAAGTGAGCGTTAAGAAGGGACTGGAAGAAGAACAAGGCAACTGAGCAGAGAAAATGTGGGAAACTCAGAAGACAGCCTGGGAGTAAGTGTGACACTGAAGAGACAAAGGAGCACTCGGGAGGGAGCCGCACAGGGAGTGATAAAACTTGCACTGGTTTAAAGAAATCACGGGGACACTTATTTTGGCTTGAAGGCAGCTGCCTTGGTTTAATTTAAGTCAAGGGAAAGGGGGAGATTTTACTTTCCTCTGGGAGTGGCCACTGGTATGGTCAGAGACCAGATGAGACAGACGTCTGGTCTGGCCTTTCTTATAATGCCCTGAGCTACAGCTCAGCTCAGTGGAGACGCCCCGACTTCAGTTTTCAAAGCGTGGCGGCATAGGGAGTGTTATACTTAGAAAATGAAAACCGCAGGATCTTATTTAGGGGATAAGGCAATACGCCGTGTTTATTGTGAATACAGAAAGGATCATTTTTAAGCAATCAGTTATAGCTATAACATTCCATTCACTCACACATTCATTCACTCACACACACAAGTTCTGCAAGGTTGTTACAGTTACCAGCCTAGAAGTTGCTCACGACAAGTCACAGGCCAGGTAGCCTGAACACGAGGATGGAGCCAAGTCTTGTCAGATGCACATCCGATGCTCCTGGAGGTTGGCTGCAGAACCAGACTCAAAGTCCTTCATCTTTAGAGTCTGTCTTTACAGGAATCCATCTTCGTACAAGCCTACGAAGTTTGCTTTGTCATGCTACTCTCACGTTTGAAGTGATAATCAATCACGCAGATGGTACAACAGTGTCGATTTGTTGTTATCTGGTTCTTCAGCCCCCCTGTCCTTGGGGCAGTTGGGGTGGATTCGGGTTTGCCCTCGGGGTTATCCAGTTATCTCACCCAACACATTCTTCGGCCCAACGATCCTGGAATTATAACTCTAAAGCTTTCCAACCTTTGATTACGCATTCAGACCAAACATATAGTCACGACCACACTCTATTTCACTTAACACGCTTCCGATCACATCTACCTTTTGTTATCTATCCATCCTTTACATAACCCTCTGTCATTGTTCAGGAAAAGTTAGCACATGTGACTCCATTTTGGTTTGGGGCCCACCATTGTCTAAAAGCAAACACATCATGCACCAGGAGGCGTGTTCCTTAGACACTGCATTCCTGTGAAAATCCTCCCCCTTGTCTCCAGCCTGTCTTGACTCCCAGTATCTGTTCTTTGTCAGTCCGTAACTCCCTATCTTCTGGCCTTTGATGTGAGGCCTCCCATCCTGATAATAAAGGTTACTGATGCATGGCTTTAGGACCATGCTGTGTAATTAACATACTGGTATAGCACGAGGAATGCACCAAGCAGGGATAGGTGGTAGATAAGACAAGGGTTTGTTTATTGGCTAAGGTTTCCGATGCACGAGGGCAACATGCTTTGCTAAAAAGTATATAACCTTTGTATAATCTGTATTCAGGGTCCCCTCCTGGCTAGCAGGGGGGCACCACGCTCGAGCGTAATAAACTTAGTGTCTTTTGAGAACTCTGCAGTTGTGGACTTTGTTTATGTGCCTCAGCCTAGATTCGAACGAAACTGTTACGAATTATACCTGAGAGGACCCGCACACCAATGCTGCGAATTACACTTGGTAGGTCACGCACAGTTCGAATGTAGGCAAAAAAACAGATACCGGGAGTCAAGGCAGGCTGGAGACAAGGGGGAGGATTTTCACAGGAATGCAGTGTCTAAGGAACACGCCTCCTGGTGCATGATGTGTTTGCTTTTAGGCAATGGTGGGCCCCAAACCAAAATGGAGTCACATGTGCTAACTTTTCCTTAACGTCATAAATATAAAGGGAAGGGGAACCACCTTTCTGTGCACAGGGCTATAAAATCCCTCCTGGCCAGAGGCAAAACCTTTCACCTGTAAAAGGTTAAGAAGCTCAGGTAACCTGGCTGGCACCTGACCAATGAGGGGACAAGATACTTTCAGATCTGGAGCGGGGCGGGGGGCAGGGGGGAGAAACAAAGAGTTGGTCTGTCTGTGTGATGCTTTTGCCAGGAACAGATCAGGAATGCAGTCTCATAACTCCTTAAATTAGTAAGTAATCTAGCTAGAAATGCCTTAGATTTCCTTTTGTTTAATGGCTGGTAAAATAAGCTGTGCTGGAGGGAATGTGTAGTCCTGCTTTTGTGTCTTTTTGTAACTTAAGGTTTTGCCTAGAGGGATTCTCTACGTTTTGAATCTGACTGCCTGTAAGGTATTTACCATCCTGATTTTACAGAGGTGATTCTTTTACCTTTTCTTTAATTAAAATTCTTCTTTTAAGAACCTGATTGCTTTTTCATTGTTCTTAAGATCCAAGGGTTTGGGTCTTTGTTTACCTGTACAAATGGGTGAGGCTTCTTATCAAGCCTTCCCCAGGAAAGGGGGTGTAGGGCTTGCGGGGGGGGATATTTTGGGGGAAGACGTCTCCAAGTGGGCTCTTTCCCTGGTCTTTGTTTAAAATGCTTGGTGGTGGCAGCATAGGGTTCAAGGACAAGGCAAAGTTTGTACCTTGGGGAAGTTTTTAACCTAAGCTGGTAAGAATAAGCTTAGGGGGTCTTTCATGCGGGTCCCCACATCTGTACCCTAGAGTTCAGGGTGGGGAAGTGTTCAGGAAAAGTTAGCATATGTGACCCATTTTGGTTTGGGGCCCACCATTGTCTAAAAGCCAGCACATCATGTACCAGGAGGAGTGTTCCTTCGATACTGCATTCCTGTGAAAACCCTCCCCCTTGTCTCCAGCTTATCTCGACTCCAGGTTTCTGTTCTTTGTCTGTTTCTAACTCCCAGCCTCCTGGCCTTGTGATGTGGGCCTCCCGTCCTGATAAGAACGGTTACTGCTGCATTGCTTTGGGACCATGTTGTGTAGTTGAAGTCATGGTTTAGCACGGGGAATGTACCTAGCAGGGATGGGTGGTAGATAAGGAAAAGGTTTGTCTATTGGCTAAGGTGTCCGATGCACGAGGGCAACATGCTTTGCTAAGAGGTATATAATCTCTGGATAACCTGCATTCGGGGTCCTCTCCTGACTAGCAGGGGGGCACCACGCTCGAGCGTAATAAACTTAGTGTCTCTGGAAACTCTGCAGTTGTGGACTTTATTCGTGTGCCTCAGCCTAGACTTGAACTGTGCGTGACCTAAGAGGTATAATTCGCAACAGAAGGAACCTTGACACCTCCTATAATCATTGGAGTATGACAGGCTTCAATAAACTTGTTCATACCACTTGTTATGCATGAAAAGAAAACAAGCAGGATAAACTTGCAGGATGGGGGTATAATGATGCTGGTTCTGGCGGGACCCAACTGAGAGTGCCAATTCAGGACAAATTGCTTCAAGCAGGGCAGTTACAGCCCAAGGCTGGGGTTTTTCCACCTCTAAGGCACCAAACCAGCCAAACAGAGCAGACTTTGGTCTCACCCCGCTGGCTGACCACAAGTCACACAAGCAATTCCCTCAGACACTCCAGGTTCCCAGTATCCCCACCAGCGCCACTCGTTATGGGGACAGATGGTTATGAAAACCAAGACCCCAGGAAAAGAAAAAAGATTCCCTCGATCCCAAAGGACCAAGCCCCAGACCCAGGTCAATAGACAAATCAGATCGTACCCACAAATCACGCTGTTGCCAATCCTTTAGACTCTAAAGTCTAAAGGTTTATTCATAAAAGGAAAGAAATACAGATGAGAGCTAGAATCGGTTCAATGGAATCAGTGACATACAGCGATGGCCAAGTTCTTGGTTCAGGCTTGCAGCAGCGATGGAATAAACGGCAGGTTCAAATCCAGTCTCTGGAGAACATCCCCAGCTGGGATGGGTCCTTCAGTCCTTGGGTCAAAGCTTCCGTTTGTAGCAAAGTCCCTCCAGAGGTCAGAAGCAGGACTGAAGACAAGATGGAAGAGCTGCAGCAGCTTTGTATAGTCTCCTGCCAGGTGGTCTCTGCTTTCTGTGTCCCAAAGACAAGCTGCCCAGCACACGGCCTGGAAACACCTCAGCGTTCTGTCCATAGGTAGTTCCCTGCCTACCTGGCTGAGTCCCCAGGCGTGTCTGCCTTCTCTCAATGGGTCAATCGTATCGCTGATGGTCCTTAATGGGCCATCAAGCTGGCTAGGCAGAGCTGACACCAACTTGTCTGGGGTGTCACTCAGAAGCAGAGCATACGTTTGAACTACAGACAGTAGAGAGCCAATATTCATAACTTTAATTATAAAAATGATACACACATGTACACAGCATAATCATAACCAGCAAACCATAACCTTGTGTTAGACACCTCATTTGACCCCCTTTATACAAGATTTGGTGCCACTCCAGGACTTTGGTTGCAACCATGTTCTATACAGTCCCAGTTCAAGTCAATAATGTCACGGGGGGTTAACAAATCTTGTTCCTGAGTTTAAGAAACCATTTGTAACAACAGCTGTAATCTTAGCACTTTAGGACAGACGTTTTGTCTCTCGGGATGTGCTGGTATAATTAACACCGACCTTGTAAACTGACAGGCATATTTCAATTAGCACAAACTCAGCAAGCTGAGAGGCATATTTCTCTCTAATGGTCGGGCCAGCTCCGGGGTCTGTTCTGGGCCATACTTTCTCACATCTTCCCGGAACATAAATGTTCTAATTATTACTTTAATCCAACAGGAGTTCCTGAGCAAAGGTCTCAGACCTGAGCAGAGAGGCTACCTTGATAACAACCACAATAGACACAATAGAAACAGAGAGAGAGAGAGCGAGGCCTCATTGCAAGTCAAAGGGAAGTTCACAGACCTCTATATTTGTCACACAAATATCCTAGTACTGCTGCTCCGACTGGTATAAGAAGACACATTTCTAATGGAACTATCGCCTCTGCTATCATTCCTAAACAGCCCAAGCCTAGCATAGCCGCAACCAGTCTTTCTTTTAGTTTTTGAGCTCCTCCTCCGTTGTCTCCTTGAGCTCCTCCTCTGTTGTCCCCTTGAGCTCCTCCTCCGTTGTCCCCTTGAACTCTTCCTCCACTGTCCCCTTGAGCTCCTCCTCTGCTGTCCCCTTGAGCTCTTCCTCCGCTGTCCCCTTGGGCTCCTCCTCTGTTGTCCCCTTGAGCTCCTCCTCCGTGGTCCCCTTCAGCTCCTCCTTTATCCTCTGCCAAGCTTGTTTTCCAATCTTAAATAAATAAATAAATAAATGAAATAATTAATCTTAAATGATTTTAGTAATTAGTGTCCCAAAGATTAACCCAAGGGCTTGCTGGGCTGGTCACGTCGGGATCGTTCATCCAGCCGAGTCCATGAAGGTGGGGGGCGGCAGGTGTTGGGCCCGAGGTCTTTGGGGGTGGCAGCTACGGAGAGGAATAGGGGTTGGGAACAGCCAGCAGGAGTCTACGAGGTCACAGGACCTGAAAGTTTTAGTCACCTTGACCAGCCCCCGTCACTCAGCCTGAAGTCAAAGCGTTCCCGATGTCCATACATACCTGGCCAACTTGTGCCCCCAGTTGTTAGGTGGCTTCTGGGTTTGGGTCTGGCCTGGGACACAAGGACAGATCTGGGGCGGGGAAGGAAGTGCTAGTGGAGGCCCCAAAGAGGTGTGTCCACTGGCTTCTCAAAATCTCTCGTTAATGAGGTTCCTGGCCCTGTTTTGCTCCTCCCCCTGCTCCATTCCCTTTACCTAACTCTTTCTTCATTAACTTGTCAGCGAGATCTTTCCTCGGTATGGCTTCCAGGACCTTCCTGGCTTTTTTCAGGGCCTGATTGCTTCCGAAGTGGCTCACCATCTTGTCGATGGTCTCTTTCCGGTCGGCTCCATCCAAAGAGGAAACCCTCATTTTCTTCTCATCAGCTTCATTCTTCAGATACCATTTGAAATTTTCAAAGTCTTTGTCACTCAGCTCTTCCAGGATTTCAATAAGTATGCATTTGTCGTTGTTCAACATGGTGCAGAGATAATTAACTCCTGAGGAACGGAGAGGAAGAACATCAAGTGGAGGATAAAGTGGGAATGTCCCCAATCACATAAGATGAAACCCCTGGGCCCATCTAGCCCAGAATCCATCACACCCCCACCCCAGCTCAGACCTATGATGGCTTGATCCTGGTCTATAAGTATCCAGACAGGGAGGAGATTTTAGAGATACGGGGTCTCTTTAATCTCACAGACAAAGGCAGAATGAGAACAACCGGCTTGGAAATGACACTAGCGTTGACCAAGATATGCTGGGCTATCGATCTAACCCCATCCACCCCCCTATCTATCTATCTATCTATCTATCTATCTATCTATCTATCTATCTATCTATCTATCCCCAGCCACCTCCTCTATCCCCCCAAATACACACTGACCCCCTTCCTGCTTCACAGAGCACCCCAAAAATCTGGCAACCCCGCCACCTCGGACCTGCTCTAAACCATGTCCAGCTGGCTCCTGTCTCAAGACCACACGACGCTCCCAGCCGTACCACTGGCAGTCCCGGGGCAGCCACCTAGGCTGACGACCCCCATCCAGGCGTTCCCCAAGGCCAGCGTTCTGCCCCTGTGCGCCACCGTCCCCCTGTCCTATTGCCAGTGATGAGCATACAAAATCCTAACAACCGGTCCCCTCTGCACCCCACGAGGGGGTCGTTGCCCCCCCCGGACCCTTGCCCCATCCACCCCCTCCCCTGTCCCCTGGCTGCCCCCAGAACCGAGCAGGAGGGTCTGATGGGCCACCGTAGTGGGTGCCCATCCTACCCCTAAGAGCCAGAGGCACCTGCCGGGGGGCGAGGTGGGGAGTCCCGGGGGTGCTTACCTGGGGCAGCTCCCAGGAAGCATCTGGCAGGTCCCTCTGGCTCCTAGGGGCGGGGGAGCGTAGCTGTGGGGGAGCAGGGGGAGCGGCCGCTCCCCGCACTGATCACATCAAAAAACGACCTGGGTGCTCCGGGGCGGGGCGGTGGGTTCAGGAAGGATGTGGAAAAAGCTAATGTACTCAATGCTTTTTTTGCCTCTGTTTTCACTAACAAGGTCAGCTCCCAGACTGCTACGCTGGGCATCACAAAATGGGGAAGAGATGGCCAGCCCTCTGTGGAGATAGAGGTGGTTAGGGACTTTTTAGAAAAGCTGGACGTGCACAAGTCCATGGGACCAGACGAGTTGCATCCGAGAGTGCTGAAGGAACTGGCGGCTGTGATTGCAGAGCCATTGGCCATTATCTTTGAAAACTCATGGCGAACCGGGGAAGTCCCGGATGACTGGAAAAAGGCTAATGTAGTGCCAATCTTTAAAAAAGGGAAGAAGGAGGATCCTGGGAACTACAGGCCAGTCAGCCTCACTTCAGTCCCTGGAAAAATCATGGAGCAGGTCCTCAAAGAATCAATCCTGAAGCACTTGCATGAGAGGAAAGTGATCAGGAGCAGTCAGCATGGATTCACCAAGGGAAGGTCATGTCTGACTAATCTAATCGCCTTCTATGATGAGATTACTGGTTCTGTGGATGAAGGGAAAGCAGTGGATGTATTGTTTCTTGACTTTAGCAAAGCTTTTGACACTGTCTCCCACAGTATTCTTGTCAGCAAGTTAAGGAAGTATGGGCTGGATGAATGCACTACAAGGTGGGTAGAAAGCTGGCTAGATTGTCGGGCTCAACGGGTAGTGATCAATGGCTCCATATCTAGTTGGCAGCCGGTATCAAGTGGAGTGCCCCAAGGGTCGGTCCTGGGGCCGGTTTTGTTCAATATCTTCATAAATGATCTGGAGGATGGTGTGGATTGCACTCTCAGCAAATTTGCGGATGATACTAAACTGGGAGGAGTGGTAGATACGCTGGAGGGGAGGGATAGGATACAGAAGGACCTAGACAAATTGGAGGATTGGGCCAAAAGAAATCTGATGAGGTTCAATAAGGATAAGTGCAGGGTCCTGCACTTAGGACGGAAGAACCCAATGCACAGCTACAGACTAGGGACCGAATGGCTAGGCAGCAGTTCTGCGGAAAAGGACCTAGGGGTGACAGTGGACGAGAAGCTGGATATGAGTCAGCAGTGTGCCCTTGTTGCCAAGAAGGCCAATGGCATTTTGGGATGTATAAGTAGGGGCATAGCGAGCAGATCGAGGGACGTGATCGTTCCCCTCTATTTGACATTGGTGAGGCCTCATCTGGAGTACTGTGTCCAGTTTTGGGCCCCACACTTCAAGAAGGATGTGGATAAATTGGAGAGAGTCCAGCGAAGGGCAACAAAAATGATTAGGGGTCTGGAACACATGAGTTATGAGGAGAGGCTGAGGGAGCTTGGATTGTTTAGCCTGCAGAAGAGAAGAATGAGGGGGGATTTGATAGCTGCTTTCAACTACCTGAAAGGGGGTTCCAAAGAGGATGGCTCTAGACTGTTCTCAATGGTAGCAGATGACAGAACGAGGAGTAATGGTCTCAAGCTGCAGTGGGGGAGGTTTAGATTGGATATTAGGAAAAACTTTTTCACTAGGAGGGTGGTGAAACACTGGAATGCGTTACCTAGGGAGGTGGTAGAATCTCCTTCCTTAGAGGTTTTTAAGGTCAGGCTTGACAAAGCCCTGGCTGGGATGATTTAACTGGGAATTGGTCCTGCTTCAAGCAGGGGGTTGGACTAGATGACCTTCTGGGGTCCTTTCCAACCCTTATATTCTATGATTCTATGATTCTATAAGAAGGCAGAGGCCCCTCAGGGCGGTGGGTTCAGGGGAGGAGGCGGGGGGGCGGAGAAGCAGGGCGGGGCGGTGGGTTCAGGGGAGCTGCCGGTGGGGGCTCTGCACCCACCAAATTGTCCCCGTGGGGGCTCCAGGGCTGGAGCACCCGTGGAGTCGGCGCCTAAGGCCCCACGCTTAGCCCCATGTTGCATTTCGAAGCCCTTTTCGAGCCGGTTCTCCCCACGGAACAGCCGGTTCTAAAAGGGCTTCGAAATTGAACCACCGGCTCCAGCGAACCGGCTCCAGCTCCCCCCCGCCTATTGCCCTGCGAGCGTTTTACCGTCCCGTCGAGGAGCGAGTCGGTGGCGGGACCTTTCCGACGTGCTGGAGGCCCCGGGGGGACGTCTGTCAAGGGATTCACAGTGGGAAATCCGTCAGGTCTTGTGTTAGGAATTAAATGGCTTTGTGGACCCTTCTGGGATGCATCAGGCGGCTGAAGGGATGATGCAGAATGAAACAGAAACCGCTGCAAAGGCCCAGCCTCTCCCTGACTTCCTGAGGGGTGTGGGGCAGGGCAGATGCACCTGCTGATTTCCTGCAAAAGGCCCCTCCAGGATGTGGGGCTGCAGCAAAGCGGGGGGACTTTGGCCTTTGGTCACAGGTCCCCTGCCTGCTGCAACAGGACTGTCGGTTACAGTCCTGGGGCCAGCCAGGAGGGAGCTAGACAGTCAGACATAGAGGGAGCTGACAGACGCACAGCTAGGGGCTGTCCTTGTTGCCGGCACCCAGTGCCGAGAGGCTGAACAACAGCTTGAGTGGTTCGTTACCCGGTGTGCTACACCCAATAATCACAACGGGGTGGAGAAGCAGAAAAGTTTATTTGAAGCTTCAAAAAGGTACAGGGAGATTTGAATCTCAAATCCTGTACAACAGAGCAGGAAGTTACACAGGCTTTTATACATCCTTTTCCCCAGCATACTTATCCAATAGCAAGCTGCTCCAAGTAGCCATATAGCCAGCCAATCCAGTTCCCAGCTAGTTCCCTGATTCTCTGTATCATTTGTTAAACTCTACATAAAGCTGCTTTATTCAGCATTGTTCTTCCATATCTCCCCTGTTTGGCCTTGCTTAGTTTCAGGCAGTCTGACTCTGCAACATACTGTTGCAGATTCTCAGCATAACTGCTGTGTGTGCCTCCAGGCGGGGGGGGGGGGGGGGGGGCAAGGACACCGGGGCCTAGTGCGAGGGGGCTTCATCGACACTCGTGGTCTTCCATCCCCTCGAGTTACCTAGTGGCCATGCCCCAGTGTTCCCAACAACTCCCCCCTTTGAGAACACTCAACAACCTTGGCTCTGAGTTTTCTCACTTGGGCTACTTATTTCTTTACAATATGACTTTGCATAAGCACTCTGTGATAGCCCTGAAGAGAGTGACTTATTAACTTTTGCAAAAGGGCCCTGACACATGATACCGCACAGCATAATACCAGTAATACAAGCAATACAGGAAAGAGAAATTTCAATAGCAGGCTAAATAAACCACCAAGCCAAGACGACAAACCCCAGCCTGAAAACAAGGTTTGCAACCAATCGCTCTCTGGGGCAGTGTAGGCAACCTGTGCTCCGGCTCGGGCATGGGCCTCAGCCTGTACCACCTTTTCATAGATCTCATAACTGCTATCATTGACATATACACAACATCGGGGCCCGACGAGGGCACAAACCCCCCTTGGGATGCCAAGAGATAGTCCAAAGCCAGCCTGTTTTGGAGGGAAAACGTCCTGAGCTGCTGTACCTCTTTATTTAATGTTTTTACTGTTGACCCTAAATCACTAACCGAGTCCTCTAACTCTAAGGCCACCTTCTCAAGTACCATTTGCAGGCTTACAGTATAGCGGCCTATGCCTGCCATGGCTGGCCCGGTAAACAGTGGTGCTGTTCCCAGTACAGAGCACCCTACCAGCTTCTCGGTTGTGAGGGGATTCTTCATCTTGCCCTCCAATGCCGTAGTCAGTCGCCGCAGGGTCTTTTCTCGTGACTCAACAGAGGTGTCTTGGGCATTTCTAATCTTTCCTTTGGGCAGCGTGGCAGTTATGGAAAGATGAGGAACTCCATGAGCTATATAACAGCTACCTGTCCAGTTGGCTGGCAGCACCTTGTAAGCCTTTCGGCCACATACAAAATAGTGACCCTGTAGGGCCCAGTAAGGACTGTTTCTTAAGGGGATTCCTGGGATATTTAAGGCTGCTTTTCCAAACAGGTCATATGCCCCTAGGGGGGCATCCCATCCTCCTGATTGGGTACAAGTGGGGGCATTTCTAATTGTCCCGTTCAAATTACACTCGCCATAGGGACCACTACAAACCCACCATTGGCTTGCTACATTGGAGATATTAACTGGACGGCAAGTTATATTTCCAAACCCCTTTTTTGTGGTAAGATTATTTGTAAGAGTTTCCCTAAAAGGGGAGGAACCATTACACCCACACTGCTGGCCTCCCCTGTTGGTCTTTATCCAATACCCATCAGCCCACTGTGTAATAACACAGGAGCTCTTTCCCACAGGATGCCCATAGTGATCAGATTGGTTTCGGGTAAAACATAACACTCCCTCAGTGAGTACTGCAACTGAATACTCCTGGTCCTGATAGGTGGCTTGCTGTAAAGAGGTCTTGTTCCAGAACGGCGAGTTTGTTCTTTCCTGCTCTTTGGGGGTGGCTAATTCTGCTAGGGTCAGGGGCAGCATGTCAAGGGGCATTCCCGTCTTGGGGGACAGTGGAGTTGGAGCACATACCCAGCAATCAGTCTGGTTTGTTAAATTAGCAACATGGTGCGCAAGCAAAACAAAGGAGTTATGCTCCCGATATGCACAGTTAGGAAATACCAATACAAAGAATAACAATGTTACCCAATTAATTATTACCAGAGTCTTCCCAACCCAAGGTCTCCAATACCTGGGTGGGCCCATTTTAGCATTAAGGTGCCCGCTATTTGTGTCTTTTAAACAGTAGCTTTAGCCCGAGATCGTCACTAGATGAGGAGTCAGCAGGTTGGACGGTCCACTGTTCTGCTGACGAGGGGGCAGGTACTGCCTTCAGACGAGAGTGATGGATCCAGTTCTTGTGTCCCTCGATCTTTGCCGCTGTATGGGAGGTCAGCAGGACGGTATAGGGTCCTTTCCACTTTTCCTGGAGAGGCTCGTCTTTCCAGGTACGAACAAGCACAGAGTCACCGGGCTGTAAGGAGTGAACGGGAGAGTCCAAGGGGAGAGGCTGGGAATCCTTGGTATACCTGTGAAGAGACAAGAGAACAGCAGACAGGGAACACATATACTGTGACAAAAAAACATTACCCAACTCCCATTCCCCTGACAGAACCGGGGTGCCATTCATGGGCCATGCCCTTCCAAACATAATTTCAAAGGGACTGAGCCCTAATCTACCCTTTGGGAGAACGCGGATACGGAGTAGGACGAGGGGCAAAGCATCAGGCCATCGCAGTGAGGCTTCTTGGCACACTTTTGAGAGATGCCGTTTAAGGGTCTGATTGATACGCTCCACTACCCCACTGGCTTGCGGTCTCCAGGGCGTATGGAGTTTCCAGGGGATCTGTAAGGCATGTGAGATGCTTTGAATGATTTTTGATGTGAAGTGTGTCCCATTGTCAGATTCCATCCACAGGGGGAGTCCAAAGCGAGGAATGATCTCCTTAACAAACTTGAGGGCCACTGTCCTGGCAGTGCAGTTACGGCATGGGAAGGCTTCTGGCCATCCGCTGAACCGATCCACTATAACAAGGAGATATTTGAACCCTTGGGTCCGGGGAAACTCAGTAACGTCTATTTGCCACACTTGTCCGGGGCCCGGAGTGGGTTCCAGGGCAGCTGGTGGCACAGGATGTCCCGGTCGGGGGTTATTCTTTTGGCAGACTAAGCAGTCCGCTTGTACCTGGGCAGCCAGGGGTCGGAGTCCGGAAGTGATAAAGTATTTTCCCATTAGCTGGATAAGTGCTTCCCTGCCAGCATGAGTGGTTTGATGTAGTTTCTGCAGCACCGGCCGGATCAGGCCCTTTGGTAAGAGGACCTTCCCTTCTGGGGAATGGAGCCATCCCTCCTTTTCCCGGAGACCGAGTTTGTCAGTTAGCTGTCTCTCCTCCCCAGAGTACTGAGGGGTTGGAAGCTCCCCTCCTGATGGGACAAGGGCATGCATATGGGCGTTCTCAGCCTGAGGGGATGGCAGGGTGGCAGCATGCTTAGCCTCTCTATCTGCCCGGGCGTTACCTCTGGCCACATCTTGATCCTCCCTTTGATGGGCTTTACAGTGTACCACCGCCACTTCCGAGGGGAGTTGTACGGCTTCTAGGAGCCGGAGGATTTGGGGCCCGTACTTGACTGGGGAGCCTTGGGCTGTCAGCATTCCCCTTTGCTTCCATAGGCCAGCATGAGCATACAGCACCCCAAAAGCATACTTTGAATCAGTAAAAATGTTGACCCGCTTTCCTTTTGACAGTTCAAGTGCACGAGTCAGGGCTATTAGTTCGGCCAGCTGGGCAGAGGTCCCAGCAGGCAAACCTTCAGCTTCCACAGTGTCATGGAGGGTCACAACAGCATAACCCGCCCTCCTTTGCCCATCTATTACAGTGCTGCTACCATCAGTGTACCACTCATAATCTGCATTTGGGAGAGGTACATCCTTTAAATCCGGACGGCTGGAGTACTGGGCGTCTATGATCTCTAAACAGTCATGTTTCTGTTCCTCTGTTTCTGGCAAGAGGGTGGCTGGGTTAAGGGAGGGGCAAGGCTGTAGGGTGACTTCAGAGTTCTCTAACAGCTTAGCCTGGTACCGAGCAATGGAGCCTGGGTGAGCCAAAGCCCTGCCTTTGCATCCAATAAGGCTCGGACCATATGGGGAGTATAGATTTGCATAACCCCTCCCAATGTTAGCTTCTCGGCTTCCTCAAGCAATAGGGCAGTAGCTGTGACCGCCCGTAAACATGCCGGCCAACCCTTTGCAACCTGATCCAATTGCTTAGAAAAATAAGCCACAGGACGCTTCCATGCTCCTAACAGCTGTGTGAGCACTCCTAGGGCCACCCCCCTTCGTTCATGTACATACAACTGAAATGGCTTAGAGAGATCCGGCAGGCCCAGAGCCGGGGCTTCCATCAATTTTCTTTTCAGGATTTTAAATGCCCTGTCAGCCTCTGGGGTCCAATAGAAGGGGTCATGATCTGCTCCTTTTACACAGTCGTACAGGGGTTTAGCCCACAGTCCAAACTCTGGGATCCATATCCTGCAAAAGCCTGCCATACCCAGAAATGCCCTGAGCCGCTTACGGTTACTTGGGGTAGGAACTTGACAGATAGCTTCCTTTCTTTTTTTTTTTTCGCTTGAACGCTGACGCTCCCCTTGCCTTAGCTGTAACCCGATCCCTCTCCACCTCAGACAACAGGGTTCTCAGGAGGATATTACAGTCCTCTCAATCGGCTTGTGACTACTGAGGCACCCCTCAAAGACTGAAATAAACCTGCTTGGGTTCGTTGAGAATTCCCCAGCCTGTGTTTTAAAAGCTGCTAGGTCTATTGGATTGAATGGCACATGGATGTAAACTTGCATAGTGGTAGCCTGACATCCGTCTGCCCCGGGCAAGCCACAACAGTCTCGGTAAGCAAAGGATAGAGTACCACCGAGGGGACAATCTCTGTAACCCGAGGCATCCTACCCTTATAAGGTGGGGATGTGGGGGCCGAAGGGGACACCGGCTCTGCCATTACAGTGGGGGTGGGGGTCTGGAGACTAACATTAGCTACTACCGAACCAGTCGGAGTCAAATTACAACTTTGCAGAATTACAGCTCTTTTCTATTTCTTAAAGCCATAAACGCTTGTGCATACAAATATTCATTCCATTTACCCATTCACTGACAAAACAAAACTAATTGGAGGATCACTAATTGTGTTTCTTGACTTTAGCAAAGCTTTTGACACGGTCTCCCACAGTATTCTTGTCAGCAAGTTAAGGAAGTATGGGCTGGAAGAATGCACTATAAGGTGGGTAGAAAGCTGGCTAGATTGTCGGGCTCAACGGGTAGTGATCAATGGCTCCATGTCTAGTTGGCAGCCGGTATCAAGTGGAGTGCCCCAAGGGTCGGTCCTGGGGCCGGTTTTGTTCAATATCTTCATAAATGATCTGGAGGATGGTGTGGATTGCACTCTCAGCAAATTTGCGGATGATACTAAACTGGGAGGAGTGGTAGATACGCTGGAGGGGAGGGATAGGATACAGAAGGACCTAGACAAATTGGAGGATTGGGCCAAAAGAAATCTGATGAGGTTCAATAAGGATAAGTGCAGGGTCCTGCACTTAGGACGGAAGAACCCAATGCACAGCTACAGACTAGGGACCGAATGGCTAGGCAGCAGTTCTGCGGAAAAGGACCTAGGGGTGACAGTGGACGAGAAGCTGGATATGAGTCAGCAGTGTGCCCTTGTTGCCAAGAAGGCCAATGGCATTTTGGGATGTATAAGTAGGGGCATAGCGAGCAGATCGAGGGACGTGATCGTTCCCCTCTATTCGACATTGGTGAGGCCTCATCTGGAGTACTGTGTCCAGTTTTGGGCCCCACACTTCAAGAAGGATGTGGATAAATTGGAGAGAGTCCAGCGAAGGGCAACAAAAATGATTAGGGGTCTGGAACACATGAGTTATGAGGAGAGGCTGAGGGAGCTGGGATTGTTTAGCCTGCAGAAGAGAAGAATGAGGGGGGATTTGATAGCTGTTTTCAACTACCTGAAAGGGGGTTCCAAAGAGGATGGCTCTAGACTGTTCTCAATGGTAGCAGATGACAGAACGAGGAGTAATGGTCTCAAGCTGCAGTGGGGGAGGTTTAGATTGGATATTAGGAAAAACTTTTTCACTAAGAGGGTGGTGAAACACTGGAATGCGTTACCTAGGGAGGTGGTAGAATCTCCTTCCTTAGAGGTTTTTAAGGTCAGGCTTGACAAAGCCCTGGCTGGGATGATTTAACTGGGAATTGGTCCTGCTTTGAGCAGGGGGTTGGACTAGATGACCTTCTGGGGTCCCTTCCAACCCTTATATTCTATGATCGTGTTGTAATTAATTGACCCTCCTGGTGGCCACCACTCCTGGTCCTCTAGTTGATATTGAGGCCAGTCAACTGTACAGAATCGTTTTAATTGGCTCTTAGTCATCGGATCCGCACCAAATACCTTCCAGTTTGCTAGAATGCACTCTAGGGGCGTACACCGTGCCCTAACCTCTGAGCTCTGTCCCTGTCCCATACCTACAGGGTAACTCTGGGCATCCCCAGGTTCCAACAGAGCACAGAATCCGGATTTTAAAAGGTTCCTACCTTATCCAAGGGACCGGTTCTTCACCGTGGCCTGCAGCTGCTCCTCCCCCATGTCTAAGGGACCGGTTCTTCACCGCCGTCCACAACAGCTTCTCCACTATATGAGTGCGTTGCACCGTTGTGCCCTCTGGGGTCGATCAAATCGCGTCTCCTCCGAGGCCCCCGATGAACTCACCGGTGCGCGCTGGGCGTCGGTTCTCGCCGCAATCCTCGACCTCCAGGAGGGGTCCGGGCAAGGCTAAATTGCAGCCTCGTCGCCCACCCAGGGACGCCAAAAGCTGTTGCCGGCACCCAGTGCCGAGAGGCTGAACAACAGCTTGAGTTGGTTCGTTACCCGGTGTGCTACACCCAATAATCACAACGGGGTGGAGAAGCAGAAAAGTTTATTTGAAGCTTCAAAAAGGTACAGGGAGATTTGAATCTCAAATCCTGTACAACAGAGCAGGAAGTTACACAGGCTTTTATACATCCTTTTTCCCAGCATACTTATCCAATAGCAAGCTGCCCCAAGTAGCCATATAGCCAGCCAATCCAGTTCCCAGCTAGTTCCCTGATTCTCTGTATCATTTGTTAAACTCTACATAAAGCTGCTTTATTCAGCATTGTTCTTCCATATCTCCCCTGTTTGGCCTTGCTTAGTTTCAGGCAGTCTGACTCTGCAACATACTGTTGCAGATTCTCAGCATAACTGCTGTGTGTGCCTCCAGGCGGGGGGGGGGGGGGGGGGGGGGCGGCAAGGACACCGGGGCCTAGTGCGAGGGGGCTTCATCGACACTCGTGGTCTTCCATCCCCTCGAGTTACCTAGTGGCCATGCCCCAGTGTTCCCAACATCCTCACTTGATTGATCTAGGTCAGGGGTGGGCAAACTTTTTGGCCTGAGGGCCACATCTGGGTGGGGAAATTGCATGCAGGGCAATGAATGTAGGGCTGGGGCAGGGGGTTGGGGTGCGGGAGGGAGTGCAGGGAGTGGGAGGGGGTGCAGTGTGCAGGAAGGGGCTCAGGGCAAGGGCTTGGGGTGCAGAAGGGTGCAGGAGGGGTGCAACAGGGGGTGTCACAGTGTGGGGGAGTCAGAGCCCTGCACCCCCCACTTCCTGCTATTCACCGTGACTCACAGCCAGCCAGTAAAACAGAAGGTTTATTAGCCGACAGAAACATGGTCTAAACCAGAGCAGGTGCAGAGAACAGGACCCCTCAGTCAGATCCATCTTGCGGGACAGGGAGCCCAGACCCCGGTGCTGGGCCTCCCTCCATTTCCCCAGCCAGCTCCAAACTGAAACCCCCTCCAGCCGTCTCCCCCAGCCACACCCTCCGGCTCCTCAGCTGGCCCCAGCCCCCTCCTGGCTCAGGTTACATGCTCAAGTATCATCCCTCAAGTGAAGTCACCCCCTGCTACCCCATCCCCAATGCAGCCAGTCCCAGTAAAACTCCCACCCAACATTCCCAGGTCCATCCGCCCCCCTCCCTGCTCCGTCACATCGCTCCCCCCTTCGAGACTGAACTGAGCGGGGTCACTGTGACCAGTGACCTGGGGAAGTTCGGGGCCCCCTCTCCGGGACAGCGCATCCGCTATCAGGTTGGCACTTCCCTTCATGTGGACCACGTCCATGTCGTAATCCTGCAGGAGCAGGCTCCATCTCAGGAGCTTGGCGTTGGCTCCTTTCATCTGGTGCAGCCAGGTCAGGGGCGAGTGGTCGGTGTAGACGGTGAAGTGTCGCCCGAAGAGAGAGGGCTCTAGTTTCTTGAGGGCCCACACCATGGCCAGGCACTCCTTCTCGATGGCCGCGTAGTGTTGCTCCCGGGGTAGCAACTTCTTGCTCAGGAACACGATGGGGTGTCTCTCCCCCTTTTCGTCCTCCTGCATTAACACCGCCCCCAGTCCCGTGTCGGAGGCGTCGGTGAACACCACAAAGGGCTTGTCAGAGTCTGGGTTTGCCAGAACTGGGCCGCTGACCAGAGCCTCCTTCAGGGCGCGGAAAGCCACCTGGCACTGCTCGGTCCAGACCACCTTGTCTGGCTTCCCCTTCTTGCCTAGCTCAGCGATGGGGGTGGCTGCAGAGCTAAAGTGGGGCACAAACCTTCAATAACACCCTGCCATCCCAATAAAGGCCTGGACCTGCTTTTTGGTGTGGGGAGCGGGCCAGTCTCTGATCCCCTCCACCTTGGCTGGTTCCGGCTTCAGGCAGCCGCTCCCCACCTGGTGGCCCAGGTAAGATACTTCCACCATCCCCACCTTGCACTTCTCCGCTTTTACAGTCAGCCCAGCCCCCTGGAGTCGGTCCAGCACTTGTCTAACCTGGGACACGTGGTCCTCCCAGGTCTGGCTAAAGACACAGATGTCATCAATATACGCCACGGCAAAACTCTCCATCCCCCTCAGGAGCTGGTCCACCAGGCGCTGGAAGGTGGCCGGCGCTCCCTTGAGGCCGAAAGGCAGGGTCAGGAACTCATAGAGCCCCAGAGGGGTGATAAAGGCCGATTTCAGCCGGGCATCTGCATCCAGCGGCACTTGCCAACTCCAGTTCATGCTGCTGCTGTTTTTCCCAATTCTCCCGCTCCTTCGCTCGATCCTCCAGCTCTTTCCGTTTTCGCTCCCTCTCCCCTTCCAGCCGCCTCAGCTCCAGCAATGGGGAGCTCCGCCGGGAGGATGCCCAGCTGGCCACGGGGGTCACGGTGCCCTCGGTGTTTGCCGGGCTCCCCTAGCCATAGGTAGGAGGGGCTTCGAGATGCCCTCGGCAGCAGTCTGACCCCTCCCATCTGGGACAGACACCGGTGCCCGCCCTGCATCTGCCGGGCTGCTTCTCTCAGAGACAGGGATCCGCTCTTCTGAGCGATCCTCCTCCTCCAGCTGGGCAATCAGCTGTTCTTTGGTGGGTTTTCCAATGCGCAGGCCCCTCTGCTTGCACAGCTCGACCAGGTCCCTCTTAAGGTGATGGTTATACATCTCCCCGCTGGCCCCAAGTTGCGGTGGACTCGCAGGCCTGGGTGCTCTCAGCACGCCAGGGTTTCCAGGAAGAACCCCGACTGTGCAGCCCTTCTCCAGGTCAAGCCGCAGACTCCCAGGGTCAAGCCGCAGACTCCTCTACCCCTGGAATCGCTCACCGCGGTTCCCAGGGGAACCCCGTTATTGCAACAGTCCTTCTCACTGGTCACACCCTCCCAGGGGTTAAGCGTAGCTTCTCTGCCCCCCCAAAACCGCTCCTCTCTGAGCCTTCAGCATGCCTGGTCCTCATCAATCCCCCTTCGTTTTACTGTCCCCGGTCACTTACTGCAGAAAGCGCCATCCCCCGGGTGCAGTACATCCCACCGCTGACACCAGTTGTCACGAAGTGTGGGGGAGTCAGGGCCCTGCACCCCCCTCTTCCTGCTTTTCACCGTGACTCTCAGCCAGCCAGTAAAACAGAAGGTTTATTAGATGACAGGAACACAGTCCATCTTGGGGGGTAGGGAGCCAGACACTGGTTCTGGGCCTCCCTCCGTTTCCCCAGCCAGCTCCAAACTGAAACCCCCTCCAGCCGTCTCAGCCAGCCACACTCCCGGCTCCTCCTCCAGCCTTTGTCCAGTTTCCCGGGCAGAAGGTGTCACCTGGCCCCAGCCTCCTCCTGGGCTCAGGTTATCATCCCCCAAGTGAAGTCACCCCCTGATATCCCACCACCATCCAGCACCCATGCAGACAGTCCCAGTTAAACTCCCATGCAACATCCCCAGGTCAATACTCCCCACGCCCTACTCCGGCACAGCGAGGACAAGTGTGTCTCTTGATAGACCAATAAACTTGTTTTATTCTTTAATGAAAACTAATTCAATGTTGTGCATTGTGCGGGTAACTCCATTTAAGGTAGCAGCAGAGTGTTATATGTGGCAACAGACCGAATATAGCTCTCTGGCAGGTGTTTCTAACAGGCCGCTGGGCTCAGAGCCGGCAGCCCAAGGCTCATGGCTAGATAAAGATGCTCAGGGTGCGACCCAGGGACCCCAAGTTGCAGGGCAGATGGTGACACGGCCCCTCTCTGGTCTGGATTGCACCCCTGACTTGGTCCCCAATGGTATATTTCCAAAGCCAGCAGAGATGGAGCTAGACAGACAGACACAGAGGAAGCTGATGGACACACGGCTGTTGTAGCATTTATTGTTCTGCCGCAAACCCGAAACCCACCAGAAATGGATGCTCTTCACTGGGGAAGGAGCAGTGCTCAGATATTTAAAGCCCCCTTAGCCCCTTCCCCAATTTGAGTCTCACTCACCTGATACAGAATCCAGTCACCTTCCCTCTTTCCCCCTGAGTCTGTACCGGGAACCTGAACCCATGACGAGTTGTCAGGAATGAACAAGTCCCGGTCTACACCCAAAAGTGGCCCCATCTGAACAAAGAATGGTTTATAAATCGAGCCATTTGGTAAATGCCCCAGTTGAGTTCCATCGATAGAAAGCCAGCTGCCCACCGGGGTCAAAATCAGGGTCATGCAATCATTTTTAAAACTGATTCCATTACAGTGGGGGCAAATGTTGGACGTAGACTGGACCGTGCAGCATAGCCAGCTCCAAGCGCTCAAAAATCGTGAGTAAGGCCTTCAGAATTCAGGAGATCGGCAACAAAATCATAAGATTTTTTAAAATACACTCAGGGATTTTTGTTTCTCTGTTTCTTAAGATCCATATTTTCAAGCTTCTCCCTGTAACCAGACAGGCTAGAAACTTTTTTTAATTGAAATTTGAATTTCCCCTTTAATCCCGTGACTCCAGCAGCTGGGACTTAAAGAAAAACACCAGATATCACTGGTAAAGCTGACACTGGTGTTGGCATTACTTTCACTAAATTGATTTAAACAACAATTTTAGTTTAACCAGTGCAACTTCTAGGAGGAGAGTCCACAACCCTCCCAAATGCCGACAAACCTTTGGCTCGTTAAAAATAATTAAGGAAAGGAAATAGCCAAGAGGTCAATGGACAGAGACTTGTGGAGGGTTTAACACAGCAAGGAAATGCCAGCAAACTAGCCTTGGCTGAGACTAGCTATCTTGGGCAACGTGGCAGTGTGGCCCAGTGGCGAGGGCCAGGGTACTTCTTGTGACCTTGTGCAAATCATTATGTGCCTCAGTTTCCCCTCCCTCCTTGTAATACAGCCCCAGTGCAATGGGGTCATGAGGACCTGTAGACTCAGCTGCAATAATAATGAAGGGCGTTTTCTGGTTGATTAAATGCTAGTGCAAGGGACTGGACGCAAAGCATGTTAGGAACTGGCTGTTTCTCAGAGCCATCCAGAGCTGGGGAGGGAACCTAGGAGTCCTGGCTCTCATTCCCCCCTGCTCTAATCCACTAGACCCCACCCCCTTCCCAGAGCCAGGGAGAGAACCCAGGCATTCTGGCTCCCAGCCCCCCCGCTCAAACCCACTAGCCCCCTCTCCCCTCCCAGAGCTGCCATTTCACTACTGTTGGGATGCAGGGTCTTTTGTCCCCTGCTGTTGGACAGAGAGACCTTTTCATTTGGGATTTGGGGGTCAGATGCCCCCTTCTCTGCCCCACTGAGTCACCAGCAGCTTTGGAACCTGGGACTCTCAGCACCACAACACAGACCTCCGTGCCCTCAGCTCATGGAGTAACTTCATCAGCCAGCAGCAGTAGAAGGCTATTATCCTCTAGGCAGCTCAGCACCTTCACTCTCTTGTTGTGGGACTGAGGGGAAGTGGGACGGGGTGTGTGTGTGTGGGGTGGGGTGAGGGTTTACACAGGGAAGGGGCTTTTCTCTCAAGCCCTGACAAACTATGACTTGGGTGAGACCTGTTTTATTTCACAGGCCACTCCCAGCCTCGCTACCTGCCCCTAGCTTATTTTGTGGGGTCACCGATCCCCAGGACAGGTTCTACGCCCCAGCTTTTAAACTGCCCCATGGAGGGACCCTGTCAGTGGGCCAGCCCCTGAAGGGCGTCCCCCTCTTCCTCAGTGCCTCAGAGGCACGATCCCTGGCTCCAGCCCTCCTGCTTCACCCCCTGAGCTCTGCAGCTTTCAGGTTTCTGCTTTTTTTCCCCCATCAGCTAAAATAAGTGGCTTGGTGCCGCCTCCTGGTTATTCTAGGTATTGCAGATCTCAGGGTGGGTTTTGTGGCACGTTCTTCTTGTGCCCAGTGGTCCCTTTGTTTCAGCAGATGTTGTGGATGAAGAAGCAGTTGGTCATAACCTTCATTTCAGACCCTCGAGAGGTTGGTGTGGGGCACAATGGAAAGCAAGGAGGTTGGAGGTAACTCTGGTGGGAGGCGTTTCCTCGATGGGTCCCCCTGGCTGATTCTAGATCAGGGGTATTGGCATGAACAGACTCTTGGGTGGGATCCACAGAGGTGCTCAGACGTTGTGAGCCTGGTGCCTGAGCTTGGTGGTGCCTGACCTTCAGGTGCCTAGAAAATCACTGGCCCAACACTGCAACCCACAAAACTTGAGTGCGGGACCCCGGCTCTTAAGTAATGAATGGGGGGAGAGTGGGGTGTCCAAAAGCCAGGTCACAAGGCAAGGAGCCACCTAAGCTAGCCCATAGGAGCTGCTCTGTCCAGTGAGTCCAACTGAGCCAGAAGCCCGGTCTGAGGCATGCAGCTTCTTCAGGGACCCAGTCACCGCAGCCAAGATTTGCAGGGACACCCAGCTGCCTTTTCCAACCAGACCAGAGTTTATTTGTCCCCTGACACATGGCCCGGGGAGTCCTTAGGTGAACAGAGTGAGAAATCAAGGTCAAGACGCAGGCCAGTCTGGCCAGGCCAGCCCTCCACGCTGTCCTGAGGGCCATTTTTGCCACTCTGTCCTCGAATCTTTGTCAGTCCCAGGCCTGACAGCTGCTAAGTCACCCCAAAAGCCCCCACTCAGCCCATTCTTCTTCCTGCAGAGTCCTGCTGGGTTCTCCCACGCCCGCTGGTCAGAGTCGCCCAAGGTTAGATCTCAGTCGATCTGCACTTGTCTCTCGGCCTCCTCCGTTGATACGGGGCAGATTCAGCCTTTAACGTGTAGGCCGGACAGCGATCAGAAGCTAAAGATCATCAGAAACCCAGCAGCCAGAGAAGAATAGGGTAAGCCGCGTCGCCAACCCTCCTGGGGTCGCCAGGAATTGAAGATGAATCTTGAACTAAGGATCATGCTGTGTGACGAAACCTCCCACAATACGGCCCACCAAAAATTGGCGCCCCCTACACGAAAGCTGTTAGCAGCAATGCAAGGCCTTGCCGCTCAGTAAATTAGCGTAAGTAAGTAATGAACAGCGGCCGTAAGGCACAAGATGGGCTAACGCGTCGTTTCTTATTTGGTAGGCACGCATCTCAAATGTTAGTGGCCATTGGTACCATTTTGATGAACCTTTGATTTTTCTTAGTACTCTCTGCTGGGCTCAATCCAATTCGCCTCCATCTTTCCTGAAGCACGGGGCACTCAGGTCTGGAGCCATCCTCCCCGGGACGGGATGACGCCCTCCCTCAGCTTCTCATGCGACCCTCCCGTTCGTACACCCCGGACTGAGATTCGCCTTGTTCACAGCTGCATTGTTCTAACCCCCAGGTCCTTTCTAGCCAGCTGGCCGGCCGGCTGATTCCCCATTGTGGGCTTGCACGTTTGATTTGTTGTGGTGTGGTTTGAATCATTGGCGGTGTCTGTGTAGGGGACAGAGTTTTGGCATGGGCAGGTGGCTGTCTCCTGGCCTCTCACCAACAGTTGTCAATCATAGAATCGTAGGACTGGAAAGGACCTCGAGAGGTCATCTAGTCCTGTCCTCTGCTCTCATGGCAGGACTAAGTATTATCTAGACCACCCCTGACAGGGGTTTGTCTAACCTGCTCTTAAAAATCCCCAATGATGGAGATTCCGCAACCTCCCTGGGCAATTTATTCCAGTGCTTCACCACCCTGACAGGTAGGAAGTTTTTCCTAATGTCCAGACTAAACCTCCCTTGCTGCAATTTAAGCCCATTGCTTCTTATCCGATCCTCAGAGGTTCAGAAGAGCAATTCTTCTCCCTCCTCCTTGTAACAACCTTTTACATACTTGAAAACTGTTCTCATTTCCCCTCTGTCTTCTCTTTTCCAGACCATACAAACCCAGTTTTTATAATCTCCCCTCATAGCTCATGTTTTCTAGACTTTTCATCATTTTTGTTGCTCGTCTCTGGACTTTCTCCAGTTTGTCCACATCCTTCCTGAAATGTGGCACTTGAACTGAGCACAATCCTCCAGTTGAGGCCTAATCAGCGCGGAGTAGAGCAGAAGAATCACTTCTCGTGTCTTGCTCACAACACTCCTGCTAATCCAGCCCAGAAGGAGGTTCGCTTTCTTTGCAACAGCGTCACACTGTTGACTCATATTTAGCTTGTGACCCACTCTGACCCCCAGATCCCTTTCCGCGGTGCTCCTTCCTAGGCGGTCATTTCCCATTGTGTGTGTGCGACTGATTGTTCCTTCCAAAGTGGAGTACTTTGGATTTGTCCTTATTGAATTTCATACTTATTTACTTCTGACCATTTCTCCAGTTTGTCCAGATCATTTTGAATTTTAATCCTGTCCTCCAAAGCACTTGCAACCCCTCCCAGCTTGGTATCGTCTGCAAACTCTATCAGTATACTCCTTCCACGTTAATTGTGTCCTCGCTTTGGGCTGGAAAGCCCCAAGGTTACGTCCACACTGCAACGTAAGCTCCATGTTTGTGGCCCTAACCCCCCCTTCTGTCTACACACAAATCGCACCAACCCAGGCTTCCATGGGGATGGAGGGTCCTAGCTGAGTGAAGCCGGGAGCCAGGATTCAAGGCCTATTGCTTTGCCGTGTGGACACGGCCCCTCTGGACACACACTCTGGGCGGCCGCTAAAAGTATACCATGATCCCTCTGGGCTGTTGAGTTTTCCCACGCTGCCCCATGAGCAGCTGCATTCTTGGGAGGACACTAGGATGTCTGGATGTCACTTGGATGTCCACACAGCAGTACAGGGGGGCCAAGCCTGGGTGGTTGGGCTTGGCCCCCTGTACTGCCATGTGGACACTGGGGTGCCAGGGCCCAACTGTTCCTAACCCTGGGTTACAAATGACCCTCAAGCCCTGGGTCTGCGGCTTACGTGTAGCCAGGAACCGAAGGGAGTTGGGCACCTAACTTCATCGCAAGAGCGGGATGCTTTGATTCCCATTAAGTCCGGTCTTCTTTTTCTCTCATGGACCCCTTTTGGGGCCCCCCACCTTCCCGTGAACAGGTCTGAGGCCTGACAATTCATCTCACATCAGCGAAGGTCCCAGCATCACACCACAGGGCCTGCTCGGCTACAGAGATGAGCATCGCCCAGAGCCGGGCAGCAGCAGAGACAGCGTCTTTAGCACTGAGGACACCTTTGCATGCCCCTGCCTCCAATCTATTTGTTTTAGGGGTGTCTCAGGCCTCCATCACCTTGGTATCTACGCGCCTGGATGGCCTCTTGATCTGCTTTCCCTTAAGGACTTTGATTAGGCTAACGGTACGGAGCTGCAATTTGCAGCGACGGATCCATTCAGCAGGAAATTTTTGCTGACGAGCGAACGAGCGGAGGGTACTTTTAATGGCTCCCGCTGGGCATCGTTAAAAAGTCTTTGCCCAGATCGCGAAGCAAAGTTTCAACTTCCAAGCGGGGCGCAGAGGGGATTGGGCAAATCCAGAGGGCTCCGCCAGCCTGGCACCAACGTGCGCTGGGAGGAATTCAGCCCAGGGCGCGAAATGCCTAGAGGCAGCCGGCGGGCATGGACGTCTCCACGGTGGTGGAGGCTAAAAACAAAAGGAGTGGCAACTAAATGAGTAGCGCGGGGAGGAGCCGTCGCTGGGGAACTGGGAGATTGCAATGGAGACAGAACAATTATTAGTTACGGAGCAACATTACCACGGAGGGTTTCAAGGGGAATCCAGCCAGTTCCCTGTAAACAGCTGGGGCGGTAAACTCGTCCACTGTGATGCATCCTGGTGTGATGCATCCTCTTTGATCTCACCTGCCCTTAGCCTCGTCTATGCTTGCTGGGGGTCAGCTCCCCAATTTCCCTGGCCACAGGGGATGCAAGAATTGTCTTCCGAGTCCCCCGCAGGCCCTGCTGTCATGCCGCAGGTTGGCGATCAGCCCTTCGAGTAGCCACTCTGGAGTGTCCGGTCCGCTGAACCCTCACAAAATTCGCAGATCGGTGGCTCCCGAAGAGATAGTACCGTCCCGTTTACCGGTTCCCCTCTCTGATCCCCGTGCCGCTTAACTCACAGCACTGAGATAGGTTTATAGTGAAATCACATGTGAGTTTATTTAGCCGGGGGGGCATTCAAGTGACAGCGCAGGGTAATAGCGGGGACAGGTGGTGGTTTAGAAAAATAAAACCATAAGACGGAAAATATCGTCATGACTCTATGTAAATTCTACCGGACACCCACCCCTTGACTACTGTGGGCTGTGCCCGCCAGCTCAGACAAGCTATATTAGAATTGGACAAGGTGCAGAGAAGGGCAACCAAACTGATGAGGGGGCTGGACCAGCTTCTGTGTGAGGCGAGATTTAAAAGATCGGGACTGTTTAGCTTGGAAAAGAAAAGACAAAATGGGGATGTGAGCGAGGGCTATAAAACCACGAACGGTGTGGCAAAAGTGACTAGGGAAGTGTTGTTTACCCCTTCACATAACACACGAACCAGGGATGAAGTTAACAGGCATGTTTAAATAGCATTAATAACATGTTTAAAATGAACAAAGGGAAGTATTTCTTTACACAGCATACAGCTAACCTGTGCAACTCCTTGCCAGAGGATGTTGTGAAGGCCAGAAGTAGAACTGGGTTCAAAACAGAACTGAAGAAGTCCCTGGAGGGTGAGTCCCTCAATATTAGCCAAGATGGTGAGGGACGCAACCCCATGAGCTAGGTGTCCCTAAATCTCCAGGTGCCGAAAGCTGGGAGTGGACGGGCGATGGATCACTCGGTAATTGTCCTGTTCTGTTCATTTCCTCTGAAGCACCTGGACCCGGCCGGTGTCGGAGACAAGCTACTGGGCTAACTGAACTCAGTATGGCCGTTCTTACGTTCCTAAAACCGTAACACGCCTTCTCGAACCTGGACTTCATTAATCCTCCGCCATGAGCCAGGCCTGCTGTTGGTTTGCCTCCTCGGTGAAGGATTCAGGCTACGCGGCATCAGGGGCAATGCACAGAACAGGGCAATTTTGGAGAGATTCCCCCCATCTTCCACTCCTGGCTTGTGGCCGTCAGAGGTTTAGGGTCACCCTGAGCATGGGGTTGCTTCCCTGACCATCTTGGCTAATGACCATTGCTGGACCTAGCCTCCAGGAACTCACTCAGTTCTGTTCTGACCCCAGTTACGCTTTCGGCCCTCACGACATTCCCCTGGCAGTGAGTTCCACAGGTTAACCGTGTGTTTTGGGGAAAATTGCTTGTTCGTTTTAAAGCCTGCTGACTATTGATTTTGGGGGCACACTCATGGGCCGAGAACTGTCCCCTCCTCAGGGTCCAACACACTCCACCAGGATTTGCAGGGATGCCCGGCCACCTTGTCCAAACAGACGGGGGTTTGGTGAGCCCCTGGCACGCACCATCTCTCTCTCTTAGCAGAGAGGAAGCAAGTTTAAAAGCACAGGCCGGTCTCCCTTGAGCCGAGCTGCAGAAAGAAAATATCTTGGCTTCTTCTCTCTCTCTCTGTCCCTTGGTTGCCTGGTCCAGGTGAGTTGCTGAGTCCTGCCAAAGGCCGGCTCTTGCCCCAGCTAGCCGATACGTCCCAGACCGTTGTCCGACCCCTGCTGGGCTAATACGGCCCACCTGCCAGAGATCCCCACGGATTGGGGTCAGTTGCCCGCTCCTTGGGCCTCCCGTTGTCTTTGCGGTCCCCTTGGCTGATACGGGCCCATTTCAGCCAGGTCTTTAACAACCCGTTCAATCCTCCCCAGACCATTCGGTGACGCAGCCCGCCCCTGCTCTGCTCCGGGAACAGCGTTTGAACCCCGTTTCCCCCACCCAGTAGCCATGCAAAGTTACAGAGGGAAACTGAGGCAGACATGACAGAAAATTCCCAGGCAGTGACCTCATAGAGCCCTGGCCAGCTCCTGGGGAGACGCGGCAGTGACCTCATAGAGCCCTGAGACGGGGAGCCACCAGGAGGCCCAGAGGCTGCTGGAGGACTGTGACCTGCCTGGGAAGGTGAGTATGTTTCCAGTGTCAGAAGAGCGACCGTAGTAGGGCAGAGCAATGGGCCATCTTGCCCAGTGTCCAGGCTCTGACAGTGGCTCTTATCAGAGCTTCAGGGGGAGTGCACAGAACGGGGCAATTCTGGAGAGATCCCCCCCTATCTTCCACCCCCTGGCCATCAGAGATTTAGCCCCCACCCCACCCCTCGAGCATGGGGGTTGCTTCCTTGACCATCTAATAGCCATTCCTGGACCTGTCCTCCAGGAATGTACCCAGTTCTGCTCTAAACCCAGTTACGCCTTCGGCCCTCCGACATTCCTGTCGCTGGGAGTTCCGCTGATTAGCCGGACGCTGCGTGAACAAAGGACGTCCTTCTGTTTGGTTTCAACCTGCCACCTATTCATTTCAGTGGGCCCCCGCCCCCCCGCTGCTTGCGTGATGCCAAGGGGTAAATAATGCTTCCCTGTTCCCTTTCGCCGCATCAGTCACGATTTTATAGCCCTGTAGCCCATCCCCCGCGTAGTCGTCTTTCCAGTCTGTTCACTCTCTCCTCATACGACCGCCGTTCCAAGCCCTTGGTCGCCCTTCTCTGAACTCTTTCCCAGCCTGGAGCTGCAGGCAGCGTGTCATGGGGGGGGGCGCACCATGGATTTATTGTCTGGCATTCAAACCCCAGCAGGGTGCGGGGCTCCCGTTCCCGAGTGCAGGCGAATAGCTGTGGCGGCCCGGGCCTGGACCCGCTCCCCTTCCCCCGGGAGACGAGTGTACTGGGGCGCGGGGTCTCATGAATGGAGGGGTCAGCAAGTTGTAAATCAATGGGGGGAAAGGTCTTTCGGGCGCGCGAAATGCTACGGGACCGGGAAGTCTTCGCTCTAGGAAGTGTGTTATGATGTTATTTTACGTGTAACCGGGTGTTTCCTTTTGTTCTCCTGGCTTCTTCTGGGATCCCTCTGCCCCACGGTCCGTCGGCCCCGCGCTCACCCGCCTTAGCCCCCCCCCCCCCGTTGTTATTTGTCACCACCAGGGCACCATGGACCCGGACGACCTGAAAGTGGCGCTGGAGCGGCAGAGGGGGGAGAACAAGGAGCTGGTGGAAGCCTTGATGCAGCTGGAGGCCGACTACGCCCAGCTGCAGCAGGAGCGAGCGGAGGCGCGGGAGGAGGTGGGCAGGTGAGGGGCATGCAGCGCCGGGCGGGAGCCAGGGTGAGGCGCTGGCTCGGCACGTCTTGGCCGATGACCCGGGAGAACAGATCGGCTCGCCGCCGCTGAAGTTTTGCAGGCAGCAGGAAGGTTGGGGGGCGCAGTAATTAACGCGGGGGACGGGTGGCTGGTTCAGCATGATCGGGATGGGTAATTAACCAGTGGGACGACTGACCCAGGGTCATGGTGGATCCTCCATCGCGGGCAATGTTTCAATCAGGATGGGATTTGTTTCTCCCAACTAGGAATTCTCTGGCCTGTATGATAAAGGAGGTGGAGTTAGAATATCCCGTCGGGCCTGGGGATCTCTGGATCAAGCCCAGTTCACGCCTGAAATCCTTTCTCCTTCTTTCGGGGTCCTCAGGCTGCGGAGAGCCACGGTGGCTGTGGAGGAGAAGGACGGAGCTTGGGAGGAGCTGGACGCCACCAAATCCAGCCTGCTGCACGTCCAGCAGGAATTACAGCTCCTGAAACGCCAGCGGGACAGTTTGGTAAGGAGAAGGGGAGGCCAATTCGAAGCTCCTATCCTGGTTGGCTTCCTTTACCCTGCTCCCCCCTGGGCCTGTCTCCACCCTATCTAGCGCAGCATGCCAGCCTCCCATCTGAACTGCTTGTTGGGATCCCATTTCTGCCACCAGCTTCAGCCAAGCCAAGCTTTCCCAATGGCGTGACGGTTGGGAGATAGACTGGAGCTGGGCAGAGCCATTTGTGGTCCCCCTGCTCTATCCCAGACGCTGTGTGACTGTAGGCAAGTTGCTCTGTGCCTCAGTTTCCCCCTCTGTGACACAACTGCTGGTAGGCCTGGTCCAGCTCATTCTATGATGGCAAACTGGGTTTCTGAGAAAACTAGAAGTGTCTGACCACTCTGTCTATCCTAAGGTTGCTACCCATCTGGGTTTTACCTGGACAATCCAGTTTTTGGCTTCTGTGTCTGGGTACCATTTAGGGTTGCTCGATGCCCGGTTTTCAACTGGAAAGTCCAGTATAAAAGTCTGGTTACTATGGGCTGGGGGAGAAGGCGGAGAAGGGGTGGAGCCACAGGGGAAGAGGTGGAGTGGAGGCGGGGCTTTGGGGAAAGAGGCAGGGCAGGGGGCGGGACCTCGGGGGTCCGGTTACCAGCAATTAGAAAGGAGGCGACCTCGGTCTGTCCCCACAGGAGGAGGAGAAGCAGGAGATGCGGGGCGCCATCCAGGAGCTGACGACGGAGGTAGGGCCACGGCGGGTGTGGAGGAGAAAGCTGGGGCACCCAGCTGAGGCGGGGGCCATGGGCCCGTTCGCTCTCGCAGCCCCGCCTGTTTTCACCTGCAGAATCTCACCCTGACCAAGGGGAACTTCCGAAGCCACCAGCAGCTCTCGGAGGTGCAGCAAGCCATGAAGCAGTTAAAGGTGGGTGGCCCCCAGCCTCTCCACTCCCCCGGGGCCGCGCAGAGCGACCTCTCAGCATGGGAGCTCCAGACAGGGACGCCGGAGACCTGGGTTCTGTTCTCAGCTCTTCCCCAGCCCTGCTGTGCGACTTGGGGCAACTCACTGCTCCTCTCGCTGCCTTGGTTTCCCCTCCCACCCTGGGCACGTTCTTTGGCACAGGGAATTTCATTCACGGTGTGTCTGGGCAGCGCCCAGCACGACAGGGCCCTGATCTCAGGCGGGGTCCATGCAGCACCCAGTGTGACAGGGCCCTGATCTCAGTCGGGGTCCGGGCAGCACCTGCCACGAGGGGGCCCTGATCTCAGTCGGGGTCTGGGCAGCGCCTGGCACGAGGGGGCCCTGATCTCAGTCGGGGTCTGGGCAGCGCCCGGCACGAGGGGGCCCTGATCTCAGTCGGGGTCCGGGCAGCACCTGCCACGAGGGGGCCCTGATCTCAGTCGGGGTCTGGGCAGCGCCTGGCACGAGGGGGCCCTGATCTCAGTCGGGGTCTGGGCAGCACCTGGCACGAGGGGGCCCTGATCTCAGGCGGGGTCCATGCAGCATGCAGTGTGACAGGGCCCTGATCTCGGTCAGAGTCCGGGCAGCGCCTGGCACGAGGGGGCCCTGATTTCAGTCAGGGTCTGGGCAGCGCCTGGCACGAGGGGGCCCTGATTTCAGTCAGGGTCTGGGCAGCGCCTGGCAAGATGGGGCCGTGATCTGGGTCGGGCTCCTCTAGGCACACCTGTTACACACCACGCCAACCCTGCCTGGCCCTCTATCCAGGCTGGTGTTCAGTGCTCCCCAGAGCTCCCCGCTTCCATGCACAAACCCCATGCCGCTGGCTGTTACTGACCAGAAGGCCGGACCCCCCGCCATCCAGAGTCACTGCCCTGAGATTGCTCCCACGGCAGGAAAGACGTTCCCCACAGGGATGGGTGTTTGCCAGGCGCGGGGCCCCAGGTGTGGGTTTGGACGGGGAGGTTTCATTGCACCAAGAGGTGGGGCTGAGCCAGCAGGAGACGCCCATGTTCTGCGTAATTAATTGGGGCAGGGTGAGGCGAGAACGTGTGTGACCCCCAAATGGTTCTGGTGACCCCCCAGCCTCCCTCCCCCCCGGCCCTGCCTCTCTTAAAGCGCTCTCCCTGTCACTAGATGGATCTGCAGCGAGTCAAGGAGGCAAGAGATGCCCAGGGGAAGGAGCTGGCCAAGGTAAATGGGCCGAGATGTAAATTTCTTGCTTACACACTGCTTTCTGCCAAAGAATGGCTGCTTTAACCAGGTGATCATCCGTTCAATTTTGTTGCCTGCTGGCTGAGGCGTCAGTTTGCCTTTTGTCTCTGAGGAACGGGTTTGAAGCTGTTTCCCCAGAGTTGGAACATGTCTTATACAGCTGGATTTTATAACTTTACCTACAGTGTTGCCACACATATTTTACCAGGACAATAATGTTCAGCAGACTATGTATTTTCAAATGATCTCTCACAAGGTGTACATAGTATAAAATTTATCATAGTCTTGTAAACATGGTGAACATAAGAGTACAGATTGTCACAGGGAGTGTCACCAGCAGGGGCATTGCAGCACAGTGGATAGGGTGCTGAGCTGGAATGTAGGACACCTGGCTTCTGTTCCTGGCTGCCATCGTTCTGCCTCAGTTTTCCCTCCCGCCTCTGTCTGTTTGGATTGCCCCCTCACTCCATGTCTGTGCAATGCCTGGCACAACGGGGCTGTTATCTCCATCAGGATCTCTTATCATCCTCCATCTCTCTCGCTTATGGTATCTGCAGCGCAATGTTCTCCCGATGAAGTTGTAGGCCTATAAGCAGTTTCAAGGCCTCCTCTGTGACCCTGCAGTGTGTCAGCTGTTCCACCGTTGAATCTGTATTTGAGGCACCGCGTTACGAGGTGTCTGATGCTTTGGATCTTCTGGCCACAGTCACGGGAAGATGCGTCTTTGGTTTTTCCACTTGTGCATCAAGTAGCCATGTCTTCCATGGTTTATTTGGACGCAGTGGCCCAAAATCTGTGTGGAGGGTCGAAACCGGGAGGATGGCTTGTCGGGTCAATGATAACGTGTTTGTTTGGAATGGGGGGATGAGGACCAGATGTTTTGCCATTCCCTAGCTGGGTCGAGAGATGCTTGCATGTAGCTTTTGCCATTTCAGGCGTGGCTGGTTTATGTTGTCCATAACCTACCAGATGGGAAGTTCTGGGTAGTCTTTGGTGTGTTATTTTGTTGCTAATACAGAAAGCCACGGTAGAAACATTGATTTTAAAGTTCCCGTGATAATTGGCATGGTCTGATTCAGCTGTTCATCCATAAATTGGGTAAGATCCACATCACTCCAGCTGCGTACAGTGGGGTCAAGGCTGAGGTGCATAGCACCGGGGCCGTTGATCCAGTCGTTGTTCCTTCTACCTTTCGGATAATGTTGATGCGAGTCTTCGCTTTGGAGGCTACTTTCTTGAGGTGGCCATGGAAGGTGAGAGCACGCGATCAAAAATGACCCCATGCCAGGTCGGCGTTGGGTCATAATGCCCCGTTTCACCCCAAAACTTGAGCATCGGAGAGTTTCATGTGGTTCTGTTCTCATGGTGGAAAGTAGAGACTCCCGATGTGCTTGGATTTGATTTTGGCCACACTTTTGGAAGTGCCCCTCCATGAGCTGAAGGTCAGATGTAAGGGTTCCTTCAAGGTCCTGAACGCTACAGGCCTCCGTTGCGCATGTCAGATCATTTCAGGCACATCGCTTACATAGACGTTGAAGAGTGTTGGAGCAAGTAGAGTTCTCCATGGGGTATTGTTCTCCATGGGGTAACATTCCTCCATGGGATATTGTTCCTGCATCTGGGTATTGTTCCTCCATGGGTCATTGTTCTCCATGGGGTATTGTTCCTCCACAGCGTATTGTTCTCCATGGGGTATCGTTCCTCAACGGGGTATTGTTCCTGCATGGGGTATTGTCCTCTATGGGGTGCTGTTCCTCCATAGGGTATTGCTCTCCATGGGGTATTGTTCCTCCACAGGATATTGTTCTCCATGAGTTATTGCTCCTCCATGAGGTAGTCTCCATGGCATATCATTCCTTTGCCTCTCCCCTGATGCCCGCTTGTTTGGCATTGTTCAACAGGATACCCCCAAACATTCGCCTGTGCTTCTTTTTCAGGAGAAGCTCCATGCCTCCGAGCTGACGGAGACGATTCGGGAGCAATGGGAGATCCAGGAGGTACCAGATTTTATGGCCGTACAGACTGTGACGCTCCGGAGCAGCCCAGCTTGATGCACGGTACCGCGGGTGGTGTACAAGGGCGGTGGGACCTCTGACTGCAGGGGGCCTGTGACAATGACGCTGGCTGGGACCATCCATGGGGCTGCTGTAGTGTGGGGCAGGAGACACAGTCAGCACTCTGTGTTCTTACTTCCTGAACTTTTATTTGAAGGTCCTTCAGAGCAAAATAAGCCAACTGAAAGAAGAGCTGGAGGACTCGGAGCAGCAGAACGCGCTGTAAGTCAAAGGGTGGGGGCCGGACCCCAGCAGGGGTCAATGGGCCATAGTTCCACAGAGTCAATGGGGCCAATCCCCAGCTGGGGTCACTCGGCCATAGCTCCACGAAGTCAATGGGGCCAATCACCAGCTGGGGTCAATGGCCCATAGCTCCATTGGAGTTAATGGGGCCAGACCCCCAGCTGGGGTCAATGGGCCGTAGCTCCGTTGGACTCAATGGGGACAGACCCCAGCTGGGGTCAACGGGCCGTAGCTCCGTTGGACTCAACGGGGACAGACCCCAGCTGGGGTCAATGGGCCGTAGCTCCGTTGGACTCAACGGGGACAGACCCCAGCTGGGGTCAATGGCCCATAGCTCCATTGGAGTCAATGGGCCAGATCCAAGCTGGGGTGAATGGGGCCAGATCCCCAGCTGGGGTCAATGGGCCGTAGCTCCGTTGGACTCAACGGGGACAGACCCCAGCTGGGGTCAATGGGCCATAGCTCCGTTGGACTCAACGGGGACAGACCCCAGCTGGGGTCAATGGGCCGTAGCTCCATTGGACTCAACGGGGACAGACCCCAGCTGGGGTCAATGGGCCGTAGCTCCATTGGAGTCAATGGGGACAGACCCCAGCTGGGGTCAATGGGCCGTAGCTCCGTTGGACTCAACGGGGACAGACCCCAGCTGGGGTCAATGGGCCGTAGCTCCGTTGGACTCAACGGGGACAGACCCCAGCTGGGGTCAATGGCCCATAGCTCCGTTGGAGTCAACGGGCCAGATCCAAGCTGGGGTCAATGGGCCGTAGCTCCGTTGGAGTCAGTGGGGCAGGCCCCCAGCTGGTGGGAATTGGACTCCAGTGTGGGGGATAGGACAGAGACATAGCCGGTTCCCACGACCTTTTCACCTTTAATTGTGACTCCTGATGTCTGAACCCTTAGGAAAAAAAATTCTCGCCAGTCCCAGGGCCATTGTCAGGCTGTGGCTAGTTTGATCAGCCCGTGGTCCCGCTGGGTGTGTGGTTAAATCTCCGGGCAGCCAGTCCGGGGACCTGGGTCTGGGTCCCAACTCTGCTATAGACAGAAATACAGCCACTCTCATTATGTATCTGGGCAGCGCCTGGCATGACAGGACCTTGATCTCGGTTGGGGTCCAAGCAGCTCCCAGTGCAAGGGGGCCTCAAATATGCGTTAGGGTCTCCAACAACCCAAATTCCCCATGATGCTTTGTGCACGAACCCAAGTGTTTTGCATCCCTAATTCTAGCTGTGGGCTCTGGCACTTGGGGGTCCTGCTCTGAGCAGGGGGTTGGACTAGATGATCTCCTGAGGTCCCTTCCAACCCTGATATTCTATGAGTCTATGATTCTATGACGTGGCTGAAATGTAGCATGTGGCCAAATGATGGAATATGTGTCCTATTTTCGTCTGACCCCATTGACCCGGGCCAGATGTCCAGTAAAGGCCCCCGTGTGCTTGACGTGGGATCCTGGCTATCGCAAATGTCTATGGCGATGGAAGAGATAGTGACCCGTTGAGAGAGGTTTTTAGCTTGTTAGGAATGACACATTGTCCGAGGGGTTTTCTAGAAGAAGGACTTAGTCCTGGAGATCTTCGGCTGGTTGAGCAGGGGAGCTGAGATATCCTAAAAGGAAAGCCACCTGCAGATCAGTTATGGTGAAGGAATCATCTTTGGCCCAAGCATGACATATAAACAGGGTCTTTTCTAGGAGTGACTCCGACCTTTGGGATGGGCTCCTACTAAAAGTGAGGACACCCCAGTTGGGTTGCTCAGGGGTGGGAAAAATTCACCCAAACAGAAGTTGGTCCAATAAAAGATATGATCTTTTTCTGAGAGATGTAGTTAAGCCAGTCTAAGTCTCGTGGGAGGTGGGTTTAGATAGAGATGGGAGAACCCATCCCCCCGTTGGAGTAAGTGTCTACATGGGAGCCCAGCAGCGTAGCTGTCCGGTGGACTGGGGACCATGTCACTTAGCTGTCCATGTTTGTCTTTGCCCACCGATCTTTGAGGAATACATTTCCAACGGAGCCCGATCCTTTCACCTCTTCTGAAGACCAGATCTGAGTGCGAACCTGACGCCATGGCCCTCTGACGTCTCCCTCTTGCTTTTCACAGCCAGAAGCTGGAACAGGGAGAGGACCTCTCTGGGTCGTTGCTGTGCGAGATAGTGGAAGCCAAGCTGGTAAGGAACAGGGCCCCCAAAATGCCGGAGAGCCGGGCTCGGCAGCAAGAGCCCGGCTGTGATGCTGGCAGAGATTCTGCCCCGCAATGAGGCACCATGTTCCCCTGGGAGGAGAGCCCAGGCTCAGCCTGGGGGAGGAATCGAGAGCTTGGTGGTTTATGAACTGGGTCCAGTGGCCAATTCCCAGCTGTGCCCAGTGATGTCACGGATCATCCTGGGCCAGGCTGGGAACATGGGCCTCATCTGTGTAAATGGGGAGAGAAAAGCCTTCCATTGTTGATCTTGTCTGTTTAGACTGTGAGCTTTTCGGGGCTGCTCTCACTCTGGGTCTGGGCAGCGCCCAGCACAATGGAGGGCCCTGATCTTGGTTGGGGTCTGGGAAGCGCCTGGCATGATGGGGCATCGATCAGGGTCAATTTCTCTGCAGCACCCAGGGTGTAATGGGGGGCCCGTGTCTCCGCGGAGGTGTAGGCCCTGCTGCAATACAAACGCTAATAAATCTTCCCGCTGGGGGTTATTCTGCAGGAGACTCGACTGGTGGCAAAGAGACGTGGCATCGCCTACTGGCTATGGTGAGAGCAGTGTTTCCTTCTCTGGGGGTCGGGACACCTGGGCTCTTGCCATCAGTTAATGCCCTGTACAGTGGCCGACTGCATCACTCTTTCTTTCTTTCTTTCTTTCTTTCTTTCTTTCTTTCTTTCTTTCTTTCTTTCTGTCCATTCGGGGCAGGTCCCAGCCATGGCTCAGTTATGTTTATTACTGGTGCAGTCATTTCCCTAATTGCTGATTAAGTATTTAATGTATTTATGCCTTGCTGGATTTATGCCAGGGCATTCCCCCAGTGGCAGCCATTAATCAGCTAGTCCATAGGGATCTGGCTGAAAGGAATCAACCCATCTAGCCTGGTATCCTGTCTCCGACAGAGGTGCAAGACACCTCCTAGTAGCCGGTGCTGGGATAACCCGCCCCTCGGGGCCCATGCCATCTCACCCCCATTGGTTTGAGGTCAGCTCCTGCCCTGGATCAGGAGGGTTTTGACACCCTCCACGGCTCTGGGGCCAGATCCCCAGATGGGCTCTTTGGTGTCACGCCGCTGACTCCAGAGACTGGCACCTGCTGGGGTTCTGGCCCGAGGTCTCCATCCCGCCGGGTGTGTCAGTCTGAAAGTGACGCTGCAGCTTGATCACACGTCACGAGGCTGGGTGCAGAACTAGCTGCGGGTGGGGGTGGGATCTCCGGCCAGGGTTGTGTGGTGAGATCCAAATGAGATCCAAATGGCCCCTTGTGGCCTTAAAACCCAGGAGCATCACATCAACATTCAGTCCCGGTTTGGATCCCGCTGAATGGGGACTTCTGTGGGATCCAGTGGTGGGGAGTTCCACAGTCTCTCTGATCGCTCTTTCCCCGCAGGACGCTGGCCTCCCTCTACGTCTGGCTGCAGCTCCTCGCCGGCTCCCTCGTGGCCATGGCCATCCTCTATACGTACTTCTTCGACGAGGAGTTCATCTACCGCACGCTGCCGCGGGTGCTTTCCGAGCACGGCTACGACCAGCTGGCCTCCGGCCTGGGCGGCCGCCTCACCCTGCACAGCCAGGGGCTCCTGCCCTTCTGAGCCCTGCCCACGGCCACGGCTGGCTGCGGTGCCGCGGGCTATTAGTGGGCATGTGTGCGTCTGGAGGAAAACCCAGTAGAGGCCCCTGGGTGATTAAACTATTTAACCGCCGCGTGTTCACTACTGTGACTCCCGCACCTCGGTCAGGTCACTGTCCCACCCTGTCTAACTTTACGGATTGTCAAAGGTGGTGGTGTGGGAGCCATGTCGGTCCCTCTTTGTCTCTCTTTGCCGACTGTAGGCAGCGTTGTTGGAGCCATGTCTTTCCCACCGTCTTTCTCTATCTTTGCCCAAGCAGTTCCCTGTCTTATACCAAGTTCCCAGCGTCTCCAGCCCTCTAGGTGAGGCTGAGAGTCCCATCTGACTGCGGAGTTGGGGGGCAGGACCCTCTGGCTTCCCCAAGACCCCGCCTGGGCGGACTCGCTGGGAGAAGCGCACAGGGCGGCAGAGGATGCTGAAGGCTCCGAGGTCAGACCCAGGAAGGTGGAAGCCGTGTGAGCTGTGTGCCCTGCAGACAGGCTGCTCCCAGAAAGGAGATTTCCCCAGAGTCCTGCCTGGCTTCGTGGGGAGCAGTTCCAGAGCATCGCCCGGGGACTCCATGACACCGGGTTCTCGCAAATCCAACGCGGAGCGTGGCAACGAAGAGCCGAGATTTAAGTGATGCTGAGCCAGAGGAAAAGGCATCAAACTGCACTTTTCTAGTGACGGACACGGCATTGTCGCACGGGGCTATTTTGCCGAGTGTTTACGGCAGAGTTGTTGGAGCTGTGTCCATCCCACCCTGTCTATCTTTGCCGATTGTTATACGCAGTGTTGTTGGAATCATGTCGGTCCCACCGTGTCTATCTTTGCCAATTGTACATGGCATTGTTGGAGCCGTGTCAGTCCCACCTTGCCTGTCTTTGCCGATTGTTGTACGTGGTGTTGTTGGAATCACGTCGGTCCCACCGTGTCTATCTTTGCCGATTGTTGTACGCGGTGTTGTTGGAATCACGTCGGTCCCACTGTGTCTATCTTTGCCGATTGTACATGGCATTGTTGGAGCCATGTCAGTCCCACCTTGCCTGTCTTTGCCGATTGTTGTACGCGGTGTTGTTGGAATCACGTCGGTCCCACCGTGTCTATCTTTGCCGATTGTTGTACGCGGTGTTGTTGGAATCACGTCGGTCCCACCGTGTCTATCTTTGCCGATTGTTGTACGCGGTGTTGTTGGAATCACGTCGGTCCCACTGTGTCTATCTTTGCCGATTGTACATGGCATTGTTGGAGCCATGTCAGTCCCACCTTGCCTGTCTTTGCCTATTGTTGTACGCGGTGTTGTTGGAATCACGTCGGTCCCACCGTGTCTATCTTTGCCGATTGTTGTACGCGGTGTTGTTGGAATCACGTCGGTCCCACCGTGTCTATCTTTGCCGATTGTTGTACGCAGTGTTATTGGAAAAGGGCGAGCGGGTTTCCACGCACGCTCAAAGCTGAATGGTTACTCGGCTTCCTTGAAATTTGGTGTGGCTCAAGGGGACGCGGGACAGCACTGGCGAACCAAATTTGGGGTCATTAGACCCACGGGTTCCTGAGTTACAGCCTCCTCTCCACCCCGAAACCGGTTGCCATCTGCTGCCGGGTGCTGTTAAACTGAGAGGGCGTCATGCCTGGGTGCATCGCAGCCCCCACTGAGATGGAGAGCCGGGAGCTCGCCCTGCAGTTAACTTAAGGATAAATTAAGTGCAAGGCTCCACCCAAGATAAAGGCATTTTGGACTGAGGTCTTGTCTACACTTAAAATGTAGGTGGATACAACTACCTGGGGGAGCGGTATGAAAAAATCCACTGCCCCCCTAACGACGTAGTGTAGCCGCGGCTAGGCTGACGGCCGGCTGCTTCCACTGACTAAGCGGCCGCCACTTGGGGAGGTGATTTCACCTTCCACCAGCATCTGCATGGCTGCAATTGGTGAATTTGGAGGTGTCGAGGTTCCCTCCCCACTCTGAACTCTAGGGTACCACATGAGAGATCCCCTAAGTTTATTCTTACCAGCTTAGGTTAAAACTTTCCCAAGGCGCAAATTCCGCCTTGTCCTTGAACAGTACGCTGCTATCACAAGTGATTTTGACAAAGAACAGGGAAAGGACCACTCGGAGTCCTAGTCCCCCTAAATATTCCCCCAAGCCCTACACCCCCTTTCCTGGGGAAGGCTTGATAATAATATCCTCACCAATGGGTACAGGTGAACACAGACCCAAACCCTTGGATCTTAAGAACAATGAAAAATCAATCAGGTTCTTACAAGAAGAATTTTATTTAAAGAAAAGGTAAAAGAATCACCTCTGTAAAATCAGGATGGTAGATACCTTACAGGGTAATCAGATTCAAAACATAGAGAATCCCTCTAGGCAAAACCTTCAGTTACAAAAAGACACAAAATCAGGACTACACATTCCCTCCAGCACAGTGAATTTCACAAGCCAAAAACAAAAGAAAACCTAATGCATGTTCTAGCTAGATTACTTACTAACTCTATAGGAGTTGAATTGCTTGTTTCCTTGATCGGTCCCCGGGCAGAGGTATCACACAGACAGACAAAGCCTTTCCCCCTCCCCCCCACCAGATTTGAAAATATCTTGTCTCCCCATTGGTCATTTCTTGGTCAGGTACCAGCCAGGTCACCCGAGCTTCTTAATCCTTTACAGGAAAGAGGATTTTATACTGTATCAGAGCTTCTTAACCCCTTCCCTTTATATTTCTGACAGGAGCATTCGCGGCTGACCAGCAAATGCATCCTGGATGACACAGAAACATCACAAGTTCTGACTGGCTGCCATGTGGCAGAGACAGGTCCGGCCCCATGGAAAGACCCCTTCTCTCAGACATCTCTTGACATTTCACAATGGGAACCAGCTGTGACCCCTCTGCTGGCCCCGCCGCAAACTCCACCCTCCGCCCGTCTGTCAAGGTGCCGCTTTTGGACACTCGAGAAAATGCGCCTTTGAAGCTTGTAACCTCAAGGCTCAACCCATGCTCCTTGCCTGCCACGCCGCTGGTCTCCCTGCAATCTGGTCCATTGCCCGAGTCTGGGTCACGTAGAGTAGATGTAACCCACACACCTGCTGGGGGTGGTGTTCTGTCCCGTCTAGTGGCACCGAGACCATTTAAAGAGAGAGGAAATGAGTCTGCTCTACAACCTTCGCTAACAGCCAGTTGACTGTTAGCTCATGCAGTAGAGGCTTATGTACTAAGCCCCAGAGGTCCCCGGTTCGATCCCGCCTGCCGACGAGCGGGGTCTGTTGGTGTTACACAGACACCTGAAGGTTCTTGAACGCTACCGTCAATGGTGTTGCCGCAGGACCTGCCGAATCAAGCAGGGTGATCGACATACCAACCAAGCCAAAACCTCCATCCTTGACGCTCTGATCATCCCCCGCCAACACCGTTGGGCTGGGTGTGTTCTTCAAAGGCCAGAAGACTGACTCCTGAAGCCAGTCACGTTCTCCCAACTGAGCCGCGGCCGGCAGATGAAGGATGGACAAAAAGAACGCTTCAAAGACACCCTCAAAGCCAACCTGAGGAAGTGCAATATTGACCCAAACTCATGGGAGACCCGAGCCCTCAACCAATAAAAATGAAAAAGGACCTTGTGGGGAGGATCCCAGGATTTCAAGATCCAACAGAGACAATCATAAATGGGGAAAGGAGGAAAGAACCCAATGCCTCCTGACTTGACGATCCAGATCCGCCCCTTCCACTGGGAGACTTCTGCCCCCTTCATGACAAGATCCATGGATCCTGGCTCAGGCTTACTAGCCACCTGCAGATCCGCCAGCGATAACCCACTCTTGTTTTATGGAAAGCAATCATCCTCGAACACCGAGGGATCCCCGCCCATGGGGAACAGTTGTGGAGAGGGGGCCAGGTTGGAGGGAGAACGCAGCTGCATCAGGGCTGGCTCGGGATGCGAATTGCTGGATGGGACATGTGCAACGATATCCTGTTGACCTGTGCATTTTGTCATAGCTTTGTAGGGACGCTATGGCGTATAATGCTGATAAGTTTGACACTCTAATTAGCTTGGAATCTGCTGGAGGGCAAATGGGAAAATATAAATATTCAAAATATGGTCCTGAATTCAAGGGCAGGGTGTGTGAAGGAAGGGCAGAAAAGATCTGGAAACATGCCCTGGAATTTGGGTATGGCCGGTTTCCTGTAACGAGGTTAACTGGCTTGGGATCTTTGTTTTCCACAAATCATAGGTGCCGGTGACTGTGCCGATAGCCAGAGCCTAAGAGCTCTCTTGCTGTTTGTATCCGTATGTTTAGTTATTTTAATGAGAAACCTAAGAAAAGCTGCTCTCTCTCTCTCTCTCTCTCTCTCTCTCTCTCTCTCTCCCTCTCCCTCTGTCGTGTGCGACCAACCAACGAGAATCAGCTGCCTGAAAGAAGCTGTAGTAGTAAGAAATAGCATAAGGGTAAGGAATTATTTGCTCAAATGCCATAACGGATCAGGCTACACCACCAATTCCTATCAGCAGCATTCGACAAGGCAGGAAAATCAATGGCAAAGCCCCGATGTTAGCACAGAGTCAGGGTTGATTGGGGGTGGGTCATGCCCCTGCAGAACAGCTGAGTGGAGCATAATGCAAATCTCTGAAAGCTGGGAAATGCACAGTTAAGGCTGCCTCTGTCACCTTAACTCTACCCTCTTTCAGTACACCCTGTTAACACGCATACCTTAAGTCTGCCAGCCCCACAGAGGCTGAAAAGAACATGCTCCTCACCTCCTTTTACAACCTGCTTGCATTGCCTGGTTGTCAGCTGTTTGGGTTTTGTTCAATTCCCTGTTCTGCAAGGGGATGACATACCTCCGAGCAACCTCACCTCTGCGTTAGTGTAGACATGAGCGGGGTCAGGGGAGGGGGATGGGAGCTGGCTCTGTATGACCTTGGGTAAGTCTTCCCCCTGCCCTGTTTCTCCTCCTGTCTCCCCTGCGAAATGGGGAATGATGAAATTTCATTTCCTTTTAAAGCTTTTTTAGCCCGAAACCCAAATCAGAACTGAGCTGAGGCTCCCTGGATTGTTGGCCCCCACCCATGCCCTCCCGACCCGCATCCCCGGTGCATGAGTTGGCAATGGGGACCCACCCAGTGCCATCCCCACACCAAGGTGGGGAGAGACTGGCACGGCTTCTGTGGCAGCCAGAAGTGAGCAGGCTGGTCTGTGGGTGCTGCCCTCTTCTGCGCTGGATAACCAGCCAGGGCTGCCCAATCAGATGGGAAAACCATGATCTTGGAAGGTGGGAATGTCCACTGCCAGGGATATCCGCCTCTTCCTCCATCACCCCTCTGCCCCTTCCTCCATCACCCGTGTTGCACAGCCGCTGCTCATGCCAAGAGGAAAGGCGCTGATCCGGTAAAGGGCGGCACCCAGATGCCCCGCTTGTCTCAGCAGATGCCAGAGGACAGCAAAAAACCCACCACGGTCTCTGACTCGCTGACATGGGGCGAGCCAGAGCTGAGCACGGGAGCAGACCCACCGGCTGGGCCTGTTTCTGAACCATCTCAAAGCTCCCAGCCCATCTCTGATGATTCAGAGCAGAGTGTGTGGGGGGAACCCAGCATGCATCTGGCTCATTGTGCATCTGAGAGTCAGAGTGCAGGACCTTCCTGACCCTGCAAGCCAAGCCCTGAAGCATGAGGCTGGATTGGAAAAGGACAGGAATGAACGGGGGAGGGTGGGGGCTTCCTAGATTCAAAGGTTCCCTAGGCCAGAGGGGACCCCATGCCTACCCCGCTCAGGCCAGATTGTAGCAAATCTCCCAGCATCAGCCTCAAAGCATGCCTTTTAGAGAGACTGCTCATTTCACCGCCGCCATGGCCGGTGGGGACCATGGTGGTCAGCCAATCTGACCTCCGCAGCCCAGAGCCTGGCTCCCAAATAATTCCCTGGGCAGATCTTTTAGGGAAACTTCCCAGGATGGCAGGAAAATAGCCCAGGTTGGAGAAGCCACTCCCCCCTGTGGACAATTGTTTGGTGGTTAATTTCCTTGCCGGGGGGGAGGGGGGGTGTTAAAAATTTCCACTCTAAGTCCCGGGTTGAATGTGTCCCGTTGCAACTTCCTGTCCAGTCCGCCCAAGGAGACTGAGCGAGTGTCCCTCCCAGCCCCCAGCCACAAGTAGGAGCAACACTGGGCTGGCGTGGGAATCGGCTGTAATATTTTGTACCAAGCTCGCGTGTGCCTCAGTTTCCCTCCCATGGGCTGCACTGCCACCTAGAGGGGTGGGAGAGGGCAGTCGACTCCATGCAGCAGCCCAGAAATGGAGGTGAGACTGGCCCAGTGCTGTCTCAGGGTCCGGGTCAATGACTCTCTCGCTCCCAATCTCTGTGCATGGTAATCCGGAGGGTGTTAGCAACGCTGAGCATTTCACAGAGCTCTGCACTCACGTCGGGTCAGGGAGGTGAATCTATCAACAGCTTCCCCTAGCTTGGGACAAACATCCTGTTAATTACCCCAAACTCCCACTGCAAGCCATCAGCCGCTCCTCCTCCACCTCTGGCTCCCGTTCCCAAGGGCCACGGCTGCTAACGATGCCCAGAGCGGCAGGGAACCATGACCGGTAATTAAGACGCTGGGGATGGATCAAAGCGGGGAGCAGAGGTGTAGCCCAGGGGAGGGCCATGCTGCCTTCCCCGTCTCTGTCTGCTCCCAGAGACCTGCGCCTAATGCTTTAGCTTCCCCCTGCGCTCTTAGTTCAACAGGCCTTGGCCGAAAGTCCTTGGGACAAACCAAACTGACAAACTCACCGCACCAAGGCTGGCAGGATGTTGAGTCACCAAGAAGGAGGTAGGGGGGAACATATGAGATTGTGTCCAAGTGTGAATTTTGGTAATGGTTTTTGTAGGAGGCCCACGTGTGCCTCAGTTTCCCCCTTTTTGTGCATTACTACCCAGTGTGTCTGTGGGAGGGACCGGGACTGAGTTTTCTCTCAGGACAGGCGAAGAGCCAGCGGGGTATGTTCGCATCACCATGAAGGGTCTGTTTACCCAGCAGGGTTAGCCCAGGGTGAGTAGAACTGGAGTGAGCTGATTCTGGATTTGTTAACCCAGGGCTTCAGCGTCTACACTCATGGGTAAGCCCAGAAATTGTGGAACCTGGGGGCCCCAATCTACAGCTACAGCGTCCACGTTGCATTATGCCGTCCTGCGTCCAACCACCCTTAATCCAGGTTTCCCAGCCCACTCCCAAAACCTGACCGTCTCCCAGAATCGATGGGCCAGAGGACAAAGGAAGTTGGGATCATGAGATGCTTTTGGTGGACTCCCCAGCAGGGCCGTGTCTACATGGCAATGCAATAAGGCTTGAACCCTGGCTCCCGGCTTGATTCACACACACACACCCCCGCCCCGTGGGGTCCTGGGACCCTGGGCCAATGGACAGCGGGGTCCCCTCAGTTCTCCAGCCTGTGATACTTTTCACACCGCTTTGCTGTGCGAGACACGGCTCCTGGTCTGCTCACATGCAGCCTCCAAAGTGTAAATCATGCCCTAGCTATACTGCCAGCCACCCAGGAATAACACTGTAGAGTGACACCAGCAAATTCCCAGCCCCCCCAGCACTTTACGTCGTTTACTGCCCAGAATCCCCTTAGACAACACGAGCTCATCAATAGCCCGTCATTTCATTAACAGAAAATGAGGCACAAGGAGCCCACTGCACACTTCCATCCAAACCCACAAAGGTCTAACGAAAACAAGAAAAGTTTCTTAACTCCAGACCGATAGAATTTAAACTGAGTAGAAGTAAGGAGGCATAAAAGTCAGAGTTGGTTACAAAGCCATAAAAGGTAAAAACACAAACTAGTCCCTAAATTAACAAGTGACATGACCTTAAAGTGAAAGGGTCTCTCTCTCTCTCTCACCACATGTTCTTTTGCTGGCTTACCAGCTGGATCTTTCAGACAGGATCACGCCCCAATCCAACGTCTTTTAAGTCGATGCCATGAGTAGAGTTGAAGGGAGAGAGAATTTGTGGCCTCTGTTCCTCAATTTTATCCTTTTCCTCTTTGAGACTCATCCCCAGCTGGAGTTCAGCAGTCAGGAACTTCCAGATGTTCTTTTGCCAGGATGTAACTTTCCTGCTCACACATTTCTTTCTGCCAAAGAATGGCCACTTCACCAGGCGATGGCCCATTTGATTACGCTGACACCTTGCCAAGGCATCAGTTTACATTTTGTCTCTGAGGAACTGGTTTGAGCCTGCTTTTCTAAACTTGGATTACAGCTCAGAAATGTCATACAGCAGAATCGTATAACTTTACATGTAGTGTTGTTACACACATTTTATGAGGCCACTAATGTTCAGCAGATTATGAGTTTTCAAATGATATCGCACAAGGCATACTTGGTACAAAATATATCATAGTCTTGAAAAAAGGATGAACATACTGAGGGCGATTTGTGTGTCAACTGAAAGAGGTTAGGTTTGCCCTTGACTTTGAGCCCTGGGCTTTCCCTGCAGTGCAGACATTCCCTAAGGAATTGGTTGAAATCGACCTGGACCAACAAGATGACTAGACCATGATTATGTCTAAGATTTCCAAAGGGGTATGCACCTTCATCTGAAATTTTGTAGGGGTCCACAAATGAAAAAAAGGTTAAAGAACCTCTGGGCTAGACTGCCAAAGCCCCCCCAGTCTGAGGACATGGGGATGGAGGGTGTGAGGTGGTGAAACTGCAGGGCCTGCCCTAAAGGAAGAGTGAGACCCCCCTCCTTTGCAGTCTGGAACATGGAAGGGCTTCCCCTGAGAGACTGTCCCAAAGCTGGTCCCGATCCTGGCAGGAAGCTCAGACCTTGTTAAGAGGCATAAGCACAGTAAGACGTATTACAGGTTATACCTACAGCGTAATGGATTAATATTGACAGTCGCATCCCTGATCATCTTGCCTAATACCCATCCCTGGATTTATCCTCCACAAACATCTCATTCTGTTTCGAGCCTGATTCTTCTCTTGGTTTCCACAACATCCCCTGGCAGCGAGTTCCACAGGTTAACTGCGTGTCCACAGAGTTGAAACCGTTGGGAAAAGGGACATTACCACGGGCAGCAGCTAGTCCTGGCTATGAATAATGACAAAAATTTGCGGTCAGCATCATAGAGTGTTGGGAAAGGCTCCATTCCCTGAGGAAAACCCCTTAGCGAGGGAGCTTTTGTGAACGTTTGGATCCTGGTCCTTGTGGACCCAGCCAACTGATGCTGAGCTGGCCAGGCCCAGAAGAACCAGGATCCAACTGTTTGCTTTTCGAGAGAAGGGGAAACCGACTTTATTAGCTAGGGAAGTAACTATATGAAGACTAGCCTTGTGTTGTGTGATTCTTATTTTGTCTTGTAACGGTTCTCTCTTGAGGCTCATGGAAATTCTTGTTCTTTCTTAAATGAGCCATCTTTGGTTTTATTAGAAGTGCTCATGGGTGGTGTCCAGAAGCTGGAGGGATAAGGGAAAACTGGTAAACTGAGGCACGCTGCACCTTCTGGGGGGAGAGGAAGTGGAATTTCTGTGGGTTGCCAGTTTCCAGGGACTGGAGAGTGCAGGGGAGCGAGTCAGCAGACTTGGCAACTGGCTGCCCTATGATGTTCCATGGGGAGACCTCCCAAGATGACAGGAGTTCATGGAGGCCCCCCACGCCTGCCAGCTTTGGGGGCAGCTGGGTTGAGCATTAATGACTGTTTTCTCAGTCACTGTCTCCCGGGGGCTAATTAAGGCCGGCTCTGCTGCCCCCAGGGCCTGGTTTCTGGGGTTTATCTTTATGGATGGGTGGCCGTTCCTATGCAGATGTTGGGGGAAGGCAGGCGCCAGGCATCCTTGTCCAAGGTGAGGCTGTGTATCGGGGATGGGGGGAAGGCAGGGGAGAGTCTGGGAAAGCAATGCAGGCTGGATGGGGGGTTGGGCAGGGGAGCTGGGGGGGGTCAGGGACCAGGACGGATGCGGGAGCAGGACAGCAGGGAAAAACCCATGTCCTGTGCTTCCATCTGTCCTTCCCTCCCCCTGGTATCTAGACTCTGAACAGAAAGACGTTCCCCACTCAGAATTGCCTCCGGCAGTCCCAGCCCCAGCCCCTCCATCTCCACCCTCATGTGTCCCCCTGTCTAGTCAGGTGCTTTGATGGTGCCAGGGGAAGGACCCTATGTGCTGGTGGGTCCCTGCTCAGCAGACCCTTGCTTGCCGTATGGAGCGCTGTCTCCAGTCTTTGTCCATCTCCCCGGGATGGGGGCTCTCAGGACACCCGGAGCTGTCTCTGCCGTGTCACCTTCAGCATGAGCTTCGATTTCCTGCAGAGACCGTTTCTCCACGTAGTGACAGGCTCAAACCGAGAGCTCAAAGGGGGGCCTTGTTTCATACCCAGCCCCCTGAAAAAGATCTGTGAAAAAAGGAGCATTTTCATCAGACCTTTCCCAAGCTTTTCATGGACAGAAGGGGCCATTTCTCGCAATACCCTTGGGTGACCATATTGAATTCAGTTGAATTCTCTTTGGGGTCCTTTGCATTAATTGCAAAGGTTCTGCATTACTGGGGCCCGGGATGACATGAAACCTTTCTTAGGGGACAGGTGGGATGGGACGTGTTATGGCCGGAAGCTGAAGCTAGACAAAATTGGCCTGTAAACAAAAGTGTAAATGTATAACGGCGAGCATAGTTAACGACGAGCACAATCTTCTGACAGGCGTGGTGGATTCACCACCATGGACAACTTTTCAGCCGAGACGAGATGTTTTTCAAAAAGATCCGAGCTAGAAATTCAATGAGGGGAGAGCTCTAGATGTGTCTCTCTAGATGTGTCTCTTTCCAGACGACTGAATCCCTTTCAGGAGTCTGATTTGTCTTGCCTCCCGCCAAGTTTCACCTCACTTCAAAACGACTTGCTTCTGAAATCAGACGTAAAATACAGACGTGTCACCTCCCGCTATTACTGACAAATGGCTGACGTTCTCATTTTTACCATGTAATTATAAAATAAATTCACTGGAATATAAATATTGTAATTGCATTTCAGTGAATAGGACGTAGAGCAGCATAAAAAAATCACTGTCCGTATGAAATTTTAGTTTCGACAGAGTTCCCTCATGACTTTTCTGTGGCCTGTTGTAAAACTAGGCAAATATCTAGATGAGCTGCTGCACCCCTCTGGAAGATCTCTGTGTACCCCCAGGGGTGCGTGTCCCCCTGGTTGAGAACCACTGCGCTAGAGGGTCTCCATGAACCCACCCACCTACACATCTATGAGAAAACACTTCAAAAGACCAGATGGAATGATGAGTCAGATAAGAACAGAAACGTGGCCAAGCAGCATCAGGAGGCTTGTGTGGGGGATGTCTAAGAAGATGTCAATTCCATTTACGCATAAAACCCACTCCAGCCTTCTGAAGCTATGCCCTGAAGCTACGCCCTGCTGATAGGTTTGTGGTCATGGTCTGCTATGAACTTGCGAAGTTTCAAGGACAGACCCCAACCAGGGCCCTGGGGCGATCTCTGGGAAGCTTCTTAGCATCCGAGTTGTTGTCTTAAGGTGTTTTCTCTGTCCTGCTTTCACCTTACAACTCAAATCACAGAAATGTAGGCCTGGAAGGGCCCTTGATCTATCCAGTCTCCTGAGGCAGGACTAAATATTATCTAGACCATCCCTGACTGGGGTTGACTAACCCGTTCTTAAAAACTTCCCATACAGAGATTCCACCAACTGCCCTGGGTCATTTCTCCCAGGGTTTCGCTAGCCTGTTAGAAAGTGTCTCTGAACATCTAATTTAAACCTCCATTGCTGCAATTTAATAAAGGGGCTTGCTTCATTAAAGCTGCATATGCTCATTTATACATGTGGGCAACTCTGCCGTTAATAGCCCCTGGAAAGAAAGCACAAATTCCAGATGAAGTGAGCTGTAGCTCACGAAAGCTCATGCTCAAATAAATTGGTTAGTCTCTAAGGTGCCACAAGTCCTTCTCTTCTTTTTGCGAATACAGACTAACACGGCTGCTACTCTGAAACCTGAAAATCCAAAGATATTTTTTCATGATTTTAGCCTAAAATTTTAGTGTTTTGCTGGCCCCGAACTGAGAAAAACATTGGGCTTTTTTGAGGGAAAGCTGGGGATTTTCCATAAAGGTGGGACATTTCCCATTTTGCTGAAAAAAAAAAAAGTTTTCCACCTACAGAGGGGAGGGAGAAAGCGATCTGGTGGGAAATTTCTGACTTGTGCAGGTGGACATTTTTTGAAGGAAAGTTTGGGTAGGAGGAGGCAAAATCAGAGCCCTTTGCTGGCCATCAAAGATTTATCATGAACGATGGTCCTTGTTTGTGAGTTGAAAGGGGCAGATCTGGTGTAGAAATGGCCAGACTGGGTCAGAATAATTCCCCTCTCATACAGAATCCATCCCCAGCCCGGGCCAATATCACAAGCTGAGATCCTGCAGAAGAAGGTGGGGGATTTGCAGCTATCCACCCTGCATGAAATTCCCTCCTGACCACTTGTAGCTAGAGGTTTCAAACCTCCCTGAAGCATGAGGTTTAAGATCACTTCCACAATGTTTAGTTAGTTTGAGAGAATCTAACTTTGGATGTTCCTCTTCCCTTTGGAAATGTCCAGTCCCTCTTTGAATCATGCTAGGTTTTAGCCTCAATGCCATCCTGTGGCAATGAGTTCCACAGTCCCTGTGTGCATGAGTATGTCTTTTGAATTTCTCACTGTAAGTTCATGGGCTGTCTCCTTGTTCCTGTGCTATGTGACAGGGAGGACAGAATCCCCCAAGCTCTTTTCTCTGTCCCATTTTCATCGTGTCATGCTCCCTCTTACACTTTACACAACCCTGATCTTTCTCATCTCTCTTCACAGGAGAGTTTTCCCAGAGCCTGACCTGTCCCCAGGCCTCTGGTCATTCTGCATTTCCCGTGTGGTGCTGGGGGGGCCCAGGGCTGCAGGCAGGATCCAGATGCGGGTGAAGGGTTGCGAGCATGTTTCCAAACTGGTACCAAGTCCTGTCTTCACTGGCTCTTCGATGAACTAAGCAGACTGAGCCCCTCTCAGGTAGGTTTTCCAGACATCCTGTGTAGCACCTGTGCATGCTTGGAAATATTCAGCGGCGTACGCGCCACGGTGTGACTCTCATAAACTTTAACTCAAATCTTGTGGTATCTAGGGCTTTCCTACAGGCCCCCTCCTGAGTCATGGACTCAAGTTCCGGCTCTCACAGCCACCATGGCTAACTTTAACTTCCAGCCACTGGATTGGGTTAGACCATTCTCTGCTAGATCAAAGAGCCCATTATTCAAATTATTGTTCCCCATCTCGACACTTCTAGATTGGCATCAAGTTGCCCTTTAACCTTCTCTTTGTTAAACTAAATAGCTTGTGCTCCTTGCATCTCTCACTATCAGGCAGGTTTTCCAATCCTTCAGTCATTTCTGGGGCTCTTCTCTGAACCCTCTCCAGGTGATCAACCTCCTTTATGAATTGAGGGCCCCAATAACATCAGTTAGGCTGTTTTCCAAGTGGAAGGTTATTTCAGAGCCTCCCTCCTTTCTCGCCTTGGACTCTATGAATCCCCTTTTCACTCCTTCATAGAATCATAGAATCATAGAATATCAGGGTTGGAAGGGACCCCTGAAGGTCATCTAGTCCAACTCCCTGCTCGAAGCAGGACCAATTCCCAGTTAAATCATCCCAGCCAGGGCTTTGTCAAGCCTGACCTTAAAAACCTCTAAGGAAGGAGATTCTACCACCTCCCTAGGTAACGCATTCCAGTGTTTCACCACCCTCCTAGTGAAAAAGTTTTTCCTAATATCCAATCTAAACCTCCCCCACTGCAACTTGAGACCATTACTCCTCGTTCTGTCATTTGCTACCATTGAGAACAGTCTAGAACCATCCTCTTTGGAACCCCCTTTCAGGTAGTTGAAAGCAGCTATCAAATCCCCCCTCATTCTTCTCTTCTGCAGGCTAAACAATCCCAGCTCCCTCAGCCTCTCCTCATAACTCATGTGTTCTAGACCCCTAATCATTTTTGTTGCCCTTCGCTGGACTCTCTCCAATTTATCCACATCCTTCTTGTAGTGTGGGGCCCAAAACTGGACACAGTACTCCAGATGAGGCCTCACCAATGTCGAATAGAGGGGAACGATCACGTCCCTCGATCTGCTCGCTATGCCCCTACTTATACATCCCAAAATGCCATTGGCCTTCTTGGCAACAAGGGCACACTGCTGACTCATATCCAGCTTCTCGTCCACTGTCACCTCTAGGTCCTTTTCCGCAGAACTGCTGCCTAGCCATTCGGTCCCTAGTCTGTAGCGGTGCATTGGGTTCTTCCGTCCTAAGTGCAGGACCCTGCACTTATCCTTATTGAACCTCATCAGATTTCTTTTGGCCCAATCCTCCAATTTGTCTAGGTCCTTCTGTATCCTATCCCTCCCCTCCAGCGTATCTACCACTCCTCCCAGTTTAGTATCATCCGCAAATTTGCTGAGAGTGCAATCCACACCATCCTCCAGATCATTTATGAAGATATTGAACAAAACCGGCCCCAGGACCGACCCTTGGGGCACTCCACTTGATACCGGCTGCCAACTAGACATGGAGCCATTGATCACTACCCGTTGAGCCCGACAATCTAGCCAGCTTTCTACCCACCTTATAGTGCATTCATCCAGCCCATACTTCCTTAACTTGCTGACAAGAATACTGTGGGAGACCGTGTCAAAAGCTTTGCTAAAGTCAAGAAACAATACATCCACTGCTTTCCCTTCATCCACAGAACCAGTAATCTCATCGTAAAAGGCGATTAGATTAGTCAGGCATGACCTTCCCTTGGTGAATCCATGCTGGCTGTTCCTGATCACCTTCCTCTCATGCAAGTACTTCAGGATTGATTCTTTGAGGACCTGCTCCATGATTTTTCCAGGGACTGAGGTGAGGCTGACTGGCCTGTAGTTCCCAGGATCCTCCTTCTTCCCTTTTTTAAAGATCGGCACTACATTAGCCTTTTTCCAGTCATCCGGGACTTCCCCGGTTCGCCACGAGTTTTCAAAGATAATGGCCAATGGCTCTGCAATCACAGCCGCCAATTCCTTCAGCACTCTCGGATGCAACTCGTCCGGCCCCATGGACTTGTGCACGTCCAGCTTTTCTAAATAGTCCCTAACCACCTCTATCTCCACAGAGGGCTGGCCATCTCTTCCCCATTTTGTGATGCCCAGCACAGCAGTCTGGGAGCTGACCTTGTTAGTGAAGACAGAGGCAAAAAAAGCATTGAGTACATTAGCTTTTTCCACATCCTCTGTCACTAGTTTGCCTCCCTCATTCAGTAAGGGGCCCACACTTCATGGGCCTTGCAGAGAAAAGAATTACCTGCATTTCCCTCAGCATGTCTGTAACACTTGGAGCTTGGTATTATAACAATGACTAGAATCCAACCTCATGCTTCAGGGCTTCATTTGATCATCTGAAGCGGTCAGGAAGTTATTTCCCCCCCAGTGTAGTCTAGGTGAAATTACTAAAAGGTGGGTGTACAACTGGCCAAAAGACTGCCCTCAAAGAGTAGTTTTCACGGTTCTTGGTCAAACTGGGAAGGCATATCTAGCAGGGTCCTGCAGGGGACGGTCCAGGGTCCGGGACTAGCCAGTATTTTCATTAATGACTTGGATAATGGAGTGGAGGGCTCACTTATGAAATGTACAGCTGATCCCAAGCTGGGAGGGGTTGCAAGCACTTTGGAGGCCAGGGTGTGAATTCAAAGCCACCTCAACAAATCAGAGAATCAGTCTGAATACAACAAGGTGGCACTGAAAAAATGAGAAGAGCAAAGTACTTCACTTAGGGCAGGGACAGGCGAAGGCGCAGCTAGAAAATGGGAAATAACTGGTGAGTCAACAAATTGAAACAGTTGTGAAAAAAGGCTAATATTCTGGGGTGTGTTACTAGGAATGTTGTATATCAGACACAAGATGTAACTGTCCCGCCCTACTTGGCACTGATGAGGTCTCAGCTGGAATATTGTGTCCAGTTATGGGCACCACACTTCAAGAAAGATGTGGTCAAACTGGAGAGAGTCCAGAGGAGAGCAACAGGAATGAGGAAAGGTTTAGAAAACTGACCTAGAAGAGAGGGTTAAAAACACAGAGCATGTTTAGTCCTGAGAAAAGAAGAACAGTCTTTACATTTGTTACGGGCTGTTATAATGAGGACGGGACTCCATTGTTCTCTATGTCCACATAATCTGCAGCAAGGGAGGTTTAGGTCAGAGGTTAGGAAAAACTTTCTAACTCTGAGGGTAGTCAAACTTTGGAGCCGGCTTCCAATAGTGGGATCTGTAGTCATTGGAGGTTTCTAAGAAGAGGCCAGACAAACACCTGGTCTAGGTTTACTAGGCCCCAGCATTGGAGGCTGGACTTGATGACACCTTGAGGTCTGTAGTGATCAACGGTCACTTCCACCAAAAATCCTGCCACATTCAGGTTGCTTCCAGTCCCCAAAGACAACACCTGTAACCACCCTGGAATAAAGGTTTATTAACTGGGAAAAAGAGAGAAGAGAGTTGTTCACAGGTTAAAGTGAGCAAATACATACACATCAATGAGTTGTCATTGAAATCCTGTGAGTGACCGACCTATAGAGTTCTGTCCCATCAAAGTGTCTTTCAGGGCAGACCCAAGAGGTAACCCCTGGGGATCTCTGGCTTCAGTTTGGTGTCTGGCCCTGTCGGAGTTCAAACGACAAAGAGATGGATGATTTTCCTGTGACTCTGTTTTATTTCCTTCATTCAGCTTCCGAGACCCCAGGATGAACCTTCTTGCACATAGCATTTCGCAGGTGTGACAGGGTCATTAACCAATCCGTTGCATTGCGATGATCCTTGGTGGCCCATCTGATCTGGATAGTCCTTCTGGATGGGTGGCAGGGAGGGTTCCCAAGTTCAGAGCAAACAATTTCTAAGTTATAAAGCAAAATATACCTATTTTCTTACAGCTTGGAATACCGACATTGTCAGTGAGATTAATGCTGGCAGCAATTTACAAGCATTACATAGAATCAAAACGCTAAATACATTCTTATGAGACTAATCCCTGTTTTGAGCAAAACTACCATACAGGTGAACCGCTCTGGCCTCCAGCTATGAGTTTGTTAGTCCTTAGCTTTTGCCTGCTGTCTTGGCAAGAGCAGGCGCTTGGTTTGCCAGTGTCATAGAGCATCAATCTGGTAGACAAAGGAATACTGAGTGCCGGTGTCTGGAAGTTGAAGCTAGACAAATTCAGACAAGACGTAAGGTGTAAATTTTTAACAGCAAGGGTCAATAACCATGAGCAGAACTCAGCGAGGGTTGGGTTGGTGTCTCCAACATGGAACAGTTTTAAAACAAAATTGAGCAGTTAAACCGTTATCCAAAGAGGGCTGGCATAATTTGTCAGCACGTTACATCACTAGTGACTCCCTTCTCCTCTCCGCTCAGGTGCCACCACGGTCCCTCGCCATGGACTATGCCAACTGGACATCTGTCTCTGAGTTCGTGCTCCTGGGTCTGTCCGAACGCCGGGACCTGAAGCCGCTGATCTTCGCAGGGCTCCTGACCACATACCTGGTGAACCTAGCTGGCAACTCTCTGCTGCTTGGGGCAGTGTGGGCTGACCCCCAGCTCCGCAGCCCCATGTACTTCCTCCTCAGCCAGCTGGCTGTGCTGGACATGAGCTTCGCCTCCATCACCCTGCCCCAGGCCCTGGTGCATGCCCTGACCCAGCATCGGGCCATCCCCTTTGCCAGCTGCATGGCCCAGCTCTTCCTCTTCATGGCTGTGGGCAACATGGAGGGCTACCTGCTGGCCGCCATGGCCTATGACCGCTATGTGGCCATCTGCAATCCACTGCGCTATGCTGCCGTGGTGACGCGGCCCCTGTGCCTCAAGATGGCTGCCGCCTCCTGGGCCGTGGTGATCCCCCACTCCCTGCTGCACACCATCATGGCCACCCAGCTGCGCTACTGCAGCCACTACCTGCAGCACTTCTTCTGCGACCTGCCACCCCTGCTGCACCTTTCCTGCACCCGGCCCTTCTCCAATGAGTTGGCAGCCTTCACTGAAGGTGTCCTGGTGGTGCTGGCCCCTTTCATCTTCATTCTGGCCTCCTACGCCTGCATAGGGGTCACTGTGGGCCGCCTGCGCTCTGCCCACGGCCTGCGCAAGGCCCTCTCCACCTGCAGCTCCCACCTCACCGTGGTGACGCTCTTTTATGGCTCCGTGGCCTGGATATACTTCCGGCCAGCATCCAGCTATGTCCAGGAGCGTGACCAGCAGGTGGCCATCGTCTACACAGCGGTGGCACCCGCCCTGAACCCCCTCATCTACAGCCTGAGGAACAAGGATGTGGCTGCAGCCTTGAGGAGGGCAAGGAGGAAAATACTGGCTCGGGGCACGTGAGTCCAGCCTGCGGCTCCATCAGTGCACTGGGTATGGACTTTCCACCCAAGATGTGTCCAGGGAACCTTTTCCCCTTAGGTCCACCAGGATACCTGGGTTCTTTTCTCCTCAGTCATAAGGCTGGTGGAACTAACACATATGCAGGGTCACACCCACCTACACACACACACACTTACATGCAACCTAAGTCTTTCCATAGAAAAGGGGGTAAATTAAGGCATGTTCTCAAGGGCATGCCCAGACTGGATCAACCACAAGATCTGTTGTATTAATTTAGATAGTATAAATGGGCCCAAAGAGTCAAAGTTGTGAACATAAGAACGGCCATACTGGGTCAGACCAATGGTCCATCTAGCCCAGTGTCCTGTCTGCTAACAGTGACCAATGCCAGGTTCCCCAGAGAGAATAAACAGAACAAGAATCATTAAGTGTCCATCTCCTGTTGCCCGTTTCCAGCTTTTGACAAACAGAGGCTAGGGACATGATCCCTGCCCATCCTGGCTAAAAGCCATTGATGGACCTATCCTCCATGAACTTATCTAGTTCTTCTTTCAACCCTGTTATAGTCTTGGCCTTCACAACATCCTCTGGCAAGGAGTTCCACAGGCTGACTGTGTGTTGTGTGAAAAAAAATACTTCCTTTTGTTTATTTTAAACCTGCTGCCTATTGATTTCATTGGGTGACTGTAGCGGGGTGGTTACCCCGCTCTGGCCCTGAAGTGGTTAAAGCAGCCCTGGGGAGGGCTGCAGCTAGGGAAAAGCTTGGCGTGCCGGTGAGTCATCGCATCACTACAGTGACCCCTAGTTCTTGTGTTATGCGGAGTAAATAACACTTCCTTATTTACTTTCTCCACACCCGTCATGATTTTATAGACCTCTCTCATATCCCCCCTTAGCTGTCTCTTTTCCAAGCTTAAAAGTCCCAGTCTTCTTCATCTGTCCTCAAGTGGAAGCTGTTCCATGCCCCTAACCATTTTTGTTGCCCTTTTCTGACTCTTTTCCAGGGCAATCTATCTTTTTTGAGATGGGGCAACCAGATCTGCACACAGTATTCAATATGTGGGCAGACCGTGGATTTATATAGGGGCACTATGATATTTTCTGTCTTATTATCTGTCCCTTTCCTAATGATTCCTAACACTCTGAGAATCCATGAAAAAGCCACAGCCCCTGAGAGGAATCATACCTAGGACCTTTGGCTAGAACTGCAGGATCTGGTACAACCTCATACAGCCCCATTGGTGGCTTGGCCACTGGGTAAGAAGCAGTGAGAGAAGTGCCTTGGTGCCTTGGTGAAGGGTCCCCGGGTCTTTGCAACCCAGTCCTGACAAACTCACTCCACCAAACACCTGTCTTATGGGATCTTTAGCCATAAAAAGGAACCTGTGAGGTATCTCCAGAAAGCTGGTGACTTATCACGACTGTGAGATGTGTGTCCAGGTAATATTTAAGGAATAAAGTAACTCTACTGAAAGTCCACTTGTGGTGGGTTGCCTTTGTATTAAATGAATTGAAAAATACCACTACTCCTGTTTCTTTTTTACAGTGCAAATATTTGTAATCAAAAATAAATATAAAGGGAGCACGGTACACTTTTTGTACTCTGTGTTGTAAATGAAATCAACACATTTGAAAATGGAGAATTTTTAAACAGAAACGGTATTCTATTATTGTTTAACAGTGCGATTAATCGTGCAATTAATGACAATTAATGTTTTTAATCTCTTGACAGCCCTAAATATATATATAATGAGGTGGTGCTTTTTATATTCACTATCTTGCTTCATGCACACGCGCACATAGTGTTCTGTCTGTAGCCTTGGAAGGATTCATTTTTTTATGCGTAAGCATCGACTTCCCCCAATGCACGCAACCCGGCGACGAAATATTTCTGCTGACAATCATCGAAACCGGCAGCAGGGCAAAGTGGGAAATCTGCTGCTTGAGAACATCTTAGCATGGGATCCAAAGATATTTACCATGTCAATTTTGCTGGACCTTGTGATGCTGACAATTTGTGTTGACACAAAAACAACAAGGAGTCTGGCAGCACCTTAAAGACTAACAGATTTCTTTGGGCATAAGTTTTCATGGGTAAAAAACCCACTTCTTTAGATGCATCCGGCGCCACCAGACTCCTTGTTGTTTGTGTGGAAACAGACTAACCCAGCTACCCCCTGTGTTGACATGGGTAGCAAGCGTTATCTTTCTGAAGCGCAACGTCGGCTGTCATGAAGCAATGATTCGCCGACCTCTCCCGACATTTCTTGCAACTGTGAAATGAATAAATAAATAAAATTAAAAATGCTTCAGTCGCATCCTCTTGCAGCGGGGTGAAAATGTAAGCGGGCTCAGACGCTTTGCGAATAAACGCCGACGGGTTTTATATGCAGTACTGTCACAGGAGGGAGTGGCTAGTTCTGGGGACAGGGAATGGGCTAAACGGGTCTTTTCCCTCGCGGGGGCACCGGCTCTAATTTGGCATCAGGGTAGTGCACTGGCCAGCTCCGGTGGGCAGGGAAGGAGACACAGGCCTCTCTCCCATAGGGGGCGCCGGCTCCCATCCAGTCCAAAATCCAACAGCCGATCCTTGACCCCGTGTGACACGAGGGGTGTCCTCAGTCCGTCGCTGACAATGTGAGACCCGAATGGCCAGTGGCCCCATCCAGTCTCTGCACTTCACAGCCCCTTAAATGCTCAGCCCCTCGTAAGGGGGCTCTGGATGGGACGCAGCCCGTCCGCACCTTCTCCTAACCTTTTGAAATCAGCTGGTCTCCTCCGCACGTCTTTTGGACACAGGGATCTGGGGCGCCATAATTGCGGGGTGCTTAACGACTTCAAGCATCTAGCACCCGGGGGAGAATCTCTGAACTCCGTCCCTTGGAAAATGCCCAGCTTGGAGAGATTGTGGGACAAAGGTCCTGTTAATTACCACAAACTCCCACCGCAACCCATCAGCCGCTCCTCCTTCACCCCCAGCTGGTGGGGGCTGCAGGGGGCAAAATTCATGGGGGGTTTGGAGGGGCCTAGATTGCAGTGGGGGTTTGGAACAGCCGCATTCTTGGGGGCACAATTGATGCGATGCTGGAGGGGGCAGAATTGGGGGGGCAAGTTTGGTTTGGGGCTGAGAAGCAGAACAAATTGCTGGGTAGGAGAATGGGCTTCTGTGGGGGCAACGGGAGCCCCCCACTTCTGTTCCTACCGCTTTCAGTGTCAGGACATTCCCTTCAGGGAGTCCAGGGACGTAAACCGCCGTGTTGCCCCTCTGCCTCCTCATTCCCCCATCCCCTCCTGATCTAACCACTGGATACTACCCCCCTCACATGCACAAGGCAATGGGGCCCTTTCTGAGACTAGAAAATTCACACCCTAGGTGAAAGCCCAGCTCCGGGAGGGGAGTCGAGGCTAGTGATTAGAGCAGGGGGGGCCTGGGAGCCAGGACTCTTGGGTTCTCTCCCCGGGTCTGGGAGGGGAGTGGGGTCTCAAAAAACACAGATGCCCAGCCTCGGAAGCCCATGGGATGGCATCTCCCTCCCACCATGCTGGGTGCAAAGGGCCGACGCCTTTGGTGCCACGGAGGGACTGGCAACAGGGCAGAAGGCTGTCCCTGCTAGAACGTGGGTTACTGGGAGCACTTGGGGGTGGGGGTGGGGGCGGGAAGCTGTGGCCCAGCATGCCCCCCTGCCCTCGGCGCCAATTTCCCATGCAATTAGCCGCCTGCGTCTGAATCCCCGCAGACAGGAGCTGGGGGTGACGCGCTTGCCCAGACCTTCTGTCTGCGGGGCCTGGCTGGCACGGTGGGGATTGGCTCAGGCAGGAGGCCTGGGAGTCGGTGCCAGGGGAGGACTCATGGATGCCAGGGAAGGGGGCCATAAAAGCCCGGGCACTACCCGGGTGGAAAGCAGCGGACACCAGCACCGAGAAAGATGCGGACCCTGCCACTGACCAGGTAGGGCAGATGCCCTGAGGCAGGGAAGGGACCAGGGGCCTCTCCGCACTGACCCCCATCACCTCCTCGCAGGCTGAGTGCATCTCTGCTCAGGGAGCTGTCCATCCACAGTCACTGGGAGCCAGGACGCCTGGGTCCCATCCCTGGCTCCAGGAGGGGAGCGGGGTCTGGTGGGTTAGAGCAGAGGGGGCTGGGACCCAGGACTCCTGGGTTCTCAGTGGTGAATCCCTCTACGCTTTGCCCATAAAGGGCTCCCAGTCCCTCTATCTCTCATCAGGAGGCAATTTTCCTTCTTTCTCTTTAACTGTCCTCCTGTCTAATCCCTGCCCTGCTTGGGGGAACCCCCTTAGCGATTACTCCACCCCCCTCGGTACCTCTCAGCCTCAGCCCCCTCGTGTGAGTCCTTCTCTCCTCTGTCAGGCCTGGGGCTCCTCTCAGAACCCCCCGCCCCAGCCCTGTGTGTCCAGTTCAGTCTGGGATGGAGGAATCAGTGTTCAGGGCTGGGGGGGGGGTCTCCCCAAAGCTGTCTGCACCGTCCACCTCTCTCCTCTGTTCTGACTGTGCACCCTTAATCACACCAGGGCCTTGGGGCTCTCAGCTACCAACCCCGACCAGGTGTTCCTCTCCCGTCAAAGAGCCAGGCTGGGAACTGTGTCCCTCCACGCTTTACGGGGATGTGTATTATGGTACCGCGAAGAGGCTGCAGATGACTGGGGGCAGGGGTGGGGGCGGGTTGCACTAAGCAGGGCACAGATCAGGGCCCCGTCATGCCAGGTGCTGCCCAGACCCTGCCCAAGATCGGGGCCCCATCGTGCCGGGTGCTGCCCAGACCCACACTGAGAGACCGGCTCTGCCCTGGAGAGCTCCCAGTCTAAATGCACCAGGGGAAGCAGAGCCCTAGAGTTGTGAAGTAACTTGCCCAGCGTAACCCAGCCAGGCAGTAGCGGAGCTGGGAATAGAACCCAGGAGTCCCGAGTGCCCGTCCTGCTGTCTGCCCACGCCACATTCCCACGCTGCCTCCAGGTCCCTCTATCTCATCTCCCTGCCCCAGGCATCTTTGCAGCTCCCTGCAGCTCAGTAGCGCCTGCAGGTTTAAATCACCGCCCCCTCTTTCCAAAGGGAACGCCGTGAACCCCGCTTTCCTCACCAACGCCCTTCGCCTGCCAACGTCCCTAAAGAGTGTTTGGATGTTGGCTTATTCTTTGCTTCGTAGCCTAAACTGTTGTGTGGCGTTATGTGTGGCTGTTCCCCAACTGCTCCGCCCCAGAGGTGGCTGCATCTCCGTGCCAGGCCAGCCCTCCCCGAACACCAGACCCTTGACGCTAGGAGCAGTGCCATCCCCACCCTGGGCTGAGGGCACTGGCAGAGGGGCAGGCTCTCACCCACGCTCCCTGCCCACAGATCTGTGCCCCCCCATGGCCGGGCCAAACCGGACAGTGGTGACTGACTTCCTCCTTGTGGGCTTCCCCTCCCACCGAGACCTAAGTCTGCTGCTCTTCTCGCTGGCATTGCCCGTCGTCCTGCTGGGCCTGGCAGGGAACCTGGGCCTGGCGGTTCTGATCCGGGCCGAGCGCTCCCTCCACACCCCCATGTACTACTTTCTCAGTCACTTGGCGCTGCTGGACCTCTGCTCCTGTTGCGCCGTGGGCCCCGTCATGCTGTGGGGCCTGCTGGCCAGCTGGGCCGCCCTCCCTGGCCCGGCCTGCGCCCTCCAGATGTTTCTCTTCGCCACCGCGGGGGACGCGGAGTGCTGCCTGCTGGCCGCCATGGCCTACGACCGCTATGCCGCCGTCTGCCGCCCGCTGCACTACCAGGCCACCGTGCCACCCCGCCTCTGCCGCGGGCTGGTGCTGGGCTCCTATGCGGCCGGGGCGGCCAGTGCGGCCGTGCACTCCGGCCTGGCCTTCCGCCTTCCCTTCTGCCGCAGCCGCGCCCTCGACCGCTTCTTCTGCGACATCCCACCCGTGCTGGAGCTGGCCTGTGCCGACACCAGCCTCAACCAGGCCCTGCTGCTGGCCATCTGCGGCGCCATCCAGAGCGTCACCCTGCTGGCCATCCGGGCCTCCTACGAGCTCATCCTCGGGGCCGTGGGGTGGGCGGGCTTGCGCCGGGCTGCCCCCACCTGCGGCTCCCACCTGGCAGCTGTGGCCGTGCTCTACGGGACCCTCATCTTCATCTACCTGCGGCCCGAAGGCAGCTACGCCGCACAGGCTGACAAGATGGCTGCTGCCTTCTACACCGTGGTCATCCCCACCCTCAACCCCGCCATCTACAGCCTGCACAACGCTGACGTCAAGGGGGCCCTGGCGAGGCGGCTCCTGGGCGGGCGCCACCTCTGGGGGGGGCTGAGGAAGGGGCTGGAGGAGGGGTGACCGAGGGAAGGGGAGATGGGGCAAGATGGCTGCTTAGAGTCGGCACCGGCATTGGTGTAGTCCCTCAGTGTAGACGTAACCGACTCCGAAGGGTGGGCGTAGGTAATGCACCTCCCAAGGAGGCGGTAGCTAAGTCTTACGGAGTAATTCTTCCATCGACTCAGTGCTGTGTACACTGGGGGTTAGCTGGGTTTAGCTACATCTCTCCTGGGTGCGGATTTTTCACATCCTGGAGTGACGTTGTTGGGTCGACCAACTTCTTAGCATAGCCCTGGCCTGAGAAAAACGATCAAAATCTGGCCGACAGCCCTTCTGGCTCCCTACTGTAGCTGTGAGCACTTCTTCTGTAGACCGTATCCCGTCCTCACTCGGACAAATGCCCGCTGGAAACCAACGGGGCCGTTTGCCTGAATCCAACCACCGCCCCCAGTCCCCATGGGCCACCAGGGTTATTCTCAGGCCGTCATTGACAACATGAAACCCTAATGGCCAATGGCCCCATCCTGTCTCTGCATTTCACGGCCCCTTACACGCTCAGCCCCTAGGAGCAGGCTTTGGACAGGACAGCGCCCGTCCACACCTTCTCCTCACCCTTTGGAATCAGATAGTCTCCTGCAGCCATTGCCGGGGGGTGGAATCCCTCTAGAATTGGACACAGCAATCTGGGGTTGCAGCCCAACCTCTGTGCACCATAGTCAGGGGGTCTTACTGACTCCAAGCATCTCACAGAGATCTGCTCTTGCACCAGGGGACGAAGCTCTGAACTCTGTCACCTGGACAATGCCAGTTTGGAAACAAACGTCCTGTTAATTACCACAAACTCCACCACAGCTCATCAGGCGCTCCGCCTCCACCCCCGGCTCCCATTCCCGAGGGCACCAGGGCCTTAACGATGGCCAGAGCGGTGTGGATTCATTATCAGTAATGAGCACACCGGGGAGGAGTTGGACATGGGCGCACAGGGAGACCCGGGTGGGGATGGGTGTGCCTGTGCCGTGTATTCCTATGTTAAATAGATAAACAGGGGACTCTTGACTAGATTGGAGATTGGTTCTCGTTCCCCTGTATTTGGCCCTGGTGCAACCGCAGTCCTGGTTAGGGTGAGTTGACGTCCCGATAACACCAGGATCGAACCGATATCAGGGGCTTTGTCTTATATATGCAACTATACTCCCGCAAAACACAAGTCTCCAGATTTAGAAACCCTGCCGTGTAGTGAGAGACGCCAGGAGCTCAATCTGTTTTGCCGAACAAAGAGAAGGTGAAAGGGTGACTCGAGCCCAGTCTATAAGTACCAACATGAGGGATAAATATTTAATAACAGGCTCTTTAGTCTAGCAGAGGAAGATCTAACCCGATCTAGTGGCTGACGTTGAAGCTAGACAAATTCAGACTGGAAGTAAGGTGTACATTTTTAATGATGAGGGGAATTAATCGTCGGGACAAACGACCAAGGGTCATGGCGGATTTTCCATCCCTGACAATTTTTCAATCAAGCTGGGGTGTTTCCCTAGGAGATCTGCTCTACGAATTGTCTTGGGGCCGTTCTCTGGGCTGTGTGACAGGGGGGTCCCAGGAGATGATCCCAGTTTGGAATCAATCGATAATCTCAAAACTCTCCCAGCTCCGAGTGCGACAGACAGGCGAGGGCAAGACATGGTGCCGGCCGACGGCTCGGATCTCTCAATCTTCTGGACCAAATGTGTTTGTCTAAAAGATCTGCTCTGGTTCAAACAGGAATGAACCCAGGACTGACCTAGGGCCTGGGCCATATGGCGCACAGGGGGCAGGGGGGCTAGACAGGATGATCCCAATGGGCCTTTCTGGCCTTGGCATTTATGAACCCATCTTAACAGTAGGGGGCACCTTTCCTACAAGCTACCTTGCTTCACGGCCACATGTAGACTCATCTTGTGGGAGCCATTTCCCCTTGTTCGCCTGCAATCTAGGGCTGCAAGTGCGCCCCTCCCCCGCCATATAGGGCTGTGTTTACTCCCCCTCCCCCACCATATAGGGCTGTGTTTACTCCCCCTCCCCCACCATATAGGGCTGTGTTTACTGCCCCCCCTCCCTCCCTATGGGGGTGGAAGAGCAACCAACTGCCACTCTGGGCTTGGGACAGACCATTTTTCCCCTGCAGAGGAGATAGAGAATTATCCCGGACTCAGGTATTGTAACCCCCCAGACTGAAAAGGAGTCATTCACACGACAAGTGTGTGGGTGTGTGTGGCGGGGGCGGTTATTATTTATACATTTCCTGACAGGGAAAAGTACATCCAATTGTTAAGGAAAAGTTAGCACATGTGACTCCATTTTGGTTTGGGGCCCAGCATTGTTTAAATGCCAGCACATCATACCCCAGGAGGAGTGATCCTTAGATACTGAATCCCTGTGAAAATCCTCCTCCTTGTCTCCAGCCTGCCTTGACTCCCAGTATCTGGTTTTTGTCAGTCTCTAACTCCCTGTCTCTTGGCCTTGATGTGAGGCCTCCCATCCTGATTTACTGATGCATGGCTTTAGGACCATGCTGTGTAATTAACATACTGGTAAGCACGAGGAATGCACCAAGCAGGGATAGGTGGTAGATAAGACAAGGGTTTGTTTATTGGCTAAGGTTTCCGATGCACGAGGGCAACATGCTTTGCTAAAAAGTATATAACCTTTGTATAATCTGTATTCAGGGTCCCCTCCTGGCTAGCAGGGGGGCACCACGCTCGAGCGTAATAAACTTAGTGTCTTTTGGGAACTCTGCAGTTGTGGACTTTGTTTATGTGCCTCAGCCTAGATTCGAACTGTGCGTGACCTCCCAGGTGTAATTCGCAGCATTGGTGTGCGTGTCCTCCCAGGTGTAATTCGCAGCATTGGTGTGCGTGTCCTCCCAGGTGTAATTCGCAGCATTGGTGTGCGTGTCCTCCCAGGTGTAATTCGCAGCATTGGTGTGCGTGTCCTCCCAGGTGTAATTCGCAGCATTGGTGTGCGTGTCCTCCCAGGTGTAATTCGCAGCATTGGTGTGCGTGTCCTCCCAGGTGTAATTCGCAGCATTGGTGTGCGTGTCCTCCCAGGTGTAATTCGCAGCATTGGTGTGTGTGTCCTCCCAGGTGTAATTCGCAGCATTGGTGTGGGTGTCCTCCCAGGTGTAATTTGCAGCATTGGTGTGTGTGTCCTCCCAGGTGTAATTCGCAGCATTGGTGTGGGTGTCCTCCCAGGTGTAATTCGCAGCATTGGTGTGCGTGTCCTCCCAGGTGTAATTCGTAACAGTTTTGGCGACCACGAAGGGACTCTAGGCTCACCCCAACAAGCGAGACTACATTCCTCCTCTCGGACAGCTCCAGCCGGCACAGGGTGAGTTCACCTTTGAGAACTCCGAGGAGGGGGGCTGTGAGCCGTCGCTTAGGCGATAAGGTGGCACATTTGGTGTCCTTTTGGTAGCCCACTGTGGGTTCTGGGCAGAGTGTAAGTAAGGGGACCCCTTTGGCTGAAATTCTCGAGAATTGGGGGAATATTTCTGGCACCCCTGGGTTAGGTAAAAAAAAAGCTGTAATCTTGTGCAAGGTTGAGTGGCCAGCACTAACAACTCAAACACCTTTTGACTGGCCACCGGATGGTTCCTTTGCTGGGGAAAAATTAAGAGTGCTTAGGAAAAGGCTGGAAAACAAAGCTCCAGCCCAGATGGATTATTGATATGTATGGGACAACTGGGCTTATGCGCATGCGAAAGGACGTCCTCTTTCCAACTCCTTTTCTTATTCATCTCAGGGGTCTCCAACCCCGCTCTGTGCTATGCCTACTTCTGCCCCTCCTCCGGCTTACCCGGCTTTCTGACTTATGCCCGTCACCTCCTTGCTTGCCAATTAGCCGTGCTTTCTGTCCAGGTGACAAGCCTCATGCGGGGAGGACTCGGGTAGCCCTTGTAAGTGAAAATATTTAAGAAAAGAGACCAAGAGGGCTGGGGGCTAGTTAAGAAGCCCACCCTCCTTGTTAATTTGGTAGTGAAACAAAGCTGGTGCTCATGGAAGGGACAGTTCAGAGAAAAAAAACAGGATCGGGCCCAAGCGGGCAGGCAACAGATAGAGAGATTGGAAAACAGGTTGGAAACTTGGAGGTCATAGTGAAAAAAGAGGAGTAAATAATTACAGGAATGGAAAACGTAAATCCCGGAATAATACTTGGAATGGTAAAATCTAAGTTAATTGGGTGTCGTTTTGGGAAATAAGCAAGTGATTTAAGAAAGGAAAGTAAGAAGTTAACTCTTTAGTTGCTGGAAAGAATTAAGCAGTTGAACTTTGTGAAATACTGGAAAGAAAAAGAATTCTTGGTTTCTTTGCAGCCATTTTGGAAAAAAATGGGCCCTTTTCCAAAGAAAGGCAATTATACAGTGCTACTTAATTAATATCTTATTAGGCTCCAAGGGGCTACAATAGGTGGTGTCTTCCTTTTCAGGTCGCTGTGTGTTTGACTGCAGGAGTTAAAAGTAAAAGGCAATCAAAAGTCTGGTAAAGTTTATTGTGCCCTTTTTAAAGTAAGAATCTTTAACCTGTGGATCCAAAAGCAAGCCGGAAAGCATTTGTTTTAATGTAAATTACCTAACTGATAAGGTAGAGGCCACTGAAACCTGGGCTGCCTATAAAACAAATACAAGAAAATATGGGTAATTCCTCTGTTTTGCCTGCAATTAACAAAGGTATTTGTATAAAAAGGAAATATTTTAAGCAATGACTGACTGCCCAAAAGGGGTAGATCTGTGTTTTTTTTTTTTTTGTCTTTCAGAAAATCAGAGAAAATTGATGCCAGCTGAAAAGCAATTCAACATCTCATGAATTTACTGGCACAATAGGAATTCTGTTCTGTGTTCTATGTCCTGTCTTGTGCTGTTTGTCATGTGGCCAGAATTGCTGTGTTTAATTTTTCATAGGACAGTTTAGTTTAAAACTAAATAGAAGGGTTAAATCAAAATGCAGATACTTGTTTTATTCAACTTGGAATACAAAGTGTTTGGATAATATCAAAAAAATGTGATATATTAAAGTTTAATACATTTGCTTAAGTAAAAAAAAAAAAAATTCATTGGCCAGATCTTTTAATTGAAAAAATTGTTGTTAAAATTTGCACACCAACAGTCTTTGGAAGCAAGGACATGAAAGGTTAACCACTCCCCATATTATACATGAAATCCTTCTGGCTACCTCACATTTCTAGCCAGAGGGCTGGGGAGGGAGGAAAGCTATTGGACACCAGAGGTTGTACCAAGTGGACTCCTCAAAAGTGGGTGTGCTTGTCCTGGCTTGTTGCTCCAAAGCTCTGTAATAAACTCATTTTCCTAGAAGGGTGTTTGTGGCATACATTAAACAATAAGACTAAAGTGCTGTATAATGGGCAATGTACATGTGTTCCTTTTTAAACAAAGGTGTATAAGTAAAAAGTGAAAGTTTCCTTTGCAGGTTAATAAAAGCCAAGAAGGGGAAAAGAAATAAAACGGAGGACGAGCTAATTCAACGCTGTAGCTGGCAGGCTCGGTCCAAAGAGAAGACACTGGCCTGCCCAAGGACACTACTCACAGCTAGGATTTGGCTAACAGCCAAGAAAGAGGGGGGCATGAATGTGCCCAAGCAGCTGTGAGATCTGCACCACACTGCCAGAGATTAATGAAACGTGTTAGGTCTCTGTATTTACAGGTGAAAGAAGTCCTGCTTCAAGAATCCTGAGCAAACCTGCCATTTGTTAAAACCAGGTAACTGGGTCTACAAAAAGGTCCATCAACAAAAGACTACTCTGGCCCCATGCTGGAAAGGCCCTTATTAAGTCCTGCTAACTACCAACACCACTGTGAAGTGCCAAGGACTGACTGCCTGGACCCATGCTTCTTACTGCAAAAAGACCCCTCCACCTCGAGATGACTTCACTTCGACTACTGATCAGCCTGTCCCTCCTGGGTTTTTTTTCTTTCCTCCTTTTGGACAGCAGGAAAAAAAACAAGGTGAAGTGCTAGTCACCTCCCCCTTGTCCACTGACAGAGCTAACCTGCATTCAGTATTTGCTAAAGAAACCAAAGCACGGCAGGGTGACGTGCTAGTAACCTCTCCCCTGTATAATGCAAAAGCATGACTGTTCCAAGAAAAAAGAAGAAACGCCTGCTCTGCTAAAACCACCAAAATCCAAGGATTCCTGACTGCAAAAGACACTGAGAATTGGCCTTGATGGCAAAGACGGAGCATTGTACATTGGCAGGGAGGAAGTTGCGGGATGTATTCTTGGGAATGTGAAGTAAAGTGGTGGGGTGGGTTTATTCCAGAGGCTGGAACCTGTGCTGGTAGGCAAGTATAAATACCAAAAACGCCTTACTGCCACGAACATTACTCCCACCATCTGCCACCACTCCTTTGCAGGTAAAGGTTCCTGGCTCCATCATAGCTACGTTAAGTTGGCGCTGGGACCCCCACCTGACCCTGACAAGCCATTGGACGAGCCACTTCACGAATGAACACCACGACCAACCCATGGACTAAGCTTTCCAGCTACTGGAACCTTCACAGCCCACCAGGACTTTTTGTGTTCCTGTTTATTGGACTTACATTGGGGGTAGTGTTTTTTGTATGGTATAAAGGAGGATGCCGACATTGGTATGGTTTGCCTGGGGGGTTCCTCTCCCTATTCCCAAGTCCAGTACAAGGATGGGAGGGCAATAGCTTCTTGAATTTAACCCGCGCTATCAAACAGGGTGTAAATCAAACGCAGTGTTGGATTTGTATTCATACCCCCACATATTTAGGTCAGGGGGTCCCGTTGGTAGGGGTACCTATCCCCCTTAATCGAACACTCCAAACTAAGCTATGGGCAAACACTACATTTAACTGGAATGTTACAATCCAAATATGGTCTATTGATATGGTGGCCCAGGGTAATTATGCTTTATGTAAAAAGAAAAGGAATACTTGTGGCACCTTAGAGACTAACCAATTTATTTGAGCATGAGCTTTCGTGAGCTACAGCTCACTTCATCGGATGCACACTGTGGAAACTGCAGCAGACTTTATATACACACAGAGAATATGAAACAATACCTCCTCCCACCCCACTGTCCTGCTGGTAATAGCTTATCTAAAGTGATCAACAGGTGGGCCATTTCCAGCACAAATCCAGGTTTTCTCACCCTCCACCCCCCCACACAAATTCACTCTCCTGCTGGTGCTAGCCCATCCAAAGTGACAACTCTTTACATAATCAAGTCGGGCTATTTCCTGCATAGATCCAGGTTTTCTCACATCCCCCCCACCCCCATACACACACAAACTCACTCTCCTGCTGGTAATAGCTCATCTAAACTGACCACTCTCCAAGTTTAAATCCAAGTTAAACCAGAACATCGGGGGGGGGGGGGGTAGGAAAAAACAAGAGGAAACAGGCTACCTTGCATAAAGTCATTCACCAGAACCTGACCCGGGGAGAGATCCGCAATCTAGTATGGCGGGACCGACAAAGTATTCCTTTAAACCCCCTTTCTCAACGGCCCAAAGGCTTTCACTCCTTTGTGCGTTGGTTTCTGCCATGGTTGGGAGTAAGCGAGCTGGAAAAAGCTATAGTTAACATTTCAGCTGCTTTGGAACTAATGGCAAATGCTACTGCAGATGCTCTTCAAATTGAAGTCACCCAGCTATCCCAAATTACATTGCAAAACCACCTAGCCCTGGATTATCTCCTTGCAAATCAGGGCAGGGTTTGTGCTCTGGTCAACTCAAGCTGTTGTGTATTTGTAAATCAGCACCATAGGGTGGAAACTGACATCCACGTCCTCAAGCAACAGGCAGCCCTATTCCACCACATCAGCCTCGACACTACCAGCGCCGGATTCCAGGAGGTCTGGGACTGGCTCACCTCACGGCTACCGGATGTGGGGACTTGGGGACGGCGTATTTTGTATTTACTTTTTTTGACTGTTATTGTTTTTGCGTTATTTTTTGTATGCCTACAATGCTGCAGTAGGTGCTGTTGGCAGTTGCTAACCCTGCAGCGCGGTTACTCAGCCCCAATATAGCTTACTGACGTACAAAAAGAAAGGGAGGACTGTTAAGGAAAAGTTAGCACATGTGACTCCCTTTTGGTTTGGGGCCCAGCATTGTTTAAATGCCAGCACATCATACACCAGGAGGAGTGATCCTTAGATACTGAATCCCTGTGAAAATCCTCCTTGTCTCCAGCCTGCCTTGACTCCCAGTATCTGGTTTTTGTCAGTCTCTAACTCCCCGTCTCTTGGCCTTGATGTGAGGCCTCCCATCCTGATAATAAAGGTTACTGATGCATGGCTTTAGGACCATGCTGTGTAATTAACGTACTGGTATAGCACGAGGAATGCACCAAGCAGGGATAGGTGGTAGATAAGACAAGGGTTTGTTTATTGGCTAAAGTTTCCGATGCACGAAGGCAACATGCTTTGCTAAAAAGTAATTCGTAGCATTTGTGTGCGTGTCCTACCAGGTGTAATTCGCAGCAGTTGTGTGCGTGTCCTCTCAGGTGTAATTCGTAACACAATGCATTCACCAAGATATCTCAACCCCTGCACCCTCCTGCTTGTGAAATGGTCCCTTCCAAGGGAGCGAGAAGCTCCAAAGCTCGCAACTGATGGAACGAACCATTTCACTGGGGGGGGGGGGGGACAGGAGACGGGAGACGAAATGTCAAAGAGTCATAACTGCCACTTTGGAAGGTCCCATTGTCATTGGTGGGGAGGGGTCTGGTCAACTGCCATAACTGCCACTTTGGAAGGTCCATGATCACTGGAGAGAGGATTCAGACACAATCACTGGAAATCCCTTTCAACAGGGCAATGGGGCACAATTGATTCATTCATTCACTGATTCAGTCATGCAAGATGGCTCCTTTTTCATGGCACCATTCTCATCGCTTCCCCAAGAAACCAAACCACCTGGGACACGTAAGCCTTAGTAAGGCTTTTGACACAGTCCCCCAGGACATGCGGGCCAGAGGAAATTACTATAAGGCTGGTGCACAACTGGTTGAAAGACCGTACTCAAAGAGTAGCCATCAATGGTTCGCTATCCAACTGGGAGGGCGTATCAAGACTCATAGACTTTAAGGTCAGAAGGGACCATCATGATCATCTAGTCTGACCTGCACTTCACAGGCCACAGAACCTCACCCACTCCTGTAATAGATCCCTACCCTCCATCTGAGTCACTGACATCCTCAAATCATGATTTAAAGACTTCAAGTTACAGAGAATCCACCATTTACATTAGTTTAAACCTGCAAGTGACCCATGACCCATGCTGCAGAGGAAGGCAAAAACCCCCAGGGTCTCTGCCAATCTGACCTAGGGGAATATTCCTTCCTGACCCCAAATACCGTGATCAGTTAGACCCTGAGCATGTGAGAAAGACCCACAAGCCAGGCACCTGGGAAAGAATTTACTGTGGTAACTCAGAGCCCTCCCCATCTAGTGTCCCATCACCAGCCATTGGACATATTTGCTGCAAGCAGTCGCAGACGGGCTACAGGCCATCATAGGCAGTCTCATCATACCATCCTAACCATCAACTTATCAAGCTCAGTCTTGAAACCAGTTTGGGTTTTTTGCCCCCACTGTTCCAGAACTTCACTCCTCTGATGGTTAGAAACCTTCATCTAATTTCAAGCCTAAACTTGTTGCTGGCCAATTTATATCCATTTGTTCTTGTGCCCACATTGGCCCTTAACTTAATTAACAACTTTCCCTCCCTGGTATTTATCCCGCTGATGTATTTACAGAGAGCAATCACATCTCCCCCTGGTCTTCGTTTGGTTAGGCTAAACAAGCCAGGCTCTTTGAGTCTCCTCACGTAGGGTAGGTCTTCCATTCCTCAGATCATCCTAGTAACCCTTCTCTGCACCTATTCCAGTTTGAGTTCATCTTTCATAAACATGGGAGCCCAGCACTGCACACAGTATTCCAGGGGTGTGTCTCACTAATGCTCTCTTGTCTCTACCAGAAATATCTTGCCTGACACAGTAGGACTGCATTAGCCTTCTTCACAGCCACATCACATTGGCAGCTCATAGTCTCTAGTGGGGTCAGTCCTGGGTTCAGAGCTATCCAATATGTTCATTAATGACTTGGATCACAGACTGGAGTGGATGCTTATAAAATGTGCAGGTGACACCAAGCTGGGAGGGGTTGAAAGCACTTCCAAGGACAGAATTAGGATTCAAAAAGACTCGCCAAATTAGAGAATTGGTCTGAAATCAACAAGATGAAATTCCATAAAGACAAGTGTGGTTCATGCTACAGAGCATTGAAGACGCGGCAGAATTGTTAAGGCTGCCAGTGCTGCTATTCTCGGAGCTCCAGTGTTACCTGGATTAGCAGAGAGTGCCGTGTGCCGGTTCAGCAGACCTCAATGTTATTCATAAAGAAACCACAGGCTCAGGTCGGTGGCAAAGGCACTCGGCTATGTTTATTGTCAGCAAAGCACAGTCCTAGCACCCTGTCCAATGCCCTGGCCCAGGGCCACTAACATATGTATGTCTGTGACAAAGTAAAGGCTCGCTCACCATAACAGGATGCTGTCCCCTTGGCTGCTACAAAGATGCCCCTCCTATGACTTCTTCTTCTATATATCAATACAAACGAGTTCCGTATTACACTCCAGATGTTGTTTGTTACCACCCTTATACCTGCTAGTTCAAATAAACCATCCTCATCCATTATCCTGCCATCCCATCCTTATCTTACGAGGGCTTGGTGTATTCCTGTACAATCTCTTGGGAATTTGTTTACATAGATACTTGAGAACTCTGGGTGTTATTGTACCATCCTCTCTGGTCATAAACGGGCTTACTTGGTTAGCCAAGCCAATATCTGGTGTGTTATCGTACTGCCAAGGCCTACTCTGGTTTCCCATAGTTCAGATGGCAGGAGAGACAGCAAGAGACAGCCCAGCTCAGAAAGGCAGCAGAGTGCCCCACCCAAAAAAAGGAGAGGAAGTAAATCTACTCCCCAAAACAAGAGAGTGAGAAATCCTCAAAATCCTTCTGTGTCTTAAACCTGGCCCCAGCACAGAGGGTCAGAAAAGCTTAAATCAGAGCCTAGAAACAGCAGAGGGAGCAGCCAGGAGAAGGAGAAAGACCCTGTCAGTGTCCTAAATGCGGGGAAATGTTTGGCTGGAGCTCAGACTTGATTACATACCAGGAGAGAAACCCTATAGATATCCTGAATGTGGGAGAGGATTCAATGGGAACTCAAAGCTTAGTGTCCATCAGAGAATCAACTCAGGGGAGTGCCCCTGAGGGCTGTGAATGTGGGAAAAGATTTGGTGGGAATTCAACGCCCACTAAGCACCTAAGAATCCACACAGGAGACCCCATCAGTGTGGTGAGTGTGGGAGAGGATCCTGGGAGACTTCAGACCTCATCATCCATCAGAGCCCTGGTCTACACTAGGACTTTAGGTCGAATTTAGCAGCGTTAAATCGATTTAAACCTGCACCCGTCCACACAATGAAGCCCTTTATTTCGACTTAAAGGGCTCTTAAAATCGATTTCCTTACTCCACCCCTGACAAGTGGATTAGCACTTAAATCGACCTTGCCGGCTCGAATTTGGGGTACTGTGGACACAATTCGATGGTATTGGCCTCCGGGAGCTATCCCAGAGTGCTCCATTGTGACCGCTCTGGACAGCACTCTCAACTCAGATGCACTGGCCAGGTAGACAGGAAAAGAACCGCGAACTTCTAAATCTCATTTCCTGTTTGGCCAGCGTGGCAAGCTGCAGGTGACCATGCAGGGCTCATCAGCACAGGTGACCATGATGGAGTCCCAGAATCGCAAAAGAGCTCCAGCATGGACCGAACGGGAGGTACGGGATCTGATCGCTGTTTGGGGAGAGGAATCCGTGCTATCAGAACTCTGTTCCAGTTTTCGAAATGCCAAAACCTTTCTGAAAATCTCCCAGGGCATGAAGGACAGAGGCCATAACAGGGACCCGAAGCAGTGCCACGTGAAACTGAAGGAGCTGAGGCAAGCCTACCAGAAAACCAGAGAGGCGAACGGCCGCTCCGGGTCAGAGCCCCAAACATGCCGCTTCTATGATGAGCTGCATGCCATTTTAGGGGGTTCAGCCACCACTACCCCAGCCGTGTTGTTTGACTCCTTCAATGGAGATGGAGGCAATACGGAAGCAGGTTTTGGGGACGAAGAAGATGATGATGATGATGAGGTTGTAGATAGCTCACAGCAAGCAAGCGGAGAAACCAGTTTTCCCGACAGCCAGGAACTGTTTCTCACCCTGGACCTGGAGCCAGTACCCCCCAAACCCACCCAAGGCTGCTTCCTGGACCCGGCAGGTGGAGAAGGGACCTCTGGTGAGTGTACCTTTTAAAATACTGTACATGGTTTAAAAGCAAGCATGTGAAAGGATTACTTTGCCCTGGCATTCGCGGTTCTCCTAGATGTAGTCCTAAAGCCTTTGCAAAAGGTTTCTGGGGAGGGCAGCCTTATTGCGTCCTTCATGGTAGGGCACTTTACCACTCCAGGCCAGTAACACGTACTCGGGAATCATTGTAGAACAAAGCATTGCAGTGTATGTTTGCTGGCATTCAAACAACATCCGTTCTTTATCTCTCTGTGTTATCCTCAGGAGAGTGAGATATAATTCATGGTCACCTGGTTGAAATAGAGTGCTTTTCTTCAGGGGACACTCAGAGGAGCCCATTCCTGCTGGGCTGTTTGCCTGTGGCTAAACAGAAATGTTCCCCGCTGTTAGCCACAGGGAGGGGGGAAGGTTGAGGGGGTAGCCACGCGGTGGGGGGAGGCAAAATGCGACCTTGTAACGAAAGCACATGTGCTATGTATGTAATGTTAACAGCAAGGTTTACCCTGAAAGAGTGTAGCCACTGTTTTATAAAATGTGTCTTTTTAAATACCGCTGTCCCTTTTTTTTTCTCCACCAGCTGCATGTGTTTCAATGATCACAGGATCTTCTCCTTCCCAGAGGCTAGTGAAGCTTAGAAAGAAAAAAAAACGCACTCACGATGAAATGTTCTCCGAGCTCATGCTGTCCTCCCACACTGACAGAGCACAAACGAATGCGTGGAGGCAAATAATGTCAGAGTGCAGGAAAGCACAAAATGACTGGGAGGAGAGGTGGCGGGCTGAAGAGAGTAAGTGGCGGGCTGAAGAGAGTAAGTGGCGGGCTGAAGACAGGGCTGAAGCTCAAATGTGGTGGCAGCGTGATGAGAGGAGGCAGGATTCAATGCTGAGGCTGCTGGAGGACCAAACCAGTATGCTCCAGTGTATGGTTGAGCTGCAGCAAAGGCAGCTGGAGCACAGACTGCCACTGCTGCCCCTCTGTAACCAACCGCCCTCCTCCCCAAGTTCCATAGTCTCCACACCCAGACGCCCAAGAACGCGGTGGGGGGGCCTCCGGCCAACCAGCCACTCCACCACAGAGGATTGCCCAAAAAAAAGAAGGCTGTCATTCAATAAATTTTAAAGTTGTAAACTTTTAAAGTGCTGTGCTTAAAGTGCTGTGTGGCATTTTCCTTCCCTCCTCCACCACCCCTCCTGGGCTACCTTGGTAATCATCCCCCTATTTGTGTGATGAATGAATAAAGAATGCATGAATGTGAAGCAACAATGACTTTATTGCCTCTGCAAGCGGTGATTGAAGGGAGGAGGGGCGGGTGGTTAGCTTACAGGGAAGTAGAGTGAACCAAGGGGCAGGGGGTTTCATCAAGGAGAAACAAACAGAACTTTCACACCGTAGCCTGGCCAGTCATGAAACTGGTTTTCAAAGCTTCTCTGATGCGTACCGCGCCCTCCTGTGCTCTTCTAACCGCCCTGGTGTCTGGCTGCGCGTAACCAGCAGCCAGGCGATTTGCCTAACCTCCCACCCCGCCATAAACGTCTCCCCCTTACTCTCACAGATACTGTGGAGCACACAGCAAGCAGTAATAACAGTGGGAATATTGGTTTCACTGAGGTCTAAGCGAGTCAGTAAACTGCGCCAGCGCGCCTTTAAACGTCCAAATGCACATTCTACCACCATTCTGCACTTGCTCAGCCTGTAGTTGAACAGCTCCTGACTACTGTCCAGGCTGCCTGTGTACGGCTTCATGAGCCATGGCATTAAGGGGTAGGCTGGGTCCCCAAGGATACATATAGGCATTTCAACATCCCCAACAGTTATTTTCTGGTCTGGGAATAAAGTCCATTCCTGCAGCTTTTGAAACAGACCAGAGTTCCTGAAGATGCAAGCGTCATGCACCTTTCCCGGCCATCCCACGTTGATGTTGGTGAAACGTCCCTTGTGATCCACCAGAGCTTGCAGCACTATCGAAAAGTACCCCTTGCGGTTTATGTACTCGGCGGCTTGGTGCTCCGGTGCCAAGATAGGGATATGGGTTCCGTCTGTGGCCCCATCACAGTTAGGGAATCCCATTGCAGCAAAGCCATCCACTATGACCTGCACATTTCCCAGGGTCACTACCCTTGATATCAGCAGATCTTTGATTGCGTGGGCTACTTGCATCACAGCAGCCCCCACAGTAGATTTGCCCACTCCAAATTGATTCCCAACTGACCGGTAGCTGTCTGGCGTTGCAAGCTTCCACAGGGCTATCGCCACTCGCTTCTCAACTGTGAGGGCTGCTCTCATCTTAGTATTCATGCGCCTCAGGGCAGGGGAAAGCAAGTCACAAAGTTCCATGAAAGTGCCCTTACGCATGCGAAAGTTTCGCAGCCACTGGGAATCGTCCCAGACCTGCAACACTATGCGGTCCCATCAGTCTGTGCTTGTTTCCTGAGCCCAGAATCGGCGTTCCACAGCATGAACCTGCCCCATTAGCACCATGATGCATGCATTGTCAGGGCCCATGCTTTCAGAGAAATCTGTGTCCATGTCCTGATCACTCACGGGACCACGCTGATGTCGCCTCCTCGCCCGGTATGGCTTTGCCAGGTTCTGGTGCTGCATATACTGCTGGATAATGAGTGTGGTGTTTAATGTGCTCCTAATTGCCAAAGTGAGCTGAGCGGCCTCCATGCTTGCCTTGGTATGGCGTCCGCACAGAAAAAAGGCGCGGAACGATTGTCTGCCGTTGCTCTGACGGAGGGAGGGGCAACTGACGACACGGCTTACAGGGTTGGCTTCAGGGAGCTAAAATCAACAAAGGGGGTGGCTTTACATCAAGGAGTATTTCAGGCAGGACTTCACGGAGGGTTCCAATAAGAAATGGTGCACCTAAGTTATTGTCCTTATTGGAACAAGGAGGTTAGCCTGGCCTCTGATTGATACATGGCTAGATTTACCTCGCTGCACCTTCTCTGTGAGTGACTGCAGTGTGACCTAGAGGAATGAGTCCCCTAGACAGGGGAGGAGGCAAATGAATACAAAACAAATCTGGTCTATTTCTTGTTTTGATCCACTCCATCTATCTTTTACATCTTTGGCTGGCAGCAGACGGTGCAGAAGGACTGCATGCCATCCACATCTCATGGCTGCTCGGCAGAAGATGGTACAGTACGACTGCTAGCCATCCTCATCTCTTGCCTGCCTGGCAGAAGATGGTACAATACGACTGCTAGCAATCCTCATCTCTTGCCTGCCCGGCAGAAGATGGTACAGTACGACTGCTAGCAGTCCGTATCGCCTGCCCGCTCACCATAAGATGGTTCAATAGGACTGACTGCAGGACTAAAGAGAATGACCTGGTCAAGTCACTCCAAATTTAGTCCCTGCGCCCATGTCTGCCCAGGCGCTCCCAGCCGACATGGCCAGGAGCACCTCGGACACGACGAGGACGACTACCAATCGTACTGCACCATCTGCTGCCAAAAGGCAATGGGTTGCTGCTACTGTGTAGCAAAGCCGTACCGCGTCTGCCAGCACCCAGGAGACATAGGATGACGGTTACCTGAGCTGGCTCCATGCTTGCCGTGGTATGGCGTCTGCACAGGTAACTCAGGAAAAAAGGCGCGAAACGATTGTCTGCCCTTGCTTTCACGGAGGGAGGGAGGGAACGGGGGCCTGACAATATGTACCCAGAACCACCCACGACAATGTTTTAGCCCCATCAGGCATTGGGATCTCAACCCAGAATTCCAATGGGCAGCGGAGACTGCGGGAACTGTGGGATAGCTACCCACAGTGCAACGCTCTGGAAGTCGACTCTAGCCTCGGTACTGTGGAAGCACTCCGCCGAGTTAATGCACTTAGAGCATTTTCTGTGGGGACACACACACTCAAATATATAAAACCGATTTCTAAAAAACCAACTTCTATAAATTCGACCTTATTCCGTAGTGTAGACATACCCAGAGAGTCCACAGAGGAACATAAATATAAGGAAGACCATAGTGGTTCAGACCTTGGGGCACTGGAACAAGGGAGGCCCAGGAGGCATAGCCCCATCACTTTTTACCAGAGGTAAGGGTGAGCAATGCGGGGTGAGGGGGCAGAGAAGAGTGAGCTGGGGGGGTTGGGGAGAAGAGGTGGCACGGAAGTGGGTTCTCAGGGGAAGGGGCAATGTGAGGGTGGGGCCTTGGGGAAAAGGGCAGTGCGAGGGCGGGTCCTCAGGGGCAATGGGTAGCGTGAGGGTGGGGCCTGGGAGAGAAGAGGGGGCCTCAGGGAGAAGGGGCAGTGCAGGGGCAGAGCAACAATTCGGTCACCAGTGGTCCCCACACTTTTTGGGAGTTTCCACTGAGCCTGATCAAATCAATGGTCCATCTAGCCCAGTTTCCTGTCTTCTGACAATAGCCAGTGCCAGATGCTTCAGAGGGAATGAATAGAACAGGGAAATGATCAAGTAATCCATTCTTTGTCATCCAGTCCCAGCTTCTGGTAGTCAGAGGTTTAGGGACACCTGGAACATGGCCTTGCATCCCTAACCATCTTGGCTAATAGTCAATGACGGACCTATCCTCCATGAAGAGAGACCCCAACAATCCCCTGAATATGGGAGAGGTCAGAACATGGTAACCAAGGATAAAAGACATCAGGTGTATTTAGGGCATAGAGGTGAAATCCAAGTATTAATTCATGCTGTAACACAGGGCCTACAGGCCTTAGGTTTGTAAGATATTTAGGGTCTGTCTACACTACGAAATTAGGTCGAATTTATAGTAGTCGGTTTTTTAGAAATCGGTTTTATATATTCGAGTGTGTGTGTCCCCACAGAAAATGCTCTAAGTGCATTAAGTGCATTAACTCGGCGGAGCGCTTCCACAGTACCGAGGCAAGCGTCGACTTCCGGAGTGTTGCACTGTGGGTAGCTATCCCACAGTTCCCGCAGTCTCCGCTGCCCATTGGAATTCTGGGTTGAGATCCCAATGCCTGATGGGGCTAAAACATTGTCGTGGGTGGTTCTGGGTACATATCATCAGCCCCCCGTTCCCTCCCTCCCCCCGTGAAAGCAAGGGCAGACAATCATTTCGCGCCTTTTTTCCTGAGTTACCTGTGCAGACGCCATACCACGGAAAGCATGGAGCCCGCTCAGGTAACCGTCACCCTATGTCTCCTGGGTGCTGGCAGACGCGGTACGGCATTGCTACACAGTAGCAGCAACCCCTTGCCTTGTGGCAGCAGATGGTACAGTACGACTGGTAGCCGTCATCGTCATGTCTGAGGTGCTCCTGGTCGCCTCTGTGAGGTCGATCAGGAGCGCCTGGGCAGACATGGGCGCAGGGACTAAATTTGGAGTGACTTGACCAGGTCATTCTCTTTAGTCCTGCAGTCAGTCCTATTGAACCGTCTTATGGTGAGCGGGCAGGCGATACGGACTGCTAGCAGTCGTACTGTACCATCTTCTGCCGAGCAGCCATGAGATGTGGATGGCATGCAGTCCTTCTGCACCATCTGCTGCCAGCCAAAGATGTAAAAGATAGATGGAGTGGATCAAAACAAGAAATAGACCAGATTTGTTTTGTACTCATTTGCTTCCCCCCCTCCCCTGTCTAGGGGACTCATTCTTCTAGATCACACTGCAGTCACTTACAGAGAAGGTGCAGCGAGGTAAATCTAGCCATGTATCAATCAGAGGCCAGGCTAACCTTCTTGTTCCAATAAGGACAATAACTTAGGTGCACCATTTCTTATTGGAACCCTCCGTGAAGTCCTGCCTGAAATACTCCTTGATGTAAAGCCACCCCCTTTGTTGATTTTAGCTCCCTGAAGCCAACCCTGTAAGCGCCCCTCCCAGCGTCAGAGCAATGGCAAACAATCGGGCATCTGAGAGTGCTGTCCAGAGCAGTCACAATGGAGCACTCTGATGGGGCTAAAACATTGTCGCGGGTGGTTCTGGGTACGTGTCGTCAGGCCCCCGTTCCCTCCCTCCCTCCGTGAAAGCAAAGGCAGACAATCATTTTGCGCCTTTTTTCCTGAGTTACCTGTGCAGACGCCATACCACGGAAAGCATGGAGCCAGCTCAGGTAACCGTCACCCTATGTCTCCTGGGTGCTGGCAGACGCGGTACGGCATTGCTACACAGTAGCAGCAACCCATTGCCTTCTGGCAGCAGACGGTGCAATACGATTGGTAGTCGTCCTCGTCGTGTCCGAGGTGCTCCTGGCCACGTCGGCTGGGAGCGCCTGGGCAGACATGGGCGCAGGGACTAAATTTGGAGTGACTTGACCAGGTCATTCTCTTTAGTCCTGCAGTCAGTCCTATTGAACCGTCTTATGGTGAGCGGGCAGGCGATACGGACTGCTAGCAGTCGTACTGTACCATCTTCTGCCAGGCAGGCAAGAGATGAGGATTGCTAGCAGTCGTATTGTACCATCTTATGCCAGGCAGGCAAGAGATGAAGATGGCTAGCAGTCGTACTGTACCATCTTCTGCCGAGCAGCCATGAGATGTGGATGGCATGCAGTCCTTCTGCACCATCTGCTGCCAGCCAAAGATGTAAAAGATAGATGGAGTGGGTCAGAACAAGAAATAGACCAGATTTGTTTTGTACTCATTTGCCTCCTCCCCTGTCTAGATCACACTGCAGTCACTCACAGAGAAGGTGCAGCGAGGTAAATCTAGCCATGTATCAATCAGAGGCCAGGCTAACCTCCTTGTTCCAATAACAACGATAACTTAGGTGCACCATTTCTTATTGGAACCCTCCGTGCAGTCCTGCCTGAAATACTCCTTGATGTACAGGCACACCCTTTGTTGATTTTAGCTCCCTGAAGCCAACCCTGTAAGCCGTGTCGTCAGTCGCCCCTTCCTCCGTCAGAGCAACGGCAGACAATCGTTCCGCGCCTTTTTTCTGTGCGGACGCCATAACAAGGCAAGCATGGAGGCTGCTCAGCTCACTTTGGCAATTAGGAGCACATTAACCACCACACGCATTATCCAGCAGTATATGCAGCACCAGAACATGGCAACGTGATACCGGGCGAGGAGGCGACGTCAGCACGGTCCCGTGTGTGATCAGGACATGGACACAGATTTCTCTGAAAGCATGGGCCCTGCCAATGCATGCATCATGGTGCTAATGGGGCAGGTTCATGCTGTGGAACGCCGATTCTGGGCTCGGGAAACAAGCACAGACTGGTGGGACCGCATAGTGTTGCAGGTCTGGGACGATTCCCAGTGGCTGCGAAACGTTCGCATGCGTAAGGGCACTTTCATGGAACTTTGTGACTTGCTTTCCCCTGTCCTGAGGCGCATGAATACCAAGATGAGAGCAGCCCTCACAGTTGAGAAGCGAGTGGCGATAGCCCTGTGGAAGCTTGCAACGCCAGACAGCTACCGGTCAGTTGGGAATCAATTTGGAGTGGGCAAATCTACTGTGGGGGCTGCTGTGATGCAAGTAGCCCACACAATCAAAGATCTGCTGATATCAAGGGTAGTGACCCTGGGAAATGTGCAGGTCATAGTGGATGGCTTTGCTGCAATGGGATTCCCTAACTGTGGTGGGGCTATAGACGGAACCCATATCCCTATCTTGGCACCGGAGCACCAAGCCGGCGAGTACATAAACCGCAAGGGGTACTTTTCGATAGTGCTGCAAGCTCTGGTGGATCACAAGGGACGTTTCACCAACATCAACGTGGGATGGCCGGGAAAGGTACATGACGGTCGCATCTTCAGGAACTCTGGTCTGTTTCAAAAGCTGCAGGAACGGACTTTATTCCCAGACCAGAAAATAACTGTTGGGGATGTTGAAATGCCTATATGTATCCTTGGGGACCCAGCCTACCCCTTAATGCCATGGCTCATGAAGCCGTACACAGGCAGCCTGGACAGTAGTCAGGAGCTGTTCAACTACAGGCTGAGCAAGTGCAGAATGGTGGTAGAATGTGCATTTGGACGTTTAAAGGCGCGCTGGCGCAGTTTACTGACTCGCTTAGACCTAAGCGAAACCAATATTCCCACTGTTATTACTGCTTGCTGTGTGCTCCACAATATCTGTGAGAGTAAGGGGGAGACGTTTATGGCGGGGTGGGAGGTTGAGGCAAATCGCCTGGCTGCTGGTTACGTGCAGCCAGACACCAGGGCGGTTAGAAGAGCACAGGAGGGCGCGCTACGCATCAGAGAAGCTTTGAAAACCAGTTTCATGACTGGCCAGGCTACGGTGTGAAAGTTCTGTTTGTTTCTCCTTGATGAAACCCCCCGCACTTGGTTCACTCTACTTCCCTGTAAGCTAACCACCCTCCCCTCCTCCCTTTAATCATTGCTTGCAGAGGCAATAAAGTCATTGCTGCTTCACAGTCATGCATTCGTTATTCATTCATCACACAAACAGGGAGATGACTACCAAGGTATCCCAGGAGGGGTGGTGGAGGAGGGAAGGAAAATGCCACACAGCACATTAAACACAGCACTTTAAAAGTTTACAACTTTAAAATTTATTGAATGACAGCCTTCTTTTTTTTGGGCAATCCTCTGTGGTGGAGTGGCTGGTTGGCCGGAGGCCCCCCCACCGCGTTCTTGGGCGTCTGGGTGTGGAGACTATGGAACTTGGGGAGGAGGGCGGTTGGTTACAGAGGGGCAGCAGTGGCAGTCTGTGCTCCAGCTGCCTTTGCTGCAGCTCAACCATACACTGGAGCATACTGGTTTGGTCCTGCAGCAGCCTCAGCATTGAATCCTGCCTCCTCTCATCACGCTGCCGCCACATTTGAGCTTCAGCCCTGTCTTCAGCCCGCCACTTACTCCCTTCAGCCCGCCACTTACTCTCTTCAGCCCTCCACCTCTCCTCCCAGTCATTTTGTGCTTTCCTGCACTCTGACATTATTTGCCTCCACGCATTCGTCTGTGCTCTGTCAGTGTGGGAGGACAGCATGAGTTCGGAGAACATTTCATCGCGAGTGCGTTTTTTTTTCTTTCTAAGCTTCACTAGCCTCTGGGAAGGAGAAGATCCTGTGATCATTGAAACACATGCAGCTGGTGGAGAAAAAAAAAGGGACAGCGGTATTTAAAAAGACACATTTTATAAAACAGTGGCTACACTCCTTCAGGGTAAACCTTGCTGTTAACATTACATACATAGCACATGTGCTTTCGTTACAAGGTCGCATTTTGCCTCCCCCCACCGCGTGGCTACCCCCTCAACCTTCCCCCCTCCCTGTGGCTAACAGCGGGGAACATTTCTGTTTAGCCACAGGCAAACAGCCCAGCAGGAATGGGCTCCTCTGAGTGTCCCCTGAAGAAAAGCACTCTATTTCAACCAGGTGACCATGAATTATATCTCACTCTCCTGAGGATAACACAGAGAGATAAAGAACGGATGTTGTTTGAATGCCAGCAAACATACACTGCAATGCTTTGTTCTACAATGATTCCCGAGTACGTGTTACTGGCCTGGAGTGGTAAAGTGCCCTACCATGAAGGACGCAATAAGGCTGCCCTCCCCAGAAACCTTTTGCAAAGGCTTTAGGACTACATCTAGGAGAACCGCGAATGCCAGGGCAAAGTAATCCTTTCACATGCTTGCTTTTAAACCATGTACAGTATTTTAAAAGGTACACTCACCAGAGGTCCCTTCTCCGCCTGCTGGGTCCAGGAGGCAGCCTTGGGTGGGTTCGGGGGGTGCTGGCTCCAGGTCTAGGGTGAGAAACAGTTCCTGGCTGTCGGGAAAACCGGTTTCTCCGCTTGCTTGCTGTGAGCTATCTACAACCTCCTCATCATCATCATCTTCTTCGTCCCCAAAACCTACTTTCGTATTGCCTCCATCTCCATTGAAGGAGTCAAACAACACAGCTGGGGTAGTGGTGGCTGAACCCCCTAAAATGGCATGCAGCTCATCATAGAAGCGGCATGTTTGGGGCTCTGACCCAGAGCGGCTGTTCGCCTCTCTGGTTTTCTGGTAGGCTTGCCTCAGCTCCTTCAGTTTCACGCGGCACTGCTTTGGGTCCCTGTTATGGCCTCTGTCCTTCATGCCCTGGGAGATTTTCAGAAAGGTTTTGGCATTTCGAAAACTGGAACGGAGTTCTGATAGCACGGATTCCTCTCCCCAAACAGCGATCAGATCCCGTACCTCCCGTTCGGTCCATGCTGGAGCTTTTTTGCGATTCTGGGACTCCATCATGGTCACCTGTGCTGATGAGCTCTGCATGGTCACCTGCAGCTTGCCACGCTGGCCAAACAGGAAATGAGATTCAAAAGTTCGCGGTTCTTTTCCTGTCTACCTGGCCAGTGCATCTGAGTTGAGAGTGCTGTCCAGAGCGGTCACAATGGAGCACTCTGGGATAGCTCCCGGAGGCCAATACCATCGAATTGTGTCCACAGTACCCCAAATTCGAGCCGGCAACGTCGATTTAAGTGCTAATCCACTTGTCAGGGGTGGAGTAAGGAAATCGATTTTAAGAGCCCTTTAAGTCGAAATAAAGGGCTTCATTGTGTGGATGGGTGCAGGTTTAAATCGATTTAACGCTGCTAAATTCGACCTAAAGTCCTAGTGTAGACCAGGGCTTAGAGAAACAAGGCTTAAATCCTAAAGATGTGACAAGCTACTACCCAGTAAGCAGGGCTTAATTTTTGCCAGGGCTTGCCAGAACTGAACCACAGTGCCTTGGCACTTGCTGCAACAGTTATTAATGTAAAAAAATTGCTTGAGCCCTGGCACCTCTTTCGTTACAAGTTAAGCACTGCCAATTAGTGACCCTAGATCATAAGTTGTCGCAAAATAGCAATGACCCGAGATCACAGGATGTCATAAGGTAGAATACTGCATTCAGTAAGTGTTCAACGGCTGATATTTAGGAAACTTATATTGCAATGTACCCACTAAAGATGGTTAGAGTATTTGGGGGATTTTTGCAGACTCAGGGGGCCAGAAGTTGTTATGGTGATTGAGTGACATAATTGAGTGACATAAATGACATAAATGTCAGTGGTAAGCTATTACTATTGCTATTACCAGCAGGACAGTGGGGTGGGAGGAGGTATTGTTTCATATTCTCTGTGTATATATAAAGTCTGCTACAGTTTCCACAGTATGCATCTGATGAAGTGAGCTGTAGCTCACGAAAGCTCATGCTCAAATAAATTGGTTAGTCTCTAAGGTGCCACAAGTACTCCTTTTCTTTTTGCGAATACAGACTAACACGGCTGATACTCTGAAACCAGTGGGTATAAGAGGAACCAACAAATTAGTAGCCTATGAAAAATGGAGCAGCCCGAAAGTCGTGGGGTGGGGAAGCTCAAAAAAGAAAAAGGGGTCAAAAACCTTCATAAATGTGTGCGAACTCCAGCGAGCACAGTATAGAAGCGGTGTTCCGGCCTTCGTGCCTTGGGAGACACCAGGATGACGACGGCTGGTGCTGATGGTGGCGGTGAGGATGAAGATGAGGAATACACACTTTGGGCTTTTCTGCAAGGAATAACATGAAGAATGCAAAGGGGGGGGGTTTCCACTACAGCCATCCAAATCACAATACGCCCCCTACAGTGTCTTCTGACTGACTGACTGATAAAACTCCTGATTACAGAAAGACCACTGTGGACTATCGACATCCTCTCTACTGTCGTGAATCTTGGGGCTGAATACTCCAAGATTAAAGCAGGTGCAAACCCTCCCCCTGGTGGGTAATTAGTTAAAGCAGCAGTTCTCAAACTCTGGGACAGGCCTACCAAGGGAGGTGTGGGAATGTGTCAAGGGAGGTGTGAGCTGTGTGCCCTTTTTTTATTTGATGAGCTCTGGCTGTCAGCCCCGGGTGGTTGGGGCTCATGCAGAAGGGCCGTGCACACCCAAAAGGCAGGATAAAGGTGACAGCTGGAGCCCCACCACCAGGGCTTGGGCTTTCCTCCCCACGTTCCAGCCAATCCTTCACTGGGAGGTGGCTTGGGCTTAGGGTTTCCTTCCCCCCTCCCCACTGGGACGCATCCCGGGCTTGGGCTCTCCTTCCCACCTGCCCTCCCCCATCACCTGCAGGCAGCGGGGCTCTGGCTGTCAGCCTCAGGGTGGCAGCAACTGCATAGAAGTAAGGGTGGCCATCGGGCACTAAGTCTGCTGTAAAAAGTGATGCTGACAAATATAACTTTTCACACGGTTTCCCTTTCTTCTGCGCTGCTGCTGCCTTCAGAGCTGGGCAGCCGGCCAGCAGCCGCTGCTCTCTGCTCTGTCTTCAGAGTTCGGTAGTGGTATATATACTTGGGGGAAGTGCATAAATGACTACAGACACAAAGAAGGGGGGACCTGGTCAAATAAGTTTGAGAACCACTGAGTTAAAGTAACCCATGACTACAGATAAGGTTGCCCCTTATCATCCATCAGAGAGTCCATGCACGAGAGAGACCCTATCAATGTGCTGAGTGTGGGAAAGGGTTCATTCCATGCTTGAAGCTTTTCTCCTATCAGTGAGTCCACCCAGGAGATAAATCCCACCCTGGAGCTCAAATCTAGCAAGACACAGAGGCTCCATATCGGCTAGAGACTGAGGCAAACCAGACATGTTTGTCAACCCTTTCACGCTTCAGATTGTCTTTCATTAAATGCATTTCACTTTTTACATGGCCTCTGTACGTAGATATGCTGGTATGACCTCCATGAGCCCAGCTTTTACTGAAGCCTTCACATCACATTATTGATGAATAAATGCTATGAAAGCAGTGCTAGGTGTAATGAGTTTGACAGGCCTCTTGGGAGTTAACAGTGAACTCTTGGCAGTTGGCATCAAGAGGTTCTTAGAGTTACTTAAGTAAGGTTTTCATTTTAATTTAATTTCATTGTTCCCTGTCTCTTTAGCTGGAGAGTGTTTCTTAGAAAGGAACTCCCCCTTTCTGACTGTCTCTTGGGTAATAATTTGCCAATATTTAAGAGGGAGGGGGGTTAACCATAGGAACAGCTTGCTGAGGGGCGTGATGACTTCTCCATCACTTGGAGTCCATCACATTGAGACTGGAAGTCTCTTTCTCAGAGAGAAACTTTAGCTCACTCCTCAGCTCTTGGCTGGATGTAGGAAGGGCTCCGGGCGTCTGGCCTAAAGTGTGCAGGAAGTGAGGCAAAATGGGTCAGAATTGTCCCCTTCTGGGTGTAGAATGTGTGACGTGATCGTTCCCCTCTATTCGACATTGGTGAGGCCTCATCTGGAGTACTGTGTCCAGTTTTGGGCCCCACACTACAAGAAGGATGTGGATAAATTGGAGAGAGTCCAGCGAAGGGCAACAAAAATGATTAGGGGTCTAGAACACATGACTTATGAGGAGAGGCTGAGGGAGCTGGGATTGTTTAGCCTGCAGAAGAGAAGAATGAGGGGGGATTTGATAGCTGCTTTCAACTACCTGAAAGGGGGTTCCAAGAGGATGGCTCTAGACTGTTCTCAATGGTATCAGATGACAGAACGAGGAGTAATGGTCTCAAGTTGCAGTGGGGGAGGTTTAGATTGGATATTAGGAAAAACTTTTTCACTATGAGGGTGGTGAAACACTGGAATGCGTTACCTAGGGAGGTGGTAGAATCTCCTTCCTTAGAGGTTTTTAAGGTCAGGCTTGACAAAGCCCTGGCTGGGATGATTTAACTGGGAATTGGTCCTGCTTCGAGCAGGGGGTTGGACGAGATGAGGTCCCTTCCAACCCTGATATTCTATGATTCTATGACCTTCGGCTTGGTTCATCGTGAGTCTCCATCACCCTTGGAGCCCATTCCCAGCGGAGTGTTCCACCTTGGCATTGCTGGGCCACTTCATGGCTCAAATATCCTCTCTGTGGGGACCCTGGAGCCATGAAGCGGGGGGATAAGACCAGCATCTCCGGGTTCATGCTGCTGGGTCTCTTAGACCTCCCGGAGCTTTGGCACCTCCTCTTCCTCTCCATGTGCCCACTTATGCTGCAGGGAACCTGCATATTGCCCTGCTGATCCACTCTGACTCCTGCCTGCACTGTGCCCCCATGGACTTCTTCCTTGCCCACCTTTCCCTGGCGGACACCTGTGTGATCTTGGCTGTGGTTCTGAGGGCGCTGGGGACCCTGGCATCTTGGAGTAGGGCCTGATGATGGATGCAGCTGATTGGCTCCCAGCCTGGGAGGTGGGAGAAGCGGCCGCGTGCTCAGGGAGGAGGCGGAGCAGAGGTGAGCTGGGGCAGGGAGCTGCTGCACGGCTCCCTGGGCTGAGGGGAGGGAGGGAGAGAGGGGGCGGCGGGGAGCTGCCGCAGGGGGGGTGCCTCAGAGCAGAGGGGGGTGGTGGGGAGCTGCCGCGGGGCACCTCAGGGTGGAGGGGGCGGGTAGCCGCCGCAGGGCTCCCGGCGGGGGGGTGCAAGATGGAAGTTTCGCCTAGGGTGCGAAACATCCTTGCACCACCCCTGCCCCAAGCCCTTACACCTCCTTTCCCGGGGAGGCTTGAGAATAAACAAGATGAGCACAAACCAGCCTTGGATTTTTAAGACCCAAAAAACCCAGTCAGATTCTTAAAAAACAGAACTTTATTAGAAAGAACAAAAAAAGATAAGAGAAGTGAGCTGTAGCTCACGAAAGCTTAGGCTCAAATAAATTGGTTAGTCTCTAAGGTGCCACAAGTACTCCTTTTCTTTTTGCGAATACAGACTAACACGGCTGTTCCTCTGAGAACAACTCCGTAAGATCAGAATGGAAGATAATCTCACAGGCAGTCAGATTCAAAACACAGAGATTTCCTCTAGGTAAAACCTTAAGTTACAAAAAGACAGAAAAGCAGGACTACACATTCCCTCCAGCACAGCGAATTTCACAAGCCAAAACAAAGAAAACCTAACGCATTGTTGAGCTAGATTACTTACTGACTTTACAGGAGTTGGAGGGCTTGCATCCTTGATCTGTTCCTGGCAAAGGTATCACACAGACAGACAAAAGCCTTCCCCCCACCCTCCAGATTTGAAAGTATCTTGTCCCCTCATTAGTCATTTTGGGTCAGGTGCCAGCCGGGTTACCTGAGCTTTTTAAGCCTTTACAGGTAAAAGGGTTTTGCCTCTGGCCAGGAGGGATTTTCTAGCCCTGTGCACAGAAAGGTGGTTCCCCTTCCCTTTATATTTATGACTGGGCCATGAAGTGCCGCGACAGGACGGGGCCACTGGCTGCAGCAATCTTTGCCTGAGGATGTTGCCGGGGCCAAGACTATACCAGGGTTCAAAAAGGAACTAGATACGTTCATGGAGGATAGGTCCATCCTAGCCAGGAGGGGCAGGGACGGTGTCCTGAGCCTCTGTTTGCCAGAAGCTGGGAATGGGCGACAGGGGATGGATCACTTGATGATTCCCTGGTCTGTTCATTCGCTCTGGGACACCCGTGTCGGTAGACAGGAGACTGGGCTGGATGGTGCTTTGATCTGACCCAGTCTGGCCGTTCTTATGTACTTATATGCTAAGAAGTTGGTCGATCCACCCATGTCTCTCCAGGGTGTGAAAACTCCACTCCCCAGAGAGATGTAGCTAAACCCAGCTAACCCCCAGTGTACACAGCACTGGATCGATAGAAGAATTACTCTGTAAGAACTGGCTACCACTTTCTTGGGAGGTGCATTACCTACGCCCACCCTTCGGAGTCGGTTACGTCTACACTGAGGGACTACACCAATGCCGGTGCCGACTCTAAGCAGCCATCTTGCCCCATCTCCCCTTCCCTCGGCCACCCCCTCCTCCAGCCCCTTCCTCAGCCCCCCCAGACGCGGCGCCCGCCCAGGAGCCGCCTCGCCAGGGCCCCCTTGACGTCAGCGTTGCGCAGGCTGTAGATGGCGGGGTTGAGGGTGGGGATGACCACGGTGTAGAAGGCAGCAGCCATCTTGTCAGCCTGTGCGGCGTAGCTGCCTTCGGGCCGCAGGTACATGAAGATGAGGGTCCCGTAGAGCACGGCCACAGCTGCCAGGTGGGAGCCACAGGTGGGGGCAGCCCGGCGCAAGCCCGCCTGCCCCACGGCCCCGAGGATGAGCCCGTAGGAGGCCCGGATGGCCAGCAGGGTGACGCTCCGGATGGCGCCGCAGATGGCCAGCAGCAGGGCCTGGTTGAGGCTGGTGTCGGCACAGGCCAGCTCCAGCATGGGTGGGATGTCGCAGAAGAAGCGGTCGAGGGCGCGGCTGTGGCAGAAGGGAAGGCGGAAGGCCAGGCCGGAGTGCACGGCCGCACTGGCCGCCCCGGCCGCGTAGGAGCCCAGCACCAGCCCGCGGCAGAGGCGGGGTGGCACGGCGGCCTGGTAGTGCAGCGGGCGGCAGACGGCGGCATAGCGGTCGTAGGCCATGGCGGCCAGCAGGCAGCACTCCGCGTCCCCCGCGGTGGCGAAGAGAAACATCTGGAGGGCGCAGGCCGGGCCAGGGAGGGCGGCCCAGCCGGCCAGCCGGCCCCACAGCATGACGGGGCCCACGGCGCAACAGGAGCAGAGGTCCAGCAGCGCCAAGTGGCTGAGAAAGTAGTACATGGGGGTGTGGAGGGAGCGCTCGGCCCGGATCAGAACCGCCAGGCCCAGGTTCCCTGCCAGGCCCAGCAGGACGACGGGCAATGCCAGCGAGAAGAGCAGCAGACTTAGGTCTCGGCGGGAGGGGAAGCCCACAAGGAGGAAGTCAGTCACCACTGTCCGGTTTGGCCCGGCCATGGGGGGGCACAGATCTGTGGGCAGGGAGCGTGGGTGAGAGCCTGCCCCTCTGCCAGTGCCCTCAGCCCAGGGTGGGGATGGCACTGCTCCTAGCGTCAAGGGTCTGGTGTTCGGGGAGGGCTGGCCTGGCACGGAGATGCAGCCACCTCTGGGGCGGAGCAGTTGGGGAACAGCCACACATAACGCCACACAACAGTTTAGGCTACGAAGCAAAGAATAAGCCAACATCCAAACACTCTTTAGGGACGTTGGCAGGCGAAGGGCGTTGGTGAGGAAAGCGGGGTTCACGGCGTTCCCTTTGGAAAGAGGGGGCGGTGATTTAAACCTGCAGGCGCTACTGAGCTGCAGGGAGCTGCAAAGATGCCTGGGGCAGGGAGATGAGATAGAGGGACCTGGAGGCAGCGTGGGAATGTGGCGTGGGCAGACAGCAGGACGGGCACTCGGGACTCCTGGGTTCTATTCCCAGCTCCGCTACTGCCTGGCTGGGTTACGCTGGGCAAGTTACTTCACAACTCTAGGGCTCTGCTTCCCCTGGTGCATTTAGACTGGGAGCTCTCCAGGGCAGAGCCAGTCTCTCAGTGTGGGTCTGGGCAGCACCCGGCACGATGGGGCCCTGATCTCTGTCGGGGTCTGGGCAGCACCCGGCACAACAGGGTGCCCTGCTCTTGGTTGGGGTCTGGACAGTGCCCGGCCCGACGGGGGGACTGATCTCTGTCAGGGTCTGGGTAGTGCCTGGCACAATGGGGGGCCCTGATCTTGGTTGGGGTCTGGGCAGCACCCGGTACAAGGGGGGCTCTGATCTGGGCAGCGCTCAGTGTCACCCCCCCACCCTGATTTCATGTGCAGCCTCCAAGCGGTACCATAATACACATCCCCATAAAGTGTGGAGGGACACAGTCCCCAGCCTGGCCCCTCGAAGGGATGGGGACACCTGGTGGGGGTTGGTGGCTGAGAGCCCCAAGGGCCAGGTGCAATGATTGGGGGTGCACAGTCGGAGCAGATAAGAGAGGGGGATGGTCCAGACAGCTTGGGGGGGCCCCCTGATCCTGAACACTGATCCCTCCATCCCAGACTGAGCTGGACACACACGGCCTGGGGAGGGGGGCTCGGGGAGGAGCCCCAGGCCTGGGAGAGGAGGGAAGAACTAGCAGAAGGGGCCGGGGCTGAGAGGTACCAAGGGGGACAGGGTAACAGGATGGGGGACAGCTGAAGAGAAGGAAGGAAAATTGCCTCCGGCTGAGAGAGAGAGAGAAGGACTGGGATGGGCTGGGAGCCCTTTATGGGCAAAGCATGGAGGGATTCGCCCCTGAGAACCCAGGAGTCCTGGCTCCCAGCCCCCGCTGCTCCAACCCACTAGATCCCACTCCCCTCCTGGAGCCAGGGAGAGAACCCAGGAGTCCTGGCTCCCAGTGACTGGCTGGCCAGCCCCCCAAGCAGAGATGGGCTCAGCAAGCGAGGAGGTGATGGGGGTCAGTGCGGAGAGGGCGTCTGTAAGGGACTGCGGAAGACTTTGTTACGGCCTCGCTAGGGAACTTCCGCTTTCTCGAGGCCGCCCGGTCACTGTAGGACACGAAGAACCAGCGTTAGGCCGGTTCTGTCTGCCCTGCATGGCCCTTTCCCAGTTTGCGAAAAGCCCCTGTTGGGAAGTACCTTATATATTCATGAGCTGCTTTTGTGCACTGCTTATTGGGGCTCGCTGTGTACCCCTTGGTCGGACTCCGTCCCAGGCAAAGCTCTGGTGCGCTGGGTTCTCCGCCTCCGTGACGCTCGCTCGGCGTCCCCTAACCTTCGACAAAGCCAGTAACTCGCTGCTTAGCTGCGTGTGGGTCCCGTTTTCCAGAGTACCTCTGCCGGCCTGCGGTGCTTCGAACACCTTGGCCCAAAACAGTGTCCCTACCCGGGAAAGGCCCCGTGTCCGGTTCCTGCCCCAGGGCACCTGCCCTACCTGGTGAAGGGCAGGGTCTGCGTCTCTCTCGGTGCCGGTACCCACTGCTTTCCACCCAGGCAGTGCCGGGGCTTTTATGGCCCCTTCCCTGGCATCCACGAGTCCTCCCCTGGCACCGACTCCCAGGGCTCCTGCCTGAGCCAATCCCCACCGTGCCAGCCAGGCCCCGCAGACAGAGGGGCTGGGCAAGCGCGTCACCCCCAGCTCCTGTCTGCGGGGATTCATAGAATCATAGAATATCAAGGTTGGAAGGGACCCCAGAAGGTCATCTAGTCCAACCCCCTGCTCGAAGCAGGACCAATTCCCAGTTAAATCATCCCAGCCAGGGCTTTGTCAAGCCTGACCTTAAAAACCTCTAAGGAAGGAGATTCTACCACCTCCCTAGGTAACGCATTCCAGTGTTTCACCACCCTCCTAGTGAAAAAGTTTTTCCTAATATCCAACCTAAACCTCCCCCACTGCAACTTGAGACCATTACTCCTCGTTCTGTCATCTGCTACCATTGAGAACAGTCTAGAGCCATCCTCTTTGGAACCCCCTTTCAGGTAGTTGAAAGCAGCTATCAAATCCCCCCTCATTCTTCTCTTCCGCAGGCTAAACAATCCCAGCTCCCTCAGCCTCTCCTCATAACTCATGTGTTCCAGACCCCTAATCATTTTTGTTGCCCTTCGCTGGACTCTCTCCAATTTATCCACATCCTTCTTGAAGTGTGGGGCCCAAAACTGGACACAGTTCTCCAGATGAGGCCTCACCAATGTCGAATAGAGGGGAACGATCACGTCCCTCGATCTGCTCGCTATGCCCCTACTTATACATCCCAAAATGCCATTGGCCTTCTTGGCAACAAGGGCACACTGCTGACTCATATCCAGCTTCTCGTCCACTGTCACCCCTAGGTCCTTTTCCGCAGAACTGCTGCCTAGCCATTCGGTCCCTAGTCTGTAGCTGTGCATTGGGTTCTTCCGTCCTAAGTGCAGGACCCTGCACTTATCCTTATTGAACCTCATCAGATTTCTTTTGGCCCAATCCTCCAATTTGTCTAGGTCCTTCTGTATCCTATCTCTCCCCTCCAGCGTATCTACCACTCCTCCCAGTTTAGTATCATCCGCAAATTTGCTGAGAGTGCAATCCACACCATCCTCCAGATCATTTATGAAGATATTGAACAAAACCGGCCCCAGGACCGACCCTTGGGGCACTCCACTTGATACCGGCTGCCAACTAGACATGGAGCCATTGATCACTACCCGTTGAGCCCGACAATCTAGCCAGCTTTCTACCCACCTTGTAGTGCATTCATCCAGCCCATACTTCCTTAACTTGCTGACAAGAATACTGTGGGAGACCGTGTCAAAAGCTTTGCTAAAGTCAAGAAACAATACATCCACTGCTTTCCCTTCATCCACAGAACCAGTAATCTCATCATAGAAGGCGATTAGATTAGTCAGGCATGACCTTCCCTTGGTGAATCCATGCTGGCTGTTCCTGATCACTTTCCTCTCATACAAGTGCTTCAGGATTGATTCTTTGAGGACCTGCTCCATGATTTTTCCAGGGACTGAAGTGAGGCTGACTGGCCTGTAGTTCCCAGGATCCTCCTTCTTCCCTTTTTTAAAGATTGGCACTATATTAGCCTTTTTCCAGTCATCCGGGACTTCCCCGGTTCGCCACGACTTTTCAAAGATAATGGCCAATGGCTCTGCAATCACAGCCGCCAATTCCTTCAGCACTCTCGGATGCAACTCGTCCGGCCCCATGGACTTGTGCACGTCCAGCTTTTCTAAATAGTCCCTAACCACCTCTATCTCCACAGAGGGCTGTCCATCTCTTCCCCATTTTGTGATGCCCAGCGTAGCAGTCTGGGAGCTGACCTTGTTAGTGAAAACAGAGGCAAAAAAAGCATTGAGTTCATTAGCTTTTTCCACATCCTCTGTCACTAGTTTGCCTCCCTCATTCAGTAAGGGGCCCACACATTCCTTGGCTTTCTTCTTGTTGCCAACATACCTGAAGAAACCCTTCTTGTTACTCTTGACATCTCTGGCTAGCTGCAGCTCCAGGTGCGATTTGGCCCTCCTGATTTCATTCCTACATGCCCGAGCAATATTTTTATACTCTTCCCTGGTCATATGTCCAACCTTCCACTTCTTGTAAGCTTCTTTTTTATGTTTAAGATCCGCTAAGATTTCACCATTAAGCCAAGCTGGTTGCCTGCCATATTTACTATTCTTTCGACTCATCGGGATGGTTTGTCCCTGTAACCTCAACAGGGATTCCTTGAAATACAGCCAGCTCTCCTGGACTCCTTTCCCCTTCAAGTTAGTCCCCCAGGGGATCCTGGCCATCCGTTCCCTGAGGGAGTCGAAGTCTGCTTTCCTGAAGTCCAGGGTCCGTATCGTGCTGCTTACCTTTCTTCCTTGCGTCAGGATCCTGAACTCAACCAACTCATGGTCACTGCCTCCCAGATTCCCATCCACTTTTGCTTCCCCCACTAATTCTACCCGGTTTGTGAGCAGCAGGTCAAGAAAAGCGCCCCCCCTAGTTGGCTCCTCTAGCACTTGCGCCAGGAAATTGTCCCCTACGCTTTCCAAAAACTTCCTGGATTGTCTATGCACCGCTGTATTGCTCTCCCAGCAGATATCAGGAAAATTAAAGTCACCCATGAGAATCAGGGCATGCGATCCAGTAGCTTCTGTGAGCTGCCGGAAGAAAGCCTCATCTACCTCATCCCCCTGGTCCGGTGGTCTATAGCAGACTCCCACCACTACATCACTCTTGTTGCTCACACTTCTAAACTTAATCCAGAGACACTCAGGTTTTTCTGCAGTTTCGTACCGGAGCTCTGAGCAGTCATACTGCTCCCTTACATACAGTGCTACTCCCCCACCTTTTCTGCCCTGCCTGTCCTTCCTGAACAGTTTATAACCATCCATGACAGTACTCCAGTCATGTGAGTTATCCCACCAAGTCTCTGTTATTCCGATCACGTCATAGTTCTTTGACATCACCAGGACCTCCAGTTCTCCCTGCTTGTTTCCAAGGCTTTGTGCATTTGTATATAAGCACTTGAGATAACCTGTTGATTACCCCTCATTCCCAGTATGAGGCAGGAGCCCTCCCCTCACAGACATTCCTGCCTGTGCTTCCTCCCAGTATCCCGCTTTCCCACTTACCTCAGGGCTTTGGTCTCCTTCCCCCGGTGAACCTAGTTTAAAGCCCTCCTCACTAGGTTAGCCAGCCTGCTCGCGAAGATGCTCTTCCCTCTCTTCGTTAAGTGGAGCCCGTCTCTGCCTAGCACTCCTTCTTGGAACACCATCCCATGGTCGAAGAATCCAAAGCCTTCTCTCCGACACCACCTGCGTAGCCATTCGTTGACTTCCACGATTCGACGCTCCCTACCTAGGCCTTTTCCTTCCACGGGGAGGATGGACGAGAACACCACTTGCGCCTCCAACTCCTTTATCCTTCTTCCTAGAGCCACATAGTCCGCAGTGATCCGCTCAAGGTCATTCTTGGCAGTATCATTGGTGCCCACGTGGAGAAGCAGGAAGGGGTAGCGATCCGAGGGCTTGATGAGTCTCGGCAGTCTCTCCGTCACATCGCGAATCTTAGCCCCCGGCAAGCAGCAGACTTCTCGGTTTTCCCGGTCAGGGCGGCAGATAGATGACTCAGTCCCCCGGAGGAGAGAGTCCCCGACCACCACCACCCGCCTTCTCCTCTTGGGAGTGGTGGTCGTGGAACTCCCAACCTCAGGACAGCGCATCTCATGCCTTCCAACCAGCGGAGTCTCCTTCTGCTTTCTCGCCCCAGACATATCATCTGGTCCACTCTCCGCAACGATACCTGTGGAGAGAACATGAAAGCGGTTAGTTACCTGTGTCTGTGTTACTGGAACCCGGACATTCCGCTTACCTCTTCTGGAGGTCACATGTTGCCAAGCTTCTTCACTGGCCTCTTGGCTCCTCTGTGCAACCTGCTCTATATCTGTAGAGCTTTGTGCCCCTAGAAGCCTATCCTGAGTTTTGTCCAGAAAATCCTCAGTTTCCCGTATGCAACGCAGGGTTGTTATCTGTTGCTCCAGACCTTCAATCTTCTCTTCCAATATGGAGACCAGCTTGCACTTTGTACAGACAAAGTCGCTTCTGTCCTGTGGAAGAAAGACAAACATGGCACATCCAGTGCAGGTTACAACAGCTGAACCCCCCCCTTCCATATCACCTTCCTACCATGAGCTTCCTCAGAGCAGTTTGCAAGACGTAAGCCTCACTGGGCTCACTGCAGGCGAACTCCCAGGCAAACTCCTGCTGTGAGCTGCTCTGCTGTCCCCGCTGCTCAGCTGGTTCTCCGCCACTCCAATTCAGACGGATTCAGACGCAGGTGGCTACTTGCGTGGGAAATTGGAGGCCTGCAGAGCAGGGGGATGCCAGGTCACAGATCCCTGAGTCCAAGTGCTTCCAGTCACCCGTGTTAGAGCAGAGCCAGCCTCGGATCTTCTGCCCTGCCGCCAAGAGAGGCCGGCCCCCGGCTGGCACCAGGGGCTGGGCTCTTTGCACCAGCACAGTGTGAGGGAGTCACCATCCCTGGCCCTTCCGAGGCCGGGCGCCTGTGTTTTGTTCGACCCCACTCCCCTCAGAGGAAAGAACCCTGGAGTCCTGGCTCCCAGCTCCCCTGTTCTAACCACCAGACCCCACTGCCCTCCCGGAGAACATAAGAAGATAGGAACGGCCCGACTGGGTCAGACCAAAGGTCCATCAAGCCCAGTTATCCTGCCTTCCGACAGTTGAAGGGTTCCTGTTTAGTTATTCCACCTGGAAACAGTCAGGGCACACCCTGACTGTTTTGTAGAAGCAATGCACACATTGCTCTATCCAAGGACAAGGACTAGATATGAACCATGAGAAGTTGATTAAAAGACAGTGACCGTGGGAAGCTTTCTTAGCCTGGGCTCAAGGCCTGAGAACCAGGATTGTAGTAGATAAAAGTTGCTAAACAAGTATATCAATCAACGTCATACATTCCTTTGTGTGTCTTTTTGCAGTAGAAGTATGTAATGCATAGGGGGGAGAAATATAATAAAAGGGGAAGGTGGAAAGCTGGGGGCAGCAGCCCATTTCAGCTGACCAGCCTGCTTGCTTGCATAAAGCTGTGTTCTGTCTCATCATTGAACCGCCACAGACAGTGGCCAATGGCAGGTGCCCCAGAGGGAATGAACAGAACAGGGAATCGTCAAGTGATCCATCCCCTGCGCCCATTCCCAGCTTCTGGCAAACAGAGGCTCAGGACACCATCCCTGCCCAGCCTGGCTAATAGCCATTGATGGACCTATCCTCCTTGAATCTATCTAGCTCCCTTTTGAACCCCATTATAGTATTGGCCTTCACAACAGCCTCTGGCAAGGAGTTCCACAGGTTGACAGTGTGTTGCATGAAAAAATACTTTCGTGTGTTTGTTTTAAACCTGCTACCTATTCATTTCATTTGGTGGTCACTTGTTCTTGTAAAAAGAAAAGGCGTACTTGTGGCACCTTAGAGACTAACCAATTTATTTGAGCATGAGCTTTCGTGAGCTACAGCTCACTTCATCGGATGCATACCGTGGGCTCATGCTCAAATAAATTGGTTAGTCTCTAAGGTGCCACAAGTACTCCTTTTCTTTTTGCAAATACAGACTAACACGGCTGTTACTCTGAAACTTGTTCTTGTGTTATGAGAAGGAGTAAATAACACTTCCTTCTTCACTTTCTCCACACCCGTCATGATTTTATAGACCTCTATCATATTCCCCCTTCGTCGCCTCTTTTCCAAGCTCAAAAGTCCCAGTCTCATTAATCTCTCCTCATACGGACGCCGTTCTATACCCCTCATCATTTTTGTTGCCCTTTTCTGAACCCTTTCTCATTTCTGTATATCTTGTTCGATCTGGGGCGGCCACATCTGCATGCAGTGTTCAAGGTGGGGGCGTCCCATGGATGTACATAGAGGTGATAGGATATTTTCTGTCTTATTCTCTCTCCCTTTCTTGATGATTCCCAACATTCTGGTCACCTTTTTGACGCCGCGGCACATTGAGTGGATGATTAAGAGAACTCTCCACAAGGACTCCCAGATCTTTCTTGAGTGGTAACAGCTAATTCAGACCCCATTATTGTATATGTAGAGTTAGGGTTACGTTTTTATGTTCTTATGTCTCATATGTAATCCGGTGCCACACCGGTCCTGAAAATCCCTGCATGGGGCATGTCCGGGTTGGGTTCAGTGAGTCCTAGATGTGGGCTGGAAACAGGGTCTTACCTTGTGTTGGGGAGGCTGAGTGGAAACCCAGCCTGCCCTAGACACCGGAGTGTGGATTTACCCGGCCGACTGGCTGGATGCCCAGCGGAGAGAAAGAAATGTACATTTACAGCCCTTGAGCTAAATGGGGAGCAATGTCCAGCCCCCAGGAATCCTTCCCGACTCTTGAGGCAAAGACAATGGACTTTGGGGGATACACAAGGCGTAAAATGACCCTGTAGGTGTCCCCTCCTTGATGGATGTAGGGGCCGGCATCCTCTGGGCCTGTCCAGTCCCCCGGCCTGGAGTGCGGGAGATGCCAGGAACTGGACGTAAGGCCGAACACTGCTTGGGCAAAGATAGAGAGACAAGGTGGGAAGGACGCGGCTCCAACAACACCGCGTACAACAATCGGCAAAGATAGACACGGTGGGACCGACGTGATTCCAACAACACCGCGTACAACAACTGGCAAAGACAGGCAAGGTGGGACTGACATGGCTCCAACAATGCCATGTACAATCGGCAAAGATAGACACGGTGGGACCGACGTGATTCCAACAACACCGCGTACAACAATCGGCAAAGATAGACAGGGTGGGATGGACACAGCTCCAACAACTCTGCCGTAAACACTCGGCAAAATAGCCCCGTGCGACAATGCCGTGTCCATCACTAGAAAAGTGCAGTTTGATGCCTTTTCCTCTGGCTCAGCATCACTTAAATCTCGGCTCTTCGTTGCCACGCTCCGTGTTGGATTTGCGAGAACCCGGTGTCATGGAGTCCCCGGGCGATGCTCTGGAACTGCTCCCCACGAAGCCAGTCAGGACTTTGGGGAAGTCTCCTCTCCGGGAGCAGCCTGTCTGCAGGGCACACAGCTCACACGGCTTCCACCTTCCTGGGTCTGACCTCGGAGCCTTCAGCATCCTCTGCCCCTCCGTGCGCTTCCCCCAGCGAGTCCGCCCAGGCGGGGTCCTGGGGAAGCCAGAGGGTCCTGCCCCCCGACTCCGCAGTCAGATGGGACTCTCAGCCAGCTGGTAAAACAGAGGGTTTATTAGACGACAGGAACATGGTCTAACCCAGAGCTTGTAGGTGCAGAGAACTGGACCCCTCAGCCGGGTCCATTTTGGGGGGCAGTGAGCCAGACAACCACACCCGCCCTTCAGTCCATGTCTCCAGCCAGCCCCAAACGGAAACTCCCTCCAGCCCCCCCTCCTCTGGGCTTTGTCCCTTTCCCGGGCCAGGAGGTCACCTGATTCCTTTGTTCTCCAACCCTTTAGCTCTCACCTGGCAGGGGGACGGGCCCAGGCCATCCGTTGCCAGGAAACAGGGTGTCGGCCATTTTCTGTGTCCAGACTCCTGCACACACCTGCCCTCTAGGGCTCTGCAGTGATCATACACCCTTACCCCACCACCTAGATACTTAAGAACTGCCTAGGGGAAACTGAGGCACCCCCACAATATGCAGAGAAAACATTAAGGACAGTCCCACTTCGTCACCCCCGGCTCTGCGCCGGGACGTTGGAGTCGGGCGCAAGGCTCAGCTGAGCAAACAGGCTGTGGTGGCACAGGACGCAGCCCGGGGACAGCTCTGGGGGTGCCGGGGGAGTGGGGGGTCACCCGCAAGGCCAGGGAAAGGCCGGCAGTGTCTCAGGGATGGGTTGCCAGGGAGGCGGACAGGCCGGCATGGCAGGGGACTGATTTCCAGCCACGCTCGCTCTTGCAGAGGCAGAAGGGTGAGGCAGTGGGTTACGGCCCTGAGCACCCTGAAGAGAACGTCCCGGCGCTGGAAGTGGTTGGAACGGAAGTGGGGGGCTCCCATCACCCCCACAGCAGCTCGTCCTCCTACCCAGCAATTTGCTCTGCCTCCCAGCCCCAAAATGAAGCTTGGCCCCCACTAGTTCTGCCCCCTCCAGCAGCCCATCAATTCTGCTCCCCAACAATTCTGCTGTTTCAAGCCCCCCACCAATTCTTCCCCCAGCAGCCCCACACCAGCTGGGGGTGGAGGAGGAGCAGCTGATGGGTTGCGGTGGGAGTTTGGAGGTAATTAACAGGACGTTTGTCCCACGATCTCTCCAAGCCGGGCATTGTCCAGGGGACGGAGTTCAGAGATTCGCTCTGGGGTGCGGGCCCAGAGCTCTGTGAGATGCTTGGAGCCGTTAAGTGACTCCCAATTATGGTGCACAGAGGTTGGGATGTAACTCCAGATCAGTGTCCAATTCTAGGGGGACCGCCCCCCCAGCAATGTGTGGAGGAGACCATCCCATTCCAAAGGGATAGGAGAAGGTGCGGATGGGCCATGTCCCATCCAGAGCCCGCCTCAGAGGAGCCGAGTGTTTAAGGAGCCGTGAAGTGCAGAGACAGGACGGGGCCACTGGCCGTTAGCGTCTTACATTGTCGGTGACGGACTGAGAACAACCCTTGTGTCACACGGGGTCCAGGAACAGCTGTTGGATTTTGGACTGGATGGGAGCTGGTGCCCCCTATGGGAGGAAGGCCCCCCCATCCCAAGAGCGAGACATCTAGACAGAGGATTCTCTGGACCAGCTCCAAGCCCCAACCAGCAGTGGCTGATCTCCAGTGCTTCACAGGAAGGCAGGGGGGAAAAAGAGATTAGAAATATAGAATCATAGAAATGTTGGGCTGGAAAGGACCTTGAGATGTCATCAAATCCAGCCCCTGGCACCGTGGCAGGACCGAGTAAACCTAGACCACCCCCGACAGGTGTTTGTCCGGCCTCTTCTTAGAAACCCCCAATGACTAGAGCTCCCACAATTTCCCTTGGAAGCTGTCACGGGGTCCCCGGGCGATGCTCTGGAAATGCTCCCTGCAAAGCCAGGCAGGACTCTGGGGAAGTCTCCTCTCGGGGAGCAGCCTGTCTGCAGGGCACACAGCTCCCCCGGCTCCACCTTCCTGGGTCTGACCTCGGAGCATTCAGCCTCCTCTGCCCCTCCGTGCGCTTCCCACAGCGAGTCCGCTCAGACGGGGTCCTGGGGAAGCCAGAGGGTCCTGCCCCCCGACTCCGCAGTCAGACGGGACTCTCAGCCAGCCAGTAAAACAGAAGGTTTATTAGACGACAGGAACATGGTCTAACACAGAGCTTGCAGGTGCAGAGAACGGGACCCCTCAGCTGAGTCCATTTTGGGGGGCAGTGAGCCAGACAACCACGTCTGCCCTTCACTCCACGTCCCAGCCAGCCCCAAACTGAAACTCCCTCCAGCCCCCTAACCCCCTCCTCTGGGCTTTGTCCCTTTCCCGGGCCAGGAGGTCACCTGATTCCTTTGTTCTCCAACCCTTTAGCTCTCACCTTGCAGGGGAGAAAGGCCCAGGCCATCAGTAGCCAGGAAACAGGGTGTCGGCCATTCTCTGTGTCCAGACCCCTGCACACACCTGCCCCTCTAGGGCTCTGCAACGATCATACACCCTTACCCCACCACCTAGATACTTAAGAACTGCCTAGGGGAAACTGAGGCACCCCCACACTATTCAGAGGAAACATTAAGAACAGTACCACTTCATCACAGAAGCTGATTCCAGAATTTAAATACCCTCGGCGTTAGAAAGTTTTTCCTAACCTCTAACCTAAACCTCCCTGGCTGCAGATTAAGCCCTTTATATCTTGTCCTGCCTTCAGCAAACATGGAGAACAACTGATTCCCCAGCCTCGTTATAACAGCCGGAACAAATGTGCCCTGTGCTTTTAACCATTCCTCCTAGGTCAGGTTTTCTAAACCTTTCCTCATTCCTGTTGCTCTCCTCTGGACTCTCTCCAGTTTGATCACGTCTGTCTTGAAGTGCGGTGCCCAGAACTGGACACAGGACTCCAGCTGAGACCTCACCAGTGCTCGCAACCCCTCCCAGCGTGGGGTCAGCTGTACTTTTCATAAGTGCATCCTTCACTCCATTATCCAAGTCGTTAATGAAAATATTGACTAGTCCCAGACCCAGGGCTGACCCCTGCAGGACCCCACTAGGTACAACCTCCCGGTTTGACCATGAACCGTGATAGCTACTCCTTGACTATGATCTTTTGACCAGTTGTACACCCACCTTTTAGTAATTTCATCTAGACGAAAGTATTCCTTCCTGACCACTGCAGGTGACCGACTGAAGCCCTGAGGCATGAGGTTGGATTCTAGTCACTGTTATAATACCGAGCTCCAAGTGTTACAGGCTTGCCGAGGGAAATGCAGGTAATTCTGTTCTCTGCAAGGCCCAGGAAGGGGTGAAGAGGGGATTCATAGAGTCCGAGGCGAGACAGGAGGGAGGTTCTGAAATAACCTTCCACTTGGAAAACAGCCTAACTGGTGTTAACGGGGCCTGTAATTTATGAAGGAGATTGATCACCTGGAGAAGGTTCAGAGAAGAGCCATGGAAATGACTGAAGGATTGGAAAACCTGCCTGATAGTGAGAGATTTAAGGAGCACAAGCTATTTAGTTTAACAATGAGAAGGTTAAAGGGCGATTTGATCCCAGTCGAGAAGTACCGCCATGGGGAACAAACATTTAATAACGGGCTCCAGCAGAGGACGGTCTAACCCGATCCAGTGGCTGGGAGTTGAAGCCAGACATGGCGGCCGCGATAGCAGGGACTGGAGTCTGTGACTCAGGAGGGGGCCTGTAGGAAAGCCCCAGAGACCACAAGATTGGGGATGAAGTTCATGAGAGTCACAACGCAGTGAGTGCACTGAGTATTTCCCAGGGACCCTCTCATGCCCTGCTGCTACACAGGAGGTCCGGAAAACCTCCCTTAGAGGATTCCAGTCTGCTTAGTTCATCCAAGAGCCAGCGAAGAGGGGACTTGGTACCAGTTTGGAAACATGCTCGCAGCCCTTTGCCTGCATCTGGAGACTGCCTGCACCCCTGGGCCCCCCCAGCAGCACAGGGGAAAGGCAGAATGAGCAGGGGCTTGGGGAAAGGTCAGGCGATGGGAAAACTCTCCTGTGAAGAGAGAAGGGAAAGATCAGGGTTGTTTAAAGTGTAAGAGGGAGCATAACACGACAACAATGGGACAGAGAAAAGAGGTTGGGGGATTCTGTTTTCCCTGTCGCATGGCATAGGAACAAGGGGACAGCCCATGAAATTACAGTGGGAAATTCACACACAGGAACTGTGGAACTCATAGCCACAGGATGGTGTTGAGGCTAAAACCTAGCAAGTTTCAAAAAGGGACTGGACATTTCATAGGGAAAAGGAGCCTCCAGAGTTAGATTCACTCAGACTAATTAAACATTGTGGAAGGGATATTAAACCTCATGCTTCAGGGTTGTAAGAAACTTCTCACTATGAGCGGTCAGGAGGGAATTTTCATGGAGGCAGATCCCCACCTGCTCCTGCAGGTTCTTATATCTGCCTCCGCAGCATGCAGCACCGGCCTGGGTCGGGGATGGATTCTGAACCAGATGGAGTTTGCTCTGACCCAGTCTGACCATTTCTATACCCGGCCCCTTCTTTCAACTCACAGAGAAGCAACATCGGTCATGAGAAATTTTCAATGGCCAACAAAGGGCCCTGATTTGCCTCCTCCAACCCAACCTGTCCCTCAAAAAATTTCCTCCAGCACAAATCAGAAATTTCCCACCCGATGGAATACCCCCACGCTCCCCAGGTGGAAAACTATTTATTTTTTCAACAAAATGGGAACTGTCCCATCTTTACGGAAAATCCCGGGCTTTCCCTCAGAAAAAAACAACATATTCTCAGTTTGGGGCCGGCAAAACCCTAAACTTTTAGGCCAAAATAATAAAAAAGCACCTTTGGATTCTCAGGGGTTCGTGCTTTCTTTGCAGAGGCTAATAATTGTGGAGTTGCCCAGATGAGCACACAGCTCCTTTATTGAATTGCAGGAAGGGAGGTTTAGGTTAGACACTTTTGAACTGTCAGGGTGACGAAGCATGGGAAGAAATGACCAAGGAGATGGTGGAACAGGTGAGAGAAACCCCTGTCAGGGATGGTCTAGCTAATATTTGGTCCTCCCTCAGGAGACTGGATAGATCGAGGGCCCTTCCAGTCCTACAGTTCAGTGATTCTAATCGTAAGGTGAAAGCAGGACAGAGAAAACACCTTAAAACCACAAAGCACGTTCAAAGCAGCTTCCCAGAGATCGCCCCAGGGCCCTGCTCGGAGGCTGTCCTGCAACCGTTTCAAGCTCACCGCAGACGCGGAGCACAAATACGACTCGAGCAGCAGGGCGGAGCTTCAAAAGGCCGGGGCTGGTTTTATTTTGCAGAACCGGAATTTGCACTCCTGTCCCCTTTGAGCGGGGTGGCCCGCCGGAGCCTGAGAAGGAGCCAGAACTTACCAATGGACATTGCCAAAGAGCCACCGTAACACGTCAGCAGCCCCCCGTCAGCGCGGCCTGCCCACCGCCAGCCCCGCCGATCAGCGCCTTCCCCTCCCTCCCTGCACCTCCCGATCAGCTGTTTCGTGGCGTGCAGGAGGCTCTGCGGGGGAGGGGGAGGAGCGAGGGCACAGCAGGCTCAGGGGAGGGGGCAGGAAGGGGTGGAGTGGGGGCAGGGCCTGGGGCAGAGCCGAGGTCTTCCAGGGGGTCCATCAACTCATCTACATAGTCGCCTAATTTACAACAGGCTACATAGAAAGCACAAGCGAAGTCATCACAGTCTAAAATTTCATACAGGCAATGACTTGTGTACACAGCTCGATCTGCTACCCACTGAAATGTGAGTACAATCTTTCTGTTCCGATCGGTTTATTTTATCCTTCCACGGTACAAAGGAGGAAGTCAGCCATTTCCCAGGAACCGCGCGCTGGGACGCTTTTGGTTTGTCTGATTTCGGAAGCAAGTCGTTTTGAAGGCAGGTGAAACATGGCGGTGGGCAAGACAAATCAGGCCGCTGAAAGGGGTACCGTTGTCTGGAAAGGCTGAGAGCCAAATCTAGAGCTCTTCCCTCATTTAATGTCTAGCGCGGATCTTTTAGAAGAACATGCCGTCTCGGCTGAAAAATTGTCCATGGTGGCGAATCCACCACGCCCGTCGGTAGATTGTGCCCGTCGTTAACTACGCTCCCCGGTACAAATTTATGCCTTTGTTTCCAGGCTGATTTTGTCGAGCTTCAGCTTCTGGCCAGAACGTATCATATCCCGCCTGACCCCTTACAAAGGTGTCACGTCATCCCGGGTCCCGGTAACGCAGAACCTTGGCGATGAAGGCAAAGGACCCCAAAGAGAATTCAACTTCATTCAATGCAGTCACCCAAGGGTATAGCAGGAAATAGCCCCCCTCTGTTGATGGAAAGCCTGGGGAATAATGCTCCGTTTTTCATGGCTATTTGCCAGGGGCTATTTTGTCAGTAGGAAATGCTCTTGGTTGGAGCCCGTCACACCGTGGAGACGCGGCCTCCCCAGGAAATCAATGCTCCTGGGGAAGGGGGCGAGACGAACAGAGCTCCGGGTGCCAGGAGAGCTCCCATCCCGGCGTGCATGGGGAAGGACGCAGAGCGGAGACGGCGCTCCATGCTGGACACAGGGGTGTGCTGAGCGGGGACCCACCGGCACGCGGGGTCCTGCCCCAGGCACCGTCAAAGTACCTGACTAGATAGGACGATGCAGGAGGGTGGAGATGGAGGGGGCAGAGCTGGGTGAGGGACTGACAGCAGCTATTACGGGTGGGGAACGTCTTTCTGTTCAGGGGCCAGAGCCCAGGGGGAGGGAGGGAGGGGCAGGCGGATGCAGAAGACATGGGGGGGTTTCCGGCTGTCCTGCTCCCCCATCTGTCCCAGTCCCCACTCCCCAGCTCCCCCGCCTGCCCCGCATCCAGCCTGCACTGCAATCCCAGACTCTCCCCTGCAGTTCCCCCCACGCGTACACACTGATACGCAGCCTCATCTCAGACAAGGACGCCTGGCGCCCGCCTTCCCCCGGCGTCTGCAGGGGAACAGCTGCCCCTCCATGATAATGAACCCCGGAACCCGGGGGCAGCAGAGCTGCCCTTAATTAGCCCCCGGGAGACCGCGACTGGGAAAACAGTCATTAATGCCCAACCAGCCTCCCCAAGGACCACGGGACTTCTGTCATCTGAGGGGGTCTCCCCACGGACCATCTCACGGCAGCCAGTCACCAAGTCCGCTGAATCACTCCCCTCTCTCTGCTATTCAGTCCCTGGATGCTGGCAACTCACAGAAATTCCACTTCCCCCAGAAAGGTGCAGCATGCCTCAGTTTACCAGTTTTCCCATAATTCCCCCAGCTCCTGGACACCACCCGTGAGCACTTCTAATAAGACCAACGATGGCTCACTGAAGACGGAACAAGGATTCCACGAGCAAGAAGAGGGAACAGATACAAAACAAAACAAGAATCCTAGAACACGAGTCCATCCTTCTCAATAGTTACTGCCCTAGCTAATACAGTCGGTTTCCCCCTTTCCCCTGAAGGTCAAGCAGTTGGATCCTGGTTCTTGTGGACCCGGCCGGCCCGTTCACCAAAGCTCCCTCGCCAGGGGGTTTTCCTCAGGGACTGGAGCCTTTCCCGACATTCTGTGACACTGACCACAAACTTTTGTTGTTATTCGTAGCCAGGACTAGCTCCCACCCGCGGTGATGTCCCTTGTCCCTACAGTTTTGACTGTGTGGATCATAGAATCATAGAATCATAGAATATAAGGGTTGGAAGGGACCCCAGAAGGTCATCTAGTCCAACCCCCTGCTCGAAGCAGGACCAATTCCCAGTTAAATCATCCCAGCCAGGGCTTTGTCAAGCCTGACCTTAAAAACCTCTAAGGAAGGAGATTCTACCACCTCCCTAGGTAACGCATTCCAGTGTTTCACCACCCTCTTAGTTAATGCAGTTAATGCTGTTAACAGGATGCAGTTAACCTGTGGAACTCACAGCCAAGGGATGTTGTAGAAGCCAAGAGAAGAACCGGGCTTGAAGCAGAACGAAAGACGTCCATGCAAGATAGGTCCAGTGATGGCTATTAGCCAAGATGGTCAGGGATGCGACTGTCAATATTAATCCATTACACTCTAGATATAACCTGCACGTACGTCTCACAGTGCTTATGTGTCTTAACCAGGTCAGAGCTTCCTGCCAGGATCAGGACCAGCTTTGGGACAGTCTCTCGGGGGAAGCCCTTCCATGTCCCAGACCACAAAGGAGGGGGGTCTCACTCTTCCTTTAGGGCAGGCCCACGGCTCCACCGCCTCACACCTTCCAGCCCCATGTCCTCATGCTGGGGGTCTTGGCTTAGCTCTCCCACAGAGAGCACCAATCCATGAGTCGCTGGAGCAGGCATTGTCTGTCTAGCCCAGGGGTTCTTCAACCTTTTTTAATATGCAGACACCTACAAAATTTCAAATGGAGGTGTGGACCCATTTGGAAATCTTAGACATGGCCTGCGAACCACCAGGGGTCTGCAGACCACCGGTTGAAAACCACTATTCTAGGCGCCTCGTTGGACCAAGTTGGTTTCAACCAGTTCCTTAGGGAATGTCTACACTGCAGGGAAAGCCCAGGGCTCAAAGTCAAGAGCAAACCTCACCCCTGTCTACATACAAATGGCGCTAACCCAGCGTGACAGTCTGTACTCTGATGTTCATTCTTTTTTCAAGACTATGATAAATTTTTTACCAAGTATGCTTTGTGCCGGTATCATTCAAAAACTCATAATCTACTGCACATTATTGTCCTGGTAAAATATGCATGGCAACATTGTATGTAAAGTTGTACGATTCCACTATATGCCATTGCTGAGCTGTGTTCCAAGTTTAGAAAAGCAGGCACAAACCGGATCCTCAGAGACAAAAGGCAGACTGACGTCTCAGCCAGGTGTCAACGTAATCAAATGGACTATCGCCTGGTTAAGCGGCTATTCTTTGGCGGGAAGAAAGGCGTGAGCGAGAAATTTAAAAGAACTGCTGGAAGTTCCTATCCCAGAGACAGGCTGTCTGCTTAACCCCAGCTGGAGATGATCCTCAAAGAGGAAAAGGATAAAATTAAGGAACGGAGGCCAAAAATTCTCTTGCCCTTCATCTCTACTCAGGGCATTGAGTTAAAAGACACTGGACTGGGGCGTGATCCTGGCTGAAAGATGCAGCCAGTAAGCCTGCAAAAGATCACGTGGTGAGAGAGACCCTTTCGCTTTAAGTTCACATCGCTTGTTAAGTTCGGGATTTCTTTGCGTTTTTACCTTTTATTTTTTTGTAACCAATACTGATTTTTATGCCTCATTACTTGTAATCAGCTTAAAATCCATCATTCTGGAGTTAATAAACATTTTTTCTCTAGACCTGTGTGTGTTTGGGTGGAAGTGTCTGGGGGACTCCTCGTGCAGCTCGTTTTCTGTTAATGAAATGACGGTCTTTCGATGAGCTGGTGTTCTCCAAGGGGGGCTGGGCAGTGAAAGACATACAGTGTTAGGGACTAGGAATTTGCCGGTGTCGCTCTGCAGCGTAATTCCCTGGTGGCTGGCAGTATCGCTGGGGAGGGGGATTTACACATTGGAGGCTGCGTGTGAGCAGACCAGGAGCGGTGGCTCTCACAGGGAAGCGGTGTGAAAGGCACCGCAGGGTGGAGAACTGAGGGGACACCGTTGTCCATCAGCCCAGAGTCCCAGGATTCCACGGGAGGTGAGTCAAGCCGGGAGACAGGGTTCAAGCCCCATTGATTTGTGGTGTAGACGCAGCCCTGCTGGGAAATCCGCCAAAAGCAGCCCACGATCCCAACTTCCTCTGTTGGCCTGTTGAGTCTGGGGGATGGTCAAGTGTCCCCACCCTGCACCATGAACACAGGGCGAACGCAGCTACATTTGGGGAGGGGGCTGGGATAAGGGTGGTTGGACGCAGGCCGGCATAAGGTAGTGTGAACACTGGAACTGCAGCTTGGGACCCGGGATTCCACAACTCCTGGGCTTACCACTGAGTGTAGACGCTCAAGCCCTGGGTTAACAAACCCAGCATCTGCTCACTCCAGTTCTACTACCCTAGGCTAACCCTGCCGGGTAGACAGACCCGTCAGAGCTCTGATCAGTCCACCCACGCAGCCCGGCAACATGAACACACCAGACTGGCTCTTCGTCTGTCCTGAAAGCAAACTGGATCCTGTCTCCACACACACACACAGGGTAGCATTGCACAGAACAGGGGAAACTGAGGCACACATAAGCATCCTACAAAAAAATTACAAAAATTCCCACTTTGTCACAATCTCATATGTCTTCCCCCACCCCCACCCCAAACCCCACAGCCTTGGTGGCTAAACATCCTGCCAGACTTGGGGGTAGTGAGTTTGTCAGGTCTGCGAGGAACGGGTTTGTCATGGAGGTCGGCTTGGTTTGTCCCACGGACTTTCGGCCAAAGAGAGCAGGCAGAAGCTAAAGCACCAGGCGCAGGACCCATGGGAGCAGACAGGCGGTAGGAGGCTTGACAGAGACAGGAAGGCAGGATGTCCCTCCCCCGGGGTACCCCATACTCCCCTCTTTGATCCATCCCCAGGGTCTTAATTACCGGTAATGGTTCCCTGCTGTTCTGGGCGTTGTTAGCAGCCGTGGCCCTTGGGGATGGGAGCCGGGGGTGGAGGAGCAGCGGCTGATGGGTGGCGGCAGGAGTTTGGGGTAATTAACAGGATGTTTGTCCCACACTGGGGCTCCATCGCTCCAAGCCGGGCATTGGCCGGGCTCGTCCAGGGGAGACCATTCATGGATTCACTCCCCCGCCCCTCCCGTCCCGGTGTGAGCGCAGAGCTCTGTGAAACGCTGGGAGTTGTCAAGACCCTCCAAACTACCGTGCATAGAGATGGGGAGTGGGGGAGTCATTGATCTGGGAGAGCCCCGGGCCCACCCCACCTCCATCTCTGGGCTGCTGCAGGGAGTTGACTGCCCTCTCCCACCCACCCTCCAGGTAACAGTGCAGCCCACGGATGGGAAACTGAGGCACGCATGGGCTTCATGCAAAATATCACAGCTGGCCGATTCCCACGCTGGCCCAGCACTGATCTCACACGTGGTGGGCAGGGGGGAAGGTGACCTCACTCTGCCTGCTGGGACAAACTGGAAAGGGATGTTGAAGCGGGACAAATTCAGTTTGGGATGCGGGGTGGAAATTTTTACCCCGTTCCCCCCGGGAATTAACCACCAAACAATTCTCCAAGGGGGCAGGGTGGCTTCTCCATCCCGGGCCATTTTCCAGCCCCGCTCAGAGGTTTTCCCAAAAGATCTGCTCTGGGAATTAGTTCGGGGCAGGGCTCTGGGCTGCGGAGGTCAGATTGGCTGACCACAATGCTTCCCTCCGGGCATGGCGGCTATGAAATTCACCGACTCTCTAAAAGACATGCTTTGATGCCAATGCTGGGGGACGTGCTACAACCTGGGGCGGGCGGGGTAGGCATGGGGTCCCGTCCGGCCTTGGGAACTTGTGAATCCAGGAAGCCCCCTGTTCGTCCCTGTCCCTTTCCAATCCACTCTCATGCTTCAGGGCTTGGGCTGCAGGGTCAGGAAGGTTTCTTCTCCCCTCGCCTCAGATGCACAATGGGCCAGATTCATTCTGGGGGGTTTTCCCCTCCCACTCTCTTCTGAATCATCAGTGATGGGATGGGAGCTTTGAGACGCTTCAGAAAATCCTCTTTCTAAAGGCCCGGCTGGTGGGCCGCACTCCCTTGCTCAGCTCTGGCTCGCCCCAGGTCAGGGAGGCGACCATGGAGGGTTTTTCACCATCCCCTGGAGCCTGCTGAGACGATTGGGGCATATCTCTGCTGGCCAATTGCCTTCCATCCTCGAACCTCGTTGGCCACACCAGCTCTCTGTTCCTCAACAGTTCAGTCTCCTGAGTTGGTCTAACAAGGAGTAGGTGATTTCTCAACTTCTCCCCGTGATGCCACGGCATTTCTGCCCTTCAGTACGGAGCAAATCAGCCATTTCACGCCCCTGTACCTGGTGAACGAATGCACCTCGTACAGAAGCACCCAGGGCTGCCAGTTTGGGTTGTTGGACACTCCTGGAAGTTTCAGTCCACGGCGTAATCTTAATTCTTGGAGACACCAGGACAATCCTAGAGGGGAAGCCCCTAGCCCCTGGGTGTGCAGCTCGCCTCCCTTAGTGGCGACAGGTGGCATCCATCACTGATTTAAGTGCGGCCTATAAACCAGCTTGGAAGAATTCGATTTTTAATGGGTCAGTGTGTCGAAATCGCCGCCCTCGCCCAAAGTGCTAGTAACAATTTATCGTTCCCGAGCGAAAGTCACAGCTCAGCAACGCAAGAAACAAACGCTGCCGGGGAACGTCCCAGCGGGTGGTTGACGGACAGTTACATGTTGTGACATGGAGCCTGTGTGGTTGCATGAGTCTTTATGGATCTCAACGGCTACGCGAATTAAATACTTATTCCCTGAGCCCCTCGAGTGGCTGGCACATGCCTCCCCCCGAAGTTGCCGTAACTGAAAATTTGAAAATCAGTCAAAAAAGTTTTAAATGCTTTAAACGCCCTAATTTTGTGCAACTGGGGAAATGCAACTCGATAAAAATAAACATCAAGCGAAACTATGGAACAGACGCTGGTTTCTCTCCCTCGCTCAACGGGGGATGAAGTGAATCCTCCGACAAAATCCACTCACAGAAGTCAGAGGAACGGCTCACAAATCTCAGCATGGGCCGCCGCGCGGGCTTTCCGGACCTTAATTCCACTCAAACCGCTGCAAGTCACCTGTTTTCCCCGTCCCTCCGCGGCAAATCAGGCCCCCGCCGAGCCGGGAGGGTCCAGTTGCCACTTTGCTGCACACCGCAGAGCACGGCAACGCCGCTTGCTTCCAGCCGGGGGCGTCTGCCTCGTCGGAATCATTTTTAATCAACGTCACCGCTTGGGAAAGGAGCCGGGGCTGGGTTTGGCCCAGCCACCGGGGAAATTTCCGAACTGATCTTCGCTGCCTTTTCCGGATGCTGGCTGGCAACAAACGAAGCTGAATTCTGGATTAACAGCTTCCCACGCCAGCACAGACCCTTGTGAGCATCGCCTGATCCCCTGTACTACCCGGGCCAGGGACCTGCCCCCAAGTCATTGCTAGAGCCGATCTCTGAGGGAAAAAACTTCCCAGCTTGATTTAAAAATGGTCAGGGCTGGAGAATCCATCGCGTCCCTTGGGAATTTGGCCTGATGGTTAATTCCTCTCACTGGTAAAGATTTACATCTTAGTTCCAGCCGGAATTTGTCTAGCTTCGGTTTCAAGCCATCGGATCGCGTTAGACTTTCTAGGGAGCCCGTTATTAAATATTTGTCCCCCACGTGGGGTATGTACAGCTGGGATCCAGTCACCCCTTCGCCGTCTTTGTTCAGCTCAATAGCTGGAGCTGCTGGTGTCTCTCGCGCTCAGGCAGGGTTTCTAGCCCTTCAAATCATTCTCGTGGCTCTTCTCTGACCCCTCCCGGATTGATCTTGAATTGCAAGGCACCAGAACCGGACGCAGCGGGGACAGAGGGCGGATTCCCCTGGCAGTGGCAACAGGAAAGGAACATTCCCACCCTCACAGACCGGCCTGTCTCCCCCCAGCTTGGTGTGGGGGTGGCATGGGGCGGGTGCCCATTGCCAGCTCATGCCCCAGGCGTGGCAGGTGGGAGGGCAAGGGTGGGGAACGACAATCCAGGGACATCTCCCCATTTCGCAGTGGAGACAGGTGGAGAAACAGAACAGGTGGAAGACTTACCCAAGGTCATCCGGAGCCAGGGAGAGAACCCAGGAGTCCTGGCTCCCAGCCCTCTCTCCCTGCTCTAACCCACCAGACCCCACTCCCTTCCCAGAGCTGGAGAGAGAACCCAGGAGTCCAGGAGTCCTGAGCCCCCACTCCCTTCCCAAACCCTGGTCATGTCTACGTGGCTACACTAACGCAGGTGAGGTTGCTTGGAGGTATATCATCCCCTTGCAGAACAGGGAATTGAGCAAAATCCAAACAGCTGACAACGAGGCAATGCAAACAGATTGTAAAAGGAGGTGAGCGTGTACGTTTCAGCCACTGTGACGCTGGCAGACTTAAGGCACACGTGTTAACAGGGTGTGCCGAAAGAGGGCAGAGTTAAGGTGACAGGGGCAACCTTTAACTGTGCATTTCCCAGCTTGCAGAGATTTGTGTTATGCTCCACGCAGCTGTCCTGCAAGGGCATGACCAACCCCCAACCAACCCTGACTCTGTGCTAACATCGGGGGTTTGCCATCGGCTCTCCTGCCTTGTGGAACAGGGAAAGACACGCTGCTGGTCGGAATTAGTGGTGTAGCCCGACCTATTACCTTTGGGGAACTTTTTCATTCCCCTTACGTGATTTATTACTACTACAGCTTCTTTCGCTTCTGGGCAGCTGATCCTTGGTGGTTGGTCACACACGAGAGAGAGAGACCGGCTTTTTTTAGCGCTCGTCAGTATCATTAACCGTACAGCACCGCAGCGAGAGCTCTTAGGCTCCGACTAGCGGCACAAGCACCTGCCCCTACGATCCCTGAAAACAAAGCTCGCCTGTGGAGCACGAGCCAGTCGAGCCCGCTACTGGAAAGCGGCCGGCCCCAAAGCCCAGGGCACGTTGCCAGCTCTTTTCTACCCTGCCGTCACACACCCGGCGCTTGGCTTCAGGACCCTTTGGGGACTCTTTATATTCTCACCCTTGCCCTCCTGCGGGTTCCAAGCTAAGAAGCATCTCAAACCCGCCAGCACCATACTCCGCAGCGTCCCCACAAAGCCATGATTGGGCAGATCCCACAGAAGCCCCAGTAAAGGAAGTTATTGATGCATTGGTCGCCGTCGACAGACCGGATGCTGGGGTAAATGGGCCTTTGGCCTGACTCAGTCTGGCCGTTCTTGTATCTCGCACCCACGCGCCTGCATCAACCTCAGTCTGAAGTGGAGACAAGGCCTCGGCCCCCAAACACCTTTATCTTGGTTGGGGCCTTGTGCTTAACTTACCCATAAGTTAATTGAAGGGTGAGCTCCCGGCTCTCCATCTCAATGAGGGCCACAATTCACCCAGGCATGACGCCCTCTCAGTTTAACAGCACCTGGCAGCAGATGGAAACCAGTTTTGGGTTGGGGGGGGGGGCTGTAACTCAAGAACCCCTGAGTCTAACGACCCCAAATTTGGCTCTCCAACACCCCTGTGAGCCACACCAAATTTCAAGTCAAGCCGAGTAATCATTTGGCTTCTAGAGGGTGTGGAAACCCGCTAGCCCCTTTCCGGCCCGGGCCCAGCCACCGTGTTAAAAACGAGCACAAAACCAATGCACCGAGAAACTTTGGGGGAAACGGCTCTTTCGGGGCGGGCGAGATCACCGGCGCCCGGCACGCAACCGCTCCCAAACCAGGGTCACTGGCCCGGCCCCGCGCCCTCCTGAGGGGCCCCACATTTCAAAGGGCTCCGCCGAAAATGGCGGATTTCGGCGGCCTTGGGAACAGGCGGCCTTTAACCAGGAGTCCCTGACGCAACCTGAATTACCGCGGGGGGCGGCAGCGGCTGATGGGAACAGACACACCTGGGCAGCTGCAGGGTGTGCGGGGGGGAGGAGGCCTGGACTCCCTGCCCCAGAGCCGGGATGAAAGGGGGGGCCCCGCAGCAGCTGCTCTGACCCCCTCGGGCTCCCACTTCTCCTGGTCCTGCTGGCCGCGGCGCCCCCCCCGGCTGCCGGGGTGTCGTCGTTCCCCGGTGCCAGCTGGTGTGGATCCTCCGGCAGTACGGGCTGGAGGGCTTCGCCAGGAGATGGGGGGCCGATTATTAGTGGAGAGTCCCAGCCCCCTCACCATCCCATTGACCCCCCCTTCCCCTCATCTACCCACGGCTGGCGGGGCCGGTTCCCCAAAGGGCTCCCACGCAGAGAATTAAAGGGCCGACTCACTCCCAGCCAGCTGCTCGGGGGGGACCCAGAGCCCTCTCCCCCTGCCCCGGGGCCCCCTCTGCTATACAAGAGACAGAGGCCACCCCACCTGGCTCAGCGGCCAGGGTGGCTCCCCCGTTTGAAATCCCTTCTCTGCAGCAGGCGTGGGGGGGGAACGACCCTGGATTTCCTGCATGCCAGCCGCGTACTCTAACCACTAGGCACAAGGCTGCCCCCAGCGCACGCGCTCCCGGCTCAATCTAGACCTGGGGAGGTGGAGTGAAGGGCGGGGACCCAGGGGAGTTAGGCGCCTCCAGGATTAGGCAGCTGCTGAGCAGGGGTGCTGTGGATCTAGCCCGTAGTGGGGGTCGGCTGGGAAGGGGCCTCACCCTCCCCGCCCGCCGGGGTCTGCCTGGTGCAGCACGGCCTATGGGCTCTTCCAGATCAACAGCGTGTCCTGGGGGCAGGACGGGCAGGCGCCAGGGGCCACCAAGGGCTGTGGAATCCCCTGCAGCAGTAAGAGGGGCAGAGGGGTGGGGGCCCACCCCCACCCCCACGCAGCACGGCCATGCCACCCCTTCCAGCCCTTGCTTCTAGCCAGCCGCTCATCTGTCCTGGCTCCCAACCCCCCCTGTTCTAACCACTAGACCCCACTCCCCTTCCAGAGCAGGGAGAACCCAGGAGTCCTGGCTCCCAGCCCACCGCCCCAAACCAATACACCCCTCCCAGTCGCCCCAACATTGGTCCCATGCCACCCACCCCTCTCTGCCACGCCTGCCCTCTCCACCAGGGCCAGCCGCAACCATCCAGCTGGCCACAGGCAGGGCCAGGGCACCGGCCCGCTGGCCCCTTCTTCCCCCAACTCGCTCTCTGCTCTTCTCGGGGAGGGTCGAGTGGCTGATTCACTGCAGGGGGAAGGATTGGAGGTTGCATGGCAGGGGATGCTTGTGTCCAGAGCCAGCCGGAGGGGCAGCTGGGCGGGGGAGATATGGGATGGAGGGATAGACGGGGGCGGCAGCTGAGGGTAGATATTGGGGTGCACCAGGATAGGAGGATAGATAAGTACAGGAAGGGATGGCAGATGGAGGGGACAGGGCCAGGAAGCAGGAAAAGGGGTGGGGCTGGCAGAGGGGCAGTGGCCGGGGGGGGGCTGGCAGAGGGGCAGGGCATGGCAGGTGGGCTGGGAGACTCGCATGGGGATGGGATATTGGCTCAAGGGGGCTAGACAGCAAAGGCCCTGAAGGATCCCCAGGCCCCACTGCAAAAGCCACCCTGGGGGCCGGATGATCCCAGCCCCATCTTGGCCTCACAGGGGCTGTGCCACCCCCCCCCCCCAATAAACACTGAACCCCTGAACCAAGAGTGCTGGCCAAACAAGAACACGGCCGGGGCACCACATCCACGGGAAGGGGCATTTGAATCAGATGGGGGCTGGGAGCCAGGTCTCCTGGGTTCTCTCCCCGGTTCTGGGAAGGGAGTGGGGTCTGGTGGTTAGAGTTGGGGAGGAGGGGGGAAGGAAGAAGAAGAGACTGGGAGCCAGGATGCCTGGGTTCTCTCCTGGGCTGTCACTGGCTGCCTGATCATGGGGCAGTCCCATCCACGCACCTGCCTCAGTTTCCCCATCGGGCTTGTACTCCTCCTACCCTGCCCCTCGCCCAACCTATAGCCACGCTGAGCTATGCTCAGTTTTAGGACCCCTCTGATGGGTGCCAGGAAGGACACCAGGGTAGATGGCCCCCCTCCCCACCCAGGGGTAATGCTTTCGTGTCCCCGGAGGGGGTGCCGTTCCCCCCCCCCAAGGGAAGCAGAGGCAGGACCCAGCCCTCATCTACTCATTAAAACTTTTAATACATAAAAAAAATAGAGACAAGTTTCTGGGGGGGGGGGGGTGAATTTTTTTTCGCATTTTTTCTTTCTGTGCGGGGGGGCGGGAAGAGGAGGAACAGAACTAACCCTGACAGGGGGTGGGGGGCGGGGATCTGTGCTTCACACCCTGCCCCCCCGGCCACTGGGAGGGGAGGGGGAGACGTCCCCCACCAAGGATGCAGCTATGGCTTCGGCAGAAACTCCCTGAAATTAGCACTAGCCTCGGACTGCCGGGGGGAAGGGGGGGGGGGGGAGCATGGGGCCAGCTCTACCCCCCCCTCAGAGCAACCAATGTCCTCTAACCTCCCCCCCCGGGGGCTGTCCCCTCTCACCTGCAGCAGAAAAATCGCCACCAACAAAGAATTCAAGTTTTAAAACAGGAACCTAAACTGGGGGGCGGGGAAGAAAGAAAGGGGATCGACCCCCCCCCATGCTGGAGATGAAGCAATCACTTGGGGGGAGAGAAGCCAGCATGCGTCTGCCCCCCACAAAGGGTGGGGGAAGACCCAGGCCAATGGGGGGCGGGGGGCGGTTTTAAAGCAATTAAGATGACATCTGAAATCCATGCCCCCCAAGTCACTGCAGAAGGGGTCGGGGGGCTCAGGAGGAAGGAGCCCTCTGCCCCGCCTGGGGGGGGCACAGAAGAAATCGACGTGGGGGACAGAGCTCCTCATTGGCTAGAGCCGCTCATGTGACCACAGTGGGGGGGGGGGGGGGAGGGAGGGAAATGTCCCTTCAGCCCTCCCCCGGCTGGGGTGGGGGGGGGAGACCGGACAAACAAACAACGAAAAGAAACTGGTGCCGAGCCCCCCCCCGGCCGTGCCCACCTCTGACCCTCTCCCCCCCCCCACCCGGCAGGGTCCAGCCGATTCCAGTGTCAAAAATAGAAGCTCTGGGGGCGCGGGGGCGCCTAGGGGCCGGCGCTCCCCGAGGGCCAGGGGTTCAGGCGGCACTGGGGGCAGGAGCCCGAGTAGACCAGCACGTCGCAGGCCTGGGAGCGCTGCCCGGCGTGCCAGCCGGCCGGCCAGCCGGGGCAGAGGCGATAGGCCTCCAGGTCGCAGATCAGCTCCACCACCTCGTCCACCGTGGTGAGGCGGGCGGGGTGGCTGGCGTAGACCTCGTGCTCGGGGGGCACGGGCAGCTGGCGCGCCACCACCTGGAAGAAGAGGCCGGGGCGGATGTGGATGACGGTGGCGGCCATGGTGGAGCGGGCCGAGCGCTGGACCAGCCGCAGGTCGGGCCCCCCCAGGGGCGGCTGCACCTCCCAGTGGGCCGGCAGCGGGATCTCCTGCAGCTCGGCCAGGAACTCCCGCAGCACCGGGTCCAGGGGCGCCCGCCCCGCCAGCGCCCCCAGGCTGTAGATCTCCATGATCTGCGGGCACAGGGGGGACGGGGGGTGAGGGGGGGCTGCCGGGTGCCACCAGCGCCAGACGCCCCCAGAACTGCCCCGTCCCCCAGCGCCAGACGCCCCCAGAACTGCCCCCATGCACCCCTCAACACTGCCCCCTGCCCCCAGGGCCAGAAACCCCCAGAACTGCCCCCATGCCCCCCACAACACTGCCCCCTGCCACCCAGCGCCAGACGCCCCCAGAACTGCCCCGTCCCCCAGCGCCAGACGCCCCCAGAACTGCCCCCATGCACCCCACAACACTGCCCCCTGCCCTCCAGCGCCACACCCCCCCAGAACTGCCCCCATGCACCCCTCAACACTGCCCCCTGCCCCCCAGGGCCAGAAACCCCCAGAACTGCCCCTATGCCCCCCACAACACTGCCCCCTGCCACCCAGCGCCAGAGACCCCCAGAACTGCCCCCTCCCCCAATACTGCTTGTCTCCCCAGCACCAGCCCCCCAGCACTGCCAACGTGCCCCCAATACCGCCCCTGCCCCCCAGTGCCAGCCCCCCCACCCCCAACAACCCCAGCACAGGCCCCCACTCACCCACTCTCTCATGGCCCTCAGGGAACAGGCCCCCCACCCAGCACCCTTCCTTCCCATCACATGCCTGCACCCAGCACCCCCACTCACCACCGGGGTGCGCTCCTCCTCCTCCTCCTCGTCCTTCTCAGCTGGGTCCAGAACCACCACTTCCCTGGCCAGCCCCCGGCCCTCCATCCGCAGGGGCACCCCTGCTGGCACCTGCAAGGAAGATGGGTGAGCATTGGGGGCACCCCAAATCCTGCCCAGGGCAGCTCCCAGGGAAACACGGGCAGGGAGCCAGGACTGGGTTTTCTCTCCGGCTCTGGGAGGGGAGTGGGGGCTAGAGCGGGGGAGTCCTGGCTCCTCTCTCTGGGTCTGGGAGGGGAGTGGGGGCTAGTGGTCAGAGCAGGGGGGGGCTGGGAGCCCAGACTCCTGGGGTCTATCCTCAGCACTGGGAGGGAAGAGGGCTCTCGGGAGCTGGGGTGGCTCTTACCGGTGCAAGGTCCCATCCAGGCTCCTGCTTCACCAGGGGCGGGGCGGAGATGAGCAGGGTGGGGGCCGGCTCCTGCTGGGGGAAGAGAGGACTGAGCCCGCAGATTCAGCGGGGGGCGCCGGGGGGATGCAGGCCCAGGTTCCAGCCCTCACCCCAGCATGGGGCAGGCCACCAGGACCCCTGGGTCACCCCAAGGGGAGGGACTGGCCCCGAGCTGGGCGCCACTTGAAGGGGACACCCAGGCCCCCGGGGGAATGGGGGACGGCCCAGCTGCCCTCTCTCACCTCCAGGCGGCCAGGGGGCGGGGGTGTGGCCGGCTCCTCCTTCACGTGCTGCAGCAGGAGGGGGAATCTCTGGGGGGCGTCGCGGAGCAGGACAAAGTCCCTGCCCGGCCGGTCCTTCAGCAGCACCAGCTGCCCGGGCGCCTCAGTGACCCCTTTCTCCGCCAGGAACCGCAGCTCCCCGCCCGGCGGGCGCTCCTTCTCCTGCGGGGCAGAGCACAGCGTCAGGGGGCAGCACAGAGCCCCCCACGGACAGCCGCCCCCCACGCCACTGCAGAGCCAGGGAGAGAACCCAGGAGTCCTGACTCCCAGCCTCCCCCGCTCTAACACTAGATGCCACTCCCCTCCCAGAGCCAGGGAGAGAAGCCAGGAGTCCTGACTCCCAGCCCCCGCACTACCCCCCTGCTCTAACCACCAGACCCCCCACTCCTCTCCAAGAGCCAGGGAGAGAACCCAGGAGTCCCAGCTCCCAGCCCCTCTGCTCTAACCACTAGACCCCACTCCACTCCCAGAGCCGGGGAGAGAACCCAGGAGTCCTGGTTCCCAGCCCACCCACCCCTCCCAAACCCACTGGACCCCACTCCCTTTCCCAAGTCAGGGAGAGAACCCAGGAGTCCTGGGTTCCCCTCCCGCAAGGCTGAGCGGTAACCGGGCCGGAAAGACGAGCGGGAAAGGCGGAGCGGAGGAAGAAAGAGAGAAGCGCAAGTCTCTTTGCCCCAGAGGGAGCGCCGCGTGGGGGGCTCCCACAGCCGGGGCGGGCAGGGCAGGGCAGGGGGGCGGGCCGCCAGGGGGGCGGGGCAGGGGGAGGTAGTTACCTGCGGCAGGGCACTGCCCCGAACCCAGCGCTGCTGGCCGCTCCCCTTGACCCGCCGCCCCACCTGCTTGATCCGGGCCGGCTGGCGGCTGCGGCCGATCCTGCGCCTCCAGGCCTTCCGGGGGGCCAGCGCCCCCGCCCCCTCCTCCGCCTGCCCGCGGCTCCACACCGCCGGCAGCAGCCGCTTCTGGGGAAGGGAAAGAGAGGGAGAGACAGAGCCGGAGCCGGGCAGGCGGCGAGCGGGAGAGAGAGAGAGAGAGAGAAAGAAAGAAAGAAAGAAAGAGAGAGAGAGAGAGAGAGAGAGAGACAGGGAGAGCGAGAGTCGGCCCGGTCCTGCCCATTGCCACGGCCTCTGGGCCCCTGCACTCCTGCCCCTCCCCCGGAGCCCGCTGCCTCCTCCCCAGCCAGCGACAAAGGCCACGCACCCCGGCCTGCACACGCGCACACACGTCTCCCCCGGCTGGGAGGGCCCCTCCCCCCTGCCCTGGAAAGCGGGGTGCAGGGGGGGGGAGTTCGGCTGCACAGGGAGGGTGCAGAAGGTGCGGCGGGACGCAGACACCTGGTCATGATGTTGGCATCAAGGGTCCAGATTTACAAAAAGGCAGAGAAAAAGAACCCAGGAGTCCTGGCTCCCAGCCCTCCTGCTCTAACCACTAGACCCCGCTCCCCTCCCAGAGCTGGGGAGAGAACCCAGGCGTCCGGTTTCACAAGCCCCTTCTGGACAGTGGCTCTGACTCCGACTCCGTCCCAGGCCCAGACGAACGGCCCCGACAACGGCAGGTGAAGAACCCACCGGCCGCTAAGACCCGCACCCAACTCCCATTGACATCCCAGGGAGCTCGGCGCCTAAGCCCCCGGCAACTCTGGGCCCCAAGCACCCTCCCGGGAGGCAAACGAATCCACCAGGGACAAAGCCACGCTCTGCCGGGCCCAGAACCCGCTCCCCGCGGGTGGGGCGGCTGCCGAACTCCGCGCCACAAGACGAGAGGGCTGGAGGCGGGCAGCACGAAGTGCCGGGGACCTCAGGGCCGGGAGGGCAGACGCTGCCCTGATGTGGGGCACAGAGCCTGGGCGAGGGGAGGGGCGTGCCCCAAATCAACGGGCTCTGGCTCCCCTCCCCGGGGCCTGCTCCAACGCCCACAGCCGGACAGGACGGGAGCCCAGCCCAGAGCCCACAAGAGCCACGCCAGCCGGGGCGAGCCCCCTCAGGTCCCTTCCAGCTCAGCGCTCGGCCCTGCCCCCCGGAGCAGCCAGACCCCGCAAGCCGGGCGGGCGGGGCACCCACCATTGCGAAGAGCAGACACTGTCTCCAGCGGCACTTCTGGCGCTTGAGGTTCTCCCCGCCAAACTTGGGCTTGTCCCGGCAGAAGTCGCAGCGGCCGCAGTCGGCTTTCAGCAGACAGGCCTCGCACTCGCCGCACTTGCGGCTCCGCCGGCTCTTGGAGCAGAGCTGCCGGGCGGGGAGAGAGGCGCCGGGTCAGAGCGCGGGGGGGCTGGCCGCGCACAGGCCCCCTCCCCGCCCCCGGGACACCGCCGGCCTGCCAAAGGGGGCGCACGGCGCGGGTTGGGGGGCACTGAGGGGGCCCTGGGCATGCAGAGCGAGGGCCGGCCGACCCCAGGCGGGGGGCCCGGTGCGGCCCCCCGGACTCAGAGCGAGGGCCGGCCGACCCCAGGCGGGGGGCCCGGTGCGGCCCCCCGGACTCAGAGCGAGGGCCGGCCGACCCCAGGCGGGGGGCCCGGTGCGGCCCCCCGGACTCAGAGCGAGGGCCGGCCGACCCCAGGCGGGGGGCCCGGCCCCCCGGACTCAGAGCGAGGGCCGGCCGACCCCAGGCGGGGGGCCCGGCCCCCCGGACTCAGAGCGAGGGCCGGCCGATCCCCAGGCGGGGGGCCCGGTTCGGCCCCCCGGACTCAGAGCGAGGACCGGCCGATCCCCAGGCGGGGGGCCCGGTCTGGCCCCCCGGACTCAGAGCGAGGACCGGCCGATCCCCAGGCGGGGGGCCCGGCCCCCCGGACTCAGAGCGAGGACTGGCCGATCCCCAGGCGGGGGGCCCGGCCCCCCGGACTCAGAGCGAGGACCGGCCGATCCCCAGGCGGGGGGCCCGGCCCCCCGGACTCAGACAGCGTGACCTCGTGGGTCTCGCTTCTGCCTTCGGCTATCTAGCACCTCCTGCCCACGCAAGGCACGTTAGAGACGACTCATCTCCCGCTTCCAACTCCGCTCCCCGAATCCAGCCCCGACCCGTCACTGGGGGCTGGGGCGCCGACTCCCCGGCACCCAGGCAGAGCCTCGCGGGGTGGAGACGGGCTGACTCAGCGAGCCAGCCCCTCACTTCTTTTGTTCAGCTCAACAGCTGGTGCTCCAGGCCTCCCTCCCTGTGACCCCTCCCCGATCGACCCCCTTCCTCCTCGAACTGCGGGCCACAGGATCGCAGCAGGGGCTGCCCCATGGCCGGATCCAGAGGCAAAATCCCTCTCCGCTCCTACCCGAGTTTGGCTCCCGGGACCCAGCGTCGCTAGGAGCTCCCCGTCAGCTGAGCAGAGCCCCAGGACAGCCCCCGCCGGACCTAGGGATCCGCGCCCGCGCAGGGGTTTAAGAAGAGGTCGCACGAGCCCCTGACACGGAGAATCTAGGTCCATTTGGTCCCATCTCAGCGCCAGGGCTGGACCCGCCGACGTCCCTTCCCACCCTAGTATTCGAGGCGGCCTGGGACATCGGGACAGACCCGCCCAGCTCTCCCAGGAGGCCCAAGGGAACCGGAGTTGGGGTGGCCCAGGCAGCGAGCGAGGCGGGGCCCTGGCAGAGCCGGCCAGCAGCGGGGGCTGGCAGGTGGACAAGGGGCGCTGTGCCCGGCGTCAGGGAAACACAAGCAGATCCAGCCCAGCAGGCCTGCCTCCCCGGGGCAGCGGGGCACCAGGGCAGGGCCGGGTGACAACAGGGCGGCGCTCCGCGGCCCACGGCCAAGCCCCACGGAGAGGGAGGGGCACGGTGGGCATGAGACGCAGGCGAGACACTCCCTGAAACAGAGCAGTGCGCGGGCTGGGTGGGGAGCCCTGGGGGAAGTGTCAGCCACAGAACCACCAGCCAGGCTTTTCCTAGCCAGGGATGGAACCCAGGAGTCCTGGCTCCCAGCTCTAACCACTACACCCCACTGCCCACCCGGAGACATGGAGAACCCACGAGTTCTGACTCCCAGAGCCCCCCGTGCAGTCACCCCGCTAGGTATCTCTACAGCGCTGGCCTGGCCGTGCCACAGCACCCCCTGCTGGACCCCACCCCACGCCACAGAGAGTATCACTCACCACACTGCTCCGGGCCCTGACACTCGGGTGTTTCGGCGGCCGGCCCGGCTTCTTCTTCTCCTTCACTTTACCCAGCTGTTTCTGGGGTGGCGGAGAGAGGAGAGGGGTTACCCCCGGCCCCAGAGCCGATGCAGCCCTGCCCCACTCCAATCCCTCCTCCCCAAGCGCCACCCTGCTGCCCAGCCCCCTGCCCCACAGAGCCCTGCAACACAGGCTGGGTGAACCCGGATTTACAGCTTCAGGGGGCAACTGACACCGGCTTATGGGAATGAGGGGGCTTGGGGCCAGCCAGACTCTACAGTTCTATGCGGTAGGCCCAGCTCTAACCACTAGACTCCACTCCCCTCGGAGCTGGGGAGAACCCAGGAATCCTGGCTCCCAGCCCCCTGCTCTAACCCACCAGTCCCCACTCCCCTCCCAGAGCTGGGGAGAGAACCCAGGAGTCCTGGCTCCCAGCCCCCCAGCTCTAATCCCTCAACCGCACTCCCCTCACTGTCTCAGCCCCGGCCTTTGCCCCACCCCAGCCCATGGGGCTCCCACTGTGCCGGGCAGTTCTGAGCTGGTTCCGGCCCCGTCTCTCACTCACCCTGCGCCGGGAGCCCGAAAGGCCACCGGGGTCTCGCTCCAGCGACGGCTTCCATTTCTGGAGGGAGCAAAGGGAAGACAGGGTGAGGGGCCGGGGGAGGGGTGGAAGGGTCACCCGGACGCCGGAGTCCCGTCTGCAGAACACATGCAAGGCCTGGAAGGAGAGGAGGGGAACAGCGGCCAGGATGTCTGGGGCCCTCCTCCTCTGGAGTCTGGTCTGGGGAGGACCACCCGGACACCTGGGTCACTCCTCTTCTCCCAGAATTCAGGGTGGGGGAGGGTGACCCGGACACCTGGGTCCATCACCCAACCTGAGCTGGGTGGGTACTAGAGGATGGGGCTGGATCGCTGCTCCCTGGCTTGTCACCCATCCGGCTGCACTGGCTGCCAGGAGTCCCCTGTGTCACCACCACGGCCCAGCTCAGGCCCCCTTGGCAGGACAGGAAGGGGCACACAGCAACCCCACGGCGGAGAGGGGCCAGCTGGCAGCTCCAGGGGCCACAGAGCTCGCCCAGCCCCTATGGGGCCCAGATGAGCTCAGGCCCCATAGTGCTAGGACGGGGGACAAGGCTGGACACTGGACATTGGGGTTCCTGTTCCCCCCTTTCCCTCCCCCGATGGAATGCAGAGTGCCGCCAGCACGCCAGACACAGCCTGGGTCACCCCTACTGCCAAGGGGAAAGGACCAGCCAGAGACCTCACAGCAAGGAGAGAACCCAGGAGTCCTGGCTCCCTGCCCCCCTTGCTCTAACCACTAGACCCACTCCCTTCACAGAGCTGGGGAGAGAACCCAGGAGTCCTGGCATGGTGGGGGAGGAGTGCCAAAGTCCCTGCCCAGAGCAGGACCTGTGTCCCCCCTTCCTCCATCTCTAGGGTTAACTCTGCGTGCACCAGGCCCTTCCAAAGCAGACTCTAGGAGTGGGGAACATTGTGGGGCTGGGAGCCAGGACTCCTGGGTTCTCTGCCCGGCTCTGGGGGGCAGGGGCTGGGAACAAGGACACCGGGGTTCTCTCGGGAGGGGGAGGGGGGTTGGCACCGCACTCACTGTGGCTGCGGCAGCAGGGGTTAACCTCTTACGGCGCCGAGGTTTAGGGGCCAGGCCGTCCTGGCGGAGACAGAGAAGGAAGAGAAGAGATGCTCGCAGGACGCGGCAGCGCGGACAGGCTGGCAGGAGGACAGAGCCAGAGCAGAGCCGCCACGGGCCCCCCGCTCCATGGGGGCCCCGCAGGCCGAGGCAAGCGGAGAACCAGATACCCAATCCCACCCCGTCCCCTGCTCTAACCACTAGCCCCCTCTCCCCTCCCAGAGCCGGGAGAGAACCTAGGAGTCCTGGCTCCCAGCCCTTGCTGCTCTAACCACTAGCCCCCGCTCCCCTCCCAGAGCTGGGAGAGAACCCAGGAGTCCTGGCTCCCAGCCCTTGCTGCTCTAACCACTAGCCCCCTCTCCCCTCCCAGAGCGGGAGAGAACCCAGGAGTCCTGGCTCCCAGCCCTTGCTGCTCTAACCACTAGCCCCCTCTCCCCTCCCAGAGCCGGGAGAGAACCCAGGAGTCCTGGCTCCCAGCCCTTGCTGCTCTAACCACTAGCCCCCGCTCCCCTCTCAGAGCCAGGAGAGAACCCAGGAGTCCTGGCTCCCAGCCCTTGCTGCTCTAACCATTAGACCCCGCTTCCCACCCAGAGCCGGGAGAGAACCCAGGGGTCCTGACTCCCAGCCCCGCCCCCAACCCCTGCGGGGGCGGCTCGGTCTCCCAGAAGCGCTCCCTGCCGCTCGCACCCACTCACAGCGCTGGGCCCAGCCGCTGGCAGCCTCCTGCGGCGCCTCCCTTGGGCGAGCTGGGGCTTGGCGGGGGGCCCGTCCTGAGGGCAGGGAAGCGACAAGGAAAGAAAGCACGAAGAAGGGACAGGAAGGAGTGAGAGAGAGATGCACAGTCACCCAGACCACGGCGCTGCCATTACATTCCACCCCCAGCCACAGCCAGGAGAGAACCCAGGAGTCCTGGCTCCCAGCCCGCCCTGCTCTAATCACTGGACTGGGGCAGCGAGCTCCCCAGGGGGCAGGGATCCCCATGCAGACAAAGGGGGGTTTGAGCCCCGCACTGCAGCAGCGGCCGACTGCCCCTGCCAGCATCAGGCGGGGCCAAGGGGCGGTTTCGGGAGGGCCCGTCCTGCCGCCCACCGGGCAGACAGAGGGTGAGAGGCCGTTAGCTGCCACGGGGCGGGGCGGCGTGGCCAGGCCAGACCCCACAACCAGGCCCCTGCCGCGCCTCCCCACACCACACATGGCCCACAGGGCACGTTGGGAAATGATGCCTCCACCCCAATGGGAAACAAGGGGACCTGCCCCATTATGCCACCGGCAGGGCATGCTGGGAAACCATGCCTCCCCCATCACAGGTGGCAGGGCATGCTGGGAAACCATGCCCGCCCCCCACCACCGCCCAGGCCGCAGGGGATGCTGGGAAGCTGTGCAGCGGGGTCTCCAAAGAGCAGGGCGGGTACTTACGACGGTCAGTTTCCGGGGGCCGTACCCTGCCTTCTTCGCCACCACCGATTTCTGTTCCACACCAGAAGATCATTAGCCCCAGCTGCGGTACTAGGGGGTGCCATGCTGCGGGCGCTCTCCCCTGGGAGTTGGGGCCGGGCACTGGGGGGCGCCGTGCTGGGGACGATCTCCCCTGGGAGTCGGGGCCGGGCACTGGGGGGCTGGGGGGCTGGGGACAATCTGCCCTGGGAGTCGGGGCCGGGCGCTGGGGGGATGAGGGGCTGTGCTGGGGGAGGGGGGGCTGGGCAGGGGACAATCTCCCCTGGCAGTCGGGGACGGGCGCTGGGGGGCGCTGTGCTGGGGGAAGGGGGTCTGGGCAGGGGACGACCTCCCCTGGCAGTCGGGGCCGGGTGCTGGGGGGCGCCGTGCTGGGGGGACGGGGGGCTGGGCGGGGGACGATCTCCCCTGGCAGTCGGGGCCGGGCGCTGGGGGGCACCGTGCTGGGCAGACGGGGGGGGTGGGCGGGGGACGATCTCCCCTGGCAGTCGGGGACGGGCGCTGGGGGGACGGGGGGCTGGGCGGTGGACGATCTCCCCTGGGAGTCGGGGCCGGGCGCTGGGGGGCACCGTGCTGGGCAGACGGGGGGGGTGGGCGGGGGACGATCTCCCCTGGCAGTCGGGGCCGGGCGCTGGGGGGCACCGTGCTGGGCAGATGGGGGGGTGGGCGGGGGACGATCTCCCCTGGCAGTCGGGGACGGGTGCTGGGGGGACGGGGGGCTGGGCGGCGGACGATCTCCCCTGGCAGTCGGGGCCGGGCGCTGGGGGGCACCGTGCTGGGCAGACGGGGGGGGTGGGCGGGGGACGATCTCCCCTGGCAGTCGGGGACGGGTGCTGGGGGGACGGGGGGCTGGGCGGTGGACGATCTCCCCTGGGAGTCGGGGCCGGGCGCTGGGGGGCACCGTGCTGGGCAGACGGGGGGGTGGGCGGGGGACGATCTCCCCTGGCAGTCGGGGCCGGGCGCTGGGGGGCACCGTGCTGGGCGGACGGGGGGGTGGGCGGGGGACGATCTCCCCTGGCAGTCGGGGACGGGTGCTGGGGGGACGGGGGGCTGGGCGGGGGACGATCTCCCCTGGCAGTCGGGGCCGGGCGCTGGGGGGCGCCGTGCTGGGGGGCCGGGGGGCTGGGCGGGGGACGATCTCCCCTGGCAGTCGGGGCCGGGTGCTGGGGGAGGGGGGGGCTGGGCGGGGGACGATCTCCCCTGGCAGTCGGGGCCGGGCGCTGGGGGGCTGGGTGCTGGGGGGACGGGGGGCTGGGGGGCGCTCTCCCCCTCACCGTGGCACCCCTTGAAAGGGGCAGCAGAGCCTTCCCAAACATGCGGGGGTCAGGGGCCCCACCCCGCCCCTCCTCTTCCCCCAAAGCCCTGGGGAGGGGGAGTCGGGAGCAGCCCCCCAGGCTGGGGCCCCGCCCCACCCGGGGGGAGGGTTCCGCAGCCCCCCCCAGCCCAGCTGCCCCCCACCTTCTTCTTGAGGCAGCGGCGTTTCAGGCATTTCCATTGCCGCTTCAGGCCGGGCTTCAGCCTCCGCAGGCAGATGTAGCAGCTGCCGCAGTCCTCGGTGGCCTGGCAGCCCTGGCAGGTGCCGCAGCCGAAGCCCTGCGCGGGGAGAGGGCGGGAGTGAGGGGCGCCGACCGGGGCTGCGGGGCGGGAGTGAGGGGCGCCGGCTGGCCGGGGGAGGGGGGCGGGGGGGCGCCGGCCGGTACCTTCTTGACGATTTTCAGGCAGCGGCGCAGGAGGCATTTCCTGCCGATCCGGAGCTGGGGGTCCTCGGCCCGCACGGCGCACACGGTGCAGATGCCGCAGTCCTCGGGGATCTGGCAGGCCTGGCAGGCCCCGCAGCCCACCCGCTGCAAGAGGGGCAGGGCCTTCAGCCGGCGCAGCCACGGCCCCTCGCCCGCCCCCGCAAGGAGGGGACCAGGGAAACAGCCCCAGCCCCCCGGAGGCCCGACTCCCAGCCCCACCTGCTCTAGCCACTGGACTCCACTCCCCTCCCAGAGCCGGGGAGAGAACCCAGGAGTCCTGGCTCCCAGCCCACCCTGCTCTAACCACTGCACCCCCACTCCCCTCCCAGAGCCGGGGAGAGAACCCAGGAGTCCTGGCTCCCAGCTCCCCTTGCTCTAACCACTAGACCCCCACTCCCCTCCCAGAGCCGGGGAGAGAACCCAGGAGTCCTGGCTCCCAGCTCACCCTGCTCTACCCCACCAGACCCCACTCCCCTCCCAGAACAGGAGAGAACCCAGGAGTCCTGGCCCTCAACCCACCCCCAACCCCTGCACATAGTGACCCAGAAGTCCCTGGCCCGGCTCTTACCTTGAAGTACCGCTGCTCCCTGTTGAAGTCTCTCCTCTGGGCTGAAAGAAACAACCAGCGTTGGCACCAGTGGCTGACGCGCCATACAACAGGTCGCGGCCCCAGGGCAGCTGGGCCCGAGACAGGTTAGTCTCCCGGGGATGCAGCCACCTCTGGGGGGGGGGGGGGGAAGACGACAACTGGGCCACAGAGACCATGCCACACGGGGACAGCTCGCCCGGCGCTGAGATGCAGCTGCCTCTGGGGCGGAGTCTGGACAGGACACCTGGGTTCGCAGCCCGGCTCCTTCTCGGTGGGACTAGGGAGCTGGGCAAAGGAGCAGCAGGACCCCGAGCAGGAGGGGGTCTAGCCATCGGCACCAGCCGCCAGGTGCTACCCACCCCGCTCACCCACCTCGGCAGTCCGGGCACAGCCAGCGGCAGCGTCTCTGGCTGGGCAGCATCACCCCGGGGAAGCAGTTCTGGCAGCTGGCGCAGCATCTGGAAGGCAGAGGGGGGGCTGCTGAGGAACCACACTGGAGCTCACAGCTACCCACGGGGGGGCAGGGACCCGGCTAGGCTGGGATGGAGAACAGGGGGCCTGCCAGGCAGCTCCTCTGCCGGGGAGAGAGACCGGGGAAGCTGGGACGTCTCCATGGACGAACAGAACCCAGGAGTCCTGGCTCACAGCCCCAGCGCTGCTCCAAGCACTAGGCTCCACTGCCCTCCCAGAGCTAGGGACAGAACCCAGGCGTCTAGCTGGGCTCTCTGCACCTCCCCATAGCGTTTGCATTGTGACCCAAGGGCTCAGGGGACGGGGCACCCCAGGGGGGCTGGGAGAAACTCACGCCACTACGCCATCCTGTGCAGACTCCTGCGGTTCCAGCGGGGGCGCCGGACGCTTCCGGGGGCGTCGCTCTGGGAGGGGCTGAGGCCGCTGCTCCGGGGGCGGCTGCTCCGGGGGCTCCGGCTTCACGGGTCGCTGTTTGGGGGGCAGCTGCTCAGGGGGGTTTGGGAGTTCTGGCTCCGACAGTGAGAGGTGCCTCTTCTGGACCTTCTTCACCTGCATGGGGTGCAAGATGAGTGGGGCTGCAGGTGGGGTCCCGGCCCCCGGCAACGTGGCATGCGGAGGTTGGCCAGGCCTTCCCCAACAGGCCCCATGTGATGCCCCCCCTCAACTCCCCAATTCTTCTCTCTGAGGGAAACGGAGCACGGCCCTGCGATCCCGGACCCAACCATGCATTATGTGCTGGACCCCACTCCCCTCCCGGAGCCGGGGAGAGAACCCAGGCATCCTGGCTCCCAGCCCCCCTGCTCTAACCACTAGCCCCCGGGAAACGTTTTCACTAGCAGGAATGGCAGCCACGCCGGCACGGAACCCGAGTAGGCCCCGACGCTCCCAGCAGGCCGTGCAGCACGTCCTCCGGCCGGCCAGCACTGGGAGCAGCTGGCCCAAGGGCGGACGCTTGCACAATCAGCAGCTTGCGACACGTGAGCCAACCGCATGAGCGCGAAAGGCCTGGTTACCGTTGCCGCTTTGGAGGGAGTTTTGGTGCAAGAAGCCAACCGCGTGGCCGGAGCCGATCCACCGGGACATGCAGTGTGGCACGCAGGGGACCTTAATGACAACTCACTCGCTGGGTGAGACGTAATGAACCCCGGCCGCAGGTGGGAGGGAAAACGGGTCTAAAAGAGGTGTTGCCGGACGCCAGCGGGCACATGGGGACTGGCGGGGTGAGGTACACGCCGCACCCCGCCTCCTGGCTTGGCTTTCCGTGGGCGCCAGGTGCCGGGGACTGCGAAATTAGTGTGTGGGGCACGTTTGGGTGCCACCGCGGCCCCACTCAGGCCGATCTGGGTTTCCAATCAGTCCTTCGTGTCCCTTTCCGGGTCTGAGAGTCACCGGCTGCCTGTGAGTCTCACCCAGATGGACCAAAGGCGACCTGTGTTTCTGCCGGAGCCCCGGGCACAGCTACAATCACCAACCCTCAGTGCCGGCTAAGCACGAGGGGACGGTAATTCATCACCTCAGGGCATTCCTAAGGGGCAGGAACGCACAGGCCCTCGGAAGAGGAGAGGGGAGCAACAGGATCGTGGATGGGGAGGTCTCGGGCCAACTAGGAACTGCTGGACTTGTTTTGGGCATCGATTTAAAAAGGGGACGCAGCTCCGGGTCAGCCGAGGGGGCACCTGCGTTGGCAAGAAACCCAGCCGAGTTTCGTGGTCAGGCCTGGCACAAGGATTCCGACCCTCCTGTGTGCGCTCCAGTCCCCACCGCCCCGGTACCTTGGGGGGCGGGTCACGGAGCACACCGTTCTTGAAGTCGAAGTTGGTCAGGTCCTGCGACGGCCCCAGGAACCTGGTGAGCTCGATCTTGCTGCGGAATTTCTCGCCGTTGGGGCTGCAGGAGGGGAGGCAGAGACAGAGCTGGCGTCAGGGAGGGCACCCCAGCCTGGTCTGGGGGGCTGGGAATACCCAGCCCTGCGAAGTGATGCTCCTGCCTGGAGCCAAAGGGAGCCGGGAGAACAGGCTCGCTCGCGAATGCCGTTTTTTCAGGCAGTGCAGGGTTAGCTGTGGAACTCACGGCCACAAGGTAATAATCCAGGGGGCACTGGCAGGGATGAAATAACTCAGCACCCGAGACGCAATCTCAACTCTGCTTTAGAGCAGGAGCCAATCGCTACAGGGGAGGAGGGAGACGCTGCCCCCTACAGGAAGAGAAGGGCTCAGACAGGAGACTGGGAATTTCACAGCAGAAGAATTCTCTTTTAAGGTGAAAGGGACAGGAGGTTAAAAGGGGTTGGGAGGTGGGGCACGGGGGACTCATGGCTACTGAATCCGACTCCCCCGTCACAGCGGAAGAGCAAGCCAGGGTGCGGCCAGCCGTCTGACAAGCCAGGGGGATAAATGAAGTGCCAGCCAGCCATTTGGAGCCATCTGTTCCTCTCTGACCCCCGCAGGAGGGGAGGGTGTGAGGGCGCTACAAAAACCAGCTCGGAGGATCGCTGCCTGGATAATCTTCCCCTCCAGGGATCTGGGGGGCCAGGCTCCCAAGGAGACAACCACGAGCAGGGGGCGTTAAGAGGGAAGGACCGGCCGGCGGAAGGAAACAGCGGCCAGCGAGCAGTTACAGCTGCCCCACGCACGGCAAAACATGCCCCCTACGCAGCTAATTCGGCCTCCGAGACCCCCTAAGATCTCAGCTGGCTGCTCCCACACTCACGACAGTCTGTCAGGAACCTTCTCCTTCCCAGCCTGCACTGCCCCTCGGGCCGACGACGGGCTTTCGTTTCACTAACTCGTTTCCCTCCTGACGCAACCAGACCCCCCACTTGTGTTTCCCCTTGGAGCTGGAAGCGTGACTCAAGAGGCCTGAATATTTCTCCATTGCGCCTGATCCGTCCGAGGCTCGCCCATGCCCCCTGCGACCGACCGCTCCACCCAGCCCTGTCGCCTCCGCCATCACTCCCAGCTGAGCCATGCCGGCTCAGAGCAGAAAATCTCGTTCCTAACCCCACCGGCGGCACGGCCTTGCACTTTGGACTAGTCAGTTTATAACCCGGATTGGCCACGCCTCAGCTCCCAGCCCCTGGTTCTCGGCAGAGCCAGGATGATTTCGCCACCGGGCTGGCAGGGAGCGGGAAGCGGTTCCGGCGTGGATTTCCCGGACGCGCCGTGCATGGCCCAAGCCGCAAGGAAGCCAGGCTGGCGAGGGCCCCGGCTGGGCTGCCCTGGAAGGCTCTAGCCAGCTGAGAGCCTCACGGATGCCGGGGCGGGAGGCGGAGAGACGCCCTGGACCATGGTCACGGCCAGGCAGCGTGCAGGGACGGGGGAGGGCCCTAAGCCAAGGCTGCAGCCGCTGGGGGTCTATCCTTCAGCAAACTCCTGCCCTCCTAGGGCTGTTTAGATTAGACATGCTGTGGGGATACAGGGAGCCCCCCCCCCAGTTTCTAGACACTACTGTGACCCGGCTAACAATGCAACACAAGAGCAGACCCGGAGGGGCGGGGAGAAGAGACTCACTCCACCGGGGTGGGCAGCGCTACGTTGCCTTTCGGCCCAGCCAGGGTGGCTACGCCGAGGCTCTGGTGGCTGGAGGGAGAACCGCACAACGAACGAACGAGATGCCTCGAGGGCGGGCGGGGGAGGGGACAGAGGGGGGACGGTTTCATTTCCTAACATGCGGGTTTTAACTGAAAAAGGACACATGTCAGCAACGGACTCGGGGGCTGGGAGGGAAGACGCACACCCTGATCCACACGCAGACAACTCAGGGGGGGAGACTGAGGAGAGAACCCAGGAGTCCTGACTCCCAGCCCACCCTGCTCTGAGCCACCACACCCCACTCCTCTCCCAGGGCAAGGGAGAGAACCCAGGTGTCCTGGCTCCCAGCCCCCCTGCTCTGAGCCACTCGACACCCACTCCCCTCCCAGAACCAGGGAGAGAACCCAGGAGTCCTGGCCCACAGCAGAAGCTGCTCTTTATAACCCAGCTGGCTTTGGAGAAGGTAAATAGACTCCATCCAGCGGAGCCGGTTTCCTGTGGGGGCGGGCAGAGCAGAGTTATCTCCAGCTGCAGACAGACGCACCCTGTCTTCGGAGGGGGCTGCATGGCTGGAACAGGCAGCTCCTCTCCCACAGAGCACCAGGGCCGGCAGGGGTCAGGGCCAGCACCCTTGCGTGACGAGGCTGGAGGCCCCTGAATCCCAGATGCCAGGCCAGGGAAGGGGGGGGAGAGATCCAGGGAGCGAGGGGGCTGCAGGGGCAGTGCCTGAACCCCAGGGGAGCCCAGAGTTCTGGCTCTGACCAGCTAAGGCTGAGGCCCTCCTGTGCCTCAGTGTCCCCTCCCATGCCGCATCCACACGGGCTGTCACTGTGGCTCTGCAGAACACGATCCTCGTCCCGACCCTCTGCGGCGGGGGCTGCCCAGCCCCTCCCCCTGCCCCCAAGGGAGGAGCAGCATCCGTACCCCTGATAGTAGGTGTCCGTCCGTCCACAGGTGGCCCCGGATCGGCGGTAGGCCTCGCGGCGCTTCCATCCGGGCCCCAGGGTGGGGCAGTCCACCCAGCCCTCCGACATGGCGCTGAGCTGGGGGAGCGGTGGCAGAGCGGCTACTGCGGGGACAGAGACGGGGGAGTCAGCGCAGCTGGATGGGGGTCAGGTTTCCCCACTGGGCTTGTGCCCCCACCCCTCCACCCAGGGCTCGGGCGGACAACGCTCTGTGTCCAGGAACAGCTTCTACATTTCAGGCCAAGCCTGTTTACCAGTACTAACACCCCACTCCCAGGGCTTGGGCTAGCTCTGACCACTAGCCCCCACTGCCCTCCCAGAGCCAGGGAGAGAACCCAGGAGTCCTGATTCCCAGCCCCCCCATTCTAATCACCAGACCCCACTCCCACAGTTTGAATAGACTCTAGGAGTCCAGCTACTGGACACTTAATTCACGTGACCCTCCTTGGAAAGGGTTATCATCCCAGAATAAAGGTTGGGAGTAATGAGGCTCCAGCTTAAGAAATCACATCACCCTGAACAACTGGACACACAAACAACAGTACCGACCGTCAGCAGTGATAACTTGCCCAGCACTGAAATGCAGCCACCTCTGGGGCAGGCACCTGGGGAACAACCGCACATAACGCCACCTGGGGATGACTCTCCCAGCACCAAGATGCAGCCACCTCTTGGGTGGCACAGCCAGGAACAGCCGCACATAACACCTTGCCAGGCGCCGAGTTGTGAGCAAAGCGCTAGGGCCATTGGGAGGGCTCCGGCTTCAGGCTCAGGGCGCCCAGACTGAAGGCCTGTCCTTCCACCACCCCCTCCTTTCCGGGCACAGGGAGCGGCCGGGAGCCAGCACCCACGGGGAGCATGACTCACGCTGCTCAGGCTTTGATCCTGGATCCTTCCGCAGGCCCCGGGGCCCAGCATGCCTTGCTCCTCGGCGGAGGGGCGAGCGGCGTGGGCGTCTCCAACCAGGCTGGATCCTGCCAGCCCCGGGACCCTGCCAGGGCTCTCGGGAAGGGAGGAGGAGATAAGGCCCAATACGGCGGCTCAGCTTTCAGGCCCGCAAGGTCAGTGGGAAGCCCGGCCTCCAACGCCTGGCCGCATTCCAGCGTGAGCAGTTACAGCCCGTCTCTGACACGCCCAACACTGCCCCCATCAGATAAGGGAGCACTCTCCGAAGTCAGCACTCGGCAGCACGGTGGTTCCCAGCTGCCCCACGCCCCAGAGGTGGCCGCATCTCAGCACCGGGAGAGCCGGCGTTATGCGACGTTACAGGCAGCTGTTCCCCAGCCATCCCACGCCCCAGAGCTGGCCGCATCTCAGCACTGGGAGAGCAGGCATTATCGGCGTTACGTGCGGCTGTTCCCCAGCTGCCCCCTGCCCCAGAGCTGGCCGCATTGCAGCACCGGGAGAGCTGTCGCTATGCGGCATCATGTTTGGCTGTTCTGCAGCTGCCCCTCCCCAGAAGCGGTTGCATCTCAGCACAGGTCAAGCCCTACCCAATGCAGCCGCACATGCGCTGTTCCCCAACAGGCCTGCGCTCCAGACCTGGCCGCCTCTCAGCACCACGCAAGCCACCCACACATGGCGTCACTGCGTGGCTCTTCCCCAGCTGGCCCTCCCCAGAGGTGGCTGCACCGCATCACCCGGCAAGCCAGCAGGGCGCGGGTCGCGGTGCGGCTCTTCCCCAGCTGCGGCTCTGTGCCAGGCGAGCCGTGCCTGTGGGGCTGCTGAACTGCCACCAACCGGGAAGCCAGCCAATTCTGCGTGTCCGTTTAACGCCATTTCAGATGGCGGCGGCCCAGGCCCGGAGACATCCTGCCAGCTCACGCATTTCAGCCCCCTTGTTTTCCCTTTCCGACAGGGGGGCCTCCCCCCCCCCCACCCCGCACCACGTGAGACCTAAACAACAGGCAAACTGGCAGCTCCAGCCCCAGCCGCGACAGCCTCTCCCAGCCGAGAGGAGAACGCACAGAGCGTGTCGGGCACAAAAACCAGCCCAACGTCACGAGCCGAGTTACAGCTGAAAACCACCGAGCTCCGGCCGTGGACACCTGCCAGGGGCGGGCTCTTCCGCACAGCGGGGGCCCTTCGGCAGCCCGAGGGGCTCGCGGGAAACGGGCCGGCAGCAAGCGCGCGGGCAGCTCGTGTCGCCGGACGGCATTTCACGGCCGAGGAATCCGAGCGTTAAGGAGTTAGGAGCAAGATTATTTTGAACTCTGGAGGCTTCCCCAGGTCTCCATGTCCCGCCTCTCCTGCCCCACCCCCCGCTCTGCTCCTCTCTCTAGATTGAGTCTTTCCAGCCCCCCCCAAGAACGGGGAACCCCCAATTTCAGTCGGGCCATGCATAGCCCTGAAACACAGGCCGTCTGGCCCCAGCCAGGGACCCGGAGCGCTGCCATAAGCCAGGCGACGATGGGTTTTTTTAGGGCAACGGGCAAACCCCCGAAACGAGGCCTGAATCATGCGGCCGGCACCCCAGCGCTGCGATATCGCGGCTCTGAGCTGCCTGGGCAGAGCCAGGAATGTCGGGGTCACCGCCAGCCTTGTGGGGGACCCACCCAGCGACGGGCAAGTATGGGGCACCCCCGATCTCCCCTCGGGAGCGGCAGATGCTAGATTGCGGCAGGAACCCAGCAAGTCGCTGCGACATCACGGTTTGGCACAGAGACACCATACAATGGTCGGGCGCCTGGGTGCTGCATGGCCCCAGTTGTGCCAAGCTAACGGGGGAGAGGCGAAGCGCCCATGTTTTGGGGCCCTTCGGAGCTCAGTTTGGGAGCGATTCAGCTGAAGTCAGGGGAACAGACGCCATCAGGGCACGGGACAACACCTACCGACTGCGTCGGGGAGTTTTCCCTGCCCTAAGACTAGGTAGCCCGGGTTGGCACTTCCTGCCCCCCAGCCCCGGCCTTGCTCCGCTCAGGAGGAAGATAAACACGGCACCATGTCGGGCAGCAACGCCAAGGCCCGGCTGGGGGAGGGCAGCGGATGCCAGCCCGGAGCCGGGTTCGGGGCCAAGCGCCGCCGAGCCGGTGCCCACATGCCATCCCCGGAGCCGGGTTGAGCCCAGATCCCCCGGCCCGACCCAGATCACCCTGCGGGCCCACCCGCCCGCGTCCCTGACATGGCTTCCCGCCGGCCCGAGCCCTCCGGGCATCGGTGCCACTCCCACACCTTTCCCCCTGAGCTGTCCCCATCGCCGCCCCAAGGCCCCCCCCCCACTCCCTGTTTGCCCACAAAGACCCGGGCCCCGATCGAACATCACGCCTGGAGAGAGATTCATGCCTAGGGGCAGGGACCCCCAGCTGCCCCCCACAAACCTGCCACAGGGCTCCCTGCCCAGCCCCCCCACACATTCCCCTTCAGCCCCACTTCCGTCCCACTCCTCCCCTTCGCTCCCCCAGGGCCTTTCCACTTCCCTCCGTCCCCAAACCCCTCCCTTTCCAGTGCACTCCACTCCCACCCCAATGCCTCCCCCAGAAGGCACAGCCTCTACCCCCAATCCTCTGCCACCCCCTCACCCTTCACATCCACCTCCATTTCCCCAGCCCCCCAACTGCCTGGTGCCCCTACTCCCCTCTCCAAGTCCTCTCCCTCTGCAGCACCCCAAACCCCGGTGACCCTCCCAGCCAACAGCCCCATCACCCCAGAGCTCCCCCAAGGCCTGCCCCCTTGACACTCCCTACTCCTCTCCCTCCCGGCACCCCCGCAGCGTCTCTGCAGACACCACCTCCCACTGCCCCCCACTCCCTCAGACCTGCCCCCACCAGCCAGTGCCCTCACCCAGTGCCCCCAATTGCTCCCGGGTTTCTCACACATCCTGCTCCTTGGCCCCACCCCCCACCACCAGCCAACTCCCTCAACCCCTCCCCTATTAGACACCCCACTTACCAACTCCCCCCGCCCCCCCGGTCATCTGGGCTCCACCCCACCTCATCCTAGGGCCTCACGGAGCCAGCCCCCAAAGCCCTTCTGCCCTCCAACCCTTCCCCCAGGCATCCCACTTTCCCAACACCCCCTTCCTTGGGCCTGGCCCCCCAGCTAGTCTCCCCACATCCTCAGGCCTGGGCCCCCTTTCCCAGCACCCCCCGAGACCCTTCCACTGCAATTAACCTCCCACACTGCTCCTGCCCCCCCCAACTCCCCTCCCAGCCCTCCACAGTCTCCTGGTACCCCTCCCCCAGTCACGCCCCTGCCCAGCTCCCCCAACCCCTCCTGCACCCCCCACACCACAGCCCCCCAACTCCCTCCTCCCTGCCACAGGCCTCCAGCCCCCATCCACACTCCCCTGGGGCCCCCCTCACCCCAGACCCCCAACTCCCTCTGTGCCCCGCCCCCGCCACCTAGGCCCCCCAACTCCCTGCTCAGGACTCCTCCCCCTGCCCATGCTATAGTCCCCCAATTCCCTCTTCACCCCCATTGCCTACAACCCCCTCCCCCCAGGACACCCCGCCCCAGGGCCCCCCACTCCCTCCTCACCCCACAGCCCCCAACTCCCTCCTCACCCCCTGCAGCCCCCTCCCCTCAGCCCCCCAACTCCTGAAGCCCCCTCCCCCGGGACACCCCGCCCCAGGGCCCCCCACTCCCTCCTCACCCCACAGCCCCCAACTCCCTCCTCACCCCCTGAAGCCCCCTCCCCCCAGCCCACCAACTCCTGCAGCCCCCTCCCCCGGGACACCCCGTCCCAAGGCCCCACCCACAGCCCCCTCCCACAGCCCCCCAACAACCTCCTTATCCCCTACAGTCCCCTCTCCCCGGCCCCCCAAGTCCTGCAGCTCCCTCCCCCAGGACACACCATCCCAAGGCCCCCCGAGTCCCTCCTCACCCCCTGCAGTCCTCCCCTCCAGCCCCCTCCGCCAGGACACCCGGTCCCATGGCCCCCCGACTCCCTCCTCACCCCCTGCAGTCCTCCCCGCCTCAGCCCCCAGCCCCCTCCCCCGGGACACCCCGTCCCATGGCCCCGCCCACAGTCCCCTCCCCCAGCCCCCCAACAACCTCCTCACCCCCTACAGCTCCCTCTCCCCAGCCCCCCAACTCCTGCAGCCCCCTCCCCCGGGACACCCCGTCCCAAGGCCCCCCGACTCCCTCCTCACCCCCTGCAGTCCTCCCCCCCCAGCCCCCTCCCCCGGGACACCCCGTCCCAAGGCCCCCCGAGTCCCTCCTCACCCCCTGCAGTCCTCCCCCCCAGCACACAGCCCCCCAACAACCTCCTCACCCCCTACAGCCCCCTCTCCCCTGCCCCCCAACTCCTGCAGCCCCCTCCCCCGGGACACCCCGTCCCAAGGCCCCCCGACTCCCTCCTCACCCCCTGCAGTCCTCCCCCCCCAGCCCCCAGCTCCCTCCCCCGGGACACCCCGTCCCAAGGCCCCCCGAGTCCCTCCTCACCCCCTGCAGTCCTCCCCCCCAGCACACAGCCCCCCAACAACCTCCTCACCCCCTACAGCCCCCTCTCCCCGGCCCCCCAACTCCTGCAGCCCCCTCCCCCGGGACACCCCGTCCCAAGGCCCCCCGAGTCCCTCCTCACCCCCTGCAGTCCTCCCCCCCCAGCACACAGCCCCCCAACAACCTCCTCACCCCCTACAGCCCCCTCTCCCCGGCCCCCCAACTCCTGCAGCCCCTCCCCCGGGACACCCCCCCCGGCCGCGCCCCCCCTCACCGCTGGGCGGCTCCCGGGCCCCCCCCGGGCCGGCGGCTCCATCCCGCGGGCCCCGCTCGTGGCGCAGCAGCAGCGGCCGCAGCCCGGGCGGCGCGCGGGGCTCGAACCGGAACCGGAAACCGGGCGGGGGGGGCCGGGAACGGCCAGTCACGTGGCCACGGGGGCGGCACTGGGGGGCGGGGGCGGGGCCTGGAGTGGGGGCGGGGGGAGTTGGGGCAGGAAGAGGAGGGAACCGGGAGTTGGGGGGCGGGGGAAAGGAGGGAACGGGGGGTTTGGGGGGGAGGAGGGAGTTGGGGGGCGGAGGGAAGGAGGGAACCGGGGGTTTGGGGGGGAGGAGGGAGTTGGGGGGCGGGGGAAAGGAGGGAACGGGGGGTTTGGGGGTGAGGAGGGAGTTGGGGGGCGGGGGAAAGGAGGGAACCGGGGGTTTGGGGGGGAGGAGGGAGTTGGGGGGCGGGGGAAAGGAGGGAACCGGGGGTTTGGGGGGGAGGAGGGAGTTGGGAGGCGGGGGAAAGGAGGGAACGGGGGGTTTGGGGGTGAGGAGGGAGTTGGGGGGCGGGGGAAAGGAGGGAACCGGGGGTTTGGGGGGGAGGAGGGAGTTGGGGGGCGGGGAAAGGAGGGAACGGGGGGGTTGGGGGGGAGGAGGGAGTTGGGGGGCGGGGAAAGGAGGGAACGGGGGGGTTGGGGGGGAGGAGGGAGTTGGGGGGCGGGGGAAAGGAGGGAACCGGGGGTTTGGGGGGGAGGAGGGAGTTGGGAGGCGGGGGAAAGGAGGGAACGGGGGGGTTGGGGGGGAGGAGGGAGTTGGGGGCGGAGGGAAGGAGGGAACCGGGGGTTTGGGGGGGAGGAGGGAGTTGGGGGCGGGGGAAAGGAGGGAACCGGGGGTTTGGGGGGGAGGAGGGAGTTGGGAGGCGGGGGAAAGGAGGGAACGGGGGGTTTGGGGGGGAGGAGGGAGTTGGGGGGCGGGGGAAAGGAGGGAACCGGGGGTTTGGGGGGGAGGAGGGAGTTGGGGGCGGGGGAAAGGAGGGAACGGGGGGTTTGGGGGGGAGGAGGGAGTTGGGGGGCGGGGGAAAGGAGGGAACCGGGGGTTTGGGGGGGAGGAGGGAGTTGGGGGGCGGGGGAAAGGAGGGAACCGGGGGTTTGGGGGGGAGGAGGGAGTTGGGAGGCGGGGGAAAGGAGGGAACGGGGGGTTTGGGGGGGAGGAGGGAGTTGGGGGGCGGGGGAAAGGAGGGAACCGGGGGTTTGGGGGGGAGGAGGGAGTTGGGAGGCGGGGGAAAGGAGGGAACGGGGGGGTTGGGGGGGAGGAGGGAGTTGGGGGGCGGGGGAAAGGAGGGAACCGGGGGTTTGGGGGGGAGGAGGGAGTTGGGAGGCGGGGGAAAGGAGGGAACGGGGGGGTTGGGGGGGAGGAGGGAGTTGGGGGCGGAGGGAAGGAGGGAACCGGGGGTTTGGGGGGGAGGAGGGAGTTGGGGGCGGAGGGAAGGAGGGAACCGGGGGTTTGGGGGGGAGGAGGGAGTTGGGGGCGGGGGAAAGGAGGGAACCGGGGGTTTGGGGGGGAGGAGGGAGTTGGGAGGCGGGGGAAAGGAGGGAACGGGGGGGTTGGGGGGGAGGAGGGAGTTGGGGGGCGGGGGAAAGGAGGGAACCGGGGGTTTGGGGGGGAGGAGGGAGTTGGGAGGCGGGGGAAAGGAGGGAACGGGGGGGTTGGGGGGGAGGAGGGAGTTGGGGGCGGAGGGAAGGAGGGAACCGGGGGTTTGGGGGGGAGGAGGGAGTTGGGGGCGGGGGAAAGGAGGGAACCGGGGGTTTGGGGGGGAGGAGGGAGTTGGGGGGCGGGGGAAAGGAGGGAACCGGGGGTTTGGGGGGAAGGAGGGAGTCGGGGGGCGGGGGGGGGAAGGAGGGAACCGGAGGTTTGGGGAGGGAGGAGGAGGGAGTCGGGGGTTTGGGGGGAAGGAGGGAGTCGGGGGGCGGGGGGGGGAAGGAGGGAACCGGAGGTTTGGGGAGGGAGGAGGAGGGAACCGGGGGTTTGGGGGGGGGGGAGGAGGGAGTTGGGGGGCGGGGAAAGGAGGGAACCGGGGGTTTGGGGGGTAGGAAGGAGTTGGGGGGCGGGGAAAGGAGGGAACGGGGGATTTGGGGGGGAAGGAGGGAGTTGGGGGGCGGGGAAAGGAGGGAAGCAGGGGTTTGGGGGGTAGGAAGGAGTTGGGGGGCGGGGAAAGGAGGGAACGGGGGATTTGGGGGGGAAGGAGGGAGTTCGGGGGCGGGGAAAGGAGGGAAGCAGGGGTTTGGGGGGGAAGAAGGGAGTTGGGAGGCGGGGGAAAGGAGGGAACCGGGGGTTTGGGGGGGAGGAGGGAGTTGGGGGGCGGGGAAAGGAGGGAAGCAGGGGTTTGGGGGGGAAGAAGGGAGTTGGGAGGCGGGGGAAAGGAGGGAACCGGGGGTTTGGGGGGAAGGAGGGAGTCGGGGGGCGGGGGGGAAGGAGGGAACCGGAGGTTTGGGGAGGGAGGAGGAGGGAACCGGGGGTTTGGGGGGGGAGGAGGGAGTTGGGGGCGGGGGAAAGGAGGGAACCGGGGGTTTGGGGGGGAGGAGGGAGTTGGGGGGCGGGGGAAAGGAGGGAACCGGGGGTTGAGGGACCCCCAAGGAAGCAGTGTGTGGGGCAGACACACAAGCGGCCCAGGGGCTCCCCGCAGCCCGCCCCAGCCATATCCCACCTGCTCCATTCTGCCGACCGCGGGGGGGGGGGGGGGAAGCTGAAGGGGGCGGGCTGATATAGGCTAAACCACGCCCTGTGGGCGGATCGTATGCAAATGAGAGCTGGGAAGGGGCGCTGGAACACCTTTCATAGGGCGATGAAGAACGGGGGCGGGGCCGTTAGCCCGTGGGACTCCCCGCTGCGGTGGGAGATGGGCGGGTGACCGATACCTCAGCCAGGGCATTAACCCACGGGACTCCCCGCTGCAGGATCTGATGGGGGGAGCTTAGCCTGGGCTGTAACCCATGGGAATCCCCACTGCAGGGTCTGATGGGGGGGAAGCTCAGACAGGGCAGTAACCCACGGGACTCCCTGCTGCAGGGTCAGATGGGGGGGGGAGAAATAGCTCAGCCAGGAAATCCACTGAAGAACAGCCGCTGTCCCACCGCCCCCCCAGCGAAAAGTAAAAGTAAGCTTCACTTTAAAACTTCTTTATTAATGCCAGCTTCATCCCGTGCCCCCCACCCCGGCCTCTGCCCCCTGCTGCCCACACTCACCCCTCGCCCCCACTGCCCTAACCTGGCAAGTGTCCGTGTCTCTGCAGGGTAGCCCCCACACCCTGCAGCGCCTGGAGAAGCACCCATGGGCAGGGGGGGGAGAGGGACAAGCCAAACTCCCAGCAGGAGGGCTGGAGTGGGGTAGGAGAGCTGGGGGGAGCGGGGTGCCAGAAGCCCCAAGCTAGCGGAGGGGGGGGGAGAGTGGGGGCCTGGGCAGGATCGAATTCCCCCACCCCTGACAGAGCTGTGCTACATTTTTCCTCCTTTTGGTTTTTGGGTTTTTTTTTGTAAAGAAAAAAAAAGTTTTTTTTAAAAAAAATTATTAAAAAAAAAACGAGCGTCGGGAGAATCCACCGAGTCTGGCGCCGGCCCTGGGAGAGAGAGAAAGAGCAGTTAGGGGGGCCCCGGAACCCAGCCCCCCCGAGCCTGCAGGGGAGCCGGCTCCCCCGAGAGGCAAGGCCCCGGGCCCCCGCGGCTCACCGGGCTCAGCGGTCCGTGGTGGTGCGCAGGTCTGTGGTCAGCGGGTCGTGCTGGATGGTCTGGTGCAGCATCAGCGCCAGCAGCCCGGCCCGGTTGGTCATGGCCATGCGCACATTGCGCTCCTGCTCAAACAGCTCATCCAGCTTGTACCACTGCCAAGAGAGGAGGTGCCGTTACACGCAGCCACCTCTGGGGCAGGGCAGCTGGGGAACAGCCGCACATAACGCCGATGGGGACAGCTCGGCCGGCCCTGAGATGCAGCTAGCTCTGGGGCAGGGCAGCTGGGGAACAGCCACACATAACGCTGATGGGGACAGCTCGGCCGGCCCTGAGATGCAGCTAGCTCTGGGGCAGGGCAGCTGGGGAACAGCCGCACATAACGCCGATGGGGACAGCTCGGCCGGCCCTGAGATGCAGCTAGCTCTGGGGCAGGGCAGCTGGGGAACAGCCTCACATAACGCCGATGGGGACAGCTCGGCCGGCCCTGAGATGCAGCTAGCTCTGGGGCAGGGCAGCTGGGGAACAGCCTCACATAACGCCGATGGGGACAGCTCGGCCGGCGACAACAGACAGAGACTGGGTCAGGAAAAGGGGAGCTCCCTACTCAGTTAAAAGTGTGGAAGGGCTGTGGGTGGGGGGAATTTCTTCAGTCAGAAGGAATCAAACGAGTTGGGATCATGCCTAGATTTTAGTGCCTGGGCCTCACTGCCAGGGGAGAGTGCCCCCTGCCCAGCCTCCCAACCCCCAGCGCCTGGCCCTGCCCGCCAGGGGAGGGCGCCTCCTGCCCAGTCCCGCAGCGCCCGGCCCTGCCCTCCAGCACCCTGCCCTGACCACCAGGGGAGAGCGCCCCCTGCCCGGCCCCCCGGCGCCGGCCCTGCTCCGTACCACGCGCACTCTCTCCAGGTCCACCTCGGCCCGGCGCAGTTTCTCCCAGCAGTAGTGCCGGTTGCATTTCCTCTTGGGCACGCGGCAGAAATCGCCGGTGAGCTCAGACACGTCCTTGACCAGAGGGCAGCCGCACACCTCGTCCACCGACACCTGGAGGGGGCACCACAGGGTTCGCACCCACGCTGCCCCTCACGGCCGACCCGCAGCCCCCCGCTAGCCCAGCCCTGCCCCCCGGCCACAGCCAGGGCCCCTCACCTTGGGGTCGCGGGAGTGCTCGGGGCACAGCACCTGCAGTCGCTTGCAGTACGTCTTGCTCTGAGGGTTGTAGACGTCACAGAAGAGGCGGGTGGCCCTGGGGAGGGGAGACATGGTGCCCGGGTGAGAGGTGGCAGCTGCTACCAGCTGCCTGTGGGGCGGGAGGAACGACTCCATATGCCTAGGAAGACCTAGGCAGCACTGCCCCATTGTTCAGAGAGGGAAACTGAGGCACATGCATGTGCATTCAATCCTGCCTGTCAGAGCCAGAGCGAGAACCCAAGTGTCCTGGCTCCCAGCTCCCCCTGCTCTTACCACTAGACCCCACCCTTTTCCCAGAGCCAGGGAGAAAACCCAGGAGTCCTCTGGAAATTGTCTGAATGTCTTATGTGGGGTTCCACAGGGATCTGGTGGTGTTTTACATCTTTATTAACTACCAGGATGTAGGGAGAGACCGATCCAGTGTAGAGATGGCACAAAGCGAGGGGGGGTTGCCAACCCGGAGGACAGAGCTAAAATTCAGAGGGATCTCGATAAATCGGAGAACGTGGCTATCGCCAACACAATGAATTTCAATCAAGGCCCCGTGGAGGATGGAAAAACCCAACACACAATAACAGACTGGAGGAGAAGGGGAGTCCCTAGCTGCAGACCCACACACCGGCGGGGACCGCGAGACGGTCGTCGTGTTGTAGGACTAGGATTTTATGTTTGTACTTGGTATAACTTCAAATGAAGAATAAAGAATAATAATGTAACAAAGGGGCGGGCAAACTTTTTGGCCCAAGGGCCCCATGGGGTTTCTGAAATTGTATGGAGGGCCGGGTAGGGGAGGCTGCACCTCCCCAAACAGCCAGGCATAGCCTGGCCCCCAACCCCTATCTGTTAGGGGAAATCAACCTAGTTAGCATATGTGACTCCATTTTGGGTTTCCTGTCGGCCATTAACTAGAAGCGAGCACATCAGTACCAAGGAAGGAAGGATCCTTCAAGGTGGACAGCTGGACGGTTTCAAGATAAGGGAAATGAAGGAGACAGGAACCAGCCGACATGCCTGACGTTTTTCGCATGGGGAAGGTAGCTGCAGGGGATCGGCCATAGAGAAGGAGAAGGCCTGTTTATTGGTTTAGGCCCCCCGAGCCACACAGGTAGGATGTTTTGCCCACAGTATATAATCTTTGTGTAACCTGTAATCGGGGTCCCGTTCTGCTTAACAGAGCAGTACCACGCTCGAGCGTAATAAACCTACAAACTTTGAGACACTCTGCAGTCTGTCTTCATTTGGTTGCCTCAGCCTAGAAACGAACTGTACGTGTCCTAACTGGAATCATTCGTAACAATGGGACCGTCCCCGGGGACTCCTGCCCCATCCGCCCCGCTCCCTGTCCCCCCACCGGGACTCCTGCCCCATCCATCCACACCCCTCCCTGTCCCCTGACCACCACCCCCCCGGGACTCCCACGCCATCCATGCCCCCCTGCTTCCTGGCCCCCCACGGGGACTCCTGCCCCATCCATGCTCCCCTGCTCCGTGTCCCCTGACTGCCCCCCAGGACTCCTGCCCCTTCCACTCCCCCCTGCTCCCTGACCCCCCACGGGGACTCCTGCCCCATCCATCCACACCCCTCCCACCCGCTCCCTGTCCCCTGACCACCCCCCCAGGACTCCTGCCTCATCCATGCCCCCCTGTTTGCCCCCCGAGGACTCCTGCCCCATCCACTCCCCCCTGCTCCCTGACCGCCCTCAGACCTCCCGCCCCCGACTGCCCCGTCCCCATTCGACCGCACTGACCCCTATCCACAGCCCCATCCCCTGACCACCACCCCAAACTCTCCTGCCCTCTATCCAACCCCCCTGCTCCCTGCCCCCTCACTGCGCTGCCTGGAGCACCGGTGGCCGGCAGAACTAGAGCCAGCCACGTCACCGCACAGCACAGAGCACCGGGTCAGGCCGGGCTCTGCAGCCGCACTGCCCGGCAAGAGCTCGCAGCCCCGCTGGCCAGAGCATTGCATCAGCAGCACAGTGAGCTGAGGCTGCCGGGGAGGGGGAACAGCAGGGGAGGGGCTGGGGGCTCACCCCCCAGGCCAGGAGCTCAGGGGCCGGGCAGGAGGGTCCTGCAGGCCGGATGTGGCCCACGGGCCGTAGTTTGCCCACCTCTGATGTAGCATGTATTAAGGGTATTGATGTATGATATGATGTGACCATATTCTGCCAGCCACCCTGTCTGAAAGCGGGAAGTGTGCCCTTGGTAGAGATGCATCAGCCCGAATCTTGTGTCTGAAGCCGATTTCAAGGCAGTAATAGACCTTTAGGGTCACCACTTCGTTGGAGGTTTAAAATTAGCGTTTCGAAATAAGTAAAAGAATGTGACAATTGTTTTCTCCTGCCTTGCCAGTTGATGTTCCTGTTCAAATGCTCTGGGTAAATCAGTCCTGTGTTGTGTGTGAATGAGGAATGTGTGGGTTAAGAGATAAGTCTGAAGGCCATTACCAGACCAGATGTTCTAGGGAGGAACCAAGAACAGACGTAAAGGTGCCAGGAGTCTGCAACATGCCCCTGTTGAGAGGTCAGAGGAAGGCAGATTGACAACTCTAAAGATGCGGCAGGCACCTATCAATGGGGACAAGATAGCTGTGATCAAAACTAGCCTGGGGTAACTCCCCAAGTGACAGATGATGGAACAAGATAAAGGATGAGGAGGACAATTTAAGAAAACAAACGGCGACTGATCACAGCACAAAGGTGCAAAACTCATTGGTCCCAAGGAAGGAAAATCACGATAGAAACAGGGGGCCTGGCCATGAACCTTTGGGTTCGTCCTGCCAAGACTTCCCCGGAGCACTGTGTCGTGACCGACGGAACCCAGTTCCTCCCTACCCGTGATCAACCTAGCTGGCCACTAGATTGATCCAGACTGGTACTCATGACATCAACGCATGGGACAAGGAGTATGTGTGTGAAAGATTAAATGCATATGCTAATTGTTGTGTTTCCAATAAACGCGGCGTATTGCCTTTTCCCCTGAAAAAGATCCCATGTGCTTCTTATCAACATAACAGCGTGCCCCTGGAGTGGGACAGGGGGACATTTTCGGCAGCAGCGGGCATGACTGAGCAGGCCTTTTTAGGAACCCCTCTGCTCACCCTGGATGGGGAAGGGGTGCCCCAAACACAAGCAATCCCACCATACCTGACTGGAGAACTGGCTCCAGGGGGATTGCACCCTACGCGGTCGAAAACCAAAAAAATGTTTCTTGCAACTCAGCCTGTCCGTGCCCTGCTAGACGGATCAAAAAGCGAAAGACCCCAAGGCAGAGCAGCAATTGTCACCCGAGGTACAACAGTGACATCACTGCTCTTGGCAAGACACGATGTGCCCATCAGAGTATAACCACCGCCCTCCAGTGGCCTTCTTCTGGAAAGGAAAACCAGCACACAACAGGCCAATACCCGGCGTTGGCTTTGCCCTCAAGAACTTTCTAGTCAACCGCCTGATTGAGCTCCCCGGCACCATCAATGAGCATCTTATGCATCCATTCCCAAAACAGAGAAGATAATCCTCTTAGGGGACTTTAACGCAAGAGTTGGCCGAGATTTTAACGTATGGAGTAGCACCACTGGGAAGGAAGGAGGGAAGGAAGGAAGGACGGATGGACTGAGTCGGCAAGACCACTTCCAATGGGATCCTTCTGCTCAGCCAATGTGCAAAGTGTGACCTTGTGATCACAAACAGTCTTCAGACAAAGCAACAAGTACAAAACAACTGGACAACACCCCTGCTCAAAAGAGTGGCACCTCCTCAACTAGGTCATTGGAAAAACACAGGATCGAAGAGATGTCCAAATCACCTGTGTCATGAGAGGAGCCGATGCTTGCCGGACTGACTCCCGCCTGGGGAGGTCAGTCATGTCCCTCAGGATTGCACCGAAACATAGAAAGCAATTCAAATCACACAGACAGCAACACAACAGCCAAAGACTTCGATCCTCAGTGCACCGAGAGACCTTCAAACACTCCTCAGTGAAAAACTGGCCATATGCACACCTGGAAACGACAACACAAGCGTCAAGGAAGACTGGGAAGCCATAAAACGCCCTACCCACAAGGCTTGCGAGGAATCCATCGGCCTCGCTGCTGGCTGCCATCAGGACTGGTTTGACAACAACAACGTTGCGATTACAGCCCTTTTGGGCCAGAAGAGAAAAAGCTTTTTGCGATTGGCAAAACCAACCCCTGTCCAGTCAGAAGCAGGGCTCTCTCCAACAGCTCAAAGGAGCATCCGAGAAATCAAAACCAAATGGCGGGAGGACAAAACAAAAGAAAGCCAAACGTTCGCTGACAGACACCATATGTGGAGGTTTTTTGGTGAGACAAAGACCCTGTACGGACGAAGCTCACGGGGCCTCATGCCGCTGAGCTCTGAAGATGATAGTGCCCTTCTTAAAGGCAACGGATCCATCAAAGAGCGCTGGAAAGAACATGGCCAAAAGCTTCTAAATCGAGAATCGACTGTGACTGACGACACGAGCGACTCCATCCCTCGGCACCCAATCTGGGAAACTCTTGCCAACCCACCGACGCCTGAAGGGATCTGCAAAGCAATTAATCAAATGTAGACCAGTCAAGCACCAGGTCCTGATGGCGAACCAGCTGAAGTACTGAAAGCCAGGGGAGAAACACTGACTAAGAAGATTCATTTGCTGCTCCTCAAAATCTGGCGCACCGAAGAAATCCCCACTGACTTACGTAACGCTAACAATGTCACCATTTTCAAAAATAGGGGACAGTGCCGACTGTGGCAAGTACCGAGGCACTGCCCTGCTCTCCATCGCTGGGAAGATTCTTGCTAGAATCTCACTGAATCGCCTGTTTCCTCTTGCAGAGGAAGTATTGCCAGCATCCCAGTGTGGCTTCAGACCATCACGAGGCACCACCGACGTGATTTCCGTAGCCAGGCAGATCCAGAAAAAAGGCCAAGACCACCAGCAGGAGCTGTATATGGCCTTTATCAATCTGACCAAAGCCTTCAACTCCGTCAACCGTGAGGCTCTGTGGAAAATCATGTCAACGTTTGGCGGCCCAAGCAAATTTATAACCACGGTAAGACTCCTCCACGACTGGATGACTGGCTCCATCTTCCGCAGTGGCTCTGCCTCCGAGCCCTTTGCCGTCCGAACTGGCGTAAAACCAGGCTGTGTACCGGCACCCACCCTTTTCTCCGTTTTCTTAGTAGCTACGAAAACACTAACCCAAGACTGATTCCCACAGGGCATTGGCTTCCAATATCGGACTGACGGCCACCTCTCCAACCTCTCTCGTCTCCCTGCCAGAACGAATATCGGCAACAATAACCAGGCTCCGGCACGCAGATGATTGGGCGGTAGTTGCAGACTCGAAGGAGGACCTACAAACAGCCCTTAATTGCTCCTCTTGGCCCTGGTCTACACTAGGACTTTAGGTCAAATTTAGCAGCGTTAAATCGATGTAAACCTGCACCCGACCACATATGAAGCCCTTTATATCGACTTAAAGGGCTCTTAAAATCGATTTCCTTACTCCACCCCGACAAGTGGATTAGCGCTTAAATCGGCCTTGCCGGGTCGAATTCGGGGTACTGTGGACACAATTCGACGGTATTGGCCTCCGGGAGCTATCCCAGAGTGCTCCATTGTGACCGCTCTGGGCAGCACTCTGAACTCAGATGCACCATTGTCTGCCGTTGCTCTGACGCAGGGAGGGGCAACTGAGGACACGGCTCACAGGGTTGGCTTACAGGGAGTTAAAATCAACAAAGGGGGTGGCTTTACATCAAGGAGTATTTCAGGCAGGACTTCACGGAGGGTTCCAATAAGAAATGGTGCACCTAAGTTATTGTTCTTATTGGAACAAGGAGGTTGGTCTGGCCTCTGACTGATACATGGCTAGATTTACCTCGCTGCACCTTCTCTGTGAGTGTTTGCAGTGTGACCTAGAGGAATGAGTCCCCTAGACGGGGGGTGGAAGGGGGGGGGTTGCAAATGAGTACAAAACAAATCTGGTCTATTTCTTGTTTTGATACACTCCATCTATCTTTTACATCTTTGGCTGGCAGCAGACGGTGCAGAAGGACTGCATGCCATCCTCATCTCTTGCCTGCCCGGCAGAAGATGGTACAAGAGGACTGCTAGCAATCCGTATCGCCTGCCTGCTCACCGTAAGATGGTTCAATAGGACTGACTGCAGGACTAAAGAGAATGACCTGATCAAGTCACTCCAAATTTAGTCCCTGCACCCATGTCTGCCCAGGCGCTCCTGATCGACCTCACAGAGGCAACCAGGAGCACCTCGGACATGACGATGACGGCTACCAGTCCTACTGTACCGTCTGCTGCCACAAGGCAAGGGGTTGCTGCTGCTGTGTAGCAATGCCGTACGGCGTCTGTCAGCACCCAGGAGACATACGGTGACCGTGAGCTGAGCGGGCTCCATGCTTGCCGTGGTATGGCGTCTGCACGGGTAACCCAGGAAAAAAGGCGCAAAACGATTGTCTGCCCTTGCTTTCACGGAGGGAGGGAGGGAGGGAATGGAGGCCTGACGACATGTACCCAGATCCACCCGCGACAATGTTTTAGCCCCATCAGGCATTGGGATCTCAACCCAGAATTCGAATGGGCAGCAGAGACTGCGGGAACTGTGGGATAGCTATCCACAGTGCAACGCTCCGGAAGTCGACGCTTGCCTCGGTACCGTGGAAGCGCTCCGCCGAGTTAATGCACTTAGAGCATTTTCTGTGGGGACACACACACTCAAATATATAAAACCGATTTCTAAAAAACCAACTTCTATAAAATCGACCTAATTTCGTAGTGTAGACAGACCCTGAAACTTACAAAAGCCTAGAGCTAATGCTGAACATCGACCAAAAAAAAAAAAGGTCCCCGCCAGCCAGTCCCCGGTCAATCATCGGACCCAGCAAGGAAGATCTATATCAACAAAGAAGAACTGGAAAACGTAGAAGACTTTGCCTATCTTGGCAGCCGTCTCTCACAGAGGGCAGACATAGAAGTCGAGATCCAGCCCAGAATTCGCCATGCCAGCCTTGCCTTTGGCGACTGTCTCGCCGGGTTTTCAACACTCACAACATGAGAACGCACACGACACTTGTAGTTTATAAAGGGGTGGTAATCCCAGCTCTCCTCTACGGCTGTGAGACGTTGGTGACCTACAGGAAAAACCTGAAAAACCTGGAATGCCAGCACCGAGGCTTTCTCTGGAAGATCCTCAACATAAAGTGGGAGGATCGTCGCACTAATCTCAGTGTCCTCACAAAGGCCAACACCCTTAAGATGAACGTCAAGAGATCTGGCACGGACACCACACGCCGGGGGAGAGCAGCCCAGGATAGGGGTAACTGGTGAAGACTTGTCAGAGAGGGAGCGTCCACTTTTGAGGAAAATCGCCTTGCCCTGGTCGCAGAAAAACGCCAGAAAAGAAAGGACACAAGACTGTCCTGCTGCAATCACGGGCCAGCCCCGTCTTCTAACCCCACCTGCAATGTCTGCCAACGAGCCTGCAGCTCAAGGATCCGACTCCTCAGTCACCAAAGGACCCATGAAAAACAAAGCCTGTGGAAGAGATCATGCTCGACCTCGAGGGGTCGCTCAGGCTATTGCAAAAAAAGCACATGCAATTTTAGGTTGCATTAACAGAGGCATAGCCAGCAAGTCGCAGGAGGGGACAGGACCGCTCGGCTCGGCTCTGGCTAGGCCTCAGCTGGAGGACGGTGTCCGGTTTTGGTCACCAACGCATAGAAAGGATGTGGAGACAATGGGTAGGATCCAGAGGCAAGCGCCAAAGATGATCAAAGGGGAGGAACGCCAGCCATGTGAGCCAAGGCGGCAGGAACTGGGTACACTCAATTTGGAAAAGAGATTGAGGGGGGACATGACAGCGCTCTTCGAATACTCGAAAGGCTGCCATAGAAAAGATGGAGACAGGTCGTTCTCTCAGAGGGCAGGACAAGAGGCCGTGGGTTCAAACTACAGCACAGCAGATTGAGATTAAATCTCAGGGAAAACTTCTGGCCGGGAAGAGCAGCAGGACGATGGAACCGAGGCCTCGGGAGGTCGTGGAAGCTCCTTCGAGGAGGATTTCAGGCGGAGGCCAGAGCCATCTGTCCTGGATGGTTTAAATCCTGCAGCGTGGTCAGGGGTCCGCCTAGGTGCCCCTTGTGGTCCCCTCTAACACTATAGGTCGAGGAGTCTATGAAGGTACATGCAAGTGGGGCAGAGAGGAGGACTGTAGCAATCAAAGACAACGGGTGAAATCCCTCAGGGGAATTACAGTGACGTGGAAACCAAAAGCAGTGGAACGGTGAAGAGAGGGGACAACAGGCAGAGGGAGTCAGTGGGAGAACCATATGTGGGGGGGAACCAGGGGGTCAGGTTGGTGGGGGAAGGTTTAGAAGATGGACAATGTCAGCCCATATGGGCTGGGACTCACCCCTCTATGCGGGTAGGGTACATGGATCCGAACGACGTCTGGCTCTCGTACTGCAGGGAAGGGAGAACACAGGGCTCGTCAGTGCACCGGGAGGGGGAGGGGGACGGGGACAAGACAGGGGAACAGCCACACGTAACGCCGCATGGCTGTCAGATGCGGCCATCTCTGGGGCGGAGCAGAGGGGGGAACAAGGGGAGAGTCTGTGTTTCCCGGGCCCCGCAAGGCAGGGCAGCGTACCTTGGCGTAGCAACGTTCCATGTGGCGCAGAGCCACCTTGGGGTTGATGGGGTGCCCGCAGGAGACGCAGAAGATCTGCAGGTCGGTGTCGTCGCTATCTCCCTCGTTGGTCTGTGGGGAGAGAGCAGGGAGGGCCCTCTTAGTGCTGCCCCATCAGGGGGATCCCTGAGCTCGGGACAGCTGGGGAGAGAACCCAGGAGTCCTGGCTCCCAGCCCCCCCACCCCGCTGTAACCCGCCAGACCCCACTCCCCTCCCAGAGCCAGAGCTCAGGCGTCCGGCCCCGCCCACCTCCTCATCCTCCTTGATGGCCTGCTGCTTGGCCTTGCCGATGATGGCCTCCAGCTCGTGGAAGCGACGCTCCATCTCCTGCAGCCGCAGCCGCGCCTGCTGCTGCTCCCGCCGGATCCGCTCCAGCAGCTTCTTGCCGTGCTCCTCCGCCACGCACGGGCTCTGCTGCCACTGCTGGATGCGCTGCGGAAGGATCTCGTAGATCCGGCTGGAGGGGGAGAGACAGACAGACTGACCTGCGGGCAGGGATACTGGTCTGGGGGCCCCATGGGCCTGAGCCAAGGTTGGCGGGATACAGAGCTGAGGGACCCTCCGTGGGTCTGATCTGGGGTAGGGATACGGGTCTGGGGGGCCCCCATGGGTCTAATCCAAGAGGGAGGATATGGGGCTGGGGGGTACCCTGTGGGTCTGATCTGGAGTGGGGATACTGGGGTTGGGGGGGGCCCTGTGGGTCTGATCTGGGGTGGGGATAGTGGGGTTGGGGGGGGCCCTGTGGGTCTGATCGGGGTGGGGATAGTGGGGTTGGGGGGGCCCTGTGGGTCTGATCGGGGTGGGGATAGTGGGGTTGGGGGGGGGGCCCTGTGGGTCTGATCGGGGTGGGGGTGATACTGGGCTGCAGGGCTCCTGTGGGTCTAATCTGGGGCAGGAGGAGATACCGGGCTGGGGGGCCCATGGTTCTGATCTGGGATGGGGGGTGTCTCATTCGGGGGTATATGGGGCTGGGGGGAGGGGTCCCGTGGGTCTGATGCAGGTGATTGGGATGGTACCAATGCCATGGAGCACCCCTGCTGGGGCCCGGGGATTCCCAGGCTTGGAGGTTCCACGGCTCGGGGCTGCGCCCCCCGGGCAGGGGTGGGACCAGGGCCCTTACTTGGCGGCCAGCTTCATGCCGCACTCCTCGGAGCAGTACTTGGAGGCGGCGCGGGCTGGCTGGACGCAGCCGGGGCCCAGGCACTGATGCAGCGAGGCCGGGTCCTTGGCGTCCGGCCGCTCGGCGTGCCGCGACCGGTCCCGGTGCTTCTGCTTCTGCTTGTGACGCTTGTACTTCTCCTCCTTCTTCAAGGGCGGAGAGACCGCATCAGCGCCCTGCAGCCCCCACAGGGCCATCGCCCCCTTTCCACCCGCAGCCAGGGGCCCCTCCATGACCAGCCCCCGTGCTCTAACCCTTAGCCCCCGCTCCCGTCTCAGAACTGGGGAGAGAACCCAGGAGTCCTGGCTCCCAGTGCCCCCTGCTCTAACCCCTAGCCCCCACTCCCGTCTCAGAACTGGGGAGAGAACCCAGGAGTCCTGGCTCCCAGTGCCCCCTGCTCTAACCCCTAGCCCCCACTCCCGTCTCAGAACTGGGGAGAGAACCCAGGAGTCCTGGCTCCCAGTGCCCCCTGCTCTAACCCCTAGCCCCCACTCCCGTCTCAGAACTGGGGAGAGAACCCAGGAGTCCTGGCTTCCCGGATAAACCCCACGACTGGGGAAAGTCTCCGTGGCGGCTGCAATTGGCTCCTACCTTCTTCTCCGATTTCTTCTCCCGCCTCTTGACGTGCTTGACCTTCACGGCGCGTTTGCGGAGCACGGGGTCCAGGAATGGGGCATCCTCCGGGTCGCTGAGCCACGGCTGGGGGTGGGGTGGGGGGAGTGGCAGGAGAGGAGACAAGGATGAGACCAGCACCCTCTGAGTGAGCTAGAGAGGCCACAGACCCTAGATACCCCCCTGCTCCTACCAAGCGGGCTACAGAGGCTTTCTGAGCCCCCAATGACGCTCTACCCAGGCTCCTGTCCAGGGAGCCCCCCACATGTACTCAGAAAAACAGAGCCAAGAGGCTGAACATTCAGGGATGGGACTCCCTGCATGGAGATGCAGCCACCTCTGGGGCGGGGCAGCTGAGGAACGGCCACAGAGTAAAACGATTTGGAGACTGCTCTATCTGGACACATGGCGCCTGGGTTCTCCTGGGGCCCTGCCATGCGTGGGATCCCGCAGGTTGGGTGGGGCCCTCACCAGGTTCTGGTCGTCGAAGGCTCCAGCACAGAACTCTTGGTATAAGTCGGGGTCAATCGGGAGGTCATCATCTGACAGCGGCTCAGGGGTGGCGGACGATTCCAACTGCTCTTTCAGCATCTGCAGGTCTTCGTCCCGCCCCCGCAGCATCTGCCAGGAGGGGGTTAGACACTTGCTGCCTGACACCTCAGACCTACCCCCTCCCCTGTGGCTGCCCCACACACAGACAGGGAAACTGAGGCACAAAGAGGGGAAGAGACCATGATCAAACTGCAAAAGTCCATGATCAAACTGCAAAAGCTGGGAATAGGACCTGACTCCCTTTCCCCACTAGACCCCACTCTCCTCCCAGAGCTGGGGAGAGAACCCAGGAGTCGTGGCTCCCAGGCACCTCCCTGCTCTACCCACTAGCCCCTTCGCCCCTCCCGGACCTAGGAAGAGAACCCAGGAATCCTGCAGGGAAATGGGCACAGAAAGGATGGAGACAACTTACCGAGGCTGGGAAATACTTATATGATTCCTAGAAAGAAAAGAAACACTCTGGTAAGCAGCTCGGATGACGTGCAGCCATCTCTGGAGCGGGGCAGCTGGGTAATAGCCTCCAAACGGAGCACACAGGTGTTTAGGACAGGAAGTGAATGCTCCAGTACTCACCCGTGCCCGGACCTGGCACTGCCGCAGACGGCACTTCTGACGGATTTTATTGGGCCCTCCAAATTTCTTCATGTCACGGCAGAAGTCACACTGCCCACAGTCCTCTGTCCGCCGGCACGCCTCGCACTCCCCACACATCCGTGCCGAGCGCTTGATTTGCTGTTGCGGATGAGAGAACTGTAAGAATGACAAGTTTGCACATTGTAGAAAGATGGAAGTCATCCTTAACCAGGGGCGTCCTTAACTGGGGGCAGGAGAAAGAGAGACCATTTTTACTCTCACATCTTTGAAATTATCACTCCATCCACTGCCTTCAAATCTCACTTGCTCTTGCCTCTTGGTGAGATCTATCAAACAAGCCAGGTTTGAGATTTCTACCTTCCTCTCAGTCTCTCTCCTAAAACATCCCCAGCCCCTTTAGAGTCTTCCTTGCAAAGAGACAATTTAGCATGTGCCCCTCAGTCCAAAGCTGAAGTTGGCTGGTAAAGGGAAACACCCCTGTAATCTGGAAACAGATCTTTGTACCCTTTAAGAATTTTAATCAGTTTGGCATCACAACCATCACTTTAAATATTTCTAACTAAGGACTGCAACAACCTACCCTCCACACCCAAAAATCGTGGATACTTTTTAACCAAGTCTAGCTGTTTGCATCCACAAATCCAAAATTTGGAGCTCTGCATTTTATCCGGCATACCCAGAAACAACCGTGGGCGTAAAGGGAGAGTCTAAGCCAAGCCCCCGTTTAAAATGCTCATGCTTCTGTTTAGAGGGAAATATTCCTAGCAAGTTTCATTCAATTTCTTTGCAATGGAATCTGTTGCTTAACGGGCCCGGTTCCCTTCTGTTCCTCATGCCATCTGCTAGATTTCAGCTGCCGCAGCAGAAGAAAATCATGGTGCATTTCATGGATTAATTCCAGTTCCCGCTAGTAACAAAGTCCCCATAGCTGCGTCCAATTTTGGGGCCCTAATAAGCCAGAGAAGGGACTAGGTGTTTTGTTTGGTTTTCTAAACGCAACGCATTTCCTGCTGTTGCGGCTTGTCAATCGCAGCATTTTGCTTTCCCAACAACACTGAGATTTTAGCGCAAGAGGGGCGCCCGAACTGACGCCGGCCCACGCGTCAAAGAGCACTCCCAGCGGCAGAGGCTCAGGATTCATCCCAATCGAGAAACACTTCCATGGAAACCAAACCGACCCAGCTCTCCTACAGGGCTGACTCCGCACCAAGCTTATGGCTTAGAGACGGGGCTAGACTCTTCCCAGCTGGCGCATCCTTAAAGCAGCACCTATCCCGTGCTCAGCCACCCTCCCACAACAAAAACCCCTCAGGGCTACCTCCCCTTTCCTCCCCAAAGACCATACTCCAGAAATATGGAGTAAGAATGGAAAAGAAACGGTCAGGTCGCTTTCAAAATCTCCTGGCACAACTCACTGGAGGGGAGTGCTGCCACTCAAAATGGGATGGCTCGCCTGGTGCCAAGATGCAGCCACCTCTAGGGAGGGGCGGCTGGGAAATGGCTGCACATAAGACCACATAGCAACTCAGTCAGAACTATCTGCTTGGGGAATCAGGGGTATCAGACTAGATTCCAGGGTGTTTACCCTCAACTCTGACCACGGGGAAGGGCAGGGATGAGAGGGAGGATCGAGAGCGCACCCCCCATGGGCAGGAACAGGGAAGGGCAGCGACTGGCACTCGCCAGGACCCAGCTGGCACTTGGAGCCGCTCTTGGAACCCTGTGGCTTAGCTCCCTGGCAACGCAGCCCACTGGCTCATGGGATAGAATCCCGTCCCCCAGAACGTCCTCACCTGGCCACCTATTTTTGACCCACGGCTCTGGTCCAGGGCCAGCTCCTGGGCCTTCTTCCTCAGCTCGTCCTTCTCAAACCGATCCCGCTCGCCCTCCCGCTCCTTCTCTTTGGATTTTTTGTGCCGGTATCGGATCTCCAAGGCCGGGTTCTTATCTGCGGTGGGGAAATGAAAACACATCACAGACAGAAATACCAAGGGGATAGCCCCACACCCCTCCCAGAGCCAGGGAGGGGACCCAGGAGTCTGGGCTCCCCGCCCCGTTCCTCACCTCGGCACTGCAGACAGTACCATTCCCGAATGGCCTTCGCCATCTTCTCTGTGATGTTGATACAATTGCCATGGAACCACTCATTGCAGTTATCACAGCCTCTGAAGGGGTAGGAGAGATGGAAGAGTCAGAGCGCCCCTGACTGAGCCCCCTGCCCTGCACCCCCAGTGCCCGGCCCACCAGAGGAGAGCCCCCCACACCAAGCCCCATGCCCCTGAGTGCCCAGCACAGACTGCCAGGGGACAGCACCCCCTGCCCAGCCCCCTATAACAGCTGGAATTTCCCAGGGGGAGTCTCACTTGGCCTGGCTCAGTGAGTAGGATGGCTGGACTGAGTCTCCCCTCGGCTCTCCCACCCCCCCTTCCAGCAGCCTGAATCCAGGACAGAGGCAGCCCCTTGCAAGCTCAGTGCTGGAGACCCAGGCGCCCTAGCAGCCCCCCCACCCCGCCCAGTCTCCGTACATCATGAAGCAGTTGATGTCCGGTTTGCGGCAGATGCAGTACACAGGCGCGTTCTCGCCATTCTCCGACTTGGACTCCTCGCCCACCGCGACCAGCTCCGGGTCCGAGAACTCGCTGTCCTGGGGGGCGTGGGAGGGGAAGACAAAGGGCATCAGGGAACCAGGAGTCCTGGTTCTCAGCCCCCTCCTGCTCTCAGCCACCAGACCCCTCCCCTCCCAGGGAACCCAGGAGTCCGGGCTCCCAGCCCCCTCCTGCTCTCAGCCACCAGACCCCTCCCCTCCCAGGGAACCCAGGAGTCCGGGCTCCCAGCCCCCTCCTGCTCTCAGCCACCAGACCCCTCCCCTCCCAGGGAACCCAGGAGTCCGGGCTCCCAGCCCCCTCCTGCTCTCAGCCACCAGACCCCTCCCAGGGAACCCAGGAGTCCGGGCTCCCAGCCCCCTCCTGCTCTCAGCCACCAGACCCCTCCCTTCCCGAGAACCCAGGAGTCCGGGCTCCCAGCCCCCCCTGCTCTCAGCCACCAGACCCCTCCCCTCCCGAGAACCCAGGAGTCCGGGGTCCCCCCTTACCATGGTCCCTCCCAGCCCCTTGGTGTGGATGGAATCAAGACAACAAGGGCTCTGGGGCAGGAAGTTCCGACAGCCCCGCCCCCAGGCAGCT